>NC_091283.1:774816749-775441749 GCF_032444005.1 Ranitomeya imitator
ATTGGGGAGAGTCACAGACTGAATATAATTTATATTATTGGGAGTCATAGATTATAGCAAATGGGGAGCAGAGTGCTGCTTATCACTTTATATTTTTAATGGTGGGATACATATCTGTATTCAGGAGGGAGACACATGTATGTATACAATGTATGTGACCTTGTTATTTTCAGGGCTGCGACGATTATTGTGACAAGACGATTCATGGCTGGGAGATGTCGACATGAAGGTCTGACCAAATGGAGAAGAAACAGCTTTCTCTAATCAGACGAGACATCAGTGGTAAGTGCCTGGATGTAAATATTATTCAGTATCTGCACTGTGTGACTTGGAGTGCTAATACCTGTAAAATCCCTTATTCTACATTCTCACATTTTTGTGAAATGTCCGTGTGCATCCAGATTGTTTTATCGACATGTAGAGTTTTCCAAGTCCATTCACACATCCATGAAAATCACGAATCTGAGAATGAGATCTATGAAGTTCAGAAAATTTCCTGTTCTGATCACATTTTGAGGATCAGAATAGGACATGCTCAATGCATCTGTAAAAGCAGGCAGCACACCAACACTGCACACAAATACAGGAATTTAGCCTTTTATGAATAGCACAGTCCTTTACTATATAGTGTACTTACTTATTATGTATAGCATAGTCCCTTAGCATATAGTGTACTCACTTATGTATTGCACAGTCTTAGTTACATAGTTACCTCTTTTATTATGTATATCACCATCCCTTACTACGTACCATCCTCTCTACTTATATATGGTCCCATCCCTTATTATATAGCTTCTTCTGCTGTTATGTACACCACTGTCTCTTACACAGTGTATTCTTGTTATTTTTGTTATTCACAGTGCCCTCATTTATTACATGGTCCCCTTTCTTGTTAGAATGTAAAATGACTGCTGATGGAGCAGTCGGTGACCAGAAGACCAGTCAATCAGCTACTCCATTAGAAAACAAGCTTTCCCATGCTCCATCAGCCGTCATTGCATTATATGTCTAACAAGAGAGGATGGTATCTCATAAAAAACAGGGCTCTATATAATTGGATATGTATGGGACAGAGCTGTACATAAGACAGGGCACTGTGTAATAAGGGACGGCAATATACGTAATAAAGGAGACTATTTAAGATACAGTTAGGTCCATATATATTTGGACAGAGACAATATTTTTCTAATTTTGGTTATAGACATTACCACAATGAATTTTAAACAAAACAATTCAGATGCAGTTGTAGTACAGACTTTCAGCTTTCATTTGAGGGTATCCACATTAAAACTGGAGGAAGGGTTTAGAAGTTTCAGCTCCTTAACATGTGCCACCCTGTTTTTAAAGGGACCAAAAGTAATTGGACAGATTCAATAATTTTAAATAAAATGTTAATTTTTAGTACTTGGTTGAAAACCCTTTGTTGGCAATGACTGCCTGTAGTCTTGAACTCATGGACATCACCAGACGCTGTGTTTCCTCCTTTTTGATGCTATGCCAGGCCTACACTTCGGTTGTTTTCAGTTGCTGTTTGTTTGTGGGCCTTTCTGTCTGAAGTTTAGTCTTTAACAAGTGAAATGCATGCTCAATTGTGTTGAGATCAGGTGACTGACTAGGCCATTCAAAAATATTCCACTTCTTTGCTTTAATAAACTCCTGGGTTGCTTTGGCTTTATGTTTTGGGTCATTGTCCATCTGTAGTTTGAAACGTCGACCAATCAGTTTGGCTGCATTTGGCTGGATCTGAGCACACAGTATGTCGGCTCTGAATACCCCAGAATTCATTCGGCTGCTTCTGTCCTGTGTCACATCATCAATAAACACTAGTGACCCAGTGCCACTGGCAGCCATGCATGCCCAAGCCATCACACTGCCTCCGCCGTGTTTTACAGATGATGTGGTATGCTTTGGATCATGAGCTGTACCACGCCTTTGCCATACTTTTCTCTTTCCATCATTCTGGTAGAGGTTGATCTTGGTTTCATCTGTCCAAAGAATGTTCTTCCAGAACTATGCTGGGTTTTTTAGATGTTTTTTTGCAAAGTCCAGTCTAGCCTTTTTATTCTTGATGCTTATGAGTGGCTGCACCGTGCAGTGAACCCTCTGTATTTACTTTCATGCAGTCTTCTCTTTATGGTAGATTTGGATATTGATACGCCGACCTCCTGGAGAGTGTTGTTCACTTTGTTGGCTGTTATGAAGGGGTTTCTCTTCACCATGGAGATTATTGTGCGATCATCCACCACTGTTGTCTTCCGTGGGCACCCAAGTCTTTTTGCATTGATGAGTTCACCAGTGCTTTCTTTCTTTCTCAGGATGTACCAAATTGTAGATTTTGCCACTCCTAATATTGTAGCAATTTCTCGGATGGGTTTTTTCTGTTTTCGCCACTTAAGGATGGCTTGTTTCACCTGCATGGAGAGCTCCTTTGACCTCAAGTTTACTTCACAGCAAAACCTTCCAAATGCAAGCACCACACCTCAAATGAACTCCCGGCCTTTTATCTGCTTAATTGAGAATGACATAACAAAGGGATTGCCCACACCTGTCCATGAAATAGCTTTGGAGTCAATTGTCCAATTACTTTTGGTCCCTTTAAAAACAGGGTGGCACATGTTAAGGAGCTGAAACTCCTAAACCCGTCATCCAATTTTAATGTGGATACCCTCAAATGAAAGCTGAAAGTCTGAACTTCAACTGCATCTGAATTGTTTTGTTTAAAATTCATTGTGGTAATGTCTATAACCAAAATTAGAAAAATGTTGTCTCTGTCCAAATATATATGGACCTAACTGTATATCTATATAATATATATCTGTAGCTTTATCACCATAGAAGCAAGAGAGCCCAGAAACATTTCTTGCACAGGGGCCCCAAGCTGTCAGTGTCCACCCTTGTATTTCTCCACACAGTATTATGGGCACCACATAATGCTCCATACAGAATAATGAGCCCCATATATTGCTCCATACAGTATTATGGGCACTACATAGCGCTCCATACAGAATAATGAACCCCATATAATGTTCCATACAGAATAATGAGCACCATATATTGCTCCATACAGTATATGATGGGCCTCATATATTGCTCCATACAGTATATGATGGGCAACATATAATGCTCCAGTATGTGACGGGCAACATATAATGCTCCAAACAGAATCGGCCCCATATACTGCTCCATATGTAATTGGCCAAACATTAAGAAAAAAAAATATATATGAAATACTCCCCTCACCTCTCTGGCCACTGCTCTGCTTCAGACTCCTCAGTGTCGGCGTCTTCCGTCTCTCTGCATTGTGACTGTTCAGGCAGAGGGCACACAATAGTGACAGTCAGAGGAAGCGGAAAACGCCGCAGCGTTGGAGCGGGGAGATGTGAGTGTCGCGGCCCTGAGTGGGGAGGGCTCACTCCCGGGTGTTGGCACAGGCACTGGACCCCAATAGCGTGCCGGTGTCCCCGATCGCGAGTAGGCCCCCTCCCCACTTGCGTGGGTGCACCGGGTGCTGATGCTGGCCCTGCCCCCAAGCCTACCATTATGGTGCTCCATTGAAATCTAGTCTGTGTCTAGGCTTTATAAAGAGTTCATGATTTTTCTAAATATTACATTACTTTGGTATTGCACTACATAGAATAAGCAATTGGTAGGTTCTAATGGTTTGGACTAAAAAATAAAATACAATTCATTTTTTTTTTTAAATATGAAAAAAAAGTTTAAATCTGCATAATTTTTCCCCAAGAAAAATAAAAAATAAAAATACACACTTATAGTACTGCAGTGTCCGAAAACATTCAGATTTATCAAAATATAAATACACCAAGACAGAGAAGAAAAATGAAATTCAAGAATTGTGTGGGGATTTTTTATAGTCACCACAACACTGCAAAAACATACAATTGAAAGCGATCAGAAAGTTATATCTACTCCAAGATGATATCAATAATAACATTAGCTCGGAATATGAAAAATTAGCTCTCACACAGCACCACTGAAAAAAAAATGAATCCGTAATGGGTCTCGGCAAATAGTGATGCAAGCACAATTTGTATTCACTACTTAAAAGAAAACTATGAATCTTTGGTATCACCGTAATCGTATTGAACTAGAGAATCATATTGACAGGGTAAGTAAAGCTTTAAAAATTTGAAATTGTGTTTTTTTTCACAATTTTGCATCATCTGAAATAATTTTTCCTATCTTCCAGTAGATCAAATGGAGAAATGGATGGTGTCAGTCAAAAATGCAACTTGTCCCACAAAAATAAAAAAAGTTACTCTTGGAAGAAGGGCAAAGAAAACCCCGCAAAAGCAGAAAATTGCCACGTCCGGAAGCGGTTAACATTCAGCACCACACTTTTTTCAGTTTAATTTGGGGTGTTAAAATGAACCTTTATGGCAATACTTAATTAATGAAGCATGCAACTGTTTTGCTAGCGGCTGCTGCGTTCACCTTAATGTGTTTCACAGGTGTTGCGAACGTTCTGCTTTTCACTGCCCAGAACCATTTAATACTTTTAAGCAAAAAAGAGGAGCCGCATTCACAACCATTACAGGCACCGGCGTCTTAAAATGACAATAGTATTGCACTGGTACTTGAGAGATGCACTATATTGGTTCTGCACTTCTGTTTTGTTTATTCAACATCTTGTATCTCAGTTGCGAAGTGTCAGATCCAATCAAGTTACAGAGCGGGATCACAAAAAAGTGCTGAGGGCATAACGCATAAGGCTATGTGCACATGTTGCGGATTTGATGCTGCGGATCTGCAGCAGTTTTCCATGCATTGTACAGTACCATGTAAACGTATGGAAAACAAAATTCGCAGAGTACATGCTGCAAAAAACAAAACACGCGGAAACGCAGCAGTGTTTTTTCCCCAGCATGTTAATTGTTTGTGCGGATTCCGCAGTGGTTTACACCTGCTCCTCAATAGGAATCCGCAGGTGAAATCCGCACAGAAATCACGGTAAATCCGAGGCAAATCTGCGGGTAATCCGCAGTGCGGTTTACCTTCGGATATTGCAAAAACAGTGTGGAAAAATCCACACACCAATCTGCAACGTGTGCACATAGCCTGCGTGGTGCCTGAGAATACATTCCTTATCAGCATGGATGTAGAAGCGTTATATACCAGCATTGCACATTCAGCAGGTATAAACGCAGTTACGCAATTTCTGGAAAAATCCACAGGTGGCATTACAGAACATGACAAATTCATCCTCAGATTGTTGTTTTTTATTCTAGACAAAAATTATTTTGTCTTCGACAGGAAATTCTTCAGGCAGCTGTCCGGTACTGCCATGGGTGCCCGTTGTGCTCCTTCCTATGCCAACCTTTTTCTTGGTTGGTGGGAGGAGACAACAGTATTTTTACATCATTCGTATGGCACCATGGTACGTACCTGGCAGCGCTATATAGATGACATCTTGATGATATGGACTGGCCCTTTGGAAGACTGTAATCAATTTATTAACGATCTTAACATGAATAACCTTAATATCAGGCTTACATCAGTGATCTCGACTACTTCAATAGACTTTCTTGACCTACGACTGTCTGTGATGGATTCGAGGATTTCATGTGGACTATATCGTAAAACCACTGCCACTAACAGTCTTCTTCATTTTTCCAGTTTCCATCCATATCATCTGCGCAAAGGGATTCCAAAGGGCCAATTTCTACGTCTCCGAAGAAACTGCAGCACGGATACTGAATTTACATGTCAAGCAAGAGATCTGTCCAACCGTTTCAAACAAAGGGGATACCCTCACAGACTAATCTCGGATTCATTTCGTTATGCCTCACAACAAAATCGTAGACAACTCTTTGAGAAAAAGGTACGTGACCCCACTCGACCTCTGGCTCTTATCACCACATACAACAATCAGTGGGCAGATGTACGCAATCTTCTAAGCAAAAATTGGGACATCCTATTGAGCGACAAGAGGATTCTTCCTCTAGTTTCTAATTCACCATGTATGGTAGCTAGAAGAGCTAAGAATCTGAGAGATGATCTCTGTCACAGCCATTATCAAAGACCTACCACGAGACTTAATCGGGGCACTAGAATTTTTGGTTCCTACCCTTGCGGTAGTTGCAACATCTGTCAATTCATGATCTCCAAAGATGGTTACTCGATTTCTACTCTTCCTTTCCAGATTCGCCCAAGGGAATATTTTAATTGCAAATCGCGGAACCTGGTATATGCAATTTTCTGCAGCTGCCCCAAGATCTATGTGGGTCAGACCACACAACAACTGAAAAGAAGAATGCAGCAACATCTGTCAAATATTTCCACGGCTGCCAGAGATCGAGAGAAAAATAAGACATTAACATCTGTAGCAGCACATTTTTTGGACCATCACCGCTGCAAAACCACAAGTTTTAAGGTCATGGGTTTGGAAAGTGTACATCTCAACATTAGGGGTGGTAACATCATCCACCACCTCTTACGCTGTGAAACCAAATGGATCTTCAATTTGAAGAGCACGGCCCCTCAGGGCCTCAATGAGGAAATCCTATTCACCGGTTTTTACAAACAACTTTGAGGATGATAACCCCTTTCCTTTTCTGTATTGCATAGAACAATATGGACATACTGTGCTTACTTGGGATATTACCCCTTTTTTTTTTTTTTTTTATATATACTGATATTCATACATTAGCATAGGCAACAGCTCGCTTATTTTGAACATTGTATAAATTCGCAATCTGTATTCCTATTTTTGACTCTAGGTAACCATCTCAGTGGTGTGATAGGAGAATGGAGTCTGTAGTAATATCACTTATAATATTATGTAAAATTGATGGTGGATTATTGTTGTTCAATGTTACATTTACCCACTGGGCATGAGACTTTTGAACAAGATAAATATATTAATATTTCTATATTTTTTATTTGTATCCATTTTCTTTGTGAATATATTTACAACATCCTGTGATGGTAGATTGTAATGGGGACTCTAATTTTTGGAGTTATATCTCTCAATATTCCATCTCACTATTTGTTCATATTGGGGGTATGATGATATTTACTTTTTTTGCGTCATCTTTTGTCTTTCTGCGCCGTGTTATATTTGTAGAGAAGAGGTATATGTGTTACTATTTGTATCATCTTGGTCTCACAGACCAATACTCTGTGAGTCTCACCTCTTCCCTATGTGTGCTTTCTTGAACCTGCACACTTAATCATAAGCTAAAATCCCAGGTTTGGGCATAAGACTCTATTCTTGAGCACCCCTGTGGTGCGTTCGCCATTATGGAATGCTCCACTTGCGAGAGGCTTAATTCCTCTGATACATCGGCAGCGTTTGCATTCCTACAGCCGATATTTTCATTGCGGTCCGGCGCATGCGTAGTAGCCGTACGCGCGGCCATATTGGTACTCGTATTGTAGTTTGATAGAAATGTGTTGGCGCATGCGCATTTGCCGTATGCGCGGCCATATTGGCACTCTCACCTCAGTGCACTAAGTGTGGTCATGTCCGGTTTCCGGGACGCCGGCAAGACACATCGCGTCTCCATGCTTTCCTCTTTCTCCAGCTGACTGGACTTCTCCTTTGATTAGGTATACACTTTATTTGTATATATAAGTAGTCAACCGCCCATACAGGCACTTGTTCCTGACGAAGCCACGCTAGGTGGCGACACGCGTCGGGCCTCCTGCCCCCTGGACCTCTGGTATTAGGTGGTTATGGTTATGGTCTCACAGCATGACTATACATGTCTCACTTGACGCAGCTCCTTGATCTCTGGGTGCATGTATCCAGGCTATAGACTTAGTGGTATTTGGTAAATACGCCGGGGTTTTTTTTTTTTTTTTATGGTATTTTGTAACTTTGATAATTCTTTGATCTATCTATTAAGTTTGACTTATCTATTATGCGCTTATGGTTATGATACATATACATGCCAAAGACTTCTTTGGCAGGGATGGGATCAAGATGGGGACATTAGTACTGGAAGGGACCCAGGATGGGCATATTAGTACTGGAAGGAGCCCTGGTTGGGGACATTATTACTGGAAGGGGCATAGGATGGAAACCTTATTAAGGTGGACATAGGGGTCCAGGATGGGACATTAAAGGGGTCCAGGATCTGGGACCTTATTAAATAAAAGACAGACATAATTACTGTATGATGACAAGTGGGGAAATAATTACTGTAGGGGGTCAATCAGGGGACATTATTACTGCTGTAAAATAATTTACTATTGAGGAATGAAACGAAAATGCAAAAATGGAAATAGCTCTGGTGGTGAAGGGGATAAATGTACTTACATTTGTAAATACATGTAGCTGTCGCGCTTGGGTTGGCCATGCCGTAGCCAGTCCGGGCATTAGCGGTCTCAGCTCGGATCGATGTGCACAGACGTCTGAATGAGCCTTGAGGAAGCTCCTAAAAATGTTCCTAGAAACGGCAAGCGGTCTGGGATTTGGAAGGACTTCCATCTCAGCCTTTATTTTTTTCTTTTCATAGCTCTGCATCTCAGTATGGAAGCAGAAATTTAATTGAAGGATACAATGGAAAAATAGACACTGTGTCAGCATTCTGTTTTTTCAATGCCACCTCGATAAAATCCATAGGCTTCTTACAAATCCGCCCACGCCTCCTTTTCTGAGCCATTTCATTTACCTGCTTGTTATTTTTAGACTCTTCCCAATTATACTAACAGCTGCTTCACTGAAGATTGTGGGTTGCAGCGCTTATTGACGTGGGAATGTTGGAGCCTATGTGAACTACATTGGAGATTAATTTCTTGAAACCCAAACTAAAAAAAAAGAGAAAAAAAATCCATCTGATGACTTTTGCATGAAGCTTAATAGATCTACCGATTTAGGGATACAAACACTAAACTGTATAAGACTGGTAATGTAATATTTGTTGATCTTTATGCACAAAATTCTTCCAAACTGTACGTGTAGTATATACATTTTTTTTTCTTTTAAGGCAGAAATGTAATTTTATGTTTTCAGCCTTTTTTGGTGACTTTTCAGAGCAAAAAGTCACATGATCATCTAAAATGTTATAAAACTTCCACCAAAAATTCAAGGGAAGGAGTACATTTGCGCAAAAATAATTTCAACTTTTTTAAAAGGCTTAGTTGATGAATCAGTCGCATATGACTTTATTATTGCTTTTCATTCGCTTTTTTTTTGTGTCAGTATGATGAAAAAGTGACATTTTTGGCGTTTTTTCTTACGGCGTTCACCATACGGAATAAACATGCCAGTTTTATAGAGCCGGTCATTTATGATGCGGCAATACCAATTATGTGGTTTTTTTTTGTCTTTTCACAAAGGTTAGGTTTTGAGTAGCTTGATTTTATGTGCGTTTTGGGGTTTTGTTTTGTTTTTTACTTAATCCCACTATGGAAATGTATAATTTTTATTTTGAATACTGGTCTCATACACTGCAGTACTCGTGTACTGCAGTGCATGAGACTGACAGTATCTCACAGACAGCCTGTAAGATCCAGCTTATATGGAGTCATTACAGAGGTATTTAAGGGGTTAATTGGCCCCAACCAGCTTCAAAACTGGCCAGGGTAGATACTGCAGGGTGTCAGTGGTCATGTGCAGCTAAGGTTTCTTTCACACTTCTGTCAGTAGTCACCCATCACGAAGCGTCGGCGCGACGTACTGACGGAAGTGGTTGCTTTCACATTTCCACCTGCGTTGCCGGGCAGGAAAGAGTCAGAGAGAGACATTTCCTGCCGGGCATGCACAGATGGGAAAACTGGATGCGACGTACAGAAAAACGTTCCCTTGAACGTTTTTGTGACGACGGTCCGCCAAAACCCGACGCAATCCAGTGCACGATGGACGCTACGTGTGGCCATACGTTGCGATCTGTCGGCAATACAAGTCTATGGGACACAAAAGAATGAAATGTTAAAGTAGCCTAACATCCATGGGAATTGTGACCACCATTCCCTTATTACTGATCGCCACATTAAAACAACGATGAGGAAATAAGAACCCTTAACGAACGTCATTTTAATGCGTAACGGCAGTCATCAAGGGGTTAATGTTTTTCAAGTAGTAGGGGATTATCATTGCTCCTTTCACAAAGTGTAGGGCAGTTCTGTATGGACTCCACACCTGGCCACACTGTACCACCACCAGTGACAACAGTGGCTGATGCAATCCCAACACCCCAACATGAATTTTATATAAACACTACTCTACACCATAACACAAAATATCATAACTTGTCACATAGCAAACAGTCTTAAAAAATATATTTATATATGGATATAGCTGCAGCTTTATATATAGGGATAATCAGCAGCTTTATCATGGACTTAGGGCTCAGTCACACAACCGTATAAACCGGACCGCAATGCCCAGACCGGCCGGCGGTTCTCCAGACCAGAGCGTGACAGCTTTATAATTTTCTATGACATTTTGATGCTCTAGGTGGGAGACTCGCTGGCCAGTCCGTACATTGCAGTTGGATCTATACAATCTTCTGACTTGGGAGAAAATTAACTTTGTTCCTCCAGGAAGCTGCTGGCTTTTAGGCATAAAGCCATTCAGGGAACAGCTACACTCTGCAGCACTCTAAAAAAAAAAAAAAAAAAAAAAAAAAAAGGTAGTCAGACAGCATTGTAACACTAAAAAAAATAAAGTTAGACTGGTGACTTCACTAATGCAGTCTTTTATATTGATTCAGGTACCACCTAAAGGCAAAATCAGAGTTTACTTTGTCATAACATATCCAACTTTATAAGAGAAATTCCCCACATAAAATCTTATACACTAAAATTATATAAGCTTTGGTTTTTTGTTTGTGACAAAGGCTTGTTTGGTAGCTTAGCCCGCACTGCTTAGACTTCCATTGCTCAGCTCCAATACACATGACATAGCTGGATACGATAGTCCAAGACCTTTATATCACCCTTCTAGAGTTCAGCAAGTCTGACAGGACCCTGGTGCAGCAGTTACGTGGGAGTCCAGGGTCACTAGACCAAAGCCCTGAGAAATTCCCCCTGCCTTCTTATCACAAAGTTACCATTGCAGCAGAATCAGTAAAGCTGGACCCGGGGGAACCATCAAGTAGGAGGTGGTGCTCAAGGCTCTGGGTCCAGTGGCCATTGATTACTAACGTAACTGATAGACCAAGGGTCCTGCCAATACTTTTGCTTAACCCTACCCTTAACATTTTCATTTTATGACATTTAAAACTTCCTAAATCATGAACACAGCTTTCAAACAGATGCAAAATGAAACTTAGGGAAGGCAATAGCTTACAAAATGGAGGCAGGATCCATAAATGAATTTCCAAAGGGCAGCGCTATTCTTCAATGCCCAAAGTTACAAAATGCTGATGTCCGACTTTCTTGGTAGAGAACCAATTTACGTACCTATTTGCCAAGTCCGCATTGCCTGGCCTGAAATTCACCCTATGCCAACTTATTGTTCTCCACAAAAATAAAGGTAACCCCATAGATCAAAGCGTTTAGATTTGCTTTTAAATTAAAAATAAATAAAAAAACTAACTCACCTTGGAGGTTTTCTTCTGGGGCAGCACCTCTCCTGCATTATCTACAGTACACTGCCCAGCTAATGTTTTCACAGCGAGTACACACAACCATTTTGCTTACCAGAAATTCTGAAGAGGTTAAGACAATGTAAACAGCGTTTCCTGTACATGTTTAGCTTGCCTTTTTCTGAATTCTGGGATTACAATTTGGAGTTCACTTAACTCTCCGGTTAGGGGAGGAAATTGATGTTAATCAGTTGCAGCTAGAGCACAAGCCCTAGGCCATTAAAGGAAGAATCACATTAATTGCTGAAGCAGATGTTATTGCAAAAGATAGCCAGACGTTTGTAGCCAAAGGTTTAATAGGTGAGAAAGTCCTAAAGAAAAGGAGTTGGCGCAGAGAGGGGGATCCATATGTACGTGGACCAATTTGGGGGGGGGGGGGGATGGAGGCAAAACCTATGTTCTTAAAACTTTAACTTAACTATGAAGTCAAGAGTCTAGGAACATGCACTTAGGATTGAATTACTTAATAGCTACAGTGGTCAATAGCATCACCTAGAATCGATGCCAAGCAAAATTTGAAACATGGAGGAGGGTAAAAACCAATGCACACATTCAGATCATGCACCATGATAAGACTAGAGAACTTCAGAATGTCTTTTTTCAAAGACCATCTTCGTTTCAATACCTTTAAAGGATCCCAAGACTAGGATGCCTCATCAAGTTTTACAGTGGTGAAATAAGGGTTTGACTTTTTTTTCAGAAATGTCTTGTATTTAGATGCCACCATTATCTCTACATTGGATCGGATACTGCGGCTCAGCTTACTTTATAGACCTTTAAGCAGCACCAAGAATTCCTCTATTATAGTATAGGTCTGGGTTCATTCTTTATGCAAAAATATAGAACTTGACCGTTTGTGCTTTAAAATATCTCATTGCTTTTAAGGCTCAAGATGCAGTTATTGGCACAAATCCCTTCATAGAAACGAAGGCCCAACTATTTCACTTTCTGCACACTCCCAAATATTGAAAACCATTGTTCACACAATCAGCCGACAACTGTCCGTCCTCAACAATAATAACAGAAGAAAGCTAGCGTTAATGTAACCGCCAGAAATCTCCACTAGCTGTGCAGGACTGCACTAGCAGGTAATACACCAATGCCTAACTATATGCACTAGAGACACTTTAGTTGTTGCACTCTGCACTTATTTAGCCCTATAGCACCCATTGTTTTATATAGGAGCATTCAGGAGCTACCTGTCCACTTAGCCATATTTGATTATTGTGCCCTATATAAACACATTGTTTCTATCACTATTAGGGTTGCTATAAATGGCTTACTAAGGCTTCCATTTGTGGGTACTTGACCTTTGAAAGCATTGATGTGTTCTTTTGTGTCACTATTGTCAGCTTTATGTAAAAAATTCTTATACTTCAATGTTTAAGCTTATGAACGTTTTTGGCTTTTTATAAAAATACTAGATGGTGGCCCGATTCGAACGCATCGGGTATTCTAGAATATGCATGTCCACGTAGTATATTGCCCAGCCACGTAGTATATTGCCCAGCCACGTAGTATATTGCCCAGCCACGTATGTAACAGGTTGAAAAACACTTAAAATAAAAAACATACTCACCTTCTGAAGGGCTCTTGTAGTCCTGGCGCCTGTGTGCGGTGCACGTGGCAGCTTCCGGTCCCAGGGTTGGATGAGCGCAGGACCTGTGATGTCGCGGTCACATGACTGTGACATCATGGAAGGTCCTTCTCACATAGCATCCTTAGCACCGGAACCTGCCGCTTGCACTGCCGAGGACAGCGCCACGTCGGAGGGTGAGAATAACCTTTTTTTCTTCTTTTTTTTTTGTAACAGATCTTTTTACTATTGATGCTGCATATGCAGCATCAATAGTAAAAACTTGGTCACACAGGGTTAATAGCAGCTGTTACGGAGTGCAGTACGCGCAGTCCGTTACTGCTGGCATTAACCCTGTGTGAGCGGTGAGTGGAGGGGAGTATGCGGGCGCCAGGCACTGATTGCAGGGGAGTTGGGAGGGACTAATCGGACTGTGCCCATCGCTGATTGGTCGCGGCAGCCATGACAGGCAGCTGGCAAGACCAATCAGCGATGCGGATTTCCGTGAAGGAAGTTGCCGACAGACAGAAAGACAGACGGAAGTACCCCTTAGACAATTATATATATAGGTCTCTATTTTTTTTTAAGACTTCGGTCTTTGTAATTTCTTATTGCATTATAAGCCATTACTAGTTTGAAAGTATATGAATGAGTCATTGGACATTATTATATACCACTTGGTCTTTTCATATATGGGCCTTGGTGTATTTAAGTGCAGACAGTATATTCTGCTTAAGTATTCCCATTGATTGATTTATTGTTCCATAGGTTTTTAATGCTTCTTGATTAATAAAATATAACTTTTTTTTAATTGGCATAAGCTTCCTTGTCTCTATAAGGTGGATTGGTCAGTAACAATGTTTATATAGGTAATGCATGCTAAAATGACACCCACGTGAATGCCAGGATCTGAGGCTTTCCAGCAGAACATTGAGCAGACCATACTATGCCAGCTTTGGCTCTTTCTGACCACTTTCTTTCATTGGTTGATCTCTAATGGTTTTTACTTCTAGCAGTTTGTCTCTTCAGAGAGGAAAAGGACTTGAATTTTAGTGCTACCTAAGGGAGAAGCATTACACAGCCTTACAAGTCCCTGCAAGGTACCGTCACACTCAGCAACTTTGCAAAGAGAATGACAACGATCCGTGACGTTGCAGCGTCATGGATAGCGATCTCAATGTGTTTGACACGCAGCAGCGATCTGGATCCCTCTGTGCCATCGCTGGTCGGAGCTAGAAGTCCAGAACTTTATTTCGTCGCCAGGTCGGCGTGTATCGTCATGTTTGACAGCAAAAGCAACGACGCCAGCAACGAGCATAGGGCCCCTAGATGTGTGTCGGATCGGTACACTCCGGCTGTTTGACATGGAGCTAACAACCAGCGAGAACGAGAAGTGAGACGCCGTTACGTCACTGGATCGCTCCTGCATCGTTCTGGAGTTGCTGTGTTTGACGTCTCTACAGCGACGCTCCAGCGATCTAGTTTAGGTCGGCTCGTTGTCTATATCGCTGCAGCGTCGCTGAGTGTGACGGTACCTTTACCCTCACGTGTCACTCCACAAGGATAACCATTACCCCTTAAGACGGTTTGACAAGAAACCCATTTGCGGCTACACAAGCCTTGCATGATGTAACACATTGTATTTAAAGGACCATTAGCTTTTTCATACACGTGCTACAATAGCTGTTCTAAGAGTTTGGACCAGATCGGTCAGTCTTCACTCCTCCACCTAGCCTTGGGTGCCAAGGACACTGGCTGCTTCACCAGTTGTCATTCCTTGCAGCCAACATGCACCAGGAACACCCCAAACCTGGCATTACGATAATTCTCTTATCTTGTCATGTAACCACAACGGTTTGCCCCTTGTCCATCACCCAGATTCATATGCATGCCCATTTTCCTTTTTAATACCAACTTCAGTAACTATCTGCTTATACAGCTCTGGCAAAAATTAAGAGACCACCACATCAAAACCCTGTCATGGGCAGCCCAATCTCCAGACCTGAACCCAATTGAAAACTTATGGAATGTAATCAAGAGGATGATGGATAGTCACAAGCCATCAAACAAAGAAGAACTGCTTAAATTTTTGCACCAGGAGCGGTGTGAAAGGCTGGTGGAAAGCATGCCAAGACGCATGAAAGCTGTGATTAAACATCATGGTTATTCCACAAAATATTGATTTCTGAACTCTTCCTGAGATAAAACATTAGTATTTTTGTTTCTAAATGATTATGAACTTGTTTTCTTTGCATTATTTGAGGTCTGAAAGCACCGCTTTTTTTACGTTTGTGTTTTTAATTTTGACCATTTTTCTTTGTCAGAAAAAATACAAAATGTATTGCTTGGAAATCAGTTTATAGACTAAAAGAACAATTTACATTTTACTCAAAAATATACCTATCAGGCTTCTTTCACACTTCCGTCGGTAGTCGGCCGTCACAAAGCGTCGGCGCGACGTACCAACGGACGTTTGGGAAATAGTGGATAACGTGTGCTGCGGATGCAGTGTTTCAACGGGTCCGCTGTCCGGAAAGGTAAAGTGTAAAATTCTGGGGAGGAGAGAGAGAGAGAGAGATTTCCTGCCGGGCATGCTCAGTAGGATACACAGGATCCAACGTACAGAAAAACGTTCCCTTGAACGTTTTTAGCAGACGACGGTCCGCCAAAATGCACAAGATCCAGTGCGCGATGGACATAACGTGTGCCCATACGTCGCTAATACAAGTCAATGGGGAAAAAAAAAAACAGGATCCTGCATACAAATTTGCAGGATCCTGTTTTTCACAAACCGACGTATTTCGACGTGTGGAGAAAGACGGACGTGTGAAAAGAGGCCTAAAGAGAAAAATCAGACAAACTGAACATTTTGCAGTGGTCTCAAATTTTTGCCAGAGCTGTATATCGAATATATCCGACCCCAAGAAAGGTGCGACTGTCACAAGTCAATCATAATAGCGTCACAATATAATGTCTGATAGCTGTATATGTGTAGTTTGATAACGTGGGACAAGAATAAGACATTTTCTAATGAAGGAAGTAGTAAATGTATTCATTTTAAACAAAGACACACTAACGAGTCAAAGAAAAACATTTGTTTTATGGATCGGCTGTTTTTAAATATACGTTTTATTTTGTATATATTTTTTATTATACATCTTTCATTTTTTTTTTTTCTGCTAAGACCACAACAAAAACACTTGAAACTGGAGTAAGAACTTGGGACATTGTGCCCTGTAAACAGATTTAGCACTATAATACACTGGTAAATTTTGTAGTTTGGGTATACATCTCTCCAATAAAACACCCACACAGTGACAAGAATGAGACTTTAATTGGTTTTAAGTGGAGTTTATAACACTAAGATAAAGGGATGTTAACACACATACAATAACAAATGGACATGTGATTTGAATGAGGCATTATCCTGTACATGTAATTTGTTGTATATTCTCAGTGCATAGCATTACACACAGAGCCACTGCTGCACAGCACAATAATATTTGAAGAGGCTGAACCGGAGAAAAGACTGGAGAGAAAAAAAAAATTTTTTTCAAAGAATTCCTCAAAATTGGGAGCAGAATAATAGGGCAGAATACGCCCGCCTCCAGTTGAAGCCTCTTAATAGTGCACAGTTCCACCCATTCCATTTGCATGCATGACAAGTTTAACAGTTTTTAACAAAAAAAAAAAAAAATAGGGGGAGAAGAAAAGGAGGAAGAATCAAAAAATAAAAAAGGTAAACGAGGCACTTTGTGGCAACCACAGGCATCGTTAGACATATTGCACAAATTTTGCTAGATTTCAACTGCTGCTTGTATACAAATTGCCTGCAAACGCTGCTTAATAAAAATCGGTGGCCAATTCCACATGGGAGTCATGTACACAAGCCAACTTCCTGCATTGAAAGGTTATCACTGGCATCATCCATCTACCTGTGGGGCCTTGTTGTGGGATTTATGCTGGCCTATATAGAGCCAATTCATAAATGTCATTAATGGGGAAAAAACCTTCAATTTGGACAACACTCATATGGTCTAGTTTACCAAGATCCAACCTTTAAACCCCTAAACTGATGGAATATGACAGTTTTGCCCCCTTTATCCTCTAAGCAAAAAAGAAAGGATAATTAGGACAAGCATTAGGCTTAAAGCATATGGGGTTATAATACCATCTATACAAATCCTGGCAGCTAACATGTTGGCTTCACTCCTAGTTCACCAGCATTAATGCCTACAGGCCATACTGTCCCAGTACCACCATTGCTAATTAAAACAGCAGTAATTAAAATCGGACGACCAACAAAATACTGCAATAAATTACTTGGGGAGTAAAACAAATCATTGCAAATTGTTGTTAAATCTATAGGTTGATAGCTAAAAATGGAAAATAAAGTACATATTTTATATTTATACATCTATAATGCCATGACTCCCACTTCAGGTGACTTACAAAACTTTAGTGATGTTTCAAGGATGGGGAGAGAAAGAAAAAAAAGATTAAAAGCAATTATATAAGGAGCGGAGAAGGGATCAGAGAAAACAGTGCAAAATCCCATTATTTAGGTATCGTCTGCGTTACTTTTTCTTAAAAATAAAGCACACATGACGTGGAAAAAAAAAGCCATCAGGCAGGAGTCAACTTTGGAAGTTACTATTAGAGTAACCGCTGTTTTAGTTTTATTTCATAAATCAATAATAAATATCAGAGAAATGTGATTCTCTCACGTCATGGACTTGACCTTTCACTCAGTTCTGGGGGTAAAATGTGTTATCAGAGAAGACGGATTTTCCCCATTACTGAGATGACAATGTGTGCAGGCAGGAGCTAGAGGCAGACGGACTCTGAGATTTCATTCTCAATTCATGGGTGAAGTGTGCCCCATGAAGACAGACTTTCTAATTAATGAGATGGGTGCTGCCAGTTGGTGCCTTTACGATTGTATGGAGTGGGAAAAGCTAGAGGCGGCAGACGTTCTGCTGCACGTTCTCCTCGCAGCTACAGTTCTCCATAGAATTGATAAGCTCAGACTCATCTCATCTCTCTCAGTAATGGGAATCTGTATTCACTGAAGACAAATTTTACCTGTGAATGGAGAATTCGGAGAATGAATTACCAGTCCAGGAGGAGAAAGATTTCTCTAAAAAATGAATAGGACATGAACAAAAAAATGTTGTAATATATCTTATGAAAAAAAAAATTAAAACAGTTAACTCTTTAAATGGGAAAACTTCAGGAGGCTTCAGCTTTGTAATCTGAGAGCAGCATGTCGGAACAGAGATCCTGATTCTAGTGATGTGTCACTTACTAGACTGTGTTCTGCTGTACCAATACAAATCAGTGTGTTATCAGAAGATCACTAATAGAGGACTAGATGTCTCATGCCTTCTGGTCCAAGCATGCCTCCATCATACAAAAGCTGTCAGTGTGAGCAGGCTATACACAGCTCAACATCTGATGTCTGCTAGATCTGATCTCTGCTGGATCTGCAGCAGGGAAAACTGGGACTAAGTGCTGCACCCAATAAACCAAATGACAAATCACTGGAATCAGGGTCTCTGTCCCCACCCCGCGCTGCTTTCAGATTACATAGCAAAAGCCTGCCAACAGATTCTCTTGAAAAGGTAAGTGCCTTAAAGTGTCCAAGTTCTAAAGTGTCCCCATACTAAGGTTTCCATTTACACAATGCATCTTTCAATAGAATTAGGATATTTTTTCTTAAATTTCTGATGCCGCATCACTGTAGCCTCAACTCTATATAGCTGTGACCAGGTCCAAAAAATGTAAAGTAGCAGCAGGTATGCATTACATAGAAAGGAGGAGGAATCCATACCTGCCCAACTGGTGACTCCCCATCTTAGTGCAATCTGTTTGGCCATGCCAAGTCTTCACCCCTGGCAATGTCAGTAAGGCAACAAATGAGCAACAATTAACCCATGCAGAATGGCAAATAGAGAAAAAAAGATGCCCAAAACATTTGATGCCATCTAAACATGGGTGTTAATGAACAAAATATGGTGATGGCACATACCCAAAGTGGGAGTAATCCTAAGCGTACCAAAATAAAAATGCTGTAACAATAGGTTGCAAATATTTTTAAGTGCTTTAAATATGTAGACAGTTATGGTGGCAAACAACCCTTGTGGCAGAGATGGATTGTATGTACAGAGAGCCAATAAGACAGGCTTGCTTAGGCCTTCTGCAAAATAGATTGACTATGCAAATATGGAGGGGAACACTGCAGCTGACACCTTTTTGTGTGTGTTACCCATGTGCTGCCCAATGGCTGGAACAAACAGCTTAAAACGGGTTGTCCGGTCTTCTGCTAAGTCTGTAGTCACCAAGTGATTGCAGGCTTCTGAATCCTTACCGGGCACACAGTCAGGACTCTTCAATCCTCTGGACAACCCCTTTAAGGATGTGTCCACATTAGAGCTATGGCTTTGATCATGTCTGATCTGTTTATCAAACAGATCACAACAACAGATACCATGATTTAAACTGTATAACACAAGTGTGAACACGCGTCCTACCAATGTTACTTCGTGCCTGATCAACGGTGAGGGATGCACTGGAAGTTAAAGACAAAAAAACAAAACAAAAATCATACTACGGCTCCAACACGAGTACTGCGGACGAGGCATGGGATATACAACAGTACAAAGGTCTTAAGTTGGCATTACTACGTTGAAAGTTTGGGAGTTTATGCATGCTTCACAAAGATGAAGTCAGTTTGAAAGCACCATAACATTCTACATGGTGGAACAGGTAAGGGCTAGTGATGAGCGAACATGCTCGGGTGCTAACAGAGTGTCTTCGGCGTGCTCTAATAGCATGTTTGAGACCTTGCGACTGTCTCGCAACTGTTAAGCAATCCCCGCATGTGTCACGGCTGTATAACAAATAGGCAATCTCTGCATGCGTCACGGCTGTATAACAAACAGGCAATCCCTGCATGTGACGCGGCTGTATAACAAACAGGCAATCGCTGCATGTGTCACGGCTGTATAACAAACAGGCAATCCCTGTATGCGACGCGGCTGTATAACAAACAGGCAATCCCTGTATGCGTCGCAGCTGTATAACAAACAGGCAATCCCTGCATGTGTCACGGCTGTATAACAAACAGGCAATCCCTGTATGTGACGCGGCTGTACAGGTCCTTCTCAAAAAATTAGCATATAGTGTTAAATTTCATTATTTACCATAATGTAATGATTACAATTAAACTTTCAGATATTATAGATTCATTATCCACCAACTGAAATTTGTCAGGTCTTTTATTGTTTTAATACTGATGATTTTGGCATACAACTCCTGATAACCCAAAAAACCTGTCTCAATAAATTAGCATATCAAGAAAAGGTTCTCTAAACGACCTATTACCCTAATCTTCTGAATCAACTAATTAACTCTAAACACATGCAAAAGATACCTGAGGCTTTTATAAACTCCCTGCCTGGTTCATTACTCAAAACCCCCATCATGGGTAAGACTAGCGACCTGACAGATGTCAAGAAGGCCATCATTGACACCCTCAAGCAAGAGGGTAAGACCCAGAAAGAAATTTCTCAACAAATAGGCTGTTCCCAGAGTGCTGTATCAAGGCACCTCAATGGTAAGTCTGTTGGAAGGAAACAATGTGGCAGAAAACGCTGTACAACGAGAAGAGGAGACCGGACCCTGAGGAAGATTGTGGAGAAGGACCGATTCCAGACCTTGGGGAACCTGAGGAAGCAGTGGACTGAGTCTGGTGTGGAAACATCCAGAGCCACCGTGCACAGGCGTGTGCAGGAAATGGGCTACAGGTGCCGCATTCCCCAGGTAAAGCCACTTTTGAACCATAAACAGCGGCAGAGGCGCCTGACATGGGCTACAGAGAAGCAGCACTGGACTGTTGCTAAGTGGTCCCAAGTACTTTTTTCTGATGAAAGCAAATTTTGCATGTCATTCGGAAATCAAGGTGCCAGAGTCTGGAGGAAGACTGGGGAGAAGGAAATGCCAAAATGCCTGAAGTCCAGTGTCAAGTACCCACAGTCAGTGATGGTGTGGGGTGCCATGTCAGCTGCTGGTGTTGGTCCACTGTGTTTCATCAAGGGCAGGGTCAATGCAGCTAGCTATCAGGAGATTTTGGAGCACTTCATGCTTCCATTGGCTGAAATGCTTTATGGAGATGAAGATTTCATTTTTCAGCACGACCTGGCACCTGCTCACAGTGCCAAAACCACTGGTAAATGGTTTACTGACCATGGTATTACTGTGCTCAATTGGCCTGCCAACTCTCCTGACCTGAACCCCATAGAGAATCTGTGGGATATTGTGAAGAGAAAGTTGAGAGACGCAAGACCCAACACTCTGGATGAGCTTAAGGCCGCTATTGAAGCATCCTGGGCCTCCATAACATCTCACTAGTGTCACAGGCTGATTGCCTCCATGCCACGCCGCATTGAAGCAGTCATTTCTGCCAAAGGATTCCCGACCAAGTATTGAGTGCATAACTGAACATTATTATTTGATGGTTTTTTTGTTTGTTATTAAAAAACACTTTTATTTGATTGGATGGGTGAAATATGCTAATTTATTGAGACAGGTTTTTTGGGTTATCAGGAGTTGTATGCCAAAATCATCAGTATTAAAACAATAAAAGACCTGACAAATTTCAGTTGGTGGATAATGAATCTATAATATATGAAAGTTTAATTGTAATCATTACATTATGGTAAATAATGAAATTTAACACTATATGCTAATTTTTTGAGAAGGACCTGTATAACAAACAGGCAATCCCTGTATGTGACGCGGCTGTATAACAAACAGGCAATCCCTGCATGTGACACGGCTGTATAACAAACAGGCAATCCCTGTATGTGACGCGGCTGTATAACAAACAGGCAATCCCTGCATGTAACGCGGCTGTATAACAAACAGGCAATCCCTGTATGTGACGCGGCTGTATAACAAACAGGCAATCCCTGTATGTGACGCGGCTGTATAACAAACAGGCAATCCCTGCATGTAACGCGGCTGTATAACAAACAGGCAATCCCTGTATGTGACGCGGCTGTATAACAAACAGGCAATCCCTGTATGTAACGCGGCTGTATAACAAACAGGCAATCCCTGCATGTGACACAGCTGTATAACAGGCAATCCCTGCATGTGTCACGGCTGCCGTGACACATGCCGATGCAGGTACTGGAACATATTATTCAAGCACACCGAAGACACCTTGATAGCAGCTGAGCAAGCTTGTATAACACCTTATCCGAGCACTTTCACTCATCACTAGTAAGGGCTCCATTTAAACATGATGCCAACCTTACCACTATGAAGTGGCTTCACCAGCGCTGATCGATACCTGACCTTTAAAGCCATCTGACAACCAAAATCAATGACTCCTAATATAAATTTCAGCAAGGATTCTGTTTTTCTCTTCACTGTGCAGTATAAAAAAATAAAAACTATTTCATACTGAAATTATACAAGGAGACATTAACCTAAATTAAGGGAACCAGATTATCTAGGAGTGCTGGCATCACAGCCAGTGCTTGTCATGAGCAGGCAGACTTCCATATACAGGGATGGCATATCTTATTGTGCCAGGTTTTACTCAGGAAGAAAGCAGTATCTGTATTAGGCCGAGAACACTAGTAAATGCCCAATAATAAAAAAAAAATCTTAACCAGGTCAAGGTACATAACCTACTTCCCTCTTCTAAATTCCAATTTAACAAGTAAATCACATCTACCACTGGCATAGCATTTTAATAGCCATTGCCATTTCTTAAAATTTAAAGTATAGCTTCCTTTGTTAACTACACTAACGAAAGAGTAAAATGGGATTTTACATTGCCATAAAATGCACTTATTTTAGTAAAATATCAACATTTATATTTGAATCGTAAATTTAAAGCTTGAGAAATTTTTTTTTTTTTTTTTAACAAAAACAGCAGCGGTGGTAAGCTTAAATATTTTACAGCCTGGCATACCAAAAAATAAAATAAAAATAACTTTGCCATATTAATAAGTGGAGTACCAGGCTAAACTTGCCATATATGTGAATTATTGAACACTGCCTGTTGAGAAATCTAATATTTTTTTTTAATAGCAAACTACAAAGAATATTTGGGACAATTATATTTTAGATATATATTTTTTTATATCTGTGCCGTGTTGAAACTTTTAAAGCAACACTGACTTCATAACCATGTGTAAATGTAAAAAAAAATAAAATATATGTATATTTAAAACAAAAAACATTGAAGCTACTAAACACTCTTCAAGTAAAATTCCCTAACAGTTAATGACATTAAAAGTGTGCAAAACTGCAAAACTCATTGTAATAGAATGTGTAAAGTCAAAATGTGGATCAGACGACACCTAGGCAATTTAACTCCTTTATCATTTTCCTTTTTTCCGTCTTTTTAAGAAAGGTCTGATCAAAGCATACGTCATTTCAGCTTCCTCTACTGTTAAAATAGTTCATATTGGATGGGGAGGTTAAAATGTAAAACATTACTTGCAGGCAGCACTTGAAGCGTCCACAGCAGCTAGATCTATGATTGGGAATTAATTATCTAAAAGGAAATCTGTCAGAAGGTTTCTGCTATTTAATGAGAGCTCATTAATAAAGGGCACAAGACCTTATTCTAGGGATGTGTCACTCATCAGCAGGAGATTATCACTGCCTGACTAGGTGTCATGTGCAGACCAGTCAGGCCAATCAGTATAGCTCCTCCTCCTCCACCACTGATTGGCTGCTTGCTGACAATGTACACAGAAAGCTGCCAATCAGGGTGGGGGCGAGGTTATACACTGCTCAGCATTATAACCACTGCTACATCTGCAACAAATAAAACAGGGATTGTATCAAAACTACACCGAGCAGTGCAGTAAGTGATACATCACTGGAATTAGTCTCTTGCGCCCTAAACTGTCTTGCTTTCAGATCAAACAAAAAACTGCTGACTGTCTCTTTAATTGAAATGATTAACCATTACGACCAGAATAATTCTCAATAGAGTGGAGCCAAAAGATTCACAGGACCTTAGTCCAGTGGCCATGTCAGTAGACCACAATTGCTGGACCAGAGTCATGCGAACCTTCTACCTGCTGGTATTCCTAGCTCTGTAGTCATCATTGCAGGGTGATGGAAGCTTGACGTCGCTCCTGGCCTACTGGTCAGGAGTAGGCCCGAGGATGCCGGCAGGTAGAATGAAGCTTGCAGATCTCTGGCACAGCAGCCACAAACAACGGACATAGCTGCTGGACCAGGATTCTATGAATATTTGTTAAAAAAAAAAAAAAAAAAGGTATCCATTCCTTAAAGATTCTCCTGGCACCATGGTTATATAGCACTGGGATATCAATGTGGCAGTCTGAAGTGAAGGAAAGAGCGATAGGAGTTATCTTAAAAGGAGTTGTTCACTACTAGGACAACCCCTTTTCAATCTGAATGTTTGCCCCAGTAAAAATAAAAACCGCTATACTCCCCTGCCGTCCCAGCAGTGTATCCACTGGCGATGCCGGGGGCTCACCTTAGGTTAGGTCAAAAAAGTGCTGCACCTAATCAGCATTCGTATAAGGAATCAAAAAGGGGGTGAGCACTGACTAGCAGCTCACTTCTTGATTACCGATACGTCCGACGGCGGGAGAGTGACACCAATGCTGATTGAGTGTGTGGCTCATGTGAGTGGCGGGAACGCGAGTGCTGACACCACTGGAACGGGACTGGAGGCGAGTATAGGCGGTTTCATTTTAACAGGGACAATCAAGATTGAAAAAGGGGCTGTCCTAGTAGTGGCCAACTCTTAAGGGGAGAGGGGATAATCAGATCCATTTCACTAGTCATTACATCTGTACGGATGAAACATTGCAGCTCCGATGACATACATTAGCCTGTCTGCTCTGTAGGCCCGATTGTGACTATTTGGATGGTTCAATCCTGTACCTCTTAAAGAACCGCTCCCTATAGCTGCCTTTTCTAGCACCATTATGCTTAAAAGGGGAGGGGGGCGAAAAGCACAAACAATAAGCAGCGACAGTGGACAATTCCTTATATGTTCAGGATTTACTGCAGCACGCTAAACGAAGGAGCATGTGATAGCTTGAGATGGTACATGAATCAAGCTGGAAGTAGATTCAGTCTTAAATAGTCACTATCCACCGCATTTAATAGGTACGTACAACAAGATAACCCTCGAACATCTTAGCCGAATAAAAACGTTCTGTTGCCACAATGGCTGCGAGGAGGCAGGAGGTGAACCTTGTATTTCACAAAGCACACTATTAATTTCAGTTGGTGAGAGGGAAAAGGGGGGGGAAAAAAAGAGAAAAAGTTATAAAACTACGCATACATAGCTCCACTTTAAAATAAAAAAGTGGGAAGGGAAACAGGAAAAAAAATGAAACAAAAAAAAAAAGCTGGAATAAAATGGGAAAGTGCCATCTTTATTTATCCTAATTTTAAGATTTAAATGTCCTTTTGACATGAAAAGGATATTTACATAACAATGCTACGTAACCTTTTCTTAAGTTTTACTGTTTTTTTTTTTTTTTCTTTTTTTAATTTCACTGGACAGCAGTGCCAAAAACCCTGTGGGGCAAAATAATATTGGTCAAGGAAAGAAGAAAATAATTGCTCCTATGGTAGGCTGACAATGCCATTTAAAAAGGTCCTTTTCAGTTTATTCAAGTTTGTCTTTTCTGTGGTTTTAATTCCCTCGATTTAAAAAAAAAAGAAAAAAAAAGAAAAAAAAAAAAAAACAGGAAAAATTAAGGAGAATATTTAGACTTTTGTAATCTGTGTAATCTGATCTTCATCAAAAGGTTCATTCTCTGGGTCAGAGTCAGTGGTGTCAGAATATCGGTAATGATCTGGTTCATTGTCACTAACATCCGGTGTCACAGAAGTCGAGCTGCTCGCCTCTGAATTTGAAGATTCTTCTACTGTTTTTGTGAAAAATAGCTTCACCTGAAATAAAAAAATAAATATATTGTTAATAGCAACTAACCATACCACTCACATCACTGCTTCCATTTCTTATAATGCTCCAGTAAAATGAAAGTGGCACTGGAAGCAATGGAAAATCTCTTCAAGTCTGTTATTTCTTTATGTTATTAATTCTGAGGATTAGGGTTCTGTGTGTTTGCCTTTAAAAAAAAACAAAAAAACACAATGTAGCCAGAAGGACTTTTTTGTAGGACAATTTTTGTTCTCCATGGTACAACTTTGGGGGTACATACAACTCATGTTTTCCACCATGTTATATGTAAGTTACAAATGAACATTTTTACTTTAAACACCTTTTTCATTAACAAAAAAGGAAATAAGTTTTGCAGCTAAATGACGGCCGTTTTAGTTAAGTTAGGCCATTTTATTTTAACCCGCTCACAACTGTGCGAAAATTATATATACACACCCACACGTGTGTACATTGAAATTGCAAAAAAAAAAATTATATACCGTATATACTAGAGTATAAGCCGACCCTAATTTTGCCACAAAAAAACTGGGAAATGACTCGAGTATAAGCCTAGGGTAGGAAATGCCGCAGCCAACAGTAAATGTCAAACATAAAAATAGATACCAATAAAAGTAAAATTAATTGAGACATCAGTAGGTTAAGTGTTTTTGAATATCCATATTGAATCAGGAGCCCCATATAATGATCCATAAAGTTTATGATGGGCCCCATAAGATGCTCAATATTAAAATATGCCCCATATAATCCAGCATAAAGGTTAATAATGGCCCCATAACATGCTCCATAGACATTTGCCCAATATAATGCTGAACAAATGTAGATTATGGCCCCATAAGATGCTCCATAAAGATATTTGCCCCATGTAGTGCAGCACAAACGTTGATCATGGCCCCATACAGACACTTGCCCCATACAGTGCTGCACAAACGCTATGGCCCCATACAGTGCTGCACAAACGCTATGGCCCCATACAGTGCTGCACAAACGCTATGGCCCCATACAGTGCTGCACAAACGCTATGGCCCCATACAGTGCTGCACAAACGCTATGGCCCCATACAGTGCTGCACAAACGCTATGGCCCCATACAGTGCTGCACAAACGCTATGGCCCCATACAGTGCTGCACAAACGCTATGGCCCCATACAGTGCTGCACAAACGCTATGGCCCCATACAGTGCTGCACAAATGCTATGGCCCCATACAGTGCTGCACAAACGTTATGGCCCCATATAGTGCTGTACAAACTTTATGGCCTCATATAGTGCTGCACAAACGTTATGGCCCCATATAGTGCTGCACAAACGTTATGGCCCCATATAGTGCTGCACAAACGTTATGGCCCCATAGATGCTCCATACAGACACTTGCCCCATTTGCTGTTGCTGCGATAAAAAAAAAAAAAAAAAAATCACACTCACCTCTCCATCGCTCAGGCCCCCGGCACTTTCAATATTCACCTGACTTCGTTCCGGCGCCGCTCCATCTTCAGCACTGATGTTCAGGGAGAGGGCGCGCACTAACCACGTCATCGCGCCCTCTGACCCGAGCGTCACTGCACAAGACGGTGAAGACGGAGCGGCGCCGAAACGAGGAGCAGGTGAATATCGCGCAGCGCTCCCCCTCCCAGTTATACTCACCTTCTCCTGGTGCGGTCCCTGCACGTCTTTTCCCCGGCGCCGGCAGCTTCTTCCTGTACTGAGCGGTCACAGTTACCGCTCATTACAGTAATGAATATGCGGCTCCATCTCTATGGGGGGTGGAGCCGCATATTCATTACTGTAATGAGCGGTACCATGTGACCGCTCTGTACAGGAAGAAGCTGTCAGCGCCGGGGAAAAGACGTGCAGGGACCGCACCAGGAGTAGGTGAGTTAATTAGACAGTCCCCGCTCCCCCTCCCCTGCCGACCCCTGGGTATGACGAGTATAAGCCGAGAGGGGGACTTTCAGACCAAAAAAAAGGGGCTGAAAATGTTGGCTTATACTCGAGTATATACAGTATAGGTGTATATGTATATATATATATATATATATATATATATATATATATATATATATATATATATATATATATATATATATATGTGTGTGTGTGACATCAAGCTGGAGGATGTGGTGCTGGGAAGAGAATAGAGCCGGCGTGACAGAGGCTTGTGAAGATCTTCCATGTACCAAAAGCACTATTTTGCATATCCATTCAAACACTTATTTCTCAGTCATGGAGATTATATAGATATATATAATCTCCATGACTGAGAAATACGTGTTTGAATGGATATGCAAAATAGTGCTTTTGGTACATGGAAGATCTTCACAAGCCTCTGTCACGCCGGCTCTATTCTCTTCCCAGCACCACATCCTCCAGCTTGATATCACACAGTAAAGGAATTGTCAGTCAAGCAGGAGAAGGGAGACCTTGGCAGCGAATAGAGCTGGTGTCAACCTCTTAAATGCGGCAATGCCAAGTACATCTTTTTTTTTTCTTTTTTTTTCTAATTTTAAAACAGATAATGAGGGAGTTTGCAGGCTTTATTTTTCTTTTTAATATTTTACATTTCATTCATCAGTTGATTGCTTACTCTATAGACTATATTACTGCAGTATAGTGAAAACTATGGTCTTCTATGAAGCCTTTGGCTGGGAATCACAGCATCACAAAGATGGTGGCTTTGTCACAAGTTGGGAAGGGGTTAAATGCTCACTGTCATCTGTAGCCGATACCATACGTGTGTGTGTGTACATGTGTGTGTGTGGGGGGGGGGGGGATTTAATATTTTTAACCCCTTCATGACCTTGAGATTTTCCATTTTTCTGTGTTCGTTTTTCGCTCCCCTCCTTCCCAGAGCCATATTTTTTCTTATTTTTGCATCAATACAGCCATGTGAGGGCCTATTTTTTGCAGGATGAGTTGTACTTTTGGACGACATCATTGGTTTTACCATGATGTGTACTAGAAAATGGGGGAAAAATTCCGAGTGCGGTGAAAATGGAAAATAAAGTGCAATCCCATGCATGTTCTTTGCTTGGCTTTTTTGCTAGGTTCACTAAATGCTAAAACTGATATGATTCTCCAGGTCATTACGAGTTCATAGACACCAAACATGTCTAGGTTATTTTTTATCTAAGTGGTGAAAAAAAAATACCAAACTTTGCTAAAAAAAAAAAAAAATATATATATATAAATAAAAAAAAATTGCAACATTTTCCGATACCCGTAGCATCTTTTTTTTTTTTTTTCGTGATCTGGGGTTGGCTGAGGGCTTATTTTTTTGTGTGCCGAGCTGACGTTTTTACCATTTTGGTGCAGATACGTTCTTTTGATCGCCCGTTATTGCATTTGAATGCAATGCTGCGGCAACCAAAAAACGTAATTTTGGCGTTTTGATTTTTTTTTCTCGCTACGCCGTTTAGTGATCAGGTTAATCCTTTTTTTTTTATTGATAGATCGGGCGATCCTGAATGCGGCGATACCAAATGTGTATATTTGATTTTATTTTGAATGGGGCGAAAGGGGGGTGATTTATATTTTTTTTTATTTTATATTTTTTTTTTTTTTTTTTTTTTTTACTTTTGCTGTGCATAGCCTGATGGGCTCTGCTACATAGCAGCGATCATTAGATCGCTCCTATGTAGCTGAATTACAGGCTTGCTATGAGCGCCGACCACAGGGTGGCACTCACAGCAAGCCGGCATCAGGAACCATAGAGATCTCAAGGAGACCTCTGGTTACTATGCCGACGCATCGCTGACACCCGATCATGTTACGGGGGTCAGCGATGAGCGCATTTCTGGCCGTGCGTCCGGAAGCGGTAGTTAAATGCTGCTGTCAGCGTTTGACAGGGGCATTTAACTAGTTAATAGCGGCGGGTAAATCGCGATTCCACTCGCCGCCATTGCGCGCACATGTCAGCTGTTCAAAATAGCTGAAATGTTGCGCTTTGATGTGGGCTCACCGCCAGATTGGACCTCGGACGTACTATCCCGTCTAAGGTCAGAAAGGGGTTAAAAACTGACTAGTTGAATTCTTTTAAGCTCCAAGTAGAAACAGGAGGTCAATTTTCCCTGTATGTGTCATCACTGCAAGTGTCTATGACAGGGGGGGGGAGGAGCTGCTGAGTCAGGAGTTGAAGGGAATGATAAATGCAGGGACAAGAGACTTCCTGTTTCTACACAGAGCAGATAAAATCAGCTAGGTAGAAAGGAAAAATTAACAAATGTAAGTACAAAGTACTATATACTATGATGACTGCAATACATTAAGGATAAAAAAAACGAACGGGAGGAGCGCTGCTTTAACAAGAGAAGAAAAACCCAACAAGATGTCAAGAATGAATCTTACTTACTTTGAAGTTTGGAGAGAAGTATCTGTTGGCCTTATCTTTGTTAGCTTTATCCAAGTCATTTTTTGTTAACGTGAGGGTGAGATATTCCTTGTCATTGTCTGATCGTTCGGTACTGTAAATACCATCAAGTTCTTGCTCGCCAAGTAATGTTACGTTCTCTACCTTCTCTGAATATTCATCAGGACCAGGTACAAAAAATGTATTTACCCAAAAATGAAACATTTTTTCCTACAAAAAGTAAAAAAAAAAGATTCAATTAAAATACAATTATAGAAATGCAAAAATAAATAAATAAATAAAAGTCAGAACTTGGCAAATTGGGTACAGTTCTAGACTAGCTGCAATAAGTATTAGGCTAAGCTAAGCTTACACAAGTGGGGGAGAGAAAAAAGTTTTCTGGTTATAAATCAGACTGACTTATCTGCATTGTCATCAGTATGGCATTTGTTTTTGTACACAGTCAATAAAATATTCAAGATTAAACAGAACTTCCTATCTTAAAGAGTATATATAAATAAATATATATATATATATATATATATATATATATATATATATATATATATATATATATATATATATATATATATATATATATATATATATATATACACACACACACACACAAATAGTACATGTGAATGTAAGAATCTGTAATCCATCTTAGAGGAATTATTTCTAAATCTGTCTTCAATGAAGCCAGACTTTCCAATTATGGAGATAGGAGATGACACTTGGTGTTCATAAACTTCAATGGAGAATTGTAACGGTTTCTGGTGAACTTGCAGCAGAATGCCTCTCTGGCGCCTTCCTGCACCAACTCATTTCCTATCTCAGTAATGGGAAAATCTGCCCTTAATGGAGTGTGAAAAACAAATTCAGAAGGAGTAAAAAGCAGATTTCTCAGATTAGATAAATTACAAAGTTTCTTATTTTCAAGTTCACTATTGATTTATAAAATCAAAATTAAAATGACGGTTACACTTGTTAAAGTATATTTGTTAAAAATTAGGATGCTATAAGATGAATCTGTTTGCACATCCATAGACTTGACTAGGCAAGTCATATGGAAGACTAGAGCATGCTGAAATTTTTTTTTAGGCAGACATCTGGTCGGTGTGAAGAGACAAACAATATTCTTAAGCAATACAAGTGAGGACTGTAGAGGAGGAGAGAGGACCCTGCCCTTCAGGGCTCACATAAGGGCTGGGTGAGGACACAGTAGGTGAGGGCAGAGCTGGTCGTGCAGCGGTGTGGTGGATCGGTGGTTACTGCAGGTTGTGACATCTGAACAATCATTGCTCTCGGTGCTTTCTGTGGGTGGCAGGTATCAAGCAGCGTGCACATATTGTGGCCTAGACTCACTGCTTACAAATTATTTACATGCACGCATTAGGCTCTGTATTTTTGAGAATAAAAATAATGAATTCTGTATCCCCAGGATCTGTTCCAAAGCATGAATGTATTTATACTCACCGACCTCTCTGCTCACCAGAGGCTCAGCACTAAGGGGGTGACCGACAGCCATCTCCACACCTACACAGGAAGGCTGTTGGTCAGATTGTGACCACTCTGACACTCGCTTTGGGTTAACAAAGGTAGAGATACTTTATGCAGGAGCCTATATTTCAGTCTGCGCCACTTCTCTTGCTGTATGACATTATGGCCATAAATCACACAGCATTTCCAAGCTAGCAAATCCCTTTACATTAAGGTACTGTCACACAACGATATCGTTAACGAAATCGTTATGCGTGACAGCGACCAACGATCAGGCCACTGCTGGGAGATCGTTGGTCGCTGGGGAAAGTCCAGGACTTTATTTCGTCGCTGATCACCCGCTGTCATCGCTGGATGGGCGTGTGTGACGCCGATTCAGCGATGTCTTCACCGGTAACCAGGGTAAATATCGGGTTACTAAGCGCAGGGCCGCGCTTAGGCTACGTTCACACTAGCGTTACGCTAGTTTGCGTCAGGCGACGCAGCGGCGACGCATGCGTCATGCGCCCCTATATTTAACATGGGGGACCCATGCGTTTTTGTTTGTTGCGTTGTGCGACGCATGCATCTTTTTTGCCGCAAGCGTCGGACCAAGAAAACGCAACAAGTTGCATTTTTCTTGCGTCCAAATTTCGGCAAAAAACGACGCATGCGTCGCAAAACGCAGCGTTTTTGCGTGCATTGTGCGTTGCGTCGCTGACGAAGCGGCGCACAACGCTAATGTGAACGTAGACTTAGTAACCCGATGTTTACCCTGGTTACCATTGTAAAAGTAAAAAAAAAAAAAAAAAAAAAAAACACTACATACTTACATTCCTGTCACGTTCCTCAGCGTCAGCTTCCCTGCGTCCCCCAGTGTCAGCGCCGGCCGTAAAGCAAAGCACAGCGGTGACGTCACTGCTGTGCTTTCCAGCCGGCACTTACACAGTGCAGGGAAGCTGAAGGCGAGGGACGCGACAGGAATGTAAGCATGTAGTGTTTTTTTTTACTTTTACAATGGTATCCAGGGTAAACATCGGGTTACTAAGCGCGACCCTGCGCTTAGTAACCCGATGTTTACCCTGGTTACCCGGGGACTTCGGGATCGTTGGTCGCTGGAGAGCTGTCTATGTGACAGCTCTCCAGCGACCAAACAGCGACGCTGCAGTGTCGCTAAATGTGACGGTACCTTTAGGAGTATTGGGGAAAAAAATAGCAGTGAAAAAAAAAGTGTAACTTTTCTATACATTAGTATTAGGTGTCGGAAGTGTAAAAAAAAAAAAAAAAACCACATGGACCGCACATCTAAAAATGAGGAATTTAACTAAAGCCACTGGGTAAAAGTTTACAGAACTAACCATTAGGTTCTTAAGTTGTGTCTTGGGGACACAGTCTCGCAGCTGGGGAGCTATGAGGCTCCAGTTTGCTCGCCCAGCTTATGCACTGTTGCTGTAATGGTGGTTTGCGCACCTTTTAGGCTAGGGACCCTCTGAGAAGTTCACCGTGACATGGCAGTGGGTGTCAATGTCTGATCACAAGGTTATCCTAAGAACCTCATCGTGAGTTTTGTAAATATTTGCCTTGCGGCATTAGAACAATGTAGGATTTTTGGATGTGAGATTCATGTCTTTCTACCATTCCAGAGCATCCCATCGCAGTCCTTGTTTTACCTCCAACAGCTCTCCTCCCATTTGACCCAGTTGGTGTTGGTGCTTTGTGACAGCCATTGTTGCTGTGCTTGTGGAGTGAGGTGACCTGGAGATATGGGGCTCAGCCTCACAGTAGGGGGGTGCAGGGAGGCACCAGGGTGTCCACCCTGCTTATGCATGGTCGCCACACCATTTAGGCTAGGGAACCAGAGGTTTGCTGTGACGTGGCAGTGGTCTTCATGCAGTCTGACCTGAATGTTAAACTAAGAACCTCATGTTCAGTTTTATAACATTAGATCAATGTGTGAGCTTTTTATATGCGGTCTGTGTTCGTTCTTCTACAGTTCTAGCATTAGGTTTAGTGAAGAATAAATGCTGTTCTGATATCAAGCAGTGGTCACACCAAATACTGATTCGATTTTAGATTCCCTTTTGTTTAATCAGTTATCATAATGCACAGTGCGTAAACTATTAACACTTCTATTTTTTTTTTTTTTTTAAAGAATTCTTACTTTGCAAAAGATTTAGGCAGGTGTGGAATAAATGATGCAGAGTAATTTATATACATAAACCATTCCTGTGAAATTGTCCATATCCATAGAAGGATCCTAACATATGGCAGAAAAAATGTTTCTCCTGTACGTAGCCTTGTGTTAATTTCTGACATGACCTCCATGTAGTAGCACCATGTAGTAGCACAATCCTCACACAGTGGCCACTACAGAATCCACAGACAGTAATAATAATAATAATAATTTTTATTTATATAGCGCCAACATATTCCGCAGCGCTTTACAAATTATAGAGGGGACTTGTACAGACAATAGACATTACAGCATAACAGAAATACAGTTCAAAACAGATACCAGGAGGAATGAGGGCCCTGCTCGCAAGCTTACAAACTATGGGGAAAAGGGGAGACACGAAAGGTGGATGGTAACAATTGCTTTATCAGTAATCACTAATCAGTAGCCGATCACTCGGGGCTTCAGCTGCTTAACTTTAGGTTATGGACTGACTGATTGGGGGATAAAGGAGAAAAAAAAAAAAGTTACCCAGATTATACAACCGTTACAAGAAAGAACGCATCCAAGAGAAGCTTTTCCTTCATCTGCTGGGATCAAATCACATACAGATAGATGGGAACAGATGGCAAAGACATAGCCATGTAAACAAGCCTGCACCGTGTATTATCCATCCACCACTGCAGGGCTTCGTAGAAAAGCATCACTACAGAGGTAACGCGAAGGGCATCCATGCAAGTGGCACAGATAAAAACCTACGATCACATACTGCAATATGTAAAAACTGCTCTACCTTGTCCTAAATATTTTGGACAAGGACCTTTTAACTCCCCCCCCCCCCCCCTCCCTAAAACCATATTCTAACACTGTTTTGGGGACGAGGGACACAAAGCTCCCACTATTGGGCTTTAAAAATTATTGGTTCCCATTTTTTATTTTTATTTTTTAAAAGAAAAAAAAAGTACTGTATATACTCGAGTATAAGCCGACCCCCCTAATTTTGCCACAAAAAAAACTGTGAAAACTTATTGACTCGAGTATAAGCCTAGGGTGGAAAATGCAGCAGCTACAGGTGAATTTCAAAAATAAAAATTGATGCTCCATACTGTTGATTATGGCCCCATAGATGCTCCATATAAAGCTGTGCCATATAGAATGCTCTGCACCGTTGATTATTGCCCCATAGACGCTCCACATAAAGCTGTGCAATATATAATGCTGCTGCTGCAATAAAAAAAAATGACACACCTCTCTTGCTGCCCGCAGCTCCTCAGCGTCCCGTCTCGGCGTCTCTCCGCACTGACTGTTCAGGCAGAGGGCGGCGCGCAGATTAGTACGTCATCGCACCCTCTGACCTGCACAGTCACTGCAAGAGGACGCGGAAGACGGAGCAGCGCCCGGCGGGTGGAACGTGGACAAATAAATATGTAATACTCACCTGCTCCCAGCGTCCCTGGCTCCTTATCCCGAACAGATGGTTTTCAGGTGCCGCAGCTCTTCCTCTGTCAGCGGTCACTGGCACCGCTCATTACAGGAATGGGAGTGGAGTCCATATTCATAACTTTAATGAGCGGTACCATGTGACCGCTGAACAGAGGAAGAGCTGCGGCACCCGAAGACCATGGGACAGGCAGGGACAGCGACAGGAGCACCGGGACTAGGTGAGTATATGACAGTCCTCTCTCCCCCTCACCCGCCGACCCCACCGCCGATCATGACTCGAGTATAAGCAGAGAGGGGCACTTTCAGCCCAAAAATTTGGGCTGAAAATCTCGGCTTATACTCGAGTATATACGGTAAACCTAACAATAGGACCAAGTTCACATTTGTACATCTGCCTAAAATATATGCAAGTGTATGGCATAAGTCAAATTACGCCTGAACTTTGATGTAAAGTGGGGGGGGAAAAAGTATTTAGTCAGCCACCAATTGTGCAAGCTCTCCCACGTAAAAACATTATATTGACATTATAGGTAGACCACAACTACGAGTGTTAAAATTAGAAAACAAATCCAGAAAATCACCTTGTCTGATTTATTTTGGAAATTATGGTGGAAAATTAGTTATTTGCCACCTAAAAACATGCAAGATTTCTGGCTCTCACAGACCTGTAACTTCTTCTTTAAGAGGCTCCTCTGTCCTCCACTCATTACCTGTAGTAATGGCACCTGTTTGAGGTTGTGGACAGCTGTATTTTATACTGATAAGTTCAAACAGTCACACTCCAAACTCCACTATGGTAAAGACAAAAGAACTGTCGAAGGACACAGTAACAAAATTGTAGCCCTGCACCAGGCTGGGAAGACTGAGGGTACGTGCACACGTTCAGTATTTTTCGTGTTTTTCAGCGATAGAAACGCATAAAAAACGGATACATATGCATCCTATCATTTAGAATGCATTCTGCAATTTTTGTGCACGATGCTTTTTTTTTTTTTTTTTTTTTTGCGTGAAAAAAACGCGAAAAAGCAGCATGTTCTTTAATTGTGCTGATTTTTCGCGTTTAATGCACTGGGAAAAACGCAAATCCCGCCACTATGTCATCGTCCATATAAAAGATATTATTTAAAAAGTCTTAGTTTTTTCTCAATGAGCTTTTAATGGTATAGACAGGAAAATGTACACATTTTAGATTATAGTCACACATCTGAGTATTGCCAGACTAGAGAGACAGGCCGATATTTTCCTCAGGTGTCCTCCCAGCTGCTTTAGGTTTTTGCTTTTTTCTTTCACAGAAGCAGGCAGATTGTATGAACTTTTATCCATTGATTAATAAGCCATAGCCAAAAACATTTCTACTACATCTTACTCATTTTAGTGAATGGATACTGTGCAATATACATTTGAATACAGTGTTTTGCAATTCAAGCGCAGAGCACTGTACAAATGTGAACCTTGATGGGAATAGTAAAAATTGAAAGAAAAAACGCAGGGCATACTGCACATTACTAAAGTTAGACAGGAAAAAAAAAAAATAAGAATCAATTTCTTGTTGACCTCTCACTTTTTTAGATGAAAGTGAAGCTTAAGGTACCTTCACACATAACGATATCGTTGCTATTTGTGACGTAGCAACGATATCGTTAATGAAATCGTTATGTGTGACAGCGACCAACGATCAGGCCCCTGCTGGGAGATCGTTGGTCGCTGAATAAAGTCCAGAACTTTATTTCGTCGCTGGACTCCTGCTGACATCGCTGGATCGGCGTGTGTGACACCGATCCAGCGATGTCTTCACTGGTAACCAGGGTAAACATCGGGTAACTAAGCGCAGGGCCGCGCTTAGTAACCCGATGTTTACCCTGGTTACCATGCTAAAAGTAAAAAAAAAAAAAAACAGTACATACTTACCTACTGCTGTCTGTCCTCCAGCGCTGTGCTCTGCACTCCTCCTGTACTGTCTGTGAGCCGGAAAGCAGAGCGGTGACGTCACCGCTCTGCTTTCCGGCTCACAGCCAGTACAGGAGGAGAGCAGAGAAGCAGAGCGCAGCGCTGGAGGACAGACAGCGGTAGGTAAGTATCTAGTGTTTTTTTCTTTTTATTTTTAGCATGGTAACCAGGGTAAACATCGGGTTACTAAGCGCGGCCCTGCGCTTAGTTACCCGATGTTTACCCTGGTTACCGGCATCGTTGGTCGCTGGAGAGCGGTCTGTGTGACAGCTCTCCAGCGACCAAACAGCGACGCTGCAGCGATCCGGATCGTTGTCGGTATCGCTGCAGCGTCGCTAAGTGTGAAGGGGCCTTTAGCAATGCTTAATCCAACTGCAAACGGTGGGGGGAGGCTCCTGCTGCAGCCATGCATCTGGTATAAAAGGGGGAGAGCAAGTTCTGGGACATTTCTTTATAAGTTATAAAATTCTCAGCTTTGATAGCAATATGAAGCAAATCAAAGTGAACTATAGAAGAAAGCATTTGCATTTTGGGGGGTTTTGTAGATTTTGGCAACTCAATTTAACGTTTAAGTCATTTATATTGCCAACCCTAAGGATTGGCTGAAAAGCTAAGTAAGTGTTCCCTCCTTATCTGTTACGTTTTCCACAAGGTTCAGAAGCTCCAACAGGTTATAAAAAAAAATGACCATGTTTTAATGGGAAGGGAATTGAGGTACTTTTTTTTTTTTTTTTAAAGCACACACAAAACAAAAAGTGTTCAGGTTTTGCCATTTTTTTCCTGTTGCTAACAATTTTTAAAACTTTTTTTTTTTTATCCACTATATGTTTTAAAGAGATGTGTTTTTACATATAGTGCTGGCGTTTAATAATCTTTGCCAAAGAGGAGTCTCCATAATTCTCTGGGGGCATGTCTTTAGGCTGCCTCATTGGTAAAGACCATAAAGATTAGCACCAAAAATACCCATCTCTCTAGAACCGTACGGTGGGTTGTTGTTTTTTTTTAAAGGGATCTGGTCACTTTCCCAGGGCGTTTTTAAGCAAAAGAGCAGCACTAAGGCTGCATTCTGAGAAGGTGGCTCTTATGTTTCTGATCCCTAGTAACACTGAAATATCGACCTTTATAAATTGCGCCCCATACCTGTTTTGAGTGCCAGAGTTATGGTGTCTCCCCCTGTTTCAGCCGCCTCCCGGCAGTCCATTGTCCCCCTCTTGCGTCTGTGCGCCGCCTCCTGTGTTGCAGTTACATGCCTGGCGCCTGAGCTGTACCTGCAGTTCTTGGGCATAACGGCGGGACGGGATCTGGGGCCTCTGCAACACGCAGGAGCGATAGCCTGATGTCAGTTCCCAGGCAGTGCACACTGCGCATGCCCGAGAACTGTTGGCATAGCGCAGGCGCCGGGCATGTAAAAGCAACACAGACGTAAGTGCGGGATGATTGACGGCTGGGAGGCGGCTGAAAAAGGGGGAGACACCATACCTCTGGGACTCAATGCAGGTATGGGGCGCAATCTATAATAGTCAATATTTCAGTGTTCCTAGGGAGATCAGAAACATAAGAGCCACCTTCACAGAATGCAGCCTTAGTGCTGCTGAAGGTGGCTATTTTACTTTAAAGCGCCCTGAAGGGGGGCAGGTGACAAATTCTCTTTAAACCCTCCAGGCAGCAGCAGCAAAAAATCATTGCAAAAACTGGTCACTTCTGAACTGGTGACAAGTCCTCATAAAAATACTAATGTAAAGATGAATTTAAGGCTATGTGCCCACATTGCAGAAATGCTGCGGAAATGTCCGCAGAATTCCGCAACTCCATTTCCTACAAAATACAAGCGTTTTGCAAGCATTTTTTGCTTGCAGAATGCTTGTGCTTTTCCAAGCAATTTGAAGCATCAAATGGAAAGGTGATTGACAGGTTGGTCACAGTTGTCGAGCATAGTGCCTGACAAGTGTGACCAACTTTTTACTATAGATGCTGCCTATGCAGCATCAATAGTAAGAGGTAGAATGTTAAGGCCATGTGCACCCGCTGCGGATTCCGTTGCGGAATTTTCCGCAGCGGATTTGATTAAATCCACAGTGCAAAAAGTACTGCGGATTTATCGCGTTTTTTTGTGCGGTTTCCACTGCGGTTTTAGACACCTGCGGATTTTTAACATGGAGCAGGTGCCAAACCGCTGCGGATTCCGCACAAAGAATTGACATGCTGCGGAAAATAAACCGCAGCGTTTCCGCGCGGTTTTTCCCGCAGCATGTGCACAGCGGTTTTTGTTTTCCATAGGTTAACATTGTACTATACCCCGCATGGAAAACTGCTGCGGATCCGCAGCGTCAAAACCGCTGCGGATCCGCAGCAAAAACCACAACGTGTGCACACACCCTAAAAGTAATTAAAAATATGGTTATTCTCACCTTCCGACAGCCCCCGATCTCATCAGCGGCGTTCCCGGTACATTCCGTTCCCAGGAATGCTTTGTGCGAAGGACCTTTGTGATGACACAGTCGCGTGACCGCGACGTCATCTCAGGTGATTCGCGCATTGCATCCCTGGGAACGGAAGCCACCGCGTGCACCGCTGAGAGCCGGGAGGACTCTGGGGCCATCAAAAGGTTAAGTATATTTTTTTATTTAAATTTTTTTTTTATTTTTTACATGAAATATGGTACCCAGGGCCTGGGGGAAAGTCTCCTCTCCTCCAGACCCTGGGTACCATCCGCACATGAAGAGCTCACTTTACGCATGGTGGGCATAGCCACATGTGTAAAGTAAGCATTTCAATGCAATCCTATGGCGGAGGAATCGCCGCGATTCTGCAGAAATAATGAACATGCTGCAGATTTTACAGCTATGTGATTCCGCAGCGGGAAAATCCGCAACATGGGCACAGCAACTGTGGAATCCCATAGGATTTTTTAAGCCTTTCCGCTACGGCAAAAACGCATAAAAAACGCAACGTGGACACACAGCCTAAGACTGAGCTTTACGTCCTGATTTGACCAAATACATGTAACCCAGCACAATATCAGTGATGTTTTATACCCTACTTTAGTGGTTTAATATGACCTGTAGAGTAAAGGTCATCAGACGAAATTAGTAAGTGGTCAGGTCACCCTTAGCTAGGGCTTGGATCTCTGTCACACCATGTTCCTGCAAGTAGGTGGTATGTAAATATTTAATCCAGTTTTTAGCATGTGGACGACCAAATATAACTGATAAGAAAGCGTAATTCACACCAACAATTAGGTTTCCAGGTGGCTGGATTCACATTATATAATCAAACCAAAACAAGAGAAGAAAACCAAAGTTGATCTGTTATAGACTGGTGGTCTGTAACCAGTCTGCGGCTTTCTAGCTGTTGGGAATGCTGGGAGCAGTAATTTCCTAAACAGCTGGAGATACCACTGCTACAGACCAACTAAATGGCAAAACCGATGAAAGATTTATAATAAAAAAAAAAATAAAAAAAAAAAGCCAAAATCTTGATAATGCGCTCTACACATGGGTACTGTCAAATCAAAAATAGTTGATCAGTACAAATCTAAATTTATTAAGGCAAAGGACGCTCGAAAATAAGCGGAGAGAAGTCTGCAGGATCCCAGGCACTTTTCTCTATTAAAAATGAGAGCAGGTATTAAAAGGGGATTTTCTGTCTTTGGACAAAAGTCTGCAGACTGCTCAGCGTACACTGTCACTATCCCCCATATTCCCAATGTGGACAAGCAATTACGTGGTCCCATGCACGCGAGCTGCATATGTGTGGCCATGTGCAGACTAGACGTGTGCAACAAAAAAAAACAAAAAACACACTAACAAGTGCCGTTCCGACATGACCACAATAAAGCAAATCCCATGCATGGAGTCACGAGACTGCTCCTACCAGAAATATGGGGAATCAGGACCGTGTGTGCAGCACAGAGTACCTGCAGAGTTGTATCCCAAGCCTGGCCAGCTCATTAACCCCTTAACCCCCAGGGCTTTTGTTCGGTTTTGAGTTTTCGTTTTTTGCTTTTCTTCTTCCCAGAGCCATAACTTATTATTTTTCCGTCAATATGGCCACGTGAGGGCTTATTTTTTGCGGGACCAGTTGTACTTTTGAATGACATCATTGATTTTACCATGTCGTGTACTAGAAAAAGGGAAAAAAATTCCAAGTGGGGTTAAATTGCAAAAAAGTGCAATGTTTTTTTGTTTGGCTTTTTTGCTAGGTTCACTAAATGCTAAAACTGACCTGATATTATGATTCTCGAAGTCATTAAGAGTTCATAGACACCAAACATGTTTAGGTTATTCTTTTATCTAAGTGGTGAAAAAAAATTCCAAACTTTGCTTAAAAAAAAAAAATGAAAAAATTGTGTAATTTTCTGTTACCAGCAGTGTCTCCAGTTTTCATGATCTGGGGTTGGGTGAGGGCTTATTTTTTGCGTGCCGAGCTGACATTTTTATGGACACCATTTTGGTGCAGATATGTAGCTACATAGTATAGAGGTCTGCAGAAGACTTCTGGTTGCCATGCCAACGAACTGATGACTCCCGATCACGTGATGACGGTTGCCGGAAGCGCTTGTTAAATGCCGCTGTCAAGAGTTTGACAGCGGCTTTTAACTAGATAATAGGCACAGGTGGATCACAATTCTGCCCACGCCTATTGCGGGCACATGTCAGCTGTTCAAAATAGCTGACATGTCCCGGCATTGATGCGGGCTAACCGCCGGAGCCTGAATGAAAGCGGAGGTACTGAACTCGGATGTACTAATCCGTCCGATGGCAGAAAGGGGTTAAAAAGCAGTTCTCAAACGTGCTGCTGTCCTTGCCTACCTCAATGCCTGCTGAAGGAGTTTTTCCCCCCCCCCCAATATTTAGAAAATTCATTATGTAAAATAGGGGGGCAGATCAATCAGGGATCAGTGACCTGTCAGAAGCCATACAGATACTTAATCAGATCACCACATGAAGACCCCCACAGGCGCACGGGCATGTCATTAACGGAAAACCGAAAATAAAGATTAACCCCTTAATGACCGCCGAAACGTCTTTTAACTGACCTGAGATATAAGAGAATAGCCTCCCCACACAGGTGACAATCCTGCAGCTGTACACTATAGCTGACAACTTTCTGCATCAGCCACGATCAGTGTTGTCACCGTCCATATCTTAGATACTACTGTCAATAGTGACTATATCATATAAATGATTACCAGGGTGTGGCTTCTCCCTCCTTAACCCCATCGGCACCCTGAGATCATGATTGTGTGGTCCTGATGTTTGCCATGGCAGTTCACAGCAAATAGCAGCCTTAGAGTCTGCCGGCTACACTGACCTGTTAAAAAGTCAGCGACATTTAGGTGGTAAAAATCAACTTTTTCATTTCTATCATGCCACTTTGTATTAATTCCTGAAAGGCACCTGAAGGGTTAATTAACTACCTGACTGCAGTTTTCAGTATGTCACGTGGTGTGGTTTTTAAAACGGCATCAGTTTTTGGCGTTTTCCAATATATAGGACCCCTAAAGTCACTTCAGACCTGGATAGGTCCCTAAAAAAAAATTATTTTGTAAATTTTCTTGAAAAAAATGATAAATGACTTCTACATTTGTAAACCTCCTAAAATGCAAACAAAATACAGTAACATTTTACAAATGGTGCGAAATGTTATTTATTAATGTTTTGCTATGGCATGACTATCTGAATTAAAGGGATCATTCAAATTTTGAAAATTGTTATTTTTTTTACATTTGTCAAATTTATGATATTTTTTTATAAATAAACGCAAAACCTATCAACCTAAATTTTCCATTATCATAAAGTATAATGTGTCACGAAAAAAAATAATCTCAAAATCGCTGGAATTTGTTGAAGCGTTCCAGATTTATTACCACATAAAGTGACACTGGTCAGATGTTTAAAATTGGCTCCATCACCAAGGGGTTAAACAACCACCACAATTTTAGCACCTTCATTTTTCTCTCCCCTTCTTCCAAAAGGTATAAACTCTGACTCCCCGCAGCCTTTGGGCAAGTGTGGGTGCCAGACAGGTTAACAACAATATTAACCTGCTGATTAGACTTCTGTTTGCAGGTTAATAGTGTTTTTTCTTGTGACAGGTTTCTTCTCAGCTATTCTTAAAAATCACAGCAAAGCCTTTAGGCAACACTGGTGAGTGCAAGTATTCCACAAGAGGTATGCCCAAGGATGCCCAGTTCCAGAGCGTTTTCCCAAACATAGCCAGAGCATGGGAACAAAAGCTTTCCTATAGGATTAAACATTCTGGGGGAAAATAGCATCACCAACATTGGGCATTTATCTGGCCTTGCCCTGAGGAAACTGCAACAAACATAGCTGGATGGTAACCGCCGTCTCCCTAAACACAACCAGAAGAGAAATGCCAGGAATACACGGCCAGAAAACACCAATGTGAGAAATCCCTTGGTCAATCGTTTAATCCTGGGTCACAGCCGAAGAAACAATTCACAAACCTTTTTCATCATCTTGTTCTGTTTGTGGAAAAACTCAACCTTTATGTCCCCACAAACAGGAAGAGGCTGCGGGAAATCAAAATACATGTACTTCTCCTCGCGTCTTGTAGGTCCTGTGGGGGATGTAAATATCTTAACCTTCAGCTGGTAGATGACAAACTGGGGATCTACAGAAGAAAGAGTGGAAAGGTAAAGAGAACATTTATGGAAAATCAGGTCTTAAAACAGTCACAAAGCCACAGATTAAGGACACATTTGGCCACAAGTGCTGCAAAATCACAAGAAAAATGATGTAATTTTTTTTTTTTCAGTAATCAAAGATAATTTGATCATACAAATGTAATAAACTATTTATTGAGTAGAGTACCAAGTTTAATATATTATACATTACACACACTAGTTAGTATTTGATCTTTAGATCCACTGATTGACAACACATTCATGAGATGAGCTGTAACTGTGGCCTTTAGGTTATGTACACCATAACCAGTGTAAGGCACACAAAGCTAAAAAAAAAATAAAATAATAATAATACTTTCTAATGTAGAAACTTCTTGTTGTTCACATGTTTAATCTATTGAGCGTCTCTTAATCGCTTCGTGTTTCCAAAGAAGTCGGGAGGTTAATGGCCGTGATCTGAGCATTCTTCATACAGCTTCTGCTCTAAAGACGCTCTGTACATTATAGTACAAGTCAATGAGGAGGCTGAAAAGACAGGACTATTTTGGAGCATTCTGACAGCCTTTTTTTCTTGAAAAATAGCAAGCGGTTTCTTTATTGTTGGAGTTGAAAAAAAAATTAATGTCTAGAAGAATGCTGATTTAAAAAAAAAAATGTCAAAGAAACAGGAAAAATACTACAGGAATATATATTAAAAATCGCAGTCAATATATTAAAAAACGCTTAGGAGACTACTACCACCAACACAGAAGACGCTTCGGGTGGGGGTAGAGAACCCCACATGCCAGCATCTCTTTAAGGCTATGTACACGTTCCGGATCATTCGCTGATTTTTTTGCGTTTTTTGCGCGCTTTTCAGCGGTATTCCGCAGCAAAAACGCATACATTATGCATCCCATCATTTCCAATGAATTCCGCAATTTTTGTGCACATGGTGCAGCTTGTTCCGCAACAAAAACGCATGCGGAAAAATATGCAGCATGTTCATTAATTTTGCGGATTTCTCACTGTGTTGTTGAATTGGGAAGCTCCGGAAATAAACGCGAAACATCCACACAAAAACGCGTCAAAACAGCAAGAAAAACGCGTGCGGATTTTATGCGGAAAATCTCCGGTTTTGCTCAGGAAATTTCCGCATAAAATCCTGACGTGTGCACATAGCCTAAGCGTTTTTCTCCTGAAAACCTCGTTGGGTTCGTCCACCTGGAGTAGTGGTTATGTGCATATACCTTTCACAGTCTTCTGTCTGGCTTTTAGCTGTGTAAACAACCAGAACATTTTTTTATCCCACATTGCAAGCTAGGTCTGCACAGAGCCTCAGATACGGGGGTGTCCAAGGGTCCTTGTATTGCTCCGTTCACACTTCAAGGATCCGCTACACTCTACTTCCGCGCTTCTTTCTGTCCAACCCATCTGTGGGGGAAGGATCTTACCAATCAAAACTAATGAATAAAATGCAAAGGTTTTGAAACCTTCTGCTACCCTTTAACTTTACTTCATCCTCTTATTCAACAGCTTATAATGCCGAGCGCCGGTCGCATTAATTATTAGAGAATGAAATTTAAGACAACCACTTAATGAGCAACACACACCAATTACCAAAAACCAAGCAGTGAGCTGTGTTAGGACACACTAGTCAGGTGCACAAACCAAAATGCCGCAGATATTCGGAACAGGAAGGGTGGAGGCTGTTAACTCACAGCACAAAAAGCCAGAGGAAAACCACAACGGAGTGTAAAATTGGGACAAAATGGTACAGAAGGAGTCGAACGTCTTCAACAACAAAAAAGTGTAACATTAAGTAGAAGAAAAAAAGGGCTTATTAATACTATTATCTCCAATCTGAGCCTCCTTTCGCATTTCTTTGTTCTGAAACATTATAAAATTCACATATGGACAGCCTGAATGATGGCACAGTCAGACAAAAAAGGTATACTCTAATTAAAATCCAGCAGCGCTATTAGAAATTGCCCATTCGATTAGTTCAAAACCTACACAGAACTTTATCATATACCATCGCCACACCAAAGCTTATCAGATAGGACTGTCTGCCCTTTATAAAAGCTGGATAATGGCTCCGGATAGGGAAGAGAACCACACAAAGCAATACACCTTATTCATACATATTTTATTAGCCAAGTTTTCTATTCTTATTAAAAGGGAACCTGTCACCCCCAAAATCGACGGTGAGCTAAGCCCACCGGCATCAGGGGCTTATCCACAGCATTCTGGAATACTGCAGTTAAGCCCCCGATGTAACCTAAAAGATGAGAAAAATAAGATAGATTATACTCACCTGGGCAGGCGGTCCAATCCGATGGGCGTCGCGGTCCGGGGCCTCCCATCTTCATAGGATGACGTCCTTTCTGGTCTTCACACTGCGGCTCCGGCGTACTTTGTCTGCCCTGTTGAGGGCAGAGCAAAGTACTGCAGTGCGCAGGCCTCGGGAAAGGTCAGAGAGGCCCAGCGCCCTCAACAGGGCAGACAAAGTACGCCGGAGCCGCAGCATGAATACAAGAGGACGTCATCGTATGAAGATGGGAGGCCCCGGACCACGACGCCCATCGGACCGGACCACGACGCCCATCGGACCGGACCGCAGCGGGACCGCCCCTGGGTGAGTATAATCTAACCTCTTTTTCTCATCTTTCAGGATACATCGGGGCTCATCTACAGCATTCCAAAATGCTGTAGATAAGCCCCTGATGCTGGTGGGCTTACCTCACCCTCGATTTTGGGGGGGTGACAGGTTCCCTTTAATATTTACATTTTAACTGCCATAAAAAGCGATTGGATGCAAAAGAAAGAAAAAAAACACCAAGACAACGAACTCCAGCACAGGAAGTGTTGTCATAGGGACAGTAAATTGTAAGGGTTTTAAGTGCAGGGCAAGGAAATTCCAGCACAGTAAAGATCACAAACTAATAGGAATGTAAAGCAGATTCCTGCAGAATGTATACTGTCTCCTTCTGCACAATGAGGTCGCAGATCACTTATAGGCTGTGTGCACACGTTCAGAATTTTCCGCGATTTTTTCGCTATAAAAACGCAAGGAAAAAAACGCATACATTTAGCATCCTATTAGAATGCAATCCGCATTAGAATCGCATTCCGGAAAAAAAGCATGTTCATTCCTTGTGTGGAATCGCGGGGATTCCGCACACATAGGAATGCATTGATCCACTTACTTCCCGCATGTGGCTATGCCCACCATGCGGGAAATAAGCGGATCATGTGCGGCTGGTACCCAGGGTGGAGGAGAGGACACTCTCCTCGAGGCCCTGGGAACCATATAATTGTAAAAGAATTAAAATAATAAATCGTGATTCTCACATTCCGGCGTCCATTGCGGCGCTCCCGCTCCTCGCGATGCTTCCGTTCCCAGTGATGCTTTGCGGCAATGACCTGTCATATGAGGTCATTGCTGCTAGGCATTATTGAGAACGGGAGCATCGCGAGGAGCGGGAACGCTGCGAGGGACGCCGGAAGGTGAGAATATCACGATTTTTTTTTTCAATTATTTTTAACATTAGATCTTTTTACTATTGATGCTGCATATGCAGCATCAATAGTAAAAAGTTGGTCACACTTATCAAATACTATTGTTGACAAGTGTGACCAACCTGTCAGTTTTCCAAGCGATGCTACAGATTGCTTGGAAAACGCTAGCATTCTGCAAGCTAATTACGATTGTAAAATGCTAGTGTTTAGCGGGAAACTCATGCCAATTCCGCATGTGTTTTACCTGTGGCACAGTTGCGGAATTGCTGCGGCAATTCCGGACGTGTATACATAGCCTTAGGATTACACTAAAACTAATAAGAAATTGGGAGATCCATATGGAGTTTGGTTTACTTCACATTTTGAGTTTTTATTTGACTGACGCACATGTCTCATGAAAGGTTGTGGCGTCTGCCACTGTACATGCATACACAGGGATAAGTCTCCCATAGGCTCCCACTGCAGACAACTATATAGCACTCTACACCTTCTACCAGACCGTCATAGGGAAACCTGAAAGCAAGTGCACTCCAGATGTATCAATGTATACTGGCCATACATAAGCCACATGCAAATTCCTCATTGCTCTGTTCATCCAATATAAGGCCAATGGATACACTTGGCTGGATGATTTTTCCAGCATATACGCCAAAGGCAGGGCGTAAACAGAGACAAAACGTTCTTTCAGCACTGGATGACGAATGTCAAAGTCAAATTTGCTTCCGCCCAGTATTCCTATGGTAGACCAAACAAGCAGGCAGTTCCTGTAAGGAACCTCTGCCACTAACATTGCCGGAAATATTACAAGAATGTCCATTACCAGAAACAGGCAATAGCAGGGAGAATAAAAAACAAGATGGACAGGTCATACTTACTGCAAGTTCCTCCGCTGAACATTGGAATAGTTTCAAACATCATCTTGTGAAACAGAAGTGCCACTGGTCGGTAATCCAAATTATTTTTTAACAAGTAGCTGTAGTAATAGACATAACGCCTTTGGCTGGGAATTGTCACACCCTAAACACAAAAAAGGACAGTGGTAACACATTTGAGAAGCGCATTCTCAGTTTTTACAAGTAGGGTTAATGCACGAAATGCGCTTTTAGTTCCTGTGTGCGCGGCCTATTTGCTTTAAATAAAATAATAGTTTGACAGAATTAAAATTAACATAGGATTTTAATTTTTTTTTCTCCAAGACATGACCTTCATGATTCCACGTACCTTCTTGTCTCGGGTCCGCACTTCTCCATAAAAATCTAACGCTTCTTGTGCCTTTAGAAACTTGCCTCGATGTAGCAAATATGCACAAATCATTACCCCTGTACGTCCTTTGCCAGCTTTACAGTGGATCGCTGCTACATTGTCGTTTTCACTTAGCCATTCGTCGAGATCTTCACAAAAAGGTTTGATTAGTTCTAACTGTGGTGGATTGTGGTCTTCAAAAGGATATTGTGCAACTGCAAAGAAAAAAACCCGTATGAGGCTCTGTAATCTTTTGCTTGGCAAATGACAAATATATCCTCAGTTTACACTGAAGATCGAAAGAAGAAAAACGAGGCAAATAAGACTTTCAGTTTGCTTTGTGACATAAGAAAAAGGAGGTCACAAGTGATGACAGACATTAGACCTCCACTGATTTCCCAAATTAAGTGCTCGACAGATGACATAAAAGTGACCTGTGGCGACATTTTACAGGTGAGTGTGATTACAGCGATACCAAACTTGCAAAGTTTATTCACTTAGTGAGAAGTAAATAAGAAATTTCTATATACAACTTTTATTGATACCATTTTTGGAATAAATGCAATGTTCTGAACACTTATTGCATTTTATTTGGGGAGCAATGGTGGTGATTAATAAAAATTAAATTCTGGCCTTATGGCTTTTACCGTACGAGTTCATTTTATATTTTGATAGTTTGGACTTCTACAGATAGTGATGCCAAGTAAGTTTATTTCTTCAATTTCTTTATTTTTAAAAGTGGGGATGGGTGGTTCAAGTTTCTAAAAACATCTCTTAATTTCATTTTTGGTCCCCTTAGGGGACTTTAACTTGTGACTGTCAGATCGCTTGTTTTATTTAGTATAATACTACAGTATTACAGTACGTACAAAAGAATTACCGTCTTATGAAGTCCAGCCACAGTCTGGTGATCATTGGATGGGGCTCTGACATGGCATGCACAAGGGTCTTCAGCAGGCCCTCGGTAGCCATGACAGCCCATCAGCACCAGCAATTGCGATGCAGAGTGGCAGTCATCAGATAAGTGAATAGAATTCACTGCAACAGTTAAGGGGTTAACAGCAGAGCACAGCTGCTGTCAGAGTAAAGGCCCCTTCACATTAAGCGACGCTGCAGCGATACCGACAACGATCCGGATCGCTGCAGCGGCGCTGTTTGGTCGCTGGAGAGCTGTCACACAGACAGCTCTCCAGCGACCAACGATGCCGGTAACCAGGGTAAACATCGGGTAACTAAGTGCAGGGCCACGCTTAGTAACCCGATGTTTACCCTGGTTACCATCCTAAAAGTAAAAAAACAAACAAACACTACATACTTACCTACAGCCGTCTGTCCTCCAGCGCTGTGCTCTGCACTCCTCCTGTACTGGCTGTGAGCACAGCGGCCGGAAAGCAGAGCGGTGACGACACCGCTCTGCTTTCCGGCTCACCGACGCTCACAGCCAGTACAGGAGGAGTGCAGAGCACAGCGCCGGGGACAGACAGCGGTAGGTAAGTATGTAGTGTGTTTTTTTACTTTTAGGATGGTAACCAGGGTAAACATCGGGTTACTAAGCGCGGCCCTGCGCTTAGTTACCCGATGTTTACCCTGGTTACCAGTGAAGACATCGCTGGATCGGTGTCACACGCCGATCCAGCGATGTCAGCAGGAGTCCAGCGACGAAATAAAGTTCTGGACTTTATTCAGCGACCAACGATCTCCCAGCAGGGGCCTGATCGTTGGTCGCTGTCACACATAACGATTTCATTAACGATATCGTTGCTACGTCACAAAAAGCAACGATTTTATCGTTAACAATATCGTTATGTGTGAAGGTACCTTAACCCTGCCAGTATCTGCTGGGTATCATGCAGCTGAACTCCTGATCTTGCAGCATACACAGATAAATGCATGGCATTGGACCTACAGCTTATCAATTCTTTCTGCAGATTTCATACTTCGCAATTGTAAAGTATATGGCTATGTGCACACGTCAGGATTTCTTGCAGAAATTTCCTGAACAAAACCGGACATTTTCTGTGTTTTTTTTTTTTTACGGCTTTTTCTTGAGGTTCCCAATGCAATAATATAGTGGGAAATCAGCAAAATTAATGAACATGCTGCGTTTTTTACCACAATGCGTTTTTTTTTCAAGGAAAAAATGGCAACATATGCACAAAAATTGCGGAATGCATTCTAAATGATTGGATGCATATGGATGCGTTTCTTATGCGCTTTTAGGCTATGTGCACACGTTGCAGATTATTTGCTGTTTTTTAGTGTTTTTGCGCTATAAAACCGCAAATAATCTGCATACATTAAGCATCCTATCATTTTTAATGAAATCCGCAACTTCGGTGCACATGATGTGCGTTTTTCCGCATGAAAAACGCATTGCGGAAAAATAATGAACCTGCTCATTAATTTTGCGTTTTTTTCGTGGTTTTCCCACTGTCTAATGCATTGGGAAATGTCCGGGAAAAAACGCGCAAAAAATGCGCAAAAACCACGTCAAAACCACGCAAAAAAACGCATGCGGATTTCATGCGGAAATCTGGCAGAAATGTCCGGACTTTCACAGGAATTTTCTGCATGAATTCCTGAACGTGTGCACATAGCCTTATAGCGAAAAAAAAGCAAAAAAAAATCCGGAACGTGTGCACACAGCCTAAAATCTGCAACGAAACCGCAGCAGGATCTGAACGCCAAAATCAGTTTTTACTGGATGGAGTAATGCGGTGTATAAATCTTTACCACACAGACAAGATGTGAACTTTGCATACAGAGATTGTACAAGAAACTGTTTCAGCAGGAAAGAAAATAAAAAAGCACTGAATGATCTTTCTGGTTGTGATCTTATTCTCAGAACATGACCTATGTACTGTGACTTACCTCTGCAGCTAAATTTGTTGGTATCATAATGTCTTTCAGCACATCTACAAGTGAAGCAGAGAGAGGTTAGCTCCAGGAACAGTGACAATGGACCATGTCCGTTCACAGCACCACGCAGAGCCCATCTATATTAATACCAATAGAGCAAAATGACATAAGGCTCAGCCTCACCAATGAATGTCAGCCGGTCGAGCAAACTTAATCTAGTTGGTAACAAAAGAAGAAGGTCTAATTATTTCCAATTCCTATTTGAGGCGCGCTCTTGTCCAGCACATTATTCTGCATTATTTAAAGAGATATGCAATTAAGACCTCAGTCATTGATCTTGGACGGCTCTGAGTGCAAAAGCCTTGTGATGTCATTATTGGCTTGTCTCCTTCACAGGCCAATACACTCCAGACTGACGGCTCTGGAAAATGGACTATGAACGACATGTCTGCCCATTGTTAGATAATGTCTTGGAACACCTCAAGAGGAGGCACAGTTAAAGAGGATGTACAGAAAGCAAACCTGTAATTGTAAATCCTTGCACTCCTCATACACGAAAAGCTAGAATACATTATAAACAAATGAAAAGCACCATTGCAGTGTTTTGTTATTTCACCATGTTAGCCTATCAGTAATGTATGTTTAATGTAAGCATTAATGCTCTCGCGGGCAGGGTCCTCCCTCCTTATGTACTCGTGTGCCTTGTTATCTGCTCATGTTTAATGTATTTGTCTATATTTGCCCCGTATTCACATGTAAAGCGCCATGGAATAAATGGCGCTATAAAAATGTATAATAATAATAATAATAATAATAAAATGCTCTGATCCTCTACTGGATCATGTGACCAACCAGCTCACAACACTAATGGCCAGAAGTCACTTTCTCAATTCAAGCGAGACAGAGAACGAGGCTCTCAGACTTGCATTAATTAACAACAAAAAAAATTCTGCACTGGAATAATGATCTGTTCTTACATTATGCTGCCCTCAGCACGAACCAGGTGACAAATATCCTTCATTAAATGGATATACCAAATCGAGAGATCATATAAAGCTTCACAAGTCTACAAGCTGAAATGTGCTGTCTATATATTTTATTCCCAATTCAACACGTGGTCACAGGCCATGGAGTGGGCAAACACCCAAGTCATTTAAAAGTAGATCATGTAACATGAACGGCTGCCAAAATTCCATCTAACCTCATCACTCCACCACCGCGACACAAATCTCCATTAGGCCCCTCCAACTAATTGTTTCAGGCATGCAAGTTTGTAAAACAATACCCATCCACTCGGCCTACAGAAAGTGAAAGGCCGACACTTTTACCAATAGTGGGGTTTAGAAAAAAGGAGGCAACACCAAAACATACTTACAGATTGTAGATCTTGTAATGGTTTTTATGTTTGGAGTCCAAAAACCTTGAAAAGAATAAAAATACTACTGTAAGCAGCAGGAAATACATAATAAATAAGCACCATGATACTAACCCCTTAGTGACCGGGCCATTTTTTTTTTTTTTTTTTTTTTTTTTTTACATCTGACCAATGACACTTTATGTAGCATTAACTCTGGAACGCTTCAACATATCCCATTGATTTTGAAATAGTTTTTTGTGACACATTATACTTTATGATAATGGTAAAGTTAGGTTCATAAGTTTTGCGATTCTTTATATAAATATAAAAAAAGTGGCAAATGTTAAATAATGTGCTATTTTCAAACTTTGAATGATTCTATCTTTAATCCTGCAGTCACACCACAAAAAAACATTAATAAACAACATTTCCCTCATGTCTGCTTTATATCAGCACCATTTGTAAAATGGTTTAACAATGCAGCAGTAATTTTTCCCTTTAACCCCTTTATGACCTTGGGATTTTCCGTGTTCATTTTTCGCTCCCCTCCTTCCCAGAGCCATAACTTTTTTATTTTTCCGTCAATATGGCCATGTGAGGGCTTATTTTTTGCGGGACGAGTTGTACTTTTTACCATGACGTGTGCTAGAAAATGGGGAAAAAAATTCCAAGTGCGGTGAAATTGCAAAAAAAAAAAAGTGCAATCCCATGCGTGTTTTTTGTTTGGCTTTTTTGCTAGGTTCACTAAATGCTAAAACTGTCCTGATATTATGATTCTCCAGGTCATTAGAAGTTCATAGACACCAAACATGTATAGGTTATTTTTTATCTAAGTGGTGAAAAAAAATTCCAAACTTTGGTACAAAAAAAAAAAATAAAATTGTGCCATTTTCCAATACCCGTAGCGTCTGTTTTTTGTGATCTGGGGCCGGGTGAGGGCTTATTTTTTAATGCAATGTCACGGCAACCAAAAAAAACGTAATTTTGGCTTTTTGAATTTTCTCGCTACGCAGTTTAGCAATCAGGTTAATTCTTTTTTTATTGACAGATCGAGCGATTCTGAATGCGGCAATACCAAATATGTGTATATTTGATTTTATTGTTATTGTTTTATTTCGAATGGGGCGAAAGGGGGGTGATTTAAACTTTTTTTTTTATTCATTTCAGTTTTTGTTTTTTTTCACTTTTGCCATGCTTCAATAGCCTCTATGGGAGGCTACAAGCTGGCATGGCCTGATCGGCTCTGCTACATAGCAGCGATCATCAGATCACTGCTATGTAGCTGAAATGCAGGTCACTGTAGCCGGCAGACACCAACGCCATTATTTGGCCATGACAAACATCTGGACCACACAACCATGATCTCAGAGTGCCAATAGGGTTAAAAAGAGTAAAGCCCCCACACTATAAACCATTTAGATGCTGTAATCACTATTGACAGCAGCATCTAAGGGGTTAAACGGCCATGAGTGACAGATGCAGCAAGTTGTCAGGTATAGGGTATAGTTCAGAGCTGCTAGATTGTCACCCATCAAGGAATGCTAGTGTCTTATATCGCAGGTTAGTAAAAAAAAAGATGTATTGGTGGTCACTAAGAGGTTATACACATCTTCAAGAGGACGAGACATTAGGACAACCGCACATTTAGGGTATGTGCACACACTCCGGATTTGCGGATTTTTTGCGTTTTTTCGGCGGTATTCCACAGCAAAAACGCATAAAAACGCATACATTATGCATCCCATGATTTCCAATGCATTCCGCAATTTGTGTGCACGTTGCGGATTTTTCTGCAAAAAAAGACACATGCGGAAAATATGCAGCATGTTCATTAATTTTGCGGATTTTTGGCAGATTTCCCACTATGTTATTGAATTGGGAAGCTCCGGGGAAAAACGCAAAAAATCCGCACAAAAAAAAAAAAAAGCGACAAAACCGAGCATAAACCGTGAGAAAAATGCGTGCGGATTTTATGCGGAAAATCTCCGGTTTTGCTCCGGAAATTTCCGCATAAAATCCTGACGTGTGCACATAGCCTTACTGCTTTTATTTTGTGGTACAGCTTATTGCTACACTGCTATATGTGAATGTCATGTACAGAGATTTAATTTACCCATTAATAAAGCAGCCAATTTTCTTTTTTTTTTTTTTTAAATCCCGCACCCCCTGAAGATGGCTGGACCATCATTGTAAATACATCATTGTAAATACACACCTGTGCTTTGTATTTCCCCCACCTCATTGTAGATTGTAAGCTCTCATGAGCAGGGTCATCTTATTTCGCTTTAATTATTGTATTGTTAACATTGTTACTGTTTATGTTTGAAACTGTAAAGCGCTGCGGAATATGTTGGCGCTATATAAATAATTATTATTATTTAGTAAAAACTTGCATTTTTGGTGTATAATTCCCCTGATAATGATCAGAGAAATGTATGAACTGATTTAGACCAGTTGAGGGCGTTTCATTGCCAGACAGCAGGGACATGCCTCTGACAAGAGGAATGGTAACAACAACTTAAAATAATTCATAAATCCAGGAGCAGGACAACACAGCTGAAAAAGATGCTCCAGAATGGTTAGACAGCAATACAAGCATTGAAGGAAATGGACATGTCTGGCAAAGCAAGATGTCCTTCAGTGAATGTCCACATTTCTAAACAGGTCTAACAAAATTCTACGCAGATTTTTTAATATGTACAATGGTGGTCAAAAGTCCTGCATAGGCGTGAAGAAAACTATATGTTTCATACTTCTGCATCTCTACAGTGAAACTGGTGGAACATACCGTATATACTCGAGTATAAGCCGAGATTTTCAGCCCAAAATTTTGGGCTGAAAGTGCCCCTCTCGGCTTATACTCGAGACAAGGTGGGTGGCAGGGTCGGCGGGTGAGGGGGAGAGGGCGCTGAGGCATACTTACCTAGTCCCAGCGATCCTCGCGCTGTCCCTGCCGTCCCACGGTCTTCTGTGCTGCAGCTTCTTCCCCTCTTCAGCAGTCACGTGGGACCGCTCATTACAGAAATGAATAAGCGGCTCCACCTCCCATAGGGGCGGAGCCGCCTATTCATTCCTCTAATCAGCGGTGCCGGTGACCGCTGATAGAGAAAGAAGCTGCGGCACCGAAGACCAGGCAGAGGGACAGCGCGAGGATCGCCAGGACTAGGTAAGTATAGCATATTCACCTGTCCGCGTTCCAGCCGCCGGGCGTCGCTCCATCTTCCCGGCCGGCGCCTCCATCTTCCCGGCGTCTGCGCTCTGACTGTTCAGGTCAGAGGGCGCGATGACTCATATAGTGTGCGCGGCGCCCTCTGCCTGATCAGTCAGAGCAGAGACGCCGGGAAGATGGAGGCGCCGGAACGAGACGCCGGGAGCTGCAATCAAGGGAGGTGAGTATGTGTTTTTTTTTTTTTATTGCAGCAGCAGCGGCGGCAGAGATTTATGTGGAGCATCTATGGGGCACAGTGAACGGTGCAGAGCACCGTATATGGCACAACTATGGGGCACAGTGAACGGTGCAGAGCACCGTATATGGCACATCTATGGGGCACAGTGAACGGTGCAGAGCACCGTATATGGCACAACTATGGGGCACAGTGAACGGTGCAGAGCACCGTATATGGCACAACTATGGGGCACAGTGAACGGTGCAGAGCACCGTATATGGCACAACTATGGGGCACAGTGAACGGTGCAGAGCACCGTATATGGCACATCTATGGGGCACAGTGAACGGTGCAGAGCACCGTATATGGCACATTATGGGGCACAGTGAACGGTGCAGAGCACCGTATATGGCACAGCTATGGGGCACAATGAACGGTGCAGAGCACCGTATATGGCACATCTATGGGGCACAATGAACGGTGCAGAGCACTGTATATGGCACATCTATGGGGCACAATGAACGGTGCAGAGCACCGTATATGGCACATCTATGGGGCACAATGAACGGTGCAGAGCACCGTATATGGCACATCTATGGGGCACAATGAACGGTGCAGGGCACCGTATATGGCACATCTATGGGGAAATATGAACGGTGCAGAGCACCGTATATGGCACATCTATGGGGCACAATGAACGGTGCAGAGCACCGTATATGGCACATCTATGGGGCACAGTGAACGGTGCAGAGCACCGCATATGGCACATCTATGGGGCACAGTGAACGGTGCAGGGCACCGTATATGGCACATCTAGGGGGCACAATGAACGGTGCAGAGCACTGTATATGGCACATCTATGGGGCACAATGAACGGTGCAGAGCACCGTATATGGCACATCTATGGGGCACAGTGAACGGTGCAGAGCACCGTATATGGCACATCTATGGGGCACAATGAACGGTGCAGAGCACTGTATATGGGGCACAGCTATGGGGAAATATGAACGGTGCAGAGCACTGTATGGCACAGCTATGGGGAAATAATGATCTATTTTTATTTTTGAAATTCACCGGTAAATGCTGCATTTCCACCCTAGGCTTATACTCGAGTCAATAAGTTTTCCCAGTTTTTTGTGGCAAAATTAGGGGGGTCGGCTTATACTCGAGTATATACGGTATATGTTTTTGTAATCGCTCATTGTATGCCATACTCCTTTTTGTATGTCCCAAGTGTATAAATTGTTATGGTATGCGCATTTGATAATTTTTTTTTACAGCATAACCATACCTACACTAGTACAGTGTGTAGAATGGTGAACAGGTTTCTAAGTTCATTAACTTCCAATGCAAGTTCACACAGACTTAAATTTTACTTTTTAAAGATTTATTATTTTTTATTTAATTTTTTATTTAATTCAGAGTGTTGAGCAGAAGGCAGCATTTTCTTATTAAAGGGAACCTGTCACCCCGTTTTTTGAGATTGAGCTATAAATACTGTTAAATAGGGCCTGCGCTGTGTGTTCCTATAGTGTATGTAGTGTACGCCGATTCCCCACCTATGCTGAGAAATAACTTACCAAAGTCGCCGTTTTCGCCTGTCAATCAGGCTGGTCAGGTCGGGAGGGCGTGGTGACATCGCTGGTTCTTCCTCAGCTTTACGTTGGTGGCGTAGTGGTGAACAAGCAGCGCGCGATCTGCGCTGTAATCCCTTGCATCGGTGGGGGCGGCCATCTTCCTGGGGCCGCGCGTGCGCAGATCGAGTGCTCTGCTGCACGGGGCTTCAGGAAAATGGCCGCGGGATGCCGCGCGTGCGCATTAGAGATCGCGGCAGCCATTTTCCCAAAGCCGAGATGCAAACTCGGCTTTGGGAAAATGGCCGCCGCGATCTCTAATGCGCACACGCGGTATCCCGCGGCCATTTTCCTGAAGCCCCGTGCAGCAGAGCACTCGATCTGCGCACGCGCGGCCCCAGGAAGATGGCCGCCCCCACCGATGCAAGTGATTACAGCGCAGATCGCGCGCTGCTTGTTCACCACTACGCCACCAACGTAAAGCTGAGGAAGAACCAGCGATGTCACCACGCCCTCCCGACCTGACCAGCCTGATTGACAGGCGAAAACGGCGACTTTGGGAAGTTATTTCTCAGCATAGGTGGGGAATCGGGGTACACTACATACACTATAGGAACACACAGCGCAGGCCCTATTTAACAGTATTTATAGCTCAATCTCAAAAAACGGGGTGACAGGTTCCCTTTAAGGATGTCTATGTATTTTTTGCATTAACCATACCCTCCACAATATGAAGCCTTCCAACACCATTGGCTGCCATACAGCCCCAGACCATTACTTTCATGGGATGTTTCACAGAGGAGCTCAAACACTCTGGCTTGTACTCTTCATGTGGGAACCTTCTCACATAAGACTTGCCATCATTTCCTAAAATGCAAAAAGTGCTTTCATCACTAAATAGCACTTTTTCCCACTCCTCCTTCCTCCATTTTAACTATTTCAATGCCCACAGTTTTCGCCTTTGTCTTTGTATGGCTGTCATGAATGGCTTCTTTCGGGCCTTGCACCCTCTCAATCCTGCTTCCAAATATCTCTTCCAAACAGTTGATGTTGCTACCTCCATATTGCACTTTTCTTGCCTGAAAGCTGAGGAGAGGTGAGCTTTCGATTGGCAAGGGATGTTCTTATCAGTACTCTATCCTTCCTTTTAGATGACTTCCTGGGCCGACCAGATCTGGGCCTGTCCTGGGTGATTCCAAGCTTCTTATGTTTCTGCAAAATTCTTACGACTGTACTCCGATTACAGCCTTCCTTGCGATCTGGGGGCCAGTATAACCCTGTAACACCACAACTCGCACACGATCCTCCGCTGACAAAAATCTGAAGGCTCCCATCATAAAACTCTACAGTATGATTCACTAGATAGACCAACAGATAAAACAAACAAACAGCAGGTGTGATGCAATGTAATTGGCTGCCATGAAGAGATTGAGGCCAAAATTGATAAGGAAGGTCAATATATATAGATTAATCTGTATTGCTTCATTATATATATACCCCCGCCATACTCTGGTAAGAAAATTCAGGAGATATTGGAACTTATGAGTGGTTGGGACGGGGTTCCCCTCCTTGTGGTTGGAGAGGTGAAAAATATAATCAACGACCACTGGGATAAGAGTAACCATGCATTGCTGCGCAGAGATAGTAATGACACTCCTTTTAGAAACTCTCAGAGAAATAGGGTGGATTGACTTATGGCGGGTACGTAATGTCGACACATATTCCTATTCATGTTATTCGACTACATATGGCTCTATGTCCCGAATTGATGTCGCCCTGGGGAATGACGGGATGAATGAACTACATGCGGTGGAATACAGACCCAGGATCTTATTAGATCATAGCCCAATACAGGTGTCTCTGAAGTTGGTGGATCAGGCTGGTTTGGGGTGGGGGCGGGATGGAAAATTCACCCCTCCTGGTTACAGCTCTTGGACATGGAAAAGGTGGGGGCAGAGATTGAGGAGTTTTTTTATGATTAACGAAGGTAATGCAGAAAGCCATGTAGTATGGGATACCATGAAGGCGTATTTAAGAGGAATCTTATTTCGGGACATCTCAAGACATAAGACCAAGACTAGATTACAGGATAAGGCCGTCTTGGAGGAGTTGAAGGCAGCGGAGGTGGCATTGAGTACCCAATGTACAAAGGAGTCTCAAAATCGTATGAGGGCAGCTCAGGTAGAGGTCAATCAACTATATATGTGAAAAGCAGATAGGATGAGGGCATTTCAAAACGAAACTTTCTACTCAGAAGGGGAAAAGGTGGGGCATTTACTCTCAGTTGTAGCTCACATGTCTACTCAATAAAAACTGAGGAGGGAACTGTGGTCACCCAAGAGGGAGCATATATTGGAAGTTTTTAGGAAATTTTACAGTGAATTATATACCTCTAGGGCAGAGAAAGGAAAAGAGGAAACGATTAGGTATTTGGAGGGGATTGATTTGCCTAGGTTGAGCAGAGAGGATTGTGAATGGTTGGACGAACAGATTGGTGAGGAAGAATAGAAGGTGGCCTTGGCGGGTGTTGCTGGGGGCAGGGCTCCGGGGGTGGATGCTATTCCAGCTGAGGTCTATAAGATCTTAAAGGATACTTTGTTGACTAAACTGGAAGGGGTGTATAATCGATCGCTGGAGAGGGGGGAGCTGCCTTCGTCAATGAGAGAGGCCATTGTTGTGGTTATCCCTAAAGCCGACAAGGACTTACAGCTGCCAGAGTCTTATAGACCAATTTCACTTCTAATAGCAGAGAAAGATTTTGGCAAAGGCCATGGCAAACAGGCTGACCCGGGTGATTGATAAACTAGTTCACCCAGACCAGTCAGGCTTTATGCCCAATAAATCAACGGCAATCAATCTGAGAAAGCTGTACTTAAATATGCAAATTCCCTCTGACAATGCTGGCAAGAGAGCAGTGGTATCCTTGGATGCCCATAAGGCCTTTGATTGTGTGGACTGGAACTATTTGTGGTTGGTGCTGGAACGGTTAGTGTTTGGGCCTAAATTAATCTCATGGGTGCGGCTGCTGTACTCCTCTCCAGTGGCAAAAATTAGAGTTGTTAATGTCCTCTTGGAGAGTTTTTCTTTGTCCAGGGGCACCAGACGGGGGGGAGGGGGGGAAGCTGTCCTCGCAGCTTTTTGCCCTGGCGGTGGAGCCGCTCGCTGCCAAAATAAGAGGCTCTCAGGAGGTGAGAGGTTTTATGTACGGGGATGCAGAAGATAAAGTAGCTTTGTACGCCGATCACATTTTGCTTTTCTTGGAGGGGACCCTGTACACGGCGGAAGCTATAATTGAGGAATTTGGGGGGTATTCAGGCATAAGGATTAATTGGGATAAATCTCATATGATGTTGATAGATGGGGATAATGGAGGTAGTGTAGGTAGTAATACTTCTACAAAGTTGAGCGCAGTTAATCAATTTAAATATTTGGGGATTCAGATTGCTCCCCCTTTGACCTGCTTTGAAGAACTGAATTTGGGGCCTCTTTTGCGGAGAATACGTACTAAAATCCAGGCATGGAAAAAATTACATCTGTCGGTAGTTGGCAGGGTGAATCTCATAAAAATGATAGTGATGCCTCAACTTCTTTATGTGCTACATAATTCTCCCATTTGGATACCGCAGAATAGATTTCGTGGGATTAGATCCTTGTTTGGTGAATTGATTTGGGGAGGAAAGAGCCCAAGATTTAAACAAGAAACCCTACAAAGGCCCAAGACGGAGTGTGGTTTGGCACTCCCTAATCCTTGGCTATACTTCTTAGCGTTCGTGTTAACATTTTAGGGGATGGGGAGAGGAGTCTGGGAGGGCGCGGATACCCTGTTATCTGAGGACACTGATTGGGCCGAAGGTACTGGGTGAGGGTCTGGAGGGTGGACATTTCCAGGCAAAGGGTTCCACATTTTGTACTATTACTTATTCATAAGGTTGGGATAAAGTAAAAGATATTAGGGGTGTGAATGCTCTTACTAGATTTTCACCTATCTGGAATAATCGATATCTAGAAGAGTTCAGACAAATGTCGGGATTTCATATTTGGAAAGAGGCAGGTATTTCTCGGATGGGGCAACTTCTGAACCAGGGTAAAATCAAGAATTTTGAGGTACTGCAGGAGGATTTCAATTGCCAAGTTCTGAGTTATATCAATATAGCCGTATCTCCCACGCATTTCTGGCACAGTGCAAAAGAGAACCTATAGTGCTGCAAGTAGATCTTCTGTTGGACTTTATTCTTATGGGTGGTGGCACGAAGGGGGTGATTTCGGGAATATACGAATATCTTCTTTACTCTTTTCTAGATAGGCATCCTATCAGAGCCAGAGTGAAATGGGAAAATGAACTGGGGGTGATTGACAATGATCAATGGGACTCAATATTGGAATATGTACCCAAGATCTCTGAGTGAGCCTGGGAGGTTGTCACAATTATTTGTTACTCATAGGGCCTATAGAACTCCGGCAATGTTATTCAAAGCTGGACTGAGACCCAATTCAGAATGCCCTAGGTGTTCGCATTCTGAGGCGGGTATTCTCCACATGATGTGGCAATGTCCCAGGCTATCCTCCTTTTGGATTGTGATGTTAAATGGAGTCGAATTGATATATAACTGTACTATACCACGAGATCCTTTGGTGTGTATTCTAGGTTATGTGGAAGAGATTGTAACTGATAATACGTACAAAATAGCTATTGCTAGATTATTATTTATTGCACGGAAGAAGAGACTTTCTGGTACAAGTGGACCATATTCTTGCTTTGGAGAAAAGCATTTATTTCAAGAGAAATAAGATGGACCTCTACCACAGGTTGTGGAATCCATGGACTGACTCAAATTAAAGGGCTTTATTTGATCGTTTGGGCCTTGGGGTCCCCTGGGAGGGTTATTGGAACGCCATCTTCATTTTTGCACGATGCTATAAATTGTGGCGGCTCACGACAGGTCTCTAAAGGTTGGAAGGGAGGGGGGAGGTTGGAGTTTGGGTTGGGGTTAAAGGTTCTAAAAAAAACTATAGATGTTTAATATAAACAGTAATGTAATATACTTGTACTATCCTTGCTGTTTAATAAAAATTATCTGATTAAAAAAAAAAAAAAAATTGTGAGCGAGCCCACTACGCGAGAAGAAAAGCCCCATACATGAATGGTCTCAGGATAGTTTAATGTGGGCATGATGCAGGGCTCATGGTAGTGCTCACCTTTTCTTCTCTGAAACAAATCATTCTTCCAGATGTCGCAAACAGTCTTCCGAACCTTGACACAGGCCAGTTCCCAAAATTGTAATCCCCCCTGTGTGTACAGATGTGCTGACATCTGCCTGCTGTGCTCATGTGTGGAGCGGATTTTCAACCAAGAGAGAGGGCTCACCCAGCATTTTGCCTAAAGCTTTAGTCACACTAAACGACTTACCAACGATCACGACCAGCGATACGACCTGGCTGTGATCGTTGGTAAGTCGTTGTGTGGTCGCTGGGGAGCTGTCACACAGACAGCTCTCTCCAGCGACCAACGATCAGGGGAACGACTTCGGCATGGTTGAAACTGTCTTCAACGATGCCGAAGTCCCCCTGCAGCACCCGGGTAACCAGGGTAAACATCAGGTTATCAAGTGCAGGGCCGCGCTTAGTAACCCGATATTTACCCTGGATACCATTGTAAAAATTAAAAAAAAAAAAAAAAAAAAAAAAAAAACAGTACATACTCACATTCTGATGTCTGTCACGTCCCCTGGCGTCCACAGGGTTAAAACTGCTTTCGGCAAGAGTGCTGCTAATGTACGCACTGCTGCCGAGAGCTTCCCTGCACTGACTGTCAGCGCCGGCAGTAATAGCGTGTGCTCTGCTTTACGGCCGGCGCTGACAGTCAGTGCAGGGAAGCTCTCGGCCGGAGCGCGTGCATTAGCAGCGCTCCTGCCGAAAGCAGTTTTAACCCTGTGGACGCTCGGGGACGTGACAGATATCAGAATGTGAGTATGTACTGTTTTTTTAAAAAAAAACTTTTACAATGGTAACCAGGGTAAATATCGGGTTACTAAGCGCGGCCCTGCACTTAGTAACCCGATATTTACCTTGGTTACAAGTGAACACATCGCTGGATCGGCATCACACACGCCGATCCAGCGATGACAGCGGGTGATCAGCGACCAAAAAAATGGTCCTGATCATTCCCCAACAATCTCCCAGCAGGGGCCTGATCGTTGGTCGCTGTCACACATAACGAGATCGTTAGTGGGATCGTTGCTAAGTCACCAAAAGCGTGACGTTGCAACGATATCGTTAACGATATCGTTATGTGAGACTCCAGCTTAAGCACACTAGTTTAATTAAATGGTATCAACACATCCTCCAAGAGAAGCTTCTACAAACCATCCAGGAGCCATTCAGTGATTAACAAGACTTTCCAGCATCATGTCACAGGGCAAAAGTGATAACTAAAGCTGAAGTCACACAACGATATCGTTAACGATATCGTTGCAACGTCACGCTTTTGGTGACGTAGCAACGATCCCACTAACGATCTCGTTATGTGTGACAGTGACCAACGATCAAGCCCCTGCTGGGAGATCGTTGGGGAATGATCATTTTTTTGGTCGCTGATCACCCGCTGTCATCGCTGGATCGGCGTGTGTGACGCTGATCCAGCGATGTGTTCACTTGTAACCAGGGTAAATATCGGGTTACTAAGCGCAGGGCCGCACTTAGTAACTCGATATTTACCCTGGTTACCATTGTAAAAGTAAAAAAAAAAAACAAAAACAGTACATACTCACATTCTGATGTCTGTCACGTCCCCCGGTGTCCACAGGGTTAAAACTGCTTTCGGCAGGAGCGCTGCTAATGCACGCGCTCCGGCCGAGAGCTTCCCTGCACTGACTGTCAGCGCCGGCCGTAAAGCAGAGCACACGCTATTACTGCCGGCGCTGACACAGTCAGTGCAGGGTAGCTCTCGGCAGCAGCGCATGCATTGGCAGCGCTCTTGCCGAAAGCAGTTTTAACCCTGTGGACGCCGGCGGGGGACGTGACAGACATCAGAATGTGAGTATGTAGTGTTTTTTTTTTTTTCACTTTTACAATGGTAACCAGGGTAAATATCGGGTTACTAAGCGCGGCCCTGCACCTAGTAACCCGATGTTTACCCGGGTGCTGCAGGGGGACTTCGGCATCGTTGAAGACAGTTTCAACGATGCCGAAGTCGTTCCCCTGATCGTTGGTCGCTGGAGAGAGCTGTCTGTGTGACAGCTCCCCAGCGACCACAGAACGACTTACCAACGATCACGGCCAGGTCGTATCGCTGGTCATGATCGTTGGTAAGTCGTTTAGTGTGACTAAAGCTTAAGAGGCACAGTGAACAAAACATGTACATTTTGGGTCCATGTCCAGGAAACTCCCCAGGTCTCAATTCTATTTAGAACCTATGGTCAATCCTCAAAAAGCGGGTGGACAAATGGACAAAAGTTCTGATAAATTCCAAGCACAGATAAGAATGAGATGCCAGTAGTCAGGATTTAGCCCAAAAGATAATATTCAGGTGACAGGACAATGGCAGAAGTGTTGAAAAATAAGTGTGAACACTGTAAATATTGAGTCTTTGCATAAGCTTCATAGACTTATGAAATTATTAGAATTGCATTTCAGTAACCAGAGAAAAATCTGACTAAAAGAACTAAAACTCCCGAAGCAGTAAACTTTGTGAGAATCAAAATTGTGTCATTCAAAACTTTTGGCCATGATGGTAAATAGTGGCGTGCAGCAATTTCTTGTATGTAAGCCAACAGTGATCTGCAGGAGCAAGAAAGGGGCAAGACATGCAGTGGGAGCATAAAATCGCCTCTTCAATCCTCAGTGACATTGAGGGGAGCTATGATGAGCACCTGCACAGATCTCAAGCCTCAATCCATATGTGCAGAGAAGCGCTTCCTTTCTATGGACACTAGGACTGTGGTGCTCCAGCAGCGTGCCATCACAGCTGCTCACTAATGGGTTACACACACAGAAAACTGGTGAGGAGTTTGCCTTTCCCAGTAAATCTACTCTGAATACAGTCATTGTACTTAAACTTTAATGATCTCAAGAATGGGTGAGGGGTCTTTGATCTCCAAATCAACATGCATTTTTCCACTCCAGCCCTGTTCTCTGCATCTGGTTCTAGCTTCCTGCTTGGCTCCATGACAGTGCAGTCTGCAGAAACAGGCTTTTCTGGGAGTTCATTGCTTCATCAGGAAGCATGTGCTGCATCAGAGCGCTCATATTAGGGTTCCGGCTTTTCTCTAGCTCATTATCTTGACTACCAACTTGTGTGAACACATGTGCGGAGCTAAACGCCCTCAAGATCCAAGTCCAGGGGCTGGAGATCATTATTTGTCAACCAGCAATCAAAGAATATGATCGAGATGGATGAAACTGCGGTTTAATATCATATCCAGCATCATCCTGCATGCCCCCTTAAAATGCAGACTGGACGGATGGATTGTGCAGCAATCACTTCTGCACACTGTGCTGGGCCTAGAATTCCTATACAATCAGTGCAGGAGGAGGCCTCTTATCCCTGCTGTATGGTGCTCCTTGTGTAACCAATGCTTTGTTACACCTTTATTTGTCATTGTGCGGCCTGGCTCATGGCCAAACCTTAATACTGTTAAGTCTGAAAGTTGAGGAGGAAATTGCATAGGCAGTGTATGTATCTGGACACAGTAGGTCCGCACTGGAGGTGGTTGCCAAGATCTAGACCTCTGGGGTCTTACAGGAAAAAGCAATGCACAGGACCAAAAAAAGAATTAAAAAACTGCCAACTATACACTGCTTGATACACCATATGATATAGACAATTTAAACTTTGCATTAAAGGGATGCTACAGATGGGGAAAATACACATTTACATCTGTTTTGTGTTGAAGGTATTGATTTAAGAAAAAAAAGTGTGTGTGTGTGTGTGTGTGTGTGTGTGTGTGTGTGTGTGTGTGTGTGTGTGTGTGTGTGTGTGTGTGTGTCCCCACACTATCCCCAGCTTTTGTAATGAAGCATCTAGTTAGCATGTGCACAGGTGATTGAGAAGGGAGGAGGCTCAGGGTCAGCTGGGCCATCCACTATTGTGAATGGTGGATCCAATGTCATCAGCTGTTTATAGAGGCCCTACCTGTCATTGTAATCCTGCCTCTGCTGATAAAATCTATTGCAGACTCCCTGAAAAGGCAGCATGTAGGAGTCTAAAATAGCCCCAGTGGCCAGTGTGAATATTGCAAGATTTCTAGCTTTTGTTTTAAATACAAGTTGGGATAAACAAAAAACACACACATGCAACATAAAAGCACAATTTAAATAGGTAATTTTTTGACGATAACTGATCTTTAATCTTTTAAGCCAATTTCTGTTTCATCCTCTCCCATGGGCCATAGATTTTTTATTTTCTACATTGACAAAGCCCTATGAGAACTTGTTTCTTGGAGGATGAACTAAGCTTGAAAGACACCATTCATTTTACCCTATAATTGTTTTGGTGGGAGAGGGTTTGCATTGATAGTGATCACTGTACAGCAAGACTGGCCAGGCAATATGATCCTCTAAGGCTCCTTTCACACTAGCGTCGGAATCTCCCCGTCGCAATGCGTCGGGGAGAGATTCCGACGCTAGCGTTTGCTGCATTGCACAATGGAGGCAGCGGATGCATTTTTCCGGCGCACCGCTGCCCCATTGTAAGGTGCGGGGAGGTGGGGGCGGAGTTCCGGCCGCGCATGCGCGGTCGGAAAAAGCGGTCTGTCGGGAGAAAAAAACGTTACATGTAGGGTTTTTTTCTCCCGACGGTCCGCCAAAGCACGACGCATCCGTCGCAAGACGGATGCGAAGTGTGCCAATCCGTCGCAAATGCGTCGTCAATAGAAGTCTATGGGGAAAAAACGCATCCTGCAAGCACTTTTGCAGGATACGTTTTTTCTGCAAAACGACGCATTGTGACGGATTTAAAAAAACGCTAGTGTGAAAGTAGCCTAAGTCCCTACCGTTCAGACCATACCAAACTTGCAAGTCTATTTTTTTTTTACATAAGGGGGAAAAAAAAATCTGAACTTTATATAATAATAATTAAAAAAAAAAAAAAAAAAGATTTAGGGTATGTGCACACGTTGTGGATTCTCTGCAGATCTACAAGTGATTTACAGTACAATATAAATCAATGAGAAAAAAAAATGCTGTGCACACTTTGCGGAAAATCCGCTGCGGTTTAACCCCTTCCCGACCCATGACGCCACGTAGGTGTCATGAAAGTCGGTGCCAATCCGACCCATGACGCCTATGTGGCGTCATGGAAAGATCGCGTCCCTGCAGATCCGGTGAAAGGGTTAACTCCCATTTCACCCGATCTGCAGGGACAGGGGGAGTGGTAGTTTAGCCCAGGGGGGGTGGCTTCACCCCCTCGTGGCTACGATCGCTCTGATTGGCTGTTGAAAGTGAAACTGCCAATCAGAGCGATTTGTAATATTTCACCTATTATAACGGGTGAAATATTACAATCCAGCCATGGCCGATGCTGCAATATCATCGGCCATGGCTGGAAATACTAATGTGCCCCCACCCCACCGATCGCCCCCCCAGCCCCCCGATCTGGCCGGTACACTGCTCCGGCTCCCCTCCATCCAGTGCTCCGCTCCCCCTCGTGCTCTTGTCCGCTCCCCCCGTGCTCCAATCACCCCCCCCTCCGTTCCACCCCCCCGTGCTCCGTTCCACGCCCGCCGCGCTCCGTTCCACGCCTGCCGCGCTCCGATTCCCCCCCCCCCCCCTGTGGTCCCCCCCCCCCACCCCATCATACTTACCGATCGTGCCGGGGTCCCGTCCGTCTTCTCCCTGGGCACCGCCATCTTCCAAAATGGCGGGCGCATGCGCAGTGCGCCCGCCGAATCTGCCGGCCGGCAGATTCGTTCCAAAGTGCATTTTGATCACTGAGATAGATTATATCTCAGTGATCAAAATAAAAAAAATAATAAATGACCCCCCCCCCCCCCCCCCCTTGTCACCCCCATAGGTAGGGACAATAAAAAAATAAAGAAATTTTTTTTTCCACTAATGTTAGAATAGGGTTAGGGGTAGGGTTAGGGTTAGGGGTAGGGTTTCGGTATGTGCACACGTATTCTGGTCCTCTGCGGATTTTTCCGCTGCGGATTTGATAAATCCGCAGTGCTAAACCGCTGCGGATTTATGGCGGATTTACCGCGTTTTTTTCTGCGCATTTCACTGCGGTTTTACAATTGCGATTTTCTATTTGAGGTGTTGGAGGTAGAATTGAGGGGTTACCACTGTTTAGGCACATCAGGGGTCTCCAAACGCAACATGGCGCCACCATTGATTCCAGCCAATCTTGTATTCAAAAAGTCAAATGGTGCTCCCTCACTTCCGAGCCCTGACGTGTGCTCAAACAGTGGTTTACCCCCACATATGGGGTATCAGTGTACTCAGGATAAACTGTGCAACAATTACTGGGGTCCAATTTCTCCTGTTACCCTTGTGAATCTAAAAAAATGCTTGCTAAAACATCATTTTTGAGGAAAGAAAAATGATTTTTTATTTTCACGGCTCTGCGTTGTAAACATCTGTGAAGCACTTGGGGGTTCAAAGTGCTCACCACATATCTAGATAAGTTCCTTGGGGGGTCTAGTTTCTAAAATGGGGTCACTTGTGGGGGGTTTCTACTGTTTAGGCACACCAGGGGCTCTGCAAACGCAACGTGATGCCCGCAGACCATTCCATCAAAGTCTGCATTTCAAAACGTCACTACTTCACTTCCGAGCCCCAACGTGTGCCCAAACAGTGGTTTACCCCCACATATGGGGTATCACCGTACTCAGGAGAAACTGGACAACAAATATTGGGGTCAAATTTCTCCTGTTACCCTTGGGAAAATTAAAAAATTCTGGGCTAAATAATTATTTTTGAGGAAAGAAAACGTATTTATTATTTTCACGGCTCTGCGTTGTAAACATCTGTGAAGCACTTGGGGGTTCAAAGTGCTCACCACATATCTAGATAAGTTCCTTGGGGGGTCTAGTTTCCAAAATGGGGTCACTTGTGGGGGGTTTCTACTGTTAAGCCACATCAGGGGCTCTGCAAACGCAACGTGACGCCCACAGAGCATTCCATCAAAGTCTGCATTTCAAAACGTCACTACTTCACTTCCGAGCCCCGGCATGTGCCCAAACAGTGATTTACCCCCACATATGGGGTATCAGCATACTCAGGAGAAACTGGACAACAACTTTTGGGGTCAAATTTCTCCTGTTACCCTTGGGAAAATAAAAAATTGCAGGCTAAAAAATCATTTTTGAGGAAAGAAAAATTATTTTTTATTTTCATGGCTCTGCGTTATAAACTTCTGTGAAGCACCTGGGGGTTTAAAGTGCTCAATATGCATCTAGATAAGTTCCTTGGGGGGTCTAGTTTCCAAAATGCGGTCACTTGTGGGGGAGCTCCAATGTTTAGGCACACAGGGGCTCTCCAAATGCGACATGGTGTCCGCTAACAATTGGAGCTAATTTTCCATTCAAAAAGTCAAATGGCGCGCCTTCCCTTCCGAGCCCTGCCGAGTGCCCAAACAGTGGTTTACCCCCACATATGAGGTATCGGCGTACTCGGGAGAAATTGCCCAACAAATTTTATGATCCATTTTATCCTACTGCCCATGTGAAAATGAAAAAATTGAGGCGAAAAGAATTTTTTGTGTGAAAAAAAAAGTACTTTTTCATTTTTACAGATCAATTTGTGAAGCACCTGAGGGTTTAAAGTGCTCACTAGGCATCTAAATAAGTTCCTTGGGGGGTCTAGTTTCCAAAATGGGGTCACTTGTGGGGGAGCTCCAATGTTTAGGCACACGGGTGCTCTCCAAACGTGACATGGTGTCCGCTAAAGAGTGGAGCCAATTTTTGATTCAAAAAGTCAAATGGCGCTCCTTCCCTTCCAAGCCCTGCCGTGCGCCCAAACAGTGGTTTACCCCCACATATGAGGTATCAGCGTACTCAGGACAAATTGGACAACAACTTTCGTGGTTCAGTTTCTCCTTTTACCATTGGGAAAATAAAAAAATTGTTGCTAAAAGATAATTTTTGTGACTAAAAAGTTAAATGTTCATTTTTTCCTTCCATGTTGCTTCTGCTGCTGTGAAGCACCTGAAGGGTTAATAAACTTCTTGAATGTGGTTTTGCGCACCTTGAGGGGTGCAGTTTTTAGAATGGTGTCACTTTTGGGTATTTTCAGCCATATAGACCCCTCAAACTGACTTCAAATGTGAGGTGGTCCCTAAAAAAAATGGTTTTGTAAATTTCGTTGTAAAAATGAGAAATCGCTGGTCAAATTTTAACCCTTATAACTTCCTAACAAAAAAAAATTTTGTTTCCAAAATTGTGCTGATGTAAAGTAAACATGTGGGAAATGTTATTTATTAACTATTTTGTGTCACATATCTCTCTGGTTTAACAGAATAAAAATTCAAAATGTGAAAATTGCGAAATTTTCAAAATTTTTGCCAAATTTCCGTTTTTATCACAAATAAACGCAGAATTTATTGACCTAAATTTACCACTAACATGAAGCCCAATATGTCACGAAAAAACAATCTCAGAACCGCTAGGATCCGTTGAAGCGTTCCTGAGTTATTACCTCATAAAGGGACACTGGTCAGAATTGCAAAAAACGGCAAGGTCTTTAAGGTCAAAATAGGCTGGGTCATGAAGGGGTTAAAAGAAGTAGCATGTCACTTTATTTTTGCGAATCTGCAGCGTTTTTGTACCCATTCCATTATAGGAAACCGCAGGGGTAAAAAACGCAGCATATCCGCAAGAAAACCGCAGCAAAAATGCACAAAAAACACTGCAGAACCGCACAAAAAACGCAACAAATCCGCAGGTGCGTTTTCTGCCAGGAGAGGCAGAATCCGCACCAGAAATTCCTAAGCCTAATCCGCAACGTGTGCACATAGCCTTAAGGTACCTTCACACACAACGATATTGTTAACGATATCGTTGCATTTTGTGACGTAGCAACGATATCGTTAATGAAATCGTTATGTGTGACAGCGACCAACGATCAGGCCCCTGCTGGGAGATCGTTGGTCGCTGAGGAAAGTCCAGAACTTTATTTCGTCACTGGACTCCCTGCTGACATCGCTGGATCGGCGTGTGTGACACCGATCCAGCGATGTCTTCACTGGTAACCAGGGTAAACATCGGGTAACTAAGCGCAGGGCCGCGCTTAGTAACCCAATGTTTACCCTGGTTACCATCCTAAAAGTAAAAAAACAAACACTACATACTTACCTAACGCTGTCTGTCCTCCAGCGCTGTACTCTGCTCTCCTCCTGCACTGGCTGTGAGCGTCGGTCAGCCGGAAAGCAGAGCGGTGACGTCACCGCTCTGCTTTCCGGCCGCTGTGCTCACACAGACAGTACAGGAGGAGAGCAGAGCACAGCGCTGGAGGACAGACAGCGTTAGGTAAGTATGTAGTGTTTGTTTTTTTACTTTTAGGATGGTAACCAGGGTAAACATCGGGTTACTAAGCGCGGCCCTGCGCTTAGTTACCCGATGTTTACCCTGGTTACCGGCATCGTTGGTCGCTGGAGAGCGGTCTGTGTGACAGCTCTCCAGCGACCAAAGAGCGACGCTGCAGCGATCCGGATCGTTGTCAGTATCGCTGCAGCGTCGCTTAATGTGAAGGGGCCTTTAGGGCAAGTTCACACTACGCATTTAACAGTTTTTTTGCATGCTGATAAGGTTTAGTGTTGAAAAAAAAAAAAAAAAAAAGCCCTATTCCATACAATCAGGTTTGGAAATACGCTGAAAGTGACATGCTCTATTTCCGAAAAGCCATGCAAAGCACAAAATACGGAAGGGAAAAAAAAAAGGGGGTGCACATGAGATTTTCTGAAATCTCAGGCCTTGCTGGTTCTGTTTAAAACACAGCTGAAAATTAACACAAAAAACGCAAACACGTGTGAACCTAGCCTTAATTTCCCATCGATTGAGATTGGTTAGTTTTTTTTGTAAGTTATGCTACCATTTTTAATTGACACCATTCTGGGGTTCATAAAATGTTTTGACGGCTTCTTACTGCTTTTTTCTTAGGGGAGATATGAACATAATTGGCAATTTTAGTGGTCACATTCTTTCTCCCTTTACTATATGGGCTACATAATTTTACATATTGATAGATTGCACTTTTGCAGATTAAGGCCGGCGTCACGCTCAGCGTATGAAAATACAGTCCGTTTGTTTACGGCCGTAATACGCAGAAATGTTCCCAAAATAGTGATCCGTATGTCATCCGTAGGCAGGGTGTGTCAGCGTATTTTGCGCGTGTCATCCTCCGTATGTAATCCGTATATATATATTTCAGTGAGACACATGTATATATATGTATATATCAATATTTCATACAGCGCCTCTCCTGGCAGAAAACGCACCTGCGGTTCCGCATCGTTGTTTGTGCGGTTCAACAGTGTTTGTGCGTTTTTGCTGTGGTTTTCTTGCGGATTTGCTGCGGTTTTTACCCCTGCGGTTTTCTATAATGGAATGGGTACAAAAACACTGCAGATTCACAAAAAAGAAGTGACATGCTACTTCTTTTAAACCGCAGCGGATTTTCCGCAAAGTGTGCACAGCATTTTTTTTTCTCATTGTACTGTAAATCAATTGCGGATCTGCAGCGTTTCTGCACCTCAAAAAACGCTGCGGATCCGCAGAGAATCGGCAACGTGTGCACATACCCTTATAATGTTCTAACAAAAAAAATAATGTTTCCAAAATTGAGTTGATGTACAGTAGACATGTGGGAAATGTTAATTATTAACTATTTTATAAAATATGACGGTCTTAAAAAGGCACAAAAATTAAGTTTGAAAATTGCTAAATTTTCAGAATTGTTGCCAAATTTCAGGTTTTTTTTTTCATAAATAAACGCAAGTCATATTGAAGAAATGTTACCACTAACATGAAGTATAATAGGTCACGAAAAAAACAGTCTCAGAATCAGTGGGATACGGCAGGGGTGTCAAACTGCATTCCTCGAGGGCTGAAAACAGGTCAGGTTTTCAGGATTTCCTTAGCATTGCACAAGGTGCTGGAATCATTCTCTGCAGGTGATTAAATTATCACCTGTGCAATGCAAGGGAATCCTGAAAACATGACCTGTTTGCAGCCCTCGAGGAATGCAGTTTGACACCCCTGGGATACGGTGAAGCGTTCCAGAGTTATAACCTTAAAGTGACAGTGGTCAGAATTGTAAAAATTGGCCTGGTCACTAAGGGGTTAACCTACTTAGACCTGATTTTCAGACAAGTCAGGTGTATATGCAACATTGGAGCACAAAAGTAAAGGGAGAAGGCATGTGAGCAAGAAAAGGAGTTTAGAATGAGAACAAGTCAGAGGAAAAGGGAGGAAAAAAAGCATGATTGAGACAGAAGTAGAGAGAGACTAGACCACTGATAGACAGAAACCGAGATGGATAGAGATCATAGTAAGAGTCGCAGCAGATCAGGGCACATTAGGCTAGCTGCTTCTGGCAAGAATACACATACAAATAAGCCCTATCATAAAATATATTAGCAATATCAGCAAGGCAGCATAGTTTAAAGGGTATTACCAGCTCCAAGAGCCTATCCTAATATGTACTAGGTGTAATAAATAAATAATAGCAAACTGCTCCAATGAGAAATGTAGTATAGTTTTTCTGATTTGCTATGTCTCTTTCCTCATGTGCAGGCATTGCAGGACCATTGATATCCATGGTTACGATCACTGTTACAGTAACAGTAATGGCTCCTTCCACACAACGTAGAAGATAGCGGAAGCTGTCCTGAGACATCCTGGTATATTCATAATATTTTTCCTGGTTCTCATTTAGCTCGCCAAACAAACAATGGTATGCTCCACGGCTCTCCCGGACTTCCACGATAGGGTGTAGCCAAAAGCGCCGATGACTCCTTCTCCGTTTATCCCTTTTCCTTTGCTCGTAATAGGCAATAGCATAGGCATTAGCCAAGGCAAAATCCATATCCATATCCATGTAGATACTCTCCATAGGACGCGCCATCATGATGAACCACAGCCAAATCTGAGAAAATCAGCTCTGCCAGGGTATATATACACAGTTACAATGATACCCACCCTCTTATAGCCATTAGTGGTCCTTATCTAGTGTCTAGACAGTAATAGTGGCTTTGAATGACATCACTTTAAGAAAACGCATGCGTTGAAAAACACGTTTTTTGACAGACGCACCCCATTTAAAAAAAAGCTGCGTTTTCTGAAGCATGCGTTGAACGCATGCGTCTAAAAAACCTGCGTTTGACATGCGTTTCACTTGCGTCGTGCGTTGCGTCGACGACGCTGCGGCGAAAGACGCAAATGTGAACGTAGCCTTAGCTAGTTGTCACAACTATGGATACAAAAGGTCCTGCAATGCCTGACACCAGGGCTGTGGAGTCGGAGCCCATTTTGGTGGAGTCAGAGTCGGTGTCATGAAAATTGAAGAGTCGGAGGTTTGCCTTACTGACTCCACAGCCTTGTCCATGCGGAAAGAGGCATAGCAAATCAGAAATACTGCTATATTTCTAATTGAAGGTGGCTGCTGCTACATACTGGGATAGGATCTTGTACATGTCAATTAAGCAACATAAATTAGTTCAGATCAGTAATATAATATTTTACGTTTAGCTTCTTGGTTCAGGCCTCCACAACAGAGTCTCCCACATGGTCCCTCGATAAATTTAATTGCACACCCCTGCCATAAGGGTCTTCAATTTGGGACAACTGCGGCATTTAAGTGTTCAACCAGAAGCTAGGCCCGGACACTGTTAGAGACAGGTGCTTGTTGAATTACACAGCCAGCACCTGCCATGTATGGGGCAAGCCACGTTCCTGTGCCTGCTCCATACAACCATGCCTGATAAGACATCAGTACATTTTATGTCAGGAATCATTTCTAACCGTCCCTCAAGTTGGCAAAAAAAAACAAAACACTGACCCATTAAGGCATGGGGCTACCAGTCGTGAGAAGAAGTTAGCAAGATGGTGAAACTGGTGTGGGGCAATGTGTTCGGCTGTGATTCTTGGAATTTATGAGGATATTACTTGAACACTTAGGCTATATTCACACGTTGCGGTTTTTACCGCGGAACCGCAGCGATTTTGCCGCTGCGGGTCCGCTGCAGTTTCCATAGCGTTTCCATTTACATGTAAACCGCAAACCGCTGTGCACATGCTGCGGGAAAAACCGCGCAGGAACGCAGCGGTTTAAAACCCGCAGCATGTCACTTCTTTGTGCAGAATCGCTGCGATTCTGCACCCATAGGAATACATTGAACCGCTTACTTCCCGCATGGGGCTGTGCCCACGTTGCGGGAAGTAAGCGGATAATGTGCGGATGGTACCCGGGGTGGAGGAGAGGAGACTCTCCTCCAGGCCCCGGGAACCATATTTGGGGTTAAAAAAAAGAATAAAAATAAAAAATCATGTTATACTCACCCTCTGAAGTCAGCGCTGCACGCGGCCGTCCGGTCGGAGTTGCTGTGCGACCAGGACCTTCGGTGACGTCGCGGTCACATGACCGTGACGTCACGAAGGGTCCTTCTCGCACAGCATCTCTGGAACCGGACCGCCGGGTGCAGCGCCGAGGGATCGGGACGTCAGAGGGTGAGTATAACCAATTTTTATTATTTTTAACATTACTATTGATGCTGCATTTTGCTGCATATGCAGCATCAATAGTATAGGCGGAAACCGCGGAACAAACCGCGATAAATCTGCAGGGAGAACCGCAGTTGTTTTGCCCTGCAGATTTATCAAATCCGCTGCGGGAGAACCCGCAGGGACAGGATGCTATGTGTGAACATAGCCTTACAAGCTACCTAAACATTGTTTCAGTCCCCGCAGCATGTCTGAGCGCTTTTGACACTTACATTTACTAAAAATCACCAGTCTGGCACTGCTGCTCACCCTTATTAAATGGCAGCCCCAGATTGGTGACAGTAGCAGATCCCTTACAGAACACATCGTCTTGGTGCCAGGTACCACAGAACACCTTCAGAGCCCATAGCTGGATAGGTCAGTTCTTTGGCTGCCACAATATAAGATGTGGCTGATCTGTGTGGGATAAACTGTCAGATAAGACCACCGTTTAAGGCTTCTGTATCAAACGCACTCATTTCCGACGAGAAGGAATTGGTTAATTTCACAACCCTTTAAAAAGGTCCTCACTTCCTCCCAATCAGACAGAGCAGAGGTATGCAGAAATATATTACCCTACTCCCCCGCTCCTGTCCAGACACTCCTCTGCCCATTGCTACACACAAACAGTTATGTCTGGTCACCTGGAAGACTCGCCTGACAAGTGGTGACCCTTCATCACAAGTGGCTTAAGATAAAAATAGAAGTATGTTCTAAAGGGCCCTTCACATTAAAGGTACTGTCACACTAGACGATATCGCTAGCGATCCGTGACGTTGCAGCGTCCTCGCTAGCGATATCGTCCAGTGTGACAGGCAGCAGCGATCAGGCCCCTGCTGGGAGATCGCTGGTCGGGGAAGAAAGTCCAGAACTCAATTTCGTCGCTGGACTCCCCGTAGACATCGCTGAATCGGCGTGTGTGACACCGATTCAGCGATGTCTTCACTGGTAACCAGGGTAAACATCGGGTAACTAAGCGCAGGGCCGCGCTTAGGCTACGTTCACATTAGCGTTGCGCCGCCGTGCGTCGGCGACGCGACGCACGCTAAAACGCGCGCAAAAACGCGCGCGTTTTGCGACGCGTGCGTCGTTTTCCGACGAAAATCGGACGCACAGAAAATGCTACATGTAGCGTTTTCTTGCGTCCGACGCTAGCGTCGGAAACGACGCACGTGGTGAAAAACGCCACCAAAACGACGCACGCGTCCCCTATGTTAAACATAGGGGCAACAGCGACGCACATTGGCGGAACGCCAATGTGAACGTAGCCTTAGTAACCCGCTGTTTACCCTGGTTACCAGCGTAAAAAAACAAACAGTACATACTTACATTCAGCTGTCTGTCCCTTGCCGTCTGGTTCCTGCACTGACTGCTGGCCGTAAAGTGAAAGCAGAGCACAGCCACAGCGGTGAGTCACCGCTGTGTGACTCACCGCTGTGCTGTGCTTTCACTTTCACTTTACGGCCAGCAGTCAGTGCAGGAACCAGACGGCAAGGGACAGACAGCTGAATGTAAGTATGTACTGTTTGTTTTTTTACGCTGGTAACCAGGGTAAACATCGGGTTACTAAGCGCGGCCCTGCGCTTAGCTACCCGATGTTTACCCTGGTTACCGGGGACCTCGGGATCGTTGGTCGCTGGAGAGCTGTCTGTGTGACAGCTCTCCAGCGACCAAACAGCGACGCTGCAGCGATCCGGATCGTTGTCGGTATCGCTGCAGCGTCGCTAAGTGTGACGGTACCTTAAGTGACGCTGCAGCGATACCGACAACGATCCGGATCGCTGCAGCGTCGCTGTTTGGTCGCTGGAGAGCTGTCACACAGACCGCTCTCCAGCGACCAACGATGCCGGTAACCAGGGTAAACATCGGGTAACTAAGCGCAGGGCCGCGCTTAGTAACCCGATGTTTACCCTGGTTACCATGCTAAAAGTAAAAAAAAACAAACACTACATACTTACCTACAGCCGTCTGTCCTCCAGCGCTGCGCTCTGCTTCTCTGCACTCCTCCTGTACTGGCTGTGAGCCGGAAAGCAGAGCGGTGACGTCACCGCTCTGCTTTCCGGCTCACAGACAGTACAGGAGGAGTGCAGAGCACAGCGCTGGAGGACAGACGGCTGTAGGTAAGTATGTAGTGTTTGTTTTTTTTTACTTTTAGCATGGTAACCAGGGTAAACATCGGGTTACTAAGCGCGGCCCTGCGCTTAGTTACCCGATGTTTACCCTGGTTACCAGTGAAGACATCGCTGGATTGGTGTCACACACGCCGATCCAGCGATGTCTCCAGGGAGTCCAGCGACGAAATAAAGTTCTGGACTTTATTCAGCGACCAACGATCTCCCAGCAGGGGCCTGATCGTTGGTCGCTGTCACACATAACGATATCGTTAACGATATCGTTGCTACGTCACAAATAGCAACGATATCGTTAACAATATCGTTATGTGTGAAGGTACCTTTATGAGGCCTAATAAGCCATGGGTGGTCCTACTATTGGTGACACATTCTCTTCTAAGCTGAATATTGATCTGTAGGTGAGGAGACATTACAAGCAGGAGAGCAGAAGTATTACAGGCAATCTGCCTTGTAGATTGTGAGCCCTTGTGGGCAGAGTGCTCTCTCCTACTGTACCAGTAGTGACTTGTATTGCTTAGGATTATTGTACTTATTATGTATACCCCTCCTCACATGTAAAGTGCCATGAATAAATGGCGCTATAATAATAATAAATAATAATCTGTCAGCAGGCTTTTGCTATGGAATCAGAGAACAGCATGATGTAGCTACAAAGACCCCCATTCTGGTGGTGTCACTTTATGGTCTGCATTTTGTCATTTTGATAATCAGTTTTCTCTGCGGCAGATCTAGCATAACCCTTGCCAGAAAGCTGCTAATCAGTGGTGGGGGCAGGGTTACACAGCCGTGGACTGGGAGGAAACTAGACCACTAATGATAATTGCCTGCTGATCTAACACTGGATTTTATTGAAACAGTCCAGCAAGTGACTGATTGCTGGAATCAAGGTCTCTGCCTCTACATTATGCCGTTCTCTGATTACACAGTAAAAACCTGCTGACAGATTCCCTTAAAGGGGCTTTCCCACGAACAAAAGTTAATTTGAATCAATAGATCTTGGAATAATAATTTGCACAATTAGATGTGTTTAAAGAAAATGTCCCTGTCCTGAGATAAATCTTATAAATGTGCCCCTGTGGTGTACTGTGTTATGGCTGTGTCCCACCATGCAGGAACAAGGTCTGATCATACTACAGGATCCTGGGCAGGGTGGAGAAAAATAAAAGTACACAGATGGACAGCTGGGATCCCGTGCTGTAATGCCTGAATAGTCTGTTTTGCTTCCTCCCCTGCTCAGGAGCTGTGATATGATCAGATCATGTTCCTGTATGATCAGACACAGCCATTACACAGTAGGGACACATTTATAAGATTATCTCAGGTCAGGGACGTTTTCTTTAAACACATCCAATTGTTGAACTTATTATTACTACAAGATATTTTCATTAAAATGAAATTTTGTTTGTGGGAAAACCCCTTTAAATGGTAATAGAACCCATCCACACATGGGGCTAGATCACACTGTAGGAATGCATATTACCTAAATAAACCCCTTATAATACCAGCTCTGATCGACAGACGTTACCCCTATTGGAAGCAAGCCTGCTGCTGTAGGCATAAAGCATGGGTGCTGATAAGGCCGCATTTTCTATGAGCAATTCTGATGAATAAAGCAAACCAAGGTGTCAGCATCTGCAGAGCATCTTTATCACTCCTCTCATGGTTAGTAGGGTCACTATTCTTTTCATCTAATAAATGCTACAATTATGAGGACTTTTTGTTGTACAGGTGCTTCTTACAAAATTAGATTATCAAAAAGTTATTTCAGTTCTTTAATACAAAAAGTGAATCTCATATTATATGGAGTCATTACAAACAGAGTGATCTATTTCAAGTATTTCTGTTAATGTTTATGATTATGGCTTACAGCCAATGAAAACCCAAAAGTCATTATCTCAGTAAATTAGAATAATTAACAAAGAAAACCTGCACAGGCTTCCTAAGTGTTTAAAAAGGTCCCTTAGTCTGTTTCAGTAGCTCCACAATAATGGGGAAGACTGCCGACTTGCCAGATGTCCAGAAGGCAGTCCTTGACACACTCCACAAGGAGGGTAAGTCACAAAAGGTCATTGCTAAAAAAAAAGAAAAGCTGGCTGTTCACAGAGTACAGTATCCAAGCATATTAATGGAAAGTTAAGTGAAAGGAAAAAGTGTGGTAGAAAGTTGCACAAGCAACAGGGATAACCGCAGCATTAAAGGATTGTTAAGAAAAGGCCATTCAAATATTTGGGGGAGATTCACAAGGAGTGGACTGCTGCTGGAGTCATTGCTTCAAGAGCCACCACACACAGATGTATCCAGGACATGGGCTACAAGTGTCACATTCCTTGTACCAAGCCACTCATGACCAATAGACTACGCCAGAAGCGTCTTACCTGGGCCAAGGAGAAAAAGAACTGGACTGTTGTCAGTGGTTCAAGGTGTTGTTTTCAGATGAAAGTAAATTTTGCATTTCATTTGGAAATCAAGGACCCAGAGTTTGGAGGAAGAGTGGAGGCCACAATCCAAGCTGCTGGAGGTCTAGTGTGAAGTTTCCACGATCAGTGATGGTTTGGGGAGCCATGTCATCTGCTGGTGTAGGTCCACTGTGTTTTATCAAGACCAAAGTCAGCGCAGCCATCTACCAGGAAATTTTAGAGCACTTCATGCTTCCCTCTGCGGACAAGCTTTTTGGAGATGGAAATTTAATTCTCCAGCAGGACTTGGCACCTGTCCACACTGCCAAAAGTACCAATATCTGGTTTAAAAACAACAGTATCACTGTGCTTGATAGGCAGCAAACTCGCCTAATTGACCCAATGTCACTTTTTGTATGGAACTGAAGTAAATTAACTTTTTGCTGATATTCTAATTTTGTGAGAAGCACCTGTACATGAGAACCTTTTTTTTTCTTGATTGAGAAGTAACATTCTTAAACTGGGGCCAACATCATCTCCTGCATCATGTGTATATGGGACATATACATGGCCGTTCTTTTGTCCAGATTTTCAAAGCCAAATATCGACTGTATATTACAGAGCTGGCATTGGATGAGGAAATCTCATCCACTTGTTTCAGAGAAAATCCACAGCTGAAATTGACAGGCACTGTGGATTTGGACTCTGTTTATGGCAAGCAGAAGATTTCACTTTGTGGGGCGAGAATGTACCATAAAAGATTTGGCCGACTGCATTTAAACTTTTTCTCATCCTTGACTAAATTTACTGTCTTCACTGAAGGTCACAAAATTACACAATTGAGAACATATACAATTTTTTTTTCTTTTTTTAAACCACTGGAATAGAGAAAATGAAAATCTGAAAAGCTTCCAGCACCTAAAGATTGGGCTTAACAACTCAGATTTATAAAGCTTTCATGAAGCAGTTTCCAGCATGCAGCTGTAGAACACGACCACAGATTGACAATAGTGACCTCCTGCCTCAAACGAGACCTGACTTAATTCTAAACAGAACAAAGGCATACAGGAACCACCAGTCTAATGACGCGATTTACCATGGATGGCATTTTGGTGCCTTTGTGTAGCTACACATCCTGTTAGAAAATGAAGGAAGCTGTTTAGACAATGCAATCTGGGTCACATCTAGTTCACTTGCAGCCATTCGGATGGCCAGGAGAAAAATCACCGAGACTGAAAACAAGCATGTGAAACATGGCAAGAGATGGAGCGTACCTTCTAAAACATCACCCTAGGCCTAAGACAAATGGGAACCTAATGGCAGGTAAAGGGATGCCTCAATTGACCAGCTCAATATTAGAAAACGACTTACCTTACAACATCGTCTATATTGTTTCTGTATACACCTTCAAGTCTTTCTGCCGGAAACCCCATGGCAATTATGTTAGGATAAATATCTGAGAAAGAAACGTTAAGGAAAGCGTACAGCACAGTATTGGACTTCAGATACAGGCGCGTGTTACTAATGTCTCAGCTCACATCAAGCATCAGCTATTGAACACTTCTCACATATGCAGAGGTTGAGAAAACTGCACTTTACTTCAGGTTAAACCTCTCCAGACTTCAGAAACCACCTTGACTATAGTGGCCCAAAAACTCCCATAACTGTACACTAGTCTATCTACTGGCCTATTAACAAGGGAAGCAAAAAAAGGGAACAAATCATCTGATTATCCGCCCCCATTGTGTTGGCAGCACAATCATTGGTTACACGGCTCGATATGCTGCTGGTTAGGTTGACATTTTTCACCAGCATAAACGATCCGATCACTAAATGTAAAAGCGTTTTGCTCATTCATCAGGTCATAGGCGTATTGTTTACAAGGGTTGATAACTGGGACAAGGCATTTTTACAAGGGCTCATTCACCCATTCTTGGGCCATCTACATGCACCAGTGACAAGATTTTAAGCACTATGGGAGGAATTAACAAAAGTGAAAAGTGGCATAAAGGTACCTTCACACTGAACGATATCGCTATAGTGATCCGTGACGTTGCAGCGTCCTGGCTAGCGATATCGTTGTGTTTGACACGCAGCAGCGATCTGGATCCTGCTGTGACCTCGTTGGTCGGAGCAGAAAGTCCAGAACTTTATTTCGTCGCTGGACTCCCGCAGACATCGCTGAATCGGCGTGTGTGACGCCGATTCAGCGATGTCTTCACTGGTAACCAGGGTAAACATCGGGTTACTAAGCGCAGGGCCGCGCTTAGTAACCCGATGTTTACCCTGGTTACCAGTGTAAATTAAAAAAAAAAAAAAAACACTACATTCTGGTGTCTGTCCCCCGGCGCTGTGCTTCTCTGCACTGACTGTGAGCGCCGGCCGGAAAGCACAGCGGTGACGTCACCGCTGTGCTCTGCTTTCCGGCGGCGCTTACACAGTGCAGAGAAGCAGAGCGCCGGGGGACAGACACTGGAATGTTAGTATGTACTGTTTGTTTTTTGTTACATTTACACTGGTAACCAGGGTAAACATCGGGTTACTAAGAGCAGCCCTGCGCTTAGTAACCCGATGTTTACCCTGGTTACCAGGGGACTTCGCATAGTTGGTCGCTGGAGAGCTGTCTGTGTGACAGCTCTCCAGCGACCACACAGCGACGCTGCAGCGATCGGGATCGTTGTCTAGATCGCTGCAGCGTCGCTAAATGTGACGGTACCTTAACTGATTATGGCTACCAGATTTCAGCTTATTTTAATGTCTCTTTTGAAAATAAAACAAATCTTTTTTTCTTCAGTTTAGAACAATCTCTCCCCATTTATCAAATCCACTATTAGACCAAAATACAACCATGCCTAATTTTCCAAGACTATCAATAAAAATATCCTGTAACCAGGTGCATTCTAAGAGTACCATGATGGAATGTCTGGAACCCTATAAAATTAGTGATCAAGAACCAGTCTCCAAATTTGCTCATTACTACAATTTAGGAAGCCAACAAGTTCATCAATAATAACATTATTTCACACGACACATGTACAGCACTGAAGACCTACGGCGTCATGTTGGTAGCCTGGGACTTTAAAGGATCCTTCCCAGAATACAAGATTACCCCCTGCCCACCCTGGCGGGCCTGTCTGCTCTGTTTCGCTGCTCATTCCAACAGTCACAGCGAGGGTGGGGATCTGAACTGACATGATTAGGGGGACCAGCTTTCAAATAAAGTTCATTAGCTTGACATTCAGCCCCTCTCAGTCTCTTTATCAGCTATAAAGAAGCCAGTCAGTAACTTGCACCTCTAATAAATGTAAGCCAGACCCCAAGACACTGGAAGGAAGCCCCGACTGTCATAACCGTGAAAGCAGAGCTGCTGGAACTGTGGGAGAGAAGTCTGAAATTGGAAAATCTGTGCCAATCTCATATTTAGTAGAGAAAAAATGGTGCATTGTCTTATTAGTTTTAAGAGATTCAGAGGGAAACAAGTAAATGAGCCCATGAAGTCAAAACACTTAGTCCATATAGAGATGGGTTACAGCTACTACTTTGCCTGGTAACTCTGGTTCCTTCTTATGGAGAGTAGGAATCATTGTTTAGCAAATAGAAGATGTCAGCACAAGAACAATCTCCTGGTAGGTTGTGTGTTTTACGGTCAGATTTTTTTTTTCTAGTTCCTTACACCAAGTCAGACATGTCAGAAGACGGAATGGCAGCACTTCAATTTGATTTGGCTTTTCTTAGCCTTTCAAAAGAAGGCTAAGATGAAGCCAAATGATACATTTCTTTTTTGGATTATAACCATGTATTTTCTCCAAACTGGAATGCCGCTCCTACCCCCTCACCTCTTTAATTTATAATGCATCACTTGAGGGCCAGTGCAACATAAATGCCCATGGAGTTGTGCTCCTATTATTCTGCAAGCCTGGAGTACTGGTCTTGTCTATATGTGAAACACAGAACCTGAGATCCTGAATAAAGATTTCATTTGATAACGTCCCATCTACCCCTGCGATACCATTACAACTGCTGTTTTCTTCCTATAATGACATTCAATTTAAAACAAATCAGAAATGTAAACTCAAATTTTGTTTGCAAGTAAACTAAATAACTATCAACATCTACTTACTGCATTAAAATCCAAATAATTCTTAATTTGAAAAAACAAGACCTTCCACCTTTGTCTACTGCTTCTATGCAGGCCAATGCGTCTCCATAGTTAGACTACAAACAAACCAGGTCACAATCTGATCCTGATCCTCAGTTAAGGTACCGTCACACTGAACGATATTGTTAACGATATCGTTGCTTTTTGTGACGTAGCAACGATATCGTTAACGAAATCGTTATGTGTGGCAGCGACCAACGATCAGGCCGCTGCTGGGAGATCGTTGGTCGCTGGGGAAAGTCCAGCACTTTATTTTGTCGCTGGATCTCCCGCTGACATCGCTGAATCGGCATGTGTGACGCCGATTCAGCGATTTCTTCACTGGTAACCAGGGTAAACATCGGGTTACTAAGCGTAAACATCGGGTTACCCTGGTTACCGTTGTAAATGTAAAAAAACAAACACTACATACTTACATTCCGGTGTCTGGTCACGTCCCCCGGCGTTCTGCTTCCCGCACTGACTGGTGAGCGCCGGCCAGCCGTAAAGCACAGCACAGCGGTGACGTCACCGCTGTACTTTACGGCCGGTGCTCAGTCAGTGCGGGAAGCTGAAGGCGAGGGACATGACCAGACACCGGGAATGTAAGTATGTAGTGTTTGTTTTTTTACATTTACAACGGTAACCAGGGTAAACATCGGGTTACTAAGCGCAGCCCAGCGCTTAGTAACCCGATGTTTACCCTGGTTACCCGGGGACTTCGGGATCGTTGGTCGCTGGAGAGCTGTCTGTGTGACAGCTCTCCAGCGACGCTGCAGCGATCGACATCGTTGTCGGTATCGCTGCAGCGTCGCTTAGTGTGACGGTACCTTTACTCCTTTCCATATGCTTTGTTTTTTTTCACTACTGATATTAAAGTGCAAGTGAAAAAGAGAGAGAAAAAAAAAAAAAGGTGATGCAATCGACATAAGTTTTCTATGACTGCAATAATGAAAGTAGGCAGTCATTGTGATTTCCAGGCGAGAGAGAGAGAGAGAAACTGCAGCCACATATAGGCTACCATAAACCACAGGAGAACTGAAATGTGCAAGAGACGGATCGGGCTTGTTCGGATCCTCGGCCCCCTCCACACCATATACAATGTACATACACACGTTTATGAAGGAATCATCAGAAAGAACAGTTGACAATCTCTAAAAAACGCATCCCAAGCCAATCTCACAGGTGCAGTGAATGTGAAGGTGGCTTTGCATGTGCCACTTTTTATGCACTTTCAATAGCAGCACAGAAACCAGCCTGGTGTGGATATTTCACAAATGTCTAAAAACATTACACCCATACAAGTGTACGGTGACCACTAACTTTACAGCTTAGACCACCCAACTACTAAGCCACAGTTATTAGTCACATGTGTAACCAAGTACCTTCTGCAAAATGTACTGAAAAAAAAAAAAAACTTTTAAAAAGGAGGACTGTCCTAATAAGGTCTGTTCTGTTCCTGATCTAAGGATCCCAGCTTTCAGCGGAGATGAATCTGTGCTGCACTTTTTGTTCATGCTCAGTAGTCAGGCAGTGCTGTGGGGTCAGAGGTCAGGTAAATTGAGGAGTCAGAAGTTTGGCTCATCAACACCACAGCCCGGGCTGCCAAGGACCAATCTTTTCACCTAGTCACCCATGAAATCACAGTCCATGTCTGCTACATGCTGCCCTGGTTTAGGTAGCATGCATCCACTGTCAGGATCCTTTTATCTTATACAACAGTCTTTGAGGATGTAGGAAGGTCATATACTTATCAAATTTGAATTGAACAAGGAAACGAAAAGAAGAGGCTGAAATTTTAGCGTAGACATCTTATGGGAAACTTATTTCTCTTGTCATTTGCAGCAACTGCCTATTAAGACATTCCATAACAATTACCAAGAAAGGGAGGCCAGCCATTCTAAAAAATGTTCATTTAATGCCTTGTTCTTAAATCTTCCTTCCTCAAAAACTTTTCCTGCTTTTCCAAGATCCTATCTTACACTACAAGACACAGACACTTCTATGCAAGTGCATTAGGTTCGTTTGCTCAGGAAACCAGAAGGCTGTGCAAAAGTTAAACAAAAATAATTCTAACACAGAATTAATGGAACTTGATAGGTGGAGGAGGGGATATTAAAAATAATTTGGACTACTGAGAAGTCCATTTAAAGGAATAAAAAAAAAAAAAAAAAAACAACACACCCTCTGAAAGTGAAGGCATGCTTAATGACACTTACATAATTGTCATTTTTAAATATGTTACAAATTCCTCTTCCCCGATACTTACAGCAGTAAGCCTACATTGTGCAGTTAGCAGAATTGGGCTATGTTCACAAGTTGCATTTGGAGGGGTTTTTTATGCTAATTTTCAGCTGCGTTTCCCAGTACCAGCAAAGTCTGAGATTTCAGATATCTCATGCACACACCTTAAGGGTTTTTTCCTGACTTGTCAAAAGCTGCGTTTTTGCAAAATGCAGCATGTCACTTTCAGCGTTTTTTCAGTTTTTGAAAGCAATGGGTTGTGCAAAAACCGCAGGTATCACTGTGCTTTTGATGCCAAAACATGATGAAGTTGAATCAGATTATTATTTCAGGCACTAAACTTTATCAGCATGCACAAGAGACCAATGTACCCTGATAAAAAGAACAGAGCCCACATCTTTCCTGGCATATATGTCGGCTGTTTTCAACAGTTGACATGTGCCTTTAAACAGCCATAGGTGGAATCGCTATCCATCCAGGTGGGGGTTAATGGGTGCATTGCTGCTACATACAGGCGATCTGATAAGACTGTATGTAGCAGAGCCGATCAAAATAGTGCAGCTTTTAGTCTCCCATGGAGACTACTAAAGCACGCAAAAAGTAAAAAATAGTTTGAAAAAATATTTAAAAAAATAAAAAAGTTCAGATCACCCACTTTTGTCTTATTCAAAAAAAACAATATACCGATATATTTGGTATCACTGCATTCAGAATTGCCCTATCAATATAAAAAAAAAATTACCTGATTGCTGAACGGCAAAATTCAAAACATCAGAAATCAGTTTTTTGGTCGCTGGTACATTGCAATAAACTACAGGTCTTGGAAAAAGGTGTTTTGTTTTGTTTTTAACCATAGTTTGGATTTTTTTTTTCCACCACTGAAAAAAAGAACCTAGACATGTTTGGTGTCTATGAACTCGTGATGACCTGGAGTATTGTAATGGTACTTTTAGCATTAAGTGAGCATGGTATATAAAAAAAAACAAACAAAAAAAACTGGAATCGCACTTTTTTTGCAATTTCACCGCACTTGGAATTTTTTTCTCATTTTCCAGTACACAACATGGTAAAACCAATGGTGTCTTTCAAAATTACAACTCGTCCCACAAAAAACTAATCCTAACATGGCCATTTTGACGGAGAAATAAAAAAAGTTATGGCTCTGGGAAGAAGGGGAGCAGAAAATGAAAATGCAAAAACACCTCTGGTTGTTAAGGAGTTAATCAGACATCCTGCCTTCTATGACAGGTATACAGGTATAAAAGTACGTTCATAGCCACTTCCATGCCTCTAGAAGGGGTTGTTTCAGCAGCATGTGCATTGGTAACCCCTGTTGTGAATTTTCAACAATTAAAGAAAGTTTGCAAGTATACGTGGTTTTAAATAAAATCATTCTGATAGATTATATATATATATATCCCCACCAGCCTCTAATCTACACCTCCTGGGGTGCGACAAACTGCTGCCAATCACAAGCTGCACTGGTGACATGGCTACAGAGATCCGTAGGGGCCCAGGCTATCGAAGGAGGTCAAGGGTAGGCGAGTATTGTTTTTATTATTTAATCAGTGTGCAAGCAAATCTACACCAAATTAAGACTTTGCTGTAGCTCTTCAGCATTTTCTGCAGAAATTTCATTCAGCTGAAAATACCACAAATATCCCTATGACATATCAAGGCCTCAGATAAAGTAATCCTACAATACACAGTTTCCTCTCTGTACTGGGATACAGCAAATATTAAGTTCAAAATGGGATTTTTTTAATGTATTTGTGTAACCCATTAAAAACTTTAAGGGATTCGGTCAGTATGATTTGTCCTGCAAGGAGAAGTACTGCAGGCTGGGGCAGTGTAAAACCCTCCAAGGATACTTTTTTTTCCCCCTTATCTGATGCTCGCTTGCTGTGAAAACCAGCATTGCCCATGTACTTCTGGGTGTACTGGTGCTCCTTCGGTCCCCGGCTACTCCAGCAAATGACAGATTCCCTTTAAAGGATATTCCCTTTATGGATTTACAAGCCATTTCTTTCTTTGTCCTTGGGCACCAAATATAACATCCAAACGATTGCATCAAATCGCATCCCCCAACCAATTCAGTATCTAATGGCAACAGAAACAAGGCGGCCGTGCCAGGATGACAGGAGGCAGCGGCACCTTTTCCAACAAAGTTCGCGATCATCACTGAAACTGAACAATGTGTAAAACTAGAAACAAAATAAAGACCCTGGATACAGCCACAAATATTCACATTTACCAGCCAGATTTAGGAAAGATTCCATCGGCCTGAAACCAATATGCTAAAACTAGACCAAAAACACATCATGGGGCATTTATACATTTTAGAAACTGTGGAGAAATATCAAAAGCCAAAAAGGGCATCTGGGCACTGAACCAGTAGTGAACTCTTTCAGGTCTGCAGAGAAAGGAGTTAAATCCCCAGTACAAGGGAATAAAGCTATGTCTGTTCTCAGCTATGGTGCAGACTCTCGGCAGTATCTCCTCTTTCAACAGTGAGCACTTTGTGCTCCGACTGCCACAACCAGTCCAAGGAAAACGCCTTTGGTATTTTCAGCATAGGGGATACATTCATGGTGTCTGCCAAGTTCATTTCTGAAGTGACTGTACTTGAAAACAGCACTGTTATATTCTAAACTTTAGATCCTGGGGCAGGAAATAATCCTTTTTGGCTTGAATCTCTCCTAGAGATGTTCTTCGAAGAATGCCCGTTTCAATCTCCCGTCATGAATAGTGAAGAGCACTTGTGGATCAAACATGTTCAAGGAAAATGGATTAAGAATTTGACAGTATGCTGCATCATAAATGGACCAACTAATCACGAATAAAACAAGCACGAACAACCCAGGCTTTGGCTAATATCATGAAATCCACATGCCATCTGTTGAAGTTTTCTATTAGGCTGCATCTCCACATAGCGGCCGTGGTGCGGCCAAACTCCTCGCCGACCTAATGAGCTGCGCAATTCACAACTGACAGCAGCTGAAAGCTGTCTCACTGTTCATGTGCGCTTGGCAAATGCCCATCTTGTTGTAGACCGGCACCAGACAGCCGTATTGAATAACGGGCCAGTCACATCCGCAAATAGCAGAAGTGACGGGCTCTGCGTGCTCCTCCGCTTTGTGGATAGGTGCAAAAGTTGCTTTTATATTGCATGCATATCCTGGTCAGTTAGGGTATGTGCACATGTTGCGGATTTGGCTGCGGATCCTCAGCGGATTGGCCGCTGCAGATTCGCAGCAGTTTTCCATGCGGCGTACAGCATCATGTAAACCTATGGAAAACCAAATCCACAGTGCCCATGGTGCGGAAAATACCACGCAGAAACGCTGCGTTGTATTTTCCGCAGCATGTCAATTTTTTGCGCGGATTCCACAGCGTTTTACACCCGGTCCTCAATAGGAATCCGCAGGTGTAAAACCGCAGGTGAAATCTGCACAAGAACTGCAGGAATTCCGTGGTAAATCCGCAGGTAAAATGCAGTGCGTTTTACCTGCAGATTTTGCAGAAACGGTGCAGAAAAATCTGCACACAAATCCGCAACATGGGCACAGTCTCAGACGGACCAGCATAGTGTATACTGTAGTTTACTTTTTTTCTTGCAGACGGACAATCGGTTCCTGTAGAGACCTGTCCATGTGCTGCAGCACACTGGCTATTATGGGTCATTGTGCGGTCTATTGCACAGGAGTTGGCGGAATGCGTTTAAAACGATGTCCACCATCATGACCCATGGCCACAAGGTATTGATATCAAATTGTGTCACCGCTGGGCAATATGGTGGGTGTACTCTATTGCATGCAGCATTGTATAATTATTTTAAGACAGTGTTCACATGCAGCGGTCATGCTTTGACCACAGCAGCGCTGTCGCTCAGGGCTTTTTATAGTTTCTCTACACAATAACTTGAAGGTATGATCAGACCATGTCCCTGTACGGTCAGACAACCATTACACAGTACACAGAAGGGGCACATTTACAAGAGTATCTCAGCACAGGAACATTTCATTTAAACGCATCCAATCATGGAAATTATTATTCCAAAATCTATTGATTAAAATTAAATTTTCTCGGTGGGATAACCCCTTTAAACTTACTGAAAACTGCCATTTCCCTGCTAGAGTAATGAGCAGAGAAATAGACAACCGCAGCAGCACAGGGCGTTTAAGAGCTGCAGCATGACACCTGCCATCTACAACCCACACAGCTCATTTCCAAGCATTACTTTGGAGGCCTTCTATGCCTTGGTTGCCCTGCACAGTTCTGCCACCCTACTACATGTAATTATATATAGACCGCTGGCAGAGTCATCTCTTCTATTAAATAGCAGAGGGAGACCCAATGCAATGAAAAGGCCAGTGTCACAGATACCTGCCTTCCAACTGTCAGCATCTGCACACAATCCCTTGACTAGTAAGCATCAATGACCCATGTTTCTAAGGCAGACAACAGATGTGAAGCAAGGTCAAAACATATCAAATTACACGGTCACAGCTACAAGTGCCCACAGCTGTCCTCAGCTACACAAACTCCATGTTGGCGATACACAAAGGCAAAGCCACTTCATCCGCACTATGTAAGGCTACTTTCACACTAGCGTTTTCTGCAATCCGTCACAATGCGTCGTTTTGCAGAAAAAACGCATCCTGCAAAAGTGCTTGCAGGATGCGTTTTTTCCCCATAGACTTGTATTGACGACGCATTTGTGACGGATTGCCACACGTCGCATCCGTCGAGCGACGGATGCGTCGTGCTTCTGCGGACCGTCGGGAGCAAAAAACGCTACATGTAACGTTTTTTGCTCCCGACGGACCGCTTTTTCCGACCGCGCATGCGCGGCCGGAACTCCGTCCCCACCTCCCCGCACCTTACAATGGGGCAGCGGATGCGCCGGAGAAATGCATCCGCTGCCTCCATTGTGCAATGCGTTAAACGCTAGCGTCGGAATCTCTCCCCGACGCATTGCGACGGGGAGATTCCGACGCTAGTGTGAAAGTAGCCTAACAGTAGGGATCGTACCAAACATTCCCATGCAAACCACAAGTCATTTTCTTCTATTTTCCCCCTAAATTTTATAAGAGCAAGTGCCATTATGTACAACTGAATTGCTTTCTGTATCTTCAGGGATTTCCCCAACCTCTAAAACAATTGTATATCACTGAAACGTGCCGACACTTTCAGTGGGGATCTGAGCTCAGCTTTAATTTTACACTGGATGGTGGCCTGATTCTAACGCATTGGGTATTCTAGAATATGTATGTAGTTTATTTATGAAGTTTTCAGAATAATGCAATTTATACACTGCGTCTGTCGCTGATTGTTCGCGGCCGGGCGTGACCAATCAGTGAAGCCAGGGCCGGCTCCAAGTTTTTGACGGCCCCGGGCAAGAGAGTCTCAGTGGGCCCTCCAACTCCACGATTCATGAAGCACAGATACAGAGAAATATAGCACAGCCAAGTGGCATACAGCCCACGTACTATATAGCCCAGGCCACGTAGTATATATCAGCCCATGCAGTATATAACACAGGTCACGTAGTATAGAGCACAGCGATGTAGTATATTGCCCAGCCATGTAATATATACCACAGCCACATAAAATATTGCCCAGCCACGTAATTGCACAACCACATAATATATATCGCACAGGCACGTAGTATATATTGCAGAGCCCATGCAGTATATAACAGGCCACGTAGTATAGAGCACAGCGATGTAGTATATTGCACAGCCACGTAATATATACCACAGCCACATAGTATATAGCAAAGAGATGTAGCATATAACAGCCCACACAGTATATAACACAGGTCACGTAGTATATTGCCCAGCCACGTAATATATTGCTATTGCCCAGCCACGTAATATATATTGCACAGGCACGCAGTATCTAACGCAGCCCACGCAGTATCTAAGGCAGCCCACGCAGTATCTAACGCAGCCCACCCAGTATCTAATGCAGCCCACCCAGTATCTAACGCAGCCCACCCAGTATCTAATGCAGCCCACCCAGTATCTAACGCAGCCCACCCAGTATCTAAGGCAGCCCACGCAGTATCTAACGCAGCCCATTCTTCTCTTCAAAAATGAAGGTTGCATTGTTTTTTTTGTTTTTTTTAAAGCCACTGATCACATGATTAAATCGTGCTGCAGTCATGTAAAAGAAAAAGTGTGTGTATGTGTGTGTGTGGGGGAGAGGAGGGGGGGAGGAATTGCACTGTAATACTTAAAGTGTTTCATAAATCCGACCCCAGCATAAACCGACAATTGTGTTTTATAAGTTGGGGCTAGAAGGCAGTGTGTCCCTATGAAGTCTCATACAACCCAATCCGTACTGACAGGGTCTTATGTGACACGCTACTAGTCATAAAGAATGAGAACATCCAGTTCTCAATATAGCCACAATTCTAGGGAGGAACTTCTGAGTATGCAGTAGTGACACTAAACTCAAGGTGAACAGTAATAAATATTCTACAAATTTATCTTTAATATCAAGGAGGTTCCATATTCATTTTTGCAAAAGCTTAAAAGATATTTAACCCCTTAACCCCGGAGCGTTTCTCGGTTTTGCATTTTCAGTCCCCTCCTTCCCAGAGCCATAACTTTTTTATTTTTCTGTCAATATGTCCATGTGAGAGCTTATTTTTTGCGGGATGAGTTGTAATTTTGAACTACACCATTGGTTTAAGGCTACGTTCACATTTGCGTTGTGCGCCGCTGTGTCGGCGACGCAACGCACAACGCAAATAAAAACGCACGCAAAAACGCTGCGTTTTGCGACGCATGCGTCGTTTTTTGCCAAAATTTCGACGCAAAAAAAATGCAACTTGTTGCGTTTTCTTTGCCCGACGCTTGCGGCAAAAAAAACGCATGCGTCGCACAACGCAGCACAACACATGTCCATGCGTCCCCCATGTTAAATATAGGGGCGCATGACGCATGCGTCGCCGCTGCATTTCCCGACGCTGCGTCGGGAAACGCTAATGTCAACGTAGCCTTACCATGTCGTGTACTAGAAAATGGGGGGAAAAAATTCCAAGTGCAGTGAAATTGCAAAAAAAAAAGTGCAATCACACACTTGTTTTTTGTTTGGCTCTTTTGCTAGGTTCACTAAATGCTAAAACTGATACTATGATTCTCCAGGTCATTACACGTTCATAGACACCAAACATGTATAGGTTCTTTTTTATCTAAGTGGTGAAAAAAAAATCTGAACTTTGGTAAAAAAAAAAAAAAAAAAATTTAAAATAAAAATTAAAAATACAAATTTGCGCAATTTTCAGATAACCGTAGCATCTCCATTTTTCGTGATCTGGGGTTGGGTGAGGGCTTACTTTGTGTGCCGAGCTGACATTTTTAATGATACCACTTTTGCGCAGATACATTCTTTTGATCGCCTGTTATTGAATTGTTGCGACAACCAAAAAAAACTAATTTTAAAAGGTTAATCCTTTTTTTTTTATTGATAGATCGGGCGATCCTGAACACGGCGATACCAAATATGTGTATGTTTGATTTTATGGGCAGCACGGTGGCGCAGTGGTTAGCACAGCAGCCTTGCAGAAGTCCTGGGTTCAAACCCCACCAAGGACAACATCTGCAAAGAGTTTGTATGTTCTCCGTGTTTTTGTGTGGGTTTCCTCCGGGTACTCCGGTTTCCTCCCACATTCCAAAGACATACTGATAGGGAATTTAGATTGTGAGCCCCAACGGGGACAGTAATGATAATGTGTGCAAACTGTAAAGCGCTGTAGAATATGTTAGCGCTATATAAAATAATTACTATTATTTTTATTTTGAATGGGGCGAAAGGGGGGTGTGATTTAAACTTTTATTTTTTTCATATTTTTAAAAACATTTTTTTTTTGGCATGCCAGAACTTGGATCTGCTAGAGGCAATGCTCAGATCGCTCCTATGTAGTAGAATTACAGCCTTGCTATGAGCGCCAACCACTGAGTGGCTCTCATAGCATTCTGGTATCAACAACCATAAAGGTCTCAAGGAGACCTCTGGTTGCCATGCTGATGCACCAATGACCCCCGATCATGTGACGGGGTCACCAGCAAGCGCATTTCCGGCCAGATGGCAAGAACCGCTTGTTAAATGCCGCTATCAGAGTTTGGCAGCAGCATTTAACTAACAGGCGCAGGTGGATCACAATTCCAACAGCTCAAAACAGCAGTTCAAAACCGCTGACATGCCCCAGCTTTGAAGCGGGCTCACCGCCGCCGGAGCCCAAATCAAAGCGGGGGTACTGCCATCGGACGGAATAGGGGTTAAGAAGGTTATCAATTAAGTCATCATGAAGCACAAGCGATGGATAACCTGACAATACTATAGTGATCAACAAATCCCCACACACACTTAAGAGGTTTTACCAAATTTGGAAGTTATCCCCTACACAAAGGATAGGAAATAACTTTTCAATCACTGTTGGGCCAAATGCTAGGAAACCCGCTGACCCTGAGAAAGGGACTCCAGCGCATGGCACCTCAGCTCGATTCATCTGAGACTGAAGGGAATAGCTGAACACTATCCTTGGAGCGCTCAGTTTTTCATACGAATTCCTTTTGCTTGTTCCTCCAAGAGGAACAGAAAGCAGAATGTGCAAACGGAAGGGTGAACTTGGCCTTTAGGACTGTAGAACAAGTAAATCCAAGAGTAAAGTAGCTCATTCGGCTTACTACTGACTCCTACACACATGAAAAGAAATGCTCAGTGTTCACATCATACACATCTGCTGGCTCATCACCTATGAGAACACAATATGGTCAGGTTTGACAATGATTTTCACCGGCAAACATCAACCTTTAGGGGAGGGCCAGGTTCATCTGCCATTCATCTAATGTTCATGGCTAATCTTAGAATCGGAGTTACAAGACTGCCACAATGTCCAATGCCAGACAAGTCTTGCTGAATAGTCATGTCATTTATGGCAGCCTGTAGCCTGTCAGCGCTATCAGTAATCAGTGCAGACAATACAGGCTGCTGTACGTGAAACACACATGCCATATCATGCAGGACTTCTTCAAATCCAAATTTTACATTCCCTCCATTACAGACGCATCATATGGCTAAGGCTGGGTCCTAACAAGAGTATGAAAAATGCCAGAAAAGTTAGACAACCTTCATCCATCTGCATGTCTATTTTGTTACATGTTTTTATACATCAACAGTTTAAAATTACAATCTACTCAGTTTCATATTTTAAGAATTGCAATGTATCTGTAAAATTTAGATGCAATAGAAGCGTTCCACGAGACCTGATTGTTTCTTAACCAACAGAATTGAATAGGAGACTCATCTGACATATGATGATTTATTTTTTTTTTCGAATATGGACCGTGTCACAGGAAAAAAAAAATTATCTAAAAAGCCCTACCAAACTGCATTGTTCACAGTGCTGTCAGATTATAGCAGACAGCACACATCCATAATATAATTACGCTTGTTCTTATACAGAAATACATTGACTGAACATTTTGGAGTTGTTAAAGGGAACCCCCCTCAGGCATTTTTAGCTAGAAGAGCCACCTTGTGCAGCACTAATGCTGCATTCTGTCAAGGTGGCTCTTTCAGTTGGGGTCCCTGCCAACGCTGAACTATTCGTTTTTATAATTTGCCCCTCATACCTGTAGTCTGTCCGGGGCATGTCTTTTCCCCATCGGACACAAACGCCTCCCAGCCATCACTCAGGCCCTCCGTTCGCCGCCTCCACTTCCTTAATTAACGTCCCCGGCGCCTGCGCTGTAAGTTTTTTTTTCGGGCACGCAGTTTGCGCTGCCCTTCGACTCCCATCATATGATGGGAACTTAAAGCACAGGCGCTGGGGACGTTAATAATGGAAGTGGAGACGGCGCCCGGCTCACAGAGGGCCTGAGTGATGGCTGGGAGGCGTCCTGGGGGAAAAGTACAGGTATGAGGGGCAAATTATAAAAACGAATAGTTCAGCGTTGGCAGGGACCCCAAACTAAAAGCGCCACCTTGACAGAGTGCAGCATTAGTGCAGCTTTTTTTTAGTTAAAACCGCCTGGGGAGTGGGGGGGGACAGGTTCCATTTAATTACATCCATTGCTATACTAGAAGGTATTTCTATGTTCTCTTTTATAATTGGAAACAAACATATCTACTGTTCAGATGTTCACAATGGCACAAAGTTGGCAGAAGTGGGCACAACCAGTGACAGCAAAGAAATCCGAATGGATTAAGTTGAGATTTATTCCAGGCCACTAAAAATATAAAAGTGGCTTTGCCAGAGTAAGGCCCAGTACACAACCTCCATACATCAGACATTATGCTTTTTTCTTTATGCTCTCAGGACGAGAGGGCCAGCTTCTATGAATGACCCATTATGGATTCTTGAAATGGAAAGTCATGTCTCAATGGCTGCTAAACAGTACATTCTGAAAAACCTGAAATGCAAGATCTAGAAAAAGGTTGTGTGCGCCACTACAAAGAATGTAGCAGATCCGGTGAAGGAAATGGTATTGGGCCTACATATGAAATAATGAAGAATACAGTTATGGCAGCGTACTGCTCAGATGTAGATACCGGCTTTGACTGATGGCTACAGTTTATTTGCACTGACTATTGGGGGGGTTGGTCTGAGAAGGTCTGAATCTGACCTGAAGTCTTCCCTGATACCCAGGTTGCAGGTTCAGATTTTGCCATATGCTTAGGGCCAATTACACAGATGTAATAAGCCCACTCCAACATCACATTTGCAAATCACTACCCAAATGATGGCGCAGTCACTGTAACCAACAATGACGGACACCATTTAATGCATTTCTAATGCTGCAGCAAAATCCGCAAGTACTACTAATTTCCTACATCAAAAAGCAGCACAGATGGGAATCACGCTGGAAACTTCGTTTTCGATCATCTCACTTACTGGACTTGAGTTAAAAGCGCTATATGCTTAACACACAAAAGAATGATTGCCTCACTTGCCATCATAGGCACACTGCGAGGAAAGTGAATAAAAATCTAAAGGAAGGAGTACAGAATGAAATGACATTCCTCAATGATGGAAACAAGCATGCAGCCACACACATTCACAAACATTTTGCGGTGTTTTTCGTGCAGAGAGTCAGCTATGTATTAAGGGTATGTGCGCACACTAAGTATTTGCTGCAGAAATTTCTGAATCTCTTGGCAGGATAAACGCAGTGTAAAATATGTGCCTGTTTTACGTAATTTTTTTAATGCAGATTTTACCTCAGTGTGGGCGAAATCTGCAGCATACACAGAATTGATGAGCTGTAGATTTCAATCTGCAATGAAAAAATAAGCAACATGTTTATGAGTGTCCAGGAATCTCATAGGAAATCCTTCAAATTCTTTGCGCTTTTTGTTGTTTCTACAATTTTGTCAATGTGTGCACAGGCCCTAACTGTTCAAGAAAAGTGGATCTAATTTCAGGAAAGTTCTGCCCACCGTGCATTTAGAGATCCTGATGAGCTGTTTTTGGTGTGGTATTCCTTTATCTGCTGCCATGGGGAGCATGAAATTGCATTTCTAAGTGAAGAATCTTAGAATTTCTTCACTAAAAATGATGCCTCGAATCTGCACCAAGAAATGTACCATAAAAAGGGGAACCAGCAAGCATTAAAAACAGAACAATCAAAGCAGACTGCTATGGCAAAAAAATTAAAAAAAAAGTTTTCGGCTAGTGGTATCATGGCTTAGGACTCTCAAATCAGAGTACTTACATAGCTACAAATGCACAGTGAAACCTCTCCAAATGACCACCTCTTATCCAGACCAAGTAGCCCGCGACATTTCCAGCCCAACTATAATTTGTACGTACCAGCCACCTTTACTGCCTTTAGGATATGTACACATGTTGCTTTTTTTAATGCAAGTTTTAAACTGCATTTTACAGTACCAGCAAAGGCTATGAGATTCCCGAAATGTTAATCACACACATTGGTGTTTTTTTCCCTGACTGATTAAGAAAACTACTGTGTTCTTGAAAACTGCAGCATGTCACTTCTTTCAGCGCTTTTGCGGCATTTTTTCAGCCATAGAAAGCAACAAGTGAGGCTATGTGCACACGTTGCGGATTTTCTGCGGATCCGCAGCGTTTTTTGCGGTGCAGAAACGTTGCAGATCCGCAATTGATTTACAGTACAATATAAATCAATGAGGAAAAAAAAGCTGTGCACACGTTGCGGAAAATCCGCTGCGGAAACACTGCGGTTTAAAAGAAGTAGCATGTCATTTTTTTGTGAATCTGCAGCGTTTTTGTACCCATTCCATTATAGAAATCCGCAGGGGTAAAAAACGCAGCAAATCTGCAAAAAAAGAAGCAGCAAACACACACAAAAAGCTCGACAAATCCGCAGCTGTGTTTTCTGCCAGGAGAGGCAGAATCCGCACCAGAAATTCCTAAGGCTAATACGCAATGTGTGCACATAGCCTGAGTGCAAAAACCAAGCAAATACGCAGGTATCAGCTTTTGCTGCATTTTTGGTGCAAAAACCTTAAAAGAAATTGCATCATGATTTTTTATTTTATATTGGGGGGGGGGGGGGGGGGGGAGAGACTAAACTATTAGCAAGCACAAAAGATAAGAAAAGGGCAGCAAAACTACGGCCTAAGAGGGGTTTCATTATAAGTTTATACTTGGCTTTTCTCTAATTTGCCAACTTCCTAAATTATCTATAGAGCACGCTTCGCACAGATCCATCATGCAATCTACTGATATGTATCAGAGATATAATTGAAAATATTCTCTGGGTCTTAACAGCACAAAACACCTGCGTGGTTACCAGAGACGTTATTCTAAAGTTATAATTAACTACAAATTATATACAGCAGTGTCCGAGTGGCCAAAAGACATCCAAATGTGCGTGACAAGGGGGTAGCTTTCTGTATTTCATATCTTATTTGGAAAGTAGACAGATTACCACAAAACGAAATGAGCGGCTGCTTTACAGCCAAGATCACGTGTAGGAGGGATGTCAGGCACGTCTCCCTGAGAGCAGCCATATTTAGGAGCAGTAAAGCAGAGCCTTTATACTAAATTCTCCTACATGTATAACAAAAGAAAAAAAGAAAATAACTCTTCGGCCACGTACAGTTTTTCTCAGCAAAAACCAAACCAGGATTGAGTGATAAATGCAGAAGTGGTGCACATGTTTCTATAATACCTTTCCTCAGACTTTTCCATTCTTGATTTTGGATTACAAATACGGATGTGAAATACTGATCATATACTGAACATGTGAACGGGGACTTAAATGAGAACTAAATTTAGACAAATTTAATACCCCTAAATAAAAGAGTCATGGCATTTTGCAAAAAAGCAAACAAAAAATGGTGGGCCGCAGACTATTATGCTAATGATTATACAAATAGAGAGCCCTACGGTACCTATTTTACTCCTTGGCAGAAAATGATTCTAAGAGTCAGGAAGCATGTACTACTACTATCAGCCATGTAGCAACCACGAACCCGGTAACCAAATCTAGCAGCTCCAGAAGCAAAATTAAAAATTCTCATGCAAAGAGCTGTATTGTACAAAGGTATAAAAATGAACCAGTAGAGGGGGCATGCATTGGTGCCGCTCTACACCCATCCATTCAGGAATCTGTAGAGCAGGAACTGTGGCATTCTCCACCACCTACAGCATTACCAAAGTATCTACTTCTAGAAAAAAGGAGATTTCGCTTCGTAACAGAAAATAATCTTTGATTTTAACTTGATTATTCTAGGAGAAACACCTTTGTATATTATAATAAAAGCTCCTACCTCAAATGTACAGTAACAAGAGGTCAGTTCATCAGTTACCTGACATTGTTGGTTTTAGAATCAAGTTGCTGAAAAAAAAAAATAAGTACATTTTAAAAAGGCCACTCCGCCTACCCCATAAATGCTTGCATTTTCCATTAACTATTTTAGATGTCCTTCTGTTATTCCTCCTGGACAATCATGAAAAAGCTGACAAGTCAATGTTGTAGATCCACAGTAGTGGCACCAATTGAATAATGTCACTGTGTGCAGGGACAATCTCTCCCGCCCCCCAATCTGGCAACAGCCAGCTGTCAATTTACTCAAATTTCTAGGAGGAATAATAGAGCAAGGACACAAAACCCTGAGTTCTCTTTAAAGGGTCATCATTGCTGACGCTGGAAGCAGTCTCTGCATTCAGACCAATCTAAAAAAAAAAAAAAAACTTAACACTAGGCAAAAATGTTTGGTTTTCCTTCCTGTGTGACTTCCAAGATACAGTATGAGCTACCTTGCGATCAGCACTGTAGACACTACCTCCAGTATACATCACATGTTGTCAATGGTACTGACATTTCTGCAATACAGAAGCCGGATGTAAAGAACTTATTATAGACAGCAATAGAGGAAAAAAAAAAGTCAAACTAATATTTGAACACAATAAGCACCTGGCTACTTCAGCTTTGCATTACACATCCAGCAAGTAAGTGGCTCATACATTTGCATGGGCAAAGTATAACCCATGCATGTGCTGAAGACAAGCACAAATTCACATGTATGGAACTCATTTTACATTGAAGACATTTCTGCAACAAATCTTCCACACTTTGAATATACGCTTTCCATCAGACCTGTAAAGAATGGCTAGAATATGACAGCACAAACCAAAATTATGAGGTTCAAGCAACCTGACTATAGATTGATTCCTTGGATAAGTTGGGTTCCCCAGGAGCATAGTGGATACAAGTATTGAGGACGGACTATGGCCATGTGAAACAGGCAGCGTGATTCTCTGCACAGAAATCTATGATCTCATCCATTAAAGCTGCGACGTAATCACATAATGCAGAAATGGCAACACACCTAGGATGTGCACACAGCAAGAGTTTCAATTCTGCACATTAGCCAGGCAGATTAGCTACCAATCTCAGGGGCACGGTACAACATTCAGAAGTCGACTTTGACAACTATATGTATGATCATGATATCGAGAAAGGAAAAAAAAAAAAAAAAAAAAACACACAGATTACTAGTGTGACCACAATACACCACCGATAGAATAAAAATGAATCTCTGTATAATCAAAAATATGTAAACGGTAATAGAATTGGAATAAGTCGTGGCCCTTCTCTTCATCCCATCATTAAAATGGCCGCATATTAATCAACTGGTAAGATTGCAGCCCTCTCGCCATTTAGCGTGCACAATAGACATGAGAGAAAAGTGGAAGAAATACTATGACGTCACCTCAAAAGATGTGCACCGGACTCATTCACTGACAAGTAGCACCAATGGAGAAGGGACTAAAATCATGTGAATAGACGATATATCCTACACAGAAACGAGCACTTAAATAGAGGGGGGGGGGATCAGTATCTGGATTACAGCTACAGCAACCAGCTATCCTCCACCAAGGGAATGAAAAATGACTGCAAGGAGTCTGATGCAATCCTTGTACGTGCAGTCTTAATTTTCATTTTAATCTGATCTGTGACTGAGCTTAGGCCTCAGCAACAATGGATGATTCTCAGCCCCTGAATGATCTGGAAGAGACTGAAAACCCAGACGGAGGATGAAATGGTTTAAAAAAAAACATTTCTACTAATGCATCATGAGCACCCAACACCCTAAAAGAGAAGTGCAGCAAAAAAGAGGACGACAACTCGGGACAAAATATGTAAAAACCCAACGAACTGAGGGACAAGTCTTGCTCTGCATTGAGCAAGTGTCACCATTCATTCAAGTGTATATTGAACCACAGATCAGTCTTAAATCTCCATGCCCAGAGCAAAGACAAGAGGCCCAGACTGCCAGATAAGGTTCTGCCATGCAATAACCTTTATACAATGCACCATGATTGTCCGGAAGCACAATCTCAGTATCAGCATGTGTTAACGTATGAAATCTCACAAACAGGTTTTCCAGCTATGAATTTGGGCACCATAAGCTGTACACCAAGTCAATTTCACCCTAATTTTGCAGTACTGGCGAAAATCTTTGCCTCTACAGTGACAAGTCTATCTGACCAGTGTAATTATGGGAATAGAAAAAGAAAAACTCAAAAAACAAGCAAGATATACAATACTGTAAAAGCCTTTTATGGGAAAAGTTGTTCCATTCATAGAAAACCATAGCAAAATCCCAGTTGTCTAACGGAATAGCTGATCATCTGTCTAATTACTGGGATGTATCCACAGCTCAATACTGGGGGGGGGTCGGAACAGGGCACCTGCTACCATACAACTATAGGCACAGATAGCACCTAGGGGAAACCTTCAGACTAATCTGCCCCCCAAAAAAGAACAGGCAAGCGCCCTACACCAAAAAAAAAAAAACTAAACTGCAGAAAATAAAAAAGCCCAAATTCAGAGAGTGCGGTGCATAGTGAAAAAATACAAACCAGTACCATCTTCCATGTATCCGACCTCCCACATCACCACAAATAACGGCACACAGAATTTAGGCTAGTACTAGGGATATGGACAATGTTTTAACAGTTCAAAGCCAACCATGCCAGGTTAAAAAAAAAAAGCTGCCTTAGGGTGGGGGGGCGGCAGAAATGCAAATTTATACAATTAGGGTATGTTTCCACGTTCAGGAAACGCTGCGTATTTGACGCTATGTTGAGCCGCAGCGTCCAGATGTTACAGCATAGTGGAGGGGATTTAATGAAATCCCGTCTCCACTATGCATTAAAAGACGCATGCGGCATACCCGCGAAAACGCACATGCGGCGCGTCTTAAGAACGCAGCAAGTCCTTACACCGCAGGCGACCTGCCAGTGACCTCAGGTGCAGAATTGGTCAGGATTTTACCTGCATAAAATCCTGACCAAATCCTGAACGTGGACACATACCCTACTGCTGCAGAACTTTTGGGTGATGCTTTCCATTGAGTACATGAAGGCTCCTCTCCAGTATACTAAAACCAACAAGACTTTTTTTCACATGGTACCATCAGCTTGGTACACGACAAGGCCGAAAGCCCCCCATTACAGCATTGACAACACAGAAGCAACTTGTCAGAAACCCAATGGCATCAGAGGGCACTTACCACTGTGCACCCTGAGGTCACATAGGACCCCCCAAGACATCATTGCCCACTACACTGACCCTTTAAAAGGAAAAAAAAAAAGACAGCCTCAAAGAAAACCTACCTCCAACATAATACACAAAGCATGAAATCCGCCCCCATACAGGGATCACACACACAACACTGCCTCCTGCAAATCAAAGAAAGTATTTTGCTACAATAGTTGTAATAAGAAAAATCTAAAGTGTTACATTGTAAACTGATAGGAAAAGTAACCACAACAGCACAGGAATAGAGCAATGCATTCAGATAACAGGGCCCACAGCACCAGCAGAAAGCAGCTACTGTCCGCTGTTATCAGCCACACCAGAAGGGATCTGACAGGAAGAGCAGGAATCCCATCTGCCCCATGGTCACCGCTGACACCTGGCTCTGCCCTGGGAGAATAGACAGATTACAGTCTAATCCCCCATTATAGGGAGACCCGACCCCAGCACAGCACCCCCTGCCTGAGCGAGGACAGAGCGGAGATGATGGGGGGAGTTGTGCGCTGCACAGAAATGGATACAGGTCAAGTCCAAGTCGAATCCATCCTCCTGGTATCGCCTTTTGTTCCTGCTGACGAACTCCTTGATGATGGCGGTCATGTCGGGGAGCCTGGGGGTGGGGAAGAAGGAGGAGAGGGGGGCTGAGAGGTGCTGCTGGTGGGGGGCAGCAGCGGCCCCGGCTCCGGGATCTGCCTCCTCTCCCCGGCCGTTCAGGTCCCCTCTCCGCCCCCTTCTCCTCCTCCTACTGCTGCTCCGGGGGCTGCCGGGGGAGGCCAGAGTCTGGCCGGAGGGGGCGCAGGACAAGCGGGGGGATGCGGCCTACTCCCAAGTAGAAAGCCCTGCTGAAGTCTCGGGGTGCAAGTCCTTCCCTGGTCTCCCCTCCGCCCCAGCCGGGCTCGGTGTGCTGCTCCACAGGGTAAAAGCGGCGTCTCCGTCCTCCTCTCAGGCGCTCGGTGCCGGCTCCCCAGGTCGCTACGCAGCCGGTGCAGGACGGCCCGCTGTGCTCGGTGCAGGAGCCCGCCTGCCGCGTCTCATGTCTCCGCCGCCGCACGCTCAAGCTCCCATCATGGCTTCCCAGCGAGAGTCGGCGAACGAGCAACGACGCGTATCCCTCCGCGGCCCAGCACTCAGATCACTCCGCCGGCTTCACTCAACGTAGTCCTTGCCTCCTTCCTTCCCCCTCCGTCAGCCGAGCCGTTACCGTAAAGCTTCACAGACAAACCCTTTATTCTATCTCACAACTCAATCCGTGTGCCCGTCCAACGGGACGACCTGGAAAAGTGGAAGGATTCCACGTTTGCTGCGGAAGGATTTTTTTCGTTAGTTTTCATAGGCTGGGACTATTTTTTGTTCCTTGAGGAGGGGGAGTCACGTGGTACATAAGTGGGGAACTTTTGCAAAATGTCATTTTTTTTCTGCACTTCATTTCCCTCTCTTCCTCTTGCTTGTAGAAAGAAAAAAAAGTGAGAGGCCTTTTCTCTGTTACACTGAAGCTTTGGGGGAGGGGGAAGGTTTCTGCAAAGGGAAAAAAGTGAACTCTACATATCTTCTACAGTCTTCCCAGGGTGTCAGCTTATATTATTATTATTATATAATAATTAGATTTATTTTGTTTTGGGGGACATATAATTGTAGCCTGGGACGTCTCCTCATATTACATTGCATTACTGAAATTAGTTCATTTGCTGCAACATTTCCCAGGTTATTCGTACAGAGGAGCCGTGTGTCTGCATCTCATCAATGAAGGGGGCCAGCCTTTGTTTACATAGAAAAATAATGCCCCCCGAACTGCGCCATTGTCAGTGCCCCCGAACCGCACCACTGCCATTGTCAGTGCCCCCCAACCGCATCACTGCCATTGTCAGTGCCCCCCAACCGCACCACTGCCATTGTCAGTGCCCCCCAACCGCACCACTGCCATACTCAGTGCCCCCCAACCGCACCACTGCCATTGTCAGTGCCCCCCAACTGCATCACTGCCATTGTCAGTGCCCCCCAACCGCACCACTGCCATACTCAGTGCCCCCCAACCGCACCACTGCCATTGTCAGTGCCCCCCAACTGCATCACTGCCATTGTCAGTGCCCCCCAACCGCACCACTGCCATACTCAGTGCCCCCCAACCGCACCACTGCCATTGTCAGTGCCCCCCCGAACCACTGCCATTGTCAGTGCCCCCCAACCGCATCACTGCCATTGTCAGTGCCCCCCAACCGCATCACTGCCATTGTCAGTGCCCCCCAAACCGCACCACTGCCATTGTCAGTGCCCCCCGAACCACACCACTGCCATTGTCAGTGCCCCTGAACCGCACCACTGCCATTGTCAGTGCCCCCCCGAACCACACCACTGCCATTGTCAGTGCCCCCCAAACCGCACCACTACCATTGTCAGTGCCCCCGAACCGCACCACTGCCATTGTCAGTTCCCCCCCCAACCGCACCACTGCCATTGTCAGTGCCCCCCGAACCACACCACTGCCATTGTCAGTGCCCCCCGAACCGCACCACTGCCATTGTCAGTGCCCCCAAACCGCACCACTGCCATTGTCAGTGCCCCCCAACCGCATTACTGCCATTGTCAGTTCCCCTCTCAACCGCATCACTGCCATTGTCAGTCCCCCCCCAACCGCACCACTGCCATTGTCAGTGCCCCCCGAACCACACCACTGCCATTGTCAGTGCCCCCGAACTGCACCACTGCCATTGTCAGTGCCCCCCCGAACCACACCACTGCCATTGTCAGTGCCCCCCCAACCGCACCACTGCCATTGTCACTGCCCCCAAACCACATTACTGCCATTGTCAGTGCCCCCCAACCGCACCACTGCCATTGTCAGTGCCCCCTCAACCGCATCACTGCCATTGTCAGTTCACCCCTCAACCGCATCACTGCCATTGTCAGTTCCCCCTCAACCGCACCACTGCCATTGTCAGTGCCCCCTCAATCGCACCACTGCCATTGTCACTGCCCCCGCCAATCGCACCAATGCCATAGTCAGTGCCCCCCTCAACCGCACCACTGCCATTGTCGGTGCCCCCTCCAACTGCACCACTGCCATTGTCGGTGCCCTCCCTCAACCACACCATTGCCATTGTCGGTGCCCCCCCAACTGCACCACTGTCATTGTCGGTGCCCCCTCTAAACCGCACCACTGCCATTGTCGGTGCTCCCCCCAACCGCACCACTGCCATTGTCACTGCCCCCCCCAACCGCACCACTGCCATTGTCACTGCCACCGCCAACCACACCATTGTCAGTGCCGCCACCTATGTCTATGCGCCTCCTCTGCTGTGGTGGCCACTGATCGTCCCGGTGGGGGACACCGCAGCAGTGCCAGGAGCCGCATGGATGGGCGAATATCTGCAGGGGACTTTTTCAGATCAATAAAAGCCTATTTCTTTTTTTTACAGGATGGACAACCCTATTAGGCCACGGTCACACGTTCAGTATTTGGTCAGTATTTTACATCAGTATTTGTAAGCTAAAACCAGGATTGGAACAATCAGAAGAAAAGTATAATAGAAACACGTCACCACTTCTGGATTTATCACCCACTGCTGGTTTTGGATTACAGATACTGAGGTAAAAAACTCACCAAATACTAAATGTGTGAACTTGGCCTTAAACTAATTATACTGGGCAGTGGCATAATTTGAAGCTTTTTGGCCCCAATGCAGAATGTCCAACAGGATACCCAACTAACACCTGCCATGTAAAAACTCACGATTAGATATGGGGTAATTCTGACACCGTGCGGCCACCGCCCTTAGAGCCCCACCGCCAGGAGGAAATTAACTTTATCCCCCCAGCAGGCCCGTTCTTCCAGTCACTCACTCTCTTTAAGGGTGCAGCCAGACAGCCGTATTACTCACATGAGGATCACATCGCAATCCTCGGACTGACCGTCGGCTCTCCTGACCTGAGCGTGATGCTGCATAGATATACATGCTGTCATGCTCGGTCAGGAGAGCAGATGACCAGTCAGAATATTGTGATGCGATCCTTGTTAGAGTAATATGGCCGTCTGACTGCACCCTAGTACTAATAGCGTTTTTATTTGAGGCAATGGGACTTTTTAGGCTCCTCTAGTCTGCAGGGTCCTGGTGCAATTGCAACCCCTGCACCTACTGTAGTTACGCCCCTGAGCCTGGGGAGGAAGCAGCAGACATACCTTTGTTCTTCTGGAGGTAGAGTGAGATCTAATATGCAAAAATCAAAGTCACGTCCATTATGCAAATTAGGTTACATGTGCTAAGTTGACCGCCTCCATTACGGAAATAATAGCTACCCTTTCTTCTGTAAAGCCCACCCCTTGTATGTTGATTGGCAGCATTGGTCACTTTCTTCTTCTTTAGGCTGGATTCACGCAGCCTTGTAACTGTCACCATCTCAGAGGAACCAATTGTTTTTTCCTGAAGTATCATCCTATTTACTTCTGTTTTTTTTATCTTCAATTTTTTTTTATTGAAGAGGTCTGCTCAATTACAAGCCAATAATAAAACCCTGGAAGATCACATTTTTATTTAAAGTTATCACTAAATAGCAGATTTAGTGAGAAGAAGCCTTATGATTTGCATCTGTGTGTTACAGATACCTATAGACTTGAATGGCCGAGAAGTTTCCATAAAATCCGAGTTGTAGAGGACATTCTCTGGGTCTCACGATCTCACACTCGAAATACTTTTATGACGATGGCCCATCCTTTCGATAGGTCATCAATATCAAATCAATGGGGGTGCATGTTATGGCTGGCAATCAGGCAACACAGCGTGCAGTAATCAGCGCACATACAGAGATCTGGCAATAACCAAAAACAATAGGACGAGCTCTGAGACGTGGAATCTCTGTAGACTGCAGTACCTGATCTATCCTCACACAACTATAAGCAGCAGTGGATTGCGCCTATCACTACCTATGCAACTCGGCACTGCCTGAGGAGCTGACTAGCCTGAAGATAGAAATACAAGCCTGACTTACCTCAGAGAAATACCCCAAAGGAATAGGCAGCCCCCCACATATAATGACTGTTAGCAAGATGAAAAGACAAACGTAGGAATGAAATAGATTCAGCAAAGTGAGGCCCGATATTCTAGACAGAGCGAGGATAGCAAAGAGAACTATGCAGTCTACAAAAAACCCTAAAACGAAAACCACGCAAAGGGGCAAAAAGACCCACCGTGCCGAACTAACAGCACGGCGGTGCACCCCTTTGCTTCTCAGAGCTTCCAGCAAAAGATAAAAGCAAGCTGGACAGAAAAAACAGAAAACAAACTAGAAGCACTTATCTAGCAGAGCAGCAGGCCCAAGGAAAGATGCAGTAACTCAGATCCAACACTGGAACATTGCCAAGGAGCAAGGAAGACAGACTCAGGTGGAGCTAAATAGCAAGGCAGCCAACGAGCTCACCAAAACACCTGAGGGAGGAAGCCCAGAGACTGCAATACCACTTGTGACCACAGAAGTGAACTCAGCCACAGAATTCACAACAGTACCCCCCCCTTGAGGAGGGGTCACCGAACCCTCACCAGAACCCCCAGGCCGACCAGGATGAGCCACATGAAAGGCACGAACAAGATCTGGGGCATGGACATCAGAGGCAAAAACCCAGGAATTATCTTCCTGAGCATAACCCTTCCATTTGACCAGATACTGGAGTTTCCGTCTAGAGACACGAGAATCCAAAATCTTCTCCACAATATACTCCAATTCCCCCTCCACCAAAACAGGGGCAGGAGGCTCCACAGATGGAACCATAGGTGCCACGTATCTCCTCAACAACGACCTATGGAATACATTATGTATGGAAAAGGAGTCTGGGAGGGTCAGACGAAAAGACACCGGATTGAGAATCTCAGAAATCCTATACGGACCAATAAAACGAGGTTTAAATTTAGGAGAGGAAACCTTCATAGGAATATGACGAGAAGATAACCAAACCAGATCCCCAACACGAAGTCGGGGTCCCACACGGCGTCTGCGATTAGCGAAAAGCTGAGCCTTCTCCTGGGACAAGGTCAAATTGTCCACTACCTGAGTCCAGATCTGCTGCAACCTGTCCACCACAGAATCCACACCAGGACAGTCCGAAGACTCAACCTGTCCTGAAGAGAAACGAGGATGGAACCCAGAATTGCAGAAAAATGGAGAGACCAAGGTAGCCGAGCTGGCCCGATTATTAAGGGCGAACTCAGCCAACGGCAAAAATGACACCCAATCATCCTGGTCAGCGGAAACAAAACATCTCAGATATGTCTCCAAGGTCTGATTGGTTCGTTCGGTCTGGCCATTAGTCTGAGGATGGAAGGCCGAGGAGAAAGATAGGTCAATGCCCATCCTACCACAAAAGGCTCGCCAGAACCTCGAGACAAACTGGGAACCTCTGTCAGAAACAATATTCTCAGGAATGCCATGTAAACGAACCACATGCTGGAAGAACAAAGGCACCAAATCAGAGGAGGAAGGCAATTTAACCAAGGGCACCAGATGGACCATCTTAGAAAAGCGATCACAGACCACCCAAATGACCGACATTTTTTGAGAAACGGGAAGGTCAGAAATGAAATCCATCGAAATATGTGTCCAAGGCCTCTTCGGGACCGGCAAGGGCAAAAGCAACCCACTGGCACGTGAACAGCAGGGCTTAGCCCTAGCACAAATTCCACAGGACTGCACAAAAGCACGCACATCCCGTGACAGAGATGGCCACCAGAAGGATCTAGCAACCAACTCCCTGGTACCAAAGATTCCTGGATGACCGGCCAGCACCGAACAATGAAGTTCAGAGATAACTTTACTAGTCCACCTATCAGGGACGAACAGTCTCTCGGCCGGACAACGATCAGGTTTATTAGCCTGAAATTTCTGCAACACTCTCCGCAAATCAGGGGAGATGGCAGACACAATGACTCCTTCCTTGAGGATACTCGCCGGCTCAGATAACCCCGGAGAGTCGGGCACAAAACTCCTAGACAGAGCATCCGCCTTCACATTTTTAGAGCCCGGAAGGTATGAAATCACAAAATCAAAACGAGCAAAAAATAACGACCAACGGGCCTGTCTAGGATTCAAGCGCTTGGCAGACTCAAGATAAGTAAGGTTCTTATGATCAGTCAAAACCACCACGCGATGCTTAGCACCCTCAAGCCAATGACGCCACTCCTCGAATGCCCACTTCATGGCCAGCAACTCTCGGTTGCCCTTCTTGGTCAAATCGGTCAATGGTCTGGCAATGCTAGAAAAATTACAGATGAAGCGACGATAAAAATTAGCAAAGCCCAGGAATTTCTGCAGACTTTTTATAGATGTCGGCTGAGTCCAATCCTGGATGGCCTGAACCTTAACCGGATCCATCTCGATAGTAGAAGGGGAAAAGATGAACCCCAAAAATGAAACTTTCACTCCTGAAAAGCTTCCATGGCAGCAGAAGACCAATTAACCAAATCAATACACGGTCTTAGCGAACCATCCTTCTTGGCTACAAAAAAGAACCCTGCTCCCAATGGTGACGACGATGGGCGAATATGTCCCTTCTCCAGGGACTCCTTCACATAACTGCGCATAGCGGTGTCTTCAGGTACGGACAAATTAAATAAACGACCCTTAGGGAATTTACTACCAGGAATCAAATCGATAGCACAATCACAATTCCTATGCGGAGGTAGGGCATCAGACTTGGACTCTTCAAATACATCCTGAAAGTCCGACAAGAACTCTGGGATGTCAGAAGGAATGGATGACGAAATAGACAAAAATGGAACATCACCATGTACTCCCTGACAACCCCAGCTGGTTACCGACATAGAGTTCCAATCCAATACTGGATTATGGGTTTGTAGCCATGGCAACCCCAACACGACCACATCATGCAAATTATGCAATACCAGAAAGCGAATAACTTCCTGATGTGCAGGAGCCATGCACATGGTCAGCTGGGCCCAGTACTGAGGCTTATTCTTGGCCAAAGGTGTAGCATCAATTCCTCTCAACGGAATAGGACACCGCAAAGGCTCCAAGAAAAATCCACAACGTTTAGCATAATCCAAATCCATCAGATTCAGGGCAGCGCCTGAATCCACAAACGCCATGACAGAATACGATGACAAAGAGCACATTAAGGTAATGGACAAAAGGAATTTGGACTGTACAGTACCAATAACGGCAGAGCTATCGAACCGCCTAGTGCGTTTAGGACAATTAGAAATAGCATGAGTAGAATCACCACAATAGAAACACAGTCTGTTCAGACGTCTGTGTTCTTGCCGTTCTACTTTAGTCATAGTCCTGTCGCATTGCATAGGCTCAGGTTTACTCTCAGACAATACCGCCAGATGATGCACAGATTTACGCTCGCGCAAGCGACGACCGATCTGAATGGCCAAGGACATAGACTCATTCAAACCAGCAGGCATAGGAAATCCCACCATTACATCCTTAAGAGCTTCAGAGAGACCCTTTCTGAACAAAGCCGCTAGTGCAGATTCATTCCACAGAGTGAGTACTGACCACTTCCTAAATTTCTGACAATATACTTCTACATCATCCTGACCCTGGCATAAAGCCAGCAGATTTTTCTCAGCCTGATCCACTGAATTAGGCTCATCGTAAAGCAATCCCAGCGCCTGGAAAAATGCATCAACATTACTCAATGCAGAATCTCCTGGTGCAAGAGAAAACGCCCAGTCCTGTGGGTCGCCGCGCAAAAAAGAAATAATAATCAAAACCTGTTGAATAGGATTACCAGAAGAATGAGGTTTCAAGGCCAAAAATAGCTTACAATTATTTCTGAAGCTCAGGAACTTAGTTCTGTCACCAAAAAACAAATCAGGAATCGGAATTCTTGGTTCTAGCATCGATTTCTGATCAATAGTATCTTGAATCTTTTGTACATTTACAACGAGATTATCCATTGAGGAGCACAGAGCCTGAATATCCATGTCCACAGCTGTGTCCTGAAGCACTTTAATGTCTAGGGGAAAAAAAAGACTGAAGACAGAGCTAAGAAAAAAAAATGATGTCAGGATTTCTTTTTTCCCTCTATTGGGAATCATTGGTGTGGCTCCTTGTACTGTTATGGCTGGCAATCAGGCAACACAGCGTGCAGTAATCAGCGCACATACAGAGATCTGGCAATAACCAAAAACAATAGGACGAGCTCTGAGACGTGGAATCTCTGTAGACTGCAGTACCTGATCTATCCTCACACAACTATAAGCAGCAGTGGATTGCGCCTATCACTACCTATGCAACTCGGCACTGCCTGAGGAGCTGACTAGCCTGAAGATAGAAATACAAGCCTGACTTACCTCAGAGAAATACCCCAAAGGAATAGGCAGCCCCCCACATATAATGACTGTTAGCAAGATGAAAAGACAAACGTAGGAATGAAATAGATTCAGCAAAGTGAGGCCCGATATTCTAGACAGAGCGAGGATAGCAAAGAGAACTATGCAGTCTACAAAAAACCCTAAAACGAAAACCACGCAAAGGGGCAAAAAGACCCACCGTGCCGAACTAACAGCACGGCGGTGCACCCCTTTGCTTCTCAGAGCTTCCAGCAAAAGATAAAAGCAAGCTGGACAGAAAAAACAGAAAACAAACTAGAAGCACTTATCTAGCAGAGCAGCAGGCCCAAGGAAAGATGCAGTAACTCAGATCCAACACTGGAACATTGCCAAGGAGCAAGGAAGACAGACTCAGGTGGAGCTAAATAGCAAGGCAGCCAACGAGCTCACCAAAACACCTGAGGGAGGAAGCCCAGAGACTGCAATACCACTTGTGACCACAGAAGTGAACTCAGCCACAGAATTCACAACAGGTGCAACACCCGGCAGCAAAACCGCTGATGAGCTGTTCCCAATACTGGCCAGATGTGATCAGTTGTGGAGCTGCAAAGCACAGCTTCGTCAACTGTGTAGTGGCGGCAGACGGGGATGGGTACTTCCCTTCCGCCCCTAGTCAAATTAATAAGGGTGGAGCTTGTTGTGAATTCTGTGGCAGAGCTCCCTCCTGTGGTCACAAGTGGTACTTCGGCTGATTCTCTCTGTGGGCTTCTGTTGGTGGAGGGAAGTGGTACTGCGGCTTCTGAGTTTCCTCCCTCAGGTGATCTGGTGAGGTCGTTAGGTGCTTCTCTACTTAACCCCTTCCCGACCTTTGACGCATACGCTGCGTCATGAAAGTCGGTGCCATTCCGACCCATGACGCAGCATATGCGTCATGGAAAGATCGCGTCCCTGCAGGCCGGGTGAAAGGGTTAACTCCCATTTCACCCGATCTGCAGGGACAGGGGGAGTGGTAGTTTAGCCCAGGGGGGGTGGCTTCACCCCCTCGTGGCTACGATCGCTCTGATTGGCTGTTGAAAGTGAAACTGCCAATCAGAGCGATTTGTAATATTTCACCTAAAAAACTGGTGAAATATTACAATCCAGCCATGGCCGATGCTGCAATATCATCGGCCATGGCTGGAAACACTTATGTGCACCCACCCCACCCCTCCGATCGCCCCCCCAGCCCCCCGATCTGTGGTCCGCTCCCCTCCGTCCTGTGCTCCGCTCCCCCGTCCTCCTGTCCGCTTCCCCGTGCACCAATCACACCCCCCGCGCTCCAATCAAACCCCCCCGCACTCCGATCCCCCCCCCCGCACACAGCGACCCCCCGTGCTCCGATCCACCCCCCCCGCACAGCGATCCCTCACCCCGTGCTCCAATCCTTCCCCGTGCTCCAATCCTCCCTCCCGTGTTCCGATCCACCCCCCCCCCATGCTCCGATCCACCCCCCCGTGCTCCGACGCCCCCCCCCCCGTGCCCTGATCTCCCCCCCCCTTATACTTACCTGGCCGCCCGAGGTCCGTCCGTCTTCTTTCCTGGGCGCCGCCATCTTCCAAAATGGCGGGCGCATGTGCAGTGCGCCCGCCGAATCTGCCGGCCGGCAGATTCGTTCCAGAGTGAATTTTGATCACTGAGATATAACCTATCTCAGTGATCAAAATAAAAAAAATAGTAAATGACCCCCCCCCTTTGTCACCCCCATAGATAGGGACAATAAAAAAAATAAAGAATTTTTTTTTTTTCACTAAGGTTGGGGTAAGAACTAGGGTTAGGGTTAGGGGTAGGGTTAGGGGTAGGGTTAGGGTTAGGGGTAGGGTTAGGGGTAGGGTTAGGGGTAGGGTTAGGGTTAGGGTTAGGGGTAGGGTTAGGGCTAGGGTTAGGGTTAGGGGTAGGGTTAGGGCTAGGGTTAGGGCTAGGGTTAGGGCTAGGGTTAGGGTTAGGGTTTCGGTATGTGCACACGTATTCTGGTCCTATGCGGATTTTTCCGCAGCGGATTTGAAAAATCCACAGTGCTAAACCGCTGCCGATTTATCGTGGATTTACCGCGGTTTTTCTGCGCATTTCACTGCGGTTTTATAACTGCGATTTTCTATTGGAGCAGTTGTAAAACCGCTGCGGAATCCGCAGAAAGAAGTGACATGCTGCGGAATGTAAACCGCTGCGTTTCCGTGCAGTTTTTCCGCAGCATGTGTACAGCGATTTTTGGTTCCCATAGGTTCACATTGAACTGTAAACTCATGGGAAACTGCTGCGGATCCGCAGCGTTTTCCGCAGCGTGTGCACATACCTTTAGAATTAGGCTATGTGCACACGGTGCGGATTGGCCGCTGCGGATCCGCAGCAGTGTTCCATCAGGTTTACAGTACCATGTAAACATATGGAAAACCAAATCCGCTGTGCCCATGGTGCAGAAAATACCGCGCGGGAACGCTGCGTTGTATTTTCCGCAGCATGCCAATTCTTTGTGCGGATTCCGCAGCGTTTTACACCTGTTCCTCAATAGGAATCCACAGGTGAAATCCGCACAAAAAACACTGGAAATCCACGGTAAATCCACAGGTAAAACGCAGTGCCTTTTACCCGCGGATTTTTCAAAAATGATGCTGAAAAATCTCATACGAATCCGCAACGTTGGCACATAGCCTTAGGGTTGGGTTGGAATTAGGGTTGTGGTTAGGGTTAGGGGTGTGTTGGGGTTAGGGTTGTGGTTAGGGGTGTGTTGGGGTTAGGGTTGTGATTAGGGTTACGGCTACAGTTGGGATAAGGGTTAGGGGTGTGTTGGAGGTAGAATTGAGGGGTTTCCACTGTTTAGGCACTTCAGGGGGTCTCCAAACGCAACATGGCGCCACCATTGATTCCAGCCAATCTTGTATTCAAAAATTCAAATGGTGCTCCCTCACTTCCGAACCCCGACGTGTGCCCAAACAGTGGTTTACCCCCACATATGGGGTACCAGCATACTCAGGACAAACTGCGCAACAATTACTGGGGTCCAATTTCTCCTGTTACCCTTGAGAAAATAAAAAATTGCTTGCTAAAACATCATTTTTGAGGAAAGAAAAATGATTTTTTATTTTCACGGCTCTGCGTTGTAAACGTCTGTGAAGCACTTGGGGGTTCAAAGTGCTCACCACATATCTAGATAAGTTCCTTGGGGGGTCTAGTTTCCAAAATGGGGTCACTTGTTGGGGGTTTCTACTGTTTAGGCACACCAGGGGCTCTGCAAACGCAACGTGACGCCCGCAGACCATTCCATCAAAGTCTGCATTTCAAAAGTCACTACTTCCCTTCTGAGCCCCCACGTGTGCCCAAACAGTGGTTTACCCCCACACATGGGGCATCAGCGTACTCAGGAGAAACTGGATAACAACTTTTGTGGTCCAATTTCTCCTGTAACCCTTGGGAAAATAAAAAATTCTGGGCTAAAAAATTATTTTTGAGGAAAGAAAACGTATTTATTATTTTCACGGCTCTGCGTTATAAACTTCTGTAAAGCACTTGGGGGTTGAAAGTGCTCACCACACATCTAGATAAGTTCCTTTGGGGGTCTAGTTTCCAAAATGGGGTCACTTGTGGGGGGTTTCTACTGTTTAGGCACACCAGGGGCTCTGCAAACGCAATGTGACGCCCGCAGACCATTCCATCAAAGTCTGCATTTCAAAAGTCACTACTTCCCTTCTGAGCCCCCACGTGTGCCCAAACAGTGGTTTACCCCCACACATGGGGTATCAGCGTACTCAGGAGAAACTGGACAACAACTTTTGTGGTCCAATTTCTCCTGTAACCCTTGGGAAAATAAAAAATTCTGGGCTAAAAAATTATTTTTGAGGAAAGAAAACGTATTTATTATTTTCACTGCTCTGTGTTATGAACTTCTGTGAAGCACTTGGGGGTTCAAAGTGCTCACCTCACATCTAGATAAGTTCCTTTCGGGGTCTAGTTTCCAAAATGGGGTCACTTGTGGGGGGTTTCTACTGTTTAGCCACATCAGGGGCTCTGCAAACGCAACGTGACGCCCACAGAGCATTCCATCAAAGTCTGCATTTCAAAACGTCACTACTTCACTTCCGAGCCCCAGCATGTGCCTAAACAGTGGTTTACCCCCACATATGGGGTATCAGCGTACTCAGGAGAAACTGGACAACAACTTTTGGGGTCAAATTTCTCCTGTTACCCTTGGGAAAATAAAAAATTGCGGGCTAAAATTCATTTTTGAGAAAATATTTTTTTTTTTTTATTTTCATGGCTCTGCGTTATAAACTTCTGTGAAGCACTTGAGGGTTCAAAGTGCTCACTACACATCTAGATTAGTTCCTTTGGGGGTCTAGTTTCCAAAATGGGGTAATTTGTGGGGGATCTCCAATGTTTAGGCACACAGGGGCTCTCCAAACGCGACATGGTGTCCGCTAATGATTGGAGATAATTTTCCATTTAAAAAGCCAAATGGCGTGCCTTCCCTTCTGAGCCCTGCCGTGCGCCCAAACAGTGGTTTACCCCCACATATGGGGTATCTGCATACTCAGGACAAACTGGACAACAACATTTGTGGTCCAATTTCTCCTATTACCATTGGCAAAATAGGAAATTCCAGGCTAAAAAATCATTTTTGAGAAAAGAAAAATTATTTTTTATTTTCATGGCTCTGCATTATAAACTTCTGTGAAGCACCTGGGGGTTTAAAGTGCTCAGTATGCATCTAGATAAGTTCCTTGGGGGGTCTAGTTTCCAAAATGGGGTCACTTGTGGGGGAGCTCCATTGCATAGGCACACAGGGGCTCTCCAAATGCGACATGGTGTCCGCTAACAATTGGAGCTAATTTTCCATTCAAAAAGTCAAAAGGCGCGCCTTCCCTTCCGAGCCCTGCCGTGTGCCCAAACAGTGGTTTACCCCCACATATGAGGTATCGGCGTACTCGGGAGAAATTGCTCAACAAATTTTAGGATCCATTTTATCCTATTGCCCATGTGAAAATGAAAAAATTGAGGCGAAAATAAATTTTTTGTGAAAAAAAAGTACTTTTTCATTTTTACGGATCAATTTGTGAAGCACCTGAGGGTTTAAAGTGCTCACTAGGCATCTAGATAAGTTCCTTGGGGGGTCCAGTTTCCAAAATGGGGTCACTTGTGGGGGAGCTCCAATGTTTAAGCACACAGGGTCTCTCCAAACGCGACATGGTGTCCGCTAACGATGGAAATAATTTTTCATTCAAAAAGTCAAATGGCGCTCCTTCCCTTCCGAGCCTTACCATGTGCCCAAACAGTGGTTTACCCCCACATGTGAAGTATCGGTGTACTCAGGAGAAATTGCCAAACAAATTTTAGGATCCATTTTATCCTGTTGTCCATGTGAAAATGAAAAAATTGAGGCTAAAAGAATTTTTTTGTGAAAAAAAAGTACTTTTTCATTTTTACGGATCAATTTGTGAAGCACCTGGGGGTTTAAAGGGCTCACTATGCATCTAGATAAGTTCCTTGGGGCGTCTAGTTTCCAAAATGGGGTCACTTGTGGGGGAGCTCCAATTTTTAGGCACACGGGGGCTCTCCAAATGTGACATGGTGTCTGCTAAAGAGTGCAGCCAATATTTCATTCAAAAAGTCAAATGGCGCTCCTTCCCTTCCAAGCCCTGCCGTGCGCCCAAACAGTGGTTTACCCCCACATATGAGGTATCAGCGTACTCAGGACAAATTGGACAACAACTTACGTGGTTCAGTTTCTCCTTTTACCATTGGGAAAATAAAAAAATTGTTGCTGAAAAATCATTTTTGTGACTAAAAAGTTAAATGTTCATTTTTTCCTTCCATGTTGCTTCTGCTGCTGTGAAGCACCTGAAGGGTTAATAAACTTCTTGAATGTGGTTTTGTGCACCTTGAGGGGTGCAGTTTTTAGAATGGTGTCACTTTTGGGTATTTTCAGCCATATAGACCCCTCAAACTGACTTCAAATGTGAGGTGGTCCCTAAAAAAAATGGTTTTGTAAATTTCGTTGTAAAAATGAGAAATCGCTGGTCAAATTTTAACCCTTATAACTTCCTAGCAAAAAAAAATTTTGTTTCCAAAATTGTGCTGATGTAAAGTAGACGTGTGGGAAATGTTATTTATTAACTATTTTGTGTCACATAACTCTCTGGTTTAACAGAATAAAAATTCAAAATGTGAAAATTGCGAAATTTTCAAAATTTTCGCCAAATTTCCGTTTTTATCACAAATAAACACAGAATTTATTGACCTAAATTTACCACTAACATGAAGCCCAATATGTCACGAAAAAAACAATCTCAGAACCGCTAGGATCCATTGAAGCGTTCCTGAGTTATTACCTCATGAAGGGACACTGGTCAGAATTGCAAAAAACGGCAAGGTCTTTAAGGTCAAAATAGGCTGGGTCATGAAGGGGTTAACTCCACCTAATGCTTTGATCCTGGCTTCCTGTCAATGTTCCAGTGTTGGACTTGCTTTTCCCTGGATCATTCCTGTGGCCTGCTGCTCTGCATAGCTAAGTTCTTCTTTGCTATTTGTTTGCTATTTTTTCTGTCCAGCTTGTCTAATTTGTTGCTGGAAGCTCTGGGACGCAAAGGGTGTACCTCCGTGCCGTTAGTTCGGTACGGAGGGTCTTTTTGCCCCCTTTGCGTGGTTTTCTTTAGGGTTTTGTGTAGACCGCAAAGTTACCTTTTCTATCCTCGATCTGTTAAGAAAGTCGGGCCTCACTTTGCTGAATCTATTTCATCTCTACGTTTGTCTTTTCATCTTAACTCACAGTCATTATATGTGGGGGGCTGCCTTTTCCTTTGGGGTATTTCTCTGAGGCAAGGTAGGCTTATTTTCTATCTTCAGGCTAGTTAGTTTCTCAGGCTGTGCCGAGTTGCATAGGCAGAGTTAGGCGCAATCCACGGCTGCCTCTAGTGTTGTTTGGAGAGGATTAGGGATTGCGGTCTGCAGAGTTCCCACGTCTCAGAGCTCGTTCTATGATTTTGGGTTATTGTCAGATCACTGTATGTGCTCTGACCGCTATGTCCATTGTAGTACTGAATTGCCTTTCATAACAGTACAGGAAGCCAAAAGTACTAATGATTCTCAATAGAGGGAAAAAAGAAGTTCTGAGACCATTTTTTTTTCTTTGCACTGTGTTTTGCCTTTTTTTTCCCCTAGACATTTGGGTGGTTCAGTACACAGGTGTAGCGATGGACATTAGAAGTCTGTCTTCATTTGTGGATCAGCTCTCGGCAAGAGTACAAAAGATTCAAGACACTATTGATCAGAAAGCTATGTTGGAACCAAGAATTCCTATTCCTGATTTGTTTTTTGGAGATGAGAGCATTATACTGCCTCTGTACAAATCCCTGGTTAGACCGCACATGGAGTACTGTGTCCAGTTTTGGGCACCGGTGCTCAGGAAGGATATAATGGAACTAGAGAGAGTACAAAGGAGGGCAACAAAATTAATAAAGGGGATGGGAGAACTACAATACCCAGATAGATTAGCGAAATTAGGATTATTTAGTCTAGAAAAAAGACGACTGAGGGGCGATCTAATAACCATGTATAAGTATATAAGGGGACAATACAAATATCTCGCTGAGGATCTGTTTATACCAAGGAAGGTGACGGGCACAAGGGGGCATTCCTTGCGTCTGGAGGAGAGAAGGTTTTTCCACCAACATAGAAGAGGATTCTTTACTGTTAGGGCAGTGAGAATCTGGAATTGCTTGCCTGAGGAGGTGGTGATGGCGAACTCAGTCGAGGGGTTCAAGAGAGGCCTGGATGTCTTCCTGGAGCAGAACAATATTGTATCATACAATTAGGTTCTGTAGAAGGACGTAGATCTGGGGATTTATTATGATGGAATATAGGCTGAACTGGATGGACAAATGTCTTTTTTCGGCCTTACTAACTATGTTACTATGTTACTATGTAACTAAGTTTCTGAGTTTCAAAAATAATTGTAAATTATTTCTGGCTTTGAAACCTCGCTCCTCTGGTGATCCAGTTCAACAGGTTTTGATTGTTATTTCTTTTTTGCGCGGCGACCCTCAGGACTGGGCATTTTCTCTTGCGCCAGGAGATCCTGCATTGAGTAATATCGATGTGTTTTTCCTGGCGCTCGGATTGCTGTACGATGAACCTAATTCAGTGGATCAGGCAGAGAAAAATTTGCTGGCTCTTTGTCAGGGTCAGGATGAGATAGAGGTATATTGTCAGAAATTTAGAAAGTGATCCGTGCTCACTCAATGGAATGAATCTGCGCTGGCAGCTATGTTCAGAAAGGGTCTCTCTGAAGACCTTAAGGATGTCATGGTGGGATTTCCTATGCCTTCTGGTTTGAATGAGTCTATGTCTTTGGCCATTCAGATCGGTCGACGCTTGCGTGAGCGTAAATCTGTGCACCATTTGGCGGTATTACCTGAGCTTAAACCTGAGCCTATGCAGTGCGATAGGACTTTGACCAGAGTTAAACGGCAAGAACACAGACGTCTGAATGGGCTGTGTTTCTACTGTGGTGATTCCACTCATGCTATCTCTGATTGTCCTAAGCGCACTAAGCGGTTCGCTAGGTCTGCCACCATTGGTACGGTACAGTCAAAATTTCTTCTGTCCGTTACCTTGATCTGCTCTTTGTCATCGTATTCTGTCATGGCATTTGTGGATTCAGGCGCTGCCCTGAATTTGATGGACTTGGAGTATGCTAAGCGTTGTGGGTTTCTCTTAGAGCCCTTGCAGTGTCCTATTCCATTGAGAGGAATTGATGCCACGCCTTTGGCCAAGAATAAGCCTCAATACTGGACCCAGCTGACCATGTGCATGGCTCCTGCACATCAGGAGGTTATTCGCTTTCTGGTGTTGCATAATCTGCATGATGTGGTCGTGTTGGGGTTGCCATGGCTACAAGCCCACAATCCAGTATTAGATTGGAAATCCATGTCGGTGTCCAGCTGGGGTTGTCAGGGGGTACATGGTGATGTTTCATTTCTGTCAATTTCGTCATCCACCCCTTCTGAGGTTCCAGAGTTCTTGTCTGATTACCGGGATGTATTTGATGAGCCCAAGTCCGATGCCCTACCTCCGCATAGGGATTGTAATTGTGCTATCAATTTGATTCCTGGTAGTAAATTCCCAAAAGGTCGACTGTTTAATTTATCCATGCCTGAGCACGTCGCTATGCGCAGTTATGTGAAGGAATCCCTGGAGAAGGGGCATATTCGCCCGTCATCGTCACCATTAGGAGCAGGGTTCTTTTTTGTAGCCAAGAAGGATGGTTCGCTGAGACCTTGTATAGATTACCGCCTTCTAAATAAGATCACGGTTAAATTTCAGTACCCCTTGCCATTGTTATCTGATTTGTTTGCTCGGATTAAGGGGGCTAGTTGGTTCACCAAGATAGATCTTCGTGGTGCGTATAATCTGGTGCGAATCAGGCGAGGAGATGAATGGAAAACTGCATTTAATACGCCCGAGGGTCATTTTGAGTATCTAGTGATGCCATTCGGACTTGCCAATGCTCCATCAGTGTTTCAGTCCTTTATGCATGACATCTTCCGAGAGTACCTGGATAAATTCCTGATTGTGTACTTGGATGACATTTTGATCTTCTCGGATGATTGGGAGTCTCATGTGAAGCAGGTCAGAACAGTTTTTCAGGTCCTGCGTGCTAATTCTTTGTTTGTGAAGGGATCAAAGTGTCTCTTTGGTGTGCAGAAGGTTTCATTTTTGGGGTTCATCTTTTCCCCTTCTACTATCGAGATGGATCCTGTTAAGGTCCAAGCCATCCATGATTGGACTCAGCCGACATCTCTGAAAAGTCTGCAAAAGTTCCTGGGCTTTGCTAATTTTTATCGTCGCTTCATCTGCAATTTTTCTAATATTGCCAAACCATTGACCGATTTGACCAAGAAGGGTGCTGATTTGGTCAATTGGTCTTCTGCTGCTGTGGAAGCTTTTCAAGACTTGAAGCGTCGTTTTTCTTCTGCCCCTGTGTTGTGTCAACCAGATGTTTCTCTTCCGTTCCAGGTCGAGGTTGATGCTTCCGAGATTGGAGCAGGGGCTGTTTTGTCGCAGAGAAGTTCTGATTGCTCAGTGATGAAACCATGTGCTTTTTTTTTTCAGGAAGTTTTCGCCTGCTGAGCGAAATTATGATGTGGGCAACCGAGAGTTGCTGGCCATGAAGTGGGCATTCGAGGAGTGGCGTCATTGGCTTGAAGGAGCTAAGCATCGCGTGGTGGTATTGACTGATCATAAGAACTTGACTTATCTTGAGTCTGCTAAGCGGTTGAATCCTAGACAAGCTCGTTGGTCGCTGTTTTTTGCCCGTTTTGACTTTGTGATTTCGTACCTTCCGGGCTCTAAAAATGTGAAGGCGGATGCTCTGTCTAGGAGTTTTGTGCCCGACTCTCCGGGTTTGTCTGAGCCGACGGGTATCCTCAAGGAAGGAGTAATTGTGTCTGCCATCTCCCCTGATTTGCGGCGGGTGCTGCAAAAATTTCAGGCTAATAAACCTGATCGTTGTCCAGCGGAGAGACTGTTTGTCCCTGATAGGTGGACCAATAAAGTTATCTCTGAGGTTCATTGTTCGGTGTTGGCTGGTCATCCTGGAATCTTTGGTACCAGAGAGTTGGTGGCTAGATCCTTTTGGTGGCCGTCTCTGTCGCGGGATGTGCGTGTTTTTGTGCAGTCCTGTGGGATTTGTGCTCGGGCTAAGCCCTGCTGTTCTCGTGCCAGTGGGTTGCTTTTGCCCTTGCCGGTCCCGAAGAGGCCTTGGACACATATCTCTATGGATTTTATTTCTGATCTTCCCGTTTCTCAAAAGATGTCAGTCATTTGGGTGGTCTGTGATCGCTTTTCTAAGATGGTCCATCTGGTACCCTTGTCTAAATTGCCTTCCTCCTCTGATTTGGTGCCATTGTTCTTCCAGCATGTGGTTCGTTTACATGGCATTCCAGAGAATATCGTTTCTGACAGAGGTTCCCAGTTTGTTTCAAGGTTTTGGCGAGCCTTTTGTGGTAGGATGGGCATTGACTTGTCTTTTTCCTCGGCTTTCCATCCTCAGACTAATGGCCAGACCGAATGAACCAATCAGACCTTGGAAACATATCTGAGATGCTTTGTTTCTGCCGATCAGGATGACTGGGTGTCCTTTTTGCCTTTGGCTGAGTTCGCACTTAATAATCGGGCCAGCTCGGCTACCTTGGTTTCGCCATTTTTCTGCAATTCTGGGTTCCATCCTCGTTAGTCTTCAGGACAGGTTGAGTCTTCGGACTGTCCTGGTGTGGATACTGTGGTGGACAGGTTGCAGCAGATTTGGACTCATGTAGTGGACAATTTGACCTTGTCCCAGTTGAAGGCTCAACGTTTCGCTAATCGCAGACGCCGTGTGGGTCCCCGACTTCGTGTTGGGGATCTGGTTTGGTTATCTTCTCGTCATGTTCCTATGAAGGTTTCCTCTCCTAAGTTTAAACCTCGTTTCATTGGTCCGTATAGGATTTCTGAGGTTCTTAATCCTGTGTCTTTTCGTCTGACCCTTCCAGATTCTTTTTCCATACATAACGTATTCCATAGTGTTGTGATAGGCAATTCAGTATCACAATGGATATAGCGGTCAGAGCACATACAGTGATCTGACAATAACCCAAAATAATAGAACGAGCTCTGAGACGTGGGAACTCTGCAGACCGCAATCCCTAATCCTCTCCAAACAACACTAGAGGCAGCCGTGGATTGCGCCTAACTCTGCCTATGCAACTCGGCACAGCCTGAGAAACTAACTAGCCTGAAGATAGAAAATAAGCCTACCTTGCCTCAGAGAAATACCCCAAAGGAAAAGGCAGCCCCCACATATAATGACTGTGAGTTAAGATGAAAAGACAAACGTAGGGATGAAATAGATTCAGCAAAGTGAGGCCCGACTTTCTTAACAGAGCGAGGATAGGAAAGATAACTTTGCGGTCTACACAAAACCCTAAAGAAAACCACGCAAAGGGGGCAAAAAGACCCTCCGTACCGAACTAACGGCACGGAGGTACACCCTTTGCGTCCCAGAGCTTCCAGCAAAACAATTAGACAAGCTGGACAGAAAAAATAGCAAACAAATAGCAAAGAAGAACTTAGCTATGCAGAGCAGCAGGCCACAGGAATGATCCAGGGAAAAACAAGTCCAACACTGGAACATTGACAGGAAGCATGGATCAAAGCATTAGGTGGAGTTAAATAGAGAAGCACCTAACGACCTCACCAGATCACCTGAGGGAGGAAACTCAGAAGCCGCAGTACCACTTTCCTCCACAAACGGAAGCTCCCAGAGAGAATCAGCCGAAGTACCACTTGTGACCACAGGAGGGAGGTCTGCCACAGAATTCACAACACCATAGGTCATTGTTGCGGAGATACGTGGCACCTATGGTTCCATCTGTTGATCCTGCTGCCCCGGTTTTGGTGGAGGGGGAATTGGAGTATATTGTGGAGAAGATTTTGGATTCTCGTGTTTCTAGACGGAAACTCCAGTATCTGGTTAAATGGAAGGGTTATGCTCAGGAAGATAATTCCTGGGTTTTTGCCTCTGATGTCCATGCTCCCGATCTTGTTCGTGCCTTTCATGTGGCTCATCCTGGGCGGCCTGGGGGCTCTGGTGAGGGTTCGGTGACCCCTCCTCAAGGGGGGGGGGTACTGTTGTGAATTATGTGGCAGAGCTCCCTCCTGTGGTCACAAGTGGTACTTCGGCTGATACTCTCTGTGGGCTTCTGTTGGTGGAGGGAAGTGGTACTGCGGCTTCTGAGTTTCCTCCCTCAGGTGATCTGGTGAGGTCGTTAGGTGCTTCTCTACTTAACTCCACCTAATGCTTTGATCCTGGCTTCCTGTCAATGTTCCAGTGTTGGACTTGCTTTTCCCTGGATCATTCCTGTGGCCTGCTGCTCTGCATAGCTAAGTTCTTCTTTGCTATTTGTTTGCTATTTTTTCTGTCCAGCTTGTCTAATTTGTTGCTGGAAGCTCTGGGACGCAAAGGGTGTACCTCCGTGCCGTTAGTTCGGTACGGAGGGTCTTTTTGCCCCCTTTGCGTGGTTTTCTTTAGGGTTTTGTGTAGATCGCAAAGTTACCTTTTCTATCCTCGATCTGTTAAGAAAGTCGGGCCTCACTTTGCTGAATCTATTTCATCTCTACGTTTGTCTTTTCATCTTAACTCACAGTCATTATATGTGGGGGGCTGCCTTTTCCTTTGGGGTATTTCTCTGAGGCAAGGTAGGCTTATTTTCTATCTTCAGGCTAGTTAGTTTCTCAGGCTGTGCCGAGTTGCATAGGCAGAGTTAGGCGCAATCCACGGCTGCCTCTAGTGTTGTTTGGAGAGGATTAGGGATTGCGGTCTGCAGAGTTCCCACGTCTCAGAGCTCGTTCTATGATTTTGGGTTATTGTCAGATCACTGTATGTGCTCTGACCGCTATGTCCATTGTAGTACTGAATTGCCTTTCATAACAGTACAGGAAGCCAAAAGTACTAATGATTCTCAATAGAGGGAAAAAAGAAGTTCTGAGACCATTTTTTTTTCTTTGCACTGTGTTTTGCCTTTTTTTTCCCCTAGACATTTGGGTGGTTCAGTACACAGGTGAATCGATGGACATTAGAAGTCTGTCTTCATTTGTGGATCAGCTCTCGGCAAGAGTACAAAAGATTCAAGACACTATTGATCAGAAAGCTATGTTGGAACCAAGAATTCCTATTCCTGATTTGTTTTTTGGAGATGAGAGCATTATACTGCCTCTGTACAAATCCCTGGTTAGACCGCACATGGAGTACTGTGTCCAGTTTTGGGCACCGGTGCTCAGGAAGGATATAATGGAACTAGAGAGAGTACAAAGGAGGGCAACAAAATTAATAAAGGGGATGGGAGAACTACAATACCCAGATAGATTAGCGAAATTAGGATTATTTAGTCTAGAAAAAAGACGACTGAGGGGCGATCTAATAACCATGTATAAGTATATAAGGGGACAATACAAATATCTCGCTGAGGATCTGTTTATACCAAGGAAGGTGACGGGCACAAGGGGGCATTCCTTGCGTCTGGAGGAGAGAAGGTTTTTCCACCAACATAGAAGAGGATTCTTTACTGTTAGGGCAGTGAGAATCTGGAATTGCTTGCCTGAGGAGGTGGTGATGGCGAACTCAGTCGAGGGGTTCAAGAGAGGCCTGGATGTCTTCCTGGAGCAGAACAATATTGTATCATACAATTAGGTTCTGTAGAAGGACGTAGATCTGGGGATTTATTATGATGGAATATAGGCTGAACTGGATGGACAAATGTCTTTTTTCGGCCTTACTAACTATGTTACTATGTTACTATGTAACTAAGTTTCTGAGTTTCAAAAATAATTGTAAATTATTTCTGGCTTTGAAACCTCGCTCCTCTGGTGATCCAGTTCAACAGGTTTTGATTGTTATTTCTTTTTTGCGCGGCGACCCTCAGGACTGGGCATTTTCTCTTGCGCCAGGAGATCCTGCATTGAGTAATATCGATGTGTTTTTCCTGGCGCTCGGATTGCTGTACGATGAACCTAATTCAGTGGATCAGGCAGAGAAAAATTTGCTGGCTCTTTGTCAGGGTCAGGATGAGATAGAGGTATATTGTCAGAAATTTAGAAAGTGATCCGTGCTCACTCAATGGAATGAATCTGCGCTGGCAGCTATGTTCAGAAAGGGTCTCTCTGAAGACCTTAAGGATGTCATGGTGGGATTTCCTATGCCTTCTGGTTTGAATGAGTCTATGTCTTTGGCCATTCAGATCGGTCGACGCTTGCGTGAGCGTAAATCTGTGCACCATTTGGCGGTATTACCTGAGCTTAAACCTGAGCCTATGCAGTGCGATAGGACTTTGACCAGAGTTAAACGGCAAGAACACAGACGTCTGAATGGGCTGTGTTTCTACTGTGGTGATTCCACTCATGCTATCTCTGATTGTCCTAAGCGCACTAAGCGGTTCGCTAGGTCTGCCACCATTGGTACGGTACAGTCAAAATTTCTTCTGTCCGTTACCTTGATCTGCTCTTTGTCATCGTATTCTGTCATGGCATTTGTGGATTCAGGCGCTGCCCTGAATTTGATGGACTTGGAGTATGCTAAGCGTTGTGGGTTTCTCTTAGAGCCCTTGCAGTGTCCTATTCCATTGAGAGGAATTGATGCCACGCCTTTGGCCAAGAATAAGCCTCAATACTGGACCCAGCTGACCATGTGCATGGCTCCTGCACATCAGGAGGTTATTCGCTTTCTGGTGTTGCATAATCTGCATGATGTGGTCGTGTTGGGGTTGCCATGGCTACAAGCCCACAATCCAGTATTAGATTGGAAATCCATGTCGGTGTCCAGCTGGGGTTGTCAGGGGGTACATGGTGATGTTTCATTTCTGTCAATTTCGTCATCCACCCCTTCTGAGGTTCCAGAGTTCTTGTCTGATTACCGGGATGTATTTGATGAGCCCAAGTCCGATGCCCTACCTCCGCATAGGGATTGTAATTGTGCTATCAATTTGATTCCTGGTAGTAAATTCCCAAAAGGTCGACTGTTTAATTTATCCATGCCTGAGCACGTCGCTATGCGCAGTTATGTGAAGGAATCCCTGGAGAAGGGGCATATTCGCCCGTCATCGTCACCATTAGGAGCAGGGTTCTTTTTTGTAGCCAAGAAGGATGGTTCGCTGAGACCTTGTATAGATTACCGCCTTCTAAATAAGATCACGGTTAAATTTCAGTACCCCTTGCCATTGTTATCTGATTTGTTTGCTCGGATTAAGGGGGCTAGTTGGTTCACCAAGATAGATCTTCGTGGTGCGTATAATCTGGTGCGAATCAGGCGAGGAGATGAATGGAAAACTGCATTTAATACGCCCGAGGGTCATTTTGAGTATCTAGTGATGCCATTCGGACTTGCCAATGCTCCATCAGTGTTTCAGTCCTTTATGCATGACATCTTCCGAGAGTACCTGGATAAATTCCTGATTGTGTACTTGGATGACATTTTGATCTTCTCGGATGATTGGGAGTCTCATGTGAAGCAGGTCAGAACAGTTTTTCAGGTCCTGCGTGCTAATTCTTTGTTTGTGAAGGGATCAAAGTGTCTCTTTGGTGTGCAGAAGGTTTCATTTTTGGGGTTCATCTTTTCCCCTTCTACTATCGAGATGGATCCTGTTAAGGTCCAAGCCATCCATGATTGGACTCAGCCGACATCTCTGAAAAGTCTGCAAAAGTTCCTGGGCTTTGCTAATTTTTATCGTCGCTTCATCTGCAATTTTTCTAATATTGCCAAACCATTGACCGATTTGACCAAGAAGGGTGCTGATTTGGTCAATTGGTCTTCTGCTGCTGTGGAAGCTTTTCAAGACTTGAAGCGTCGTTTTTCTTCTGCCCCTGTGTTGTGTCAACCAGATGTTTCTCTTCCGTTCCAGGTCGAGGTTGATGCTTCCGAGATTGGAGCAGGGGCTGTTTTGTCGCAGAGAAGTTCTGATTGCTCAGTGATGAAACCATGTGCTTTTTTTTTTCAGGAAGTTTTCGCCTGCTGAGCGAAATTATGATGTGGGCAACCGAGAGTTGCTGGCCATGAAGTGGGCATTCGAGGAGTGGCGTCATTGGCTTGAAGGAGCTAAGCATCGCGTGGTGGTATTGACTGATCATAAGAACTTGACTTATCTTGAGTCTGCTAAGCGGTTGAATCCTAGACAGGCTCGTTGGTCGCTGTTTTTTGCCCGTTTTGACTTTGTGATTTCGTACCTTCCGGGCTCTAAAAATGTGAAGGCGGATGCTCTGTCTAGGAGTTTGTGCCCGACTCTCCGGGTTTGTCTGAGCCGGCGGGTATCCTCAAGGAAGGAGTAATTGTGTCTGCCATCTCCCCTGATTTGCGGCGGGTGCTGCAAAAATTTCAGGCTAATAAACCTGATCGTTGTCCAGCGGAGAGACTGTTTGTCCCTGATAGGTGGACCAATAAAGTTATCTCTGAGGTTCATTGTTCGGTGTTGGCTGGTCATCCTGGAATCTTTGGTACCAGAGAGTTGGTGGCTAGATCCTTTTGGTGGCCGTCTCTGTCGCGGGATGTGCGTGTTTTTGTGCAGTCCTGTGGGATTTGTGCTCGGGCTAAGCCCTGCTGTTCTCGTGCCAGTGGGTTGCTTTTGCCCTTGCCGGTCCCGAAGAGGCCTTGGACACATACTGTATCTCTATGGATTTTATTTCTGATCTTCCCGTTTCTCAAAAGATGTCAGTCATTTGGGTGGTCTGTGATCGCTTTTCTAAGATGGTCCATCTGGTACCCTTGTCTAAATTGCCTTCCTCCTCTGATTTGGTGCCATTGTTCTTCCAGCATGTGGTTCGTTTACATGGCATTCCAGAGAATATCGTTTCTGACAGAGGTTCCCAGTTTGTTTCAAGGTTTTGGCGAGCCTTTTGTGGTAGGATGGGCATTGACTTGTCTTTTTCCTCGGCTTTCCATCCTCAGACTAATGGCCAGACCGAATGAACCAATCAGACCTTGGAAACATATCTGAGATGCTTTGTTTCTGCCGATCAGGATGACTGGGTGTCCTTTTTGCCTTTGGCTGAGTTCGCACTTAATAATCGGGCCAGCTCGGCTACCTTGGTTTCGCCATTTTTCTGCAATTCTGGGTTCCATCCTCGTTTCTCTTCAGGACAGGTTGAGTCTTCGGACTGTCCTGGTGTGGATACTGTGGTGGACAGGTTGCAGCAGATTTGGACTCATGTAGTGGACAATTTGACCTTGTCCCAGTTGAAGGCTCAACGTTTCGCTAATCGCAGACGCCGTGTGGGTCCCCGACTTCGTGTTGGGGATCTGGTTTGGTTATCTTCTCATCATGTTCCTATGAAGGTTTCCTCTCCTAAGTTTAAACCTCGTTTCATTGGTCCGTATAGGATTTCTGAGGTTCTTAATCCTGTGTCTTTTCGTCTGACCCTTCCAGATTCTTTTTCCATACATAACGTATTCCATAGTGTTGTGATAGGCAATTCAGTATCACAATGGATATAGCGGTCAGAGCACATACAGTGATCTGACAATAACCCAAAATAATAGAACGAGCTCTGAGACGTGGGAACTCTGCAGACCGCAATCCCTAATCCTCTCCAAACAACACTAGAGGCAGCTGTGGATTGCGCCTAACTCTGCCTATGCAACTCGGCACAGCCTGAGAAACTAACTAGCCTGAAGATAGAAAATAAGCCTACCTTGCCTCAGAGAAATACCCCAAAGGAAAAGGCAGCCCCCACATATAATGACTGTGAGTTAAGATGAAAAGACAAACGTAGGGATGAAATAGATTCAGCAAAGTGAGGCCCGACTTTCTTAACAGAGCGAGGATAGGAAAGATAACTTTGTGGTCTACACAAAACCCTAAAGAAAACCACGCAAAGGGGGCAAAAAGACCCTCCGTACCGAACTAACGGCACTGAGGTACACCCTTTGCGTCCCAGAGCTTCCAGCAAAACAATTAGACAAGCTGGACAGAAAAAATAGCAAACAAATAGCAAAGAAGAACTTAGCTATGCAGAGCAGCAGGCCACAGGAATGATCCAGGGAAAAACAAGTCCAACACTGGAACATTGACAGGAAGCATGGATCAAAGCATTAGGTGGAGTTAAATAGAGAAGCACCTAACGACCTCACCAGATCACCTGAGGGAGGAAACTCAGAAGCCGCAGTACCACTTTCCTCCACAAACGGAAGCTCCCAGAGAGAATCAGCCGAAGTACCACTTGTGACCACAGGAGGGAGGTCTGCCACAGAATTCACAACACCATAGGTCATTGTTGCGGAGATACGTGGCACCTATGGTTCCATCTGTTGATCCTGCTGCCCCGGTTTTGGTGGAGGGGGAATTGGAGTATATTGTGGAGAAGATTTTGGATTCTCGTGTTTCTAGACGGAAACTCCAGTATCTGGTTAAATGGAAGGGTTATGCTCAGGAAGATAATTCCTGGGTTTTTGCCTCTGATGTCCATGCTCCCGATCTTGTTCGTGCCTTTCATGTGGCTCATCCTGGGCGGCCTGGGGGCTCTGGTGAGGGTTCGGTGACCCCTCCTCAAGGGGGGGGGGTACTGTTGTGAATTATGTGGCAGAGCTCCCTCCTGTGGTCACAAGTGGTACTTCGGCTGATACTCTCTGTGGGCTTCTGTTGGTGGAGGGAAGTGGTACTGCGGCTTCTGAGTTTCCTCCCTCAGGTGATCTGGTGAGGTCGTTAGGTGCTTCTCTACTTAACTCCACCTAATGCTTTGATCCTGGCTTCCTGTCAATGTTCCAGTGTTGGACTTGCTTTTCCCTGGATCATTCCTGTGGCCTGCTGCTCTGCATAGCTAAGTTCTTCTTTGCTATTTGTTTGCTATTTTTTCTGTCCAGCTTGTCTAATTTGTTGCTGGAAGCTCTGGGACGCAAAGGGTGTACCTCCGTGCCGTTAGTTCGGTACGGAGGGTCTTTTTGCCCCCTTTGCGTGGTTTTCTTTAGGGTTTTGTGTAGACCGCAAAGTTACCTTTTCTATCCTCGATCTGTTAAGAAAGTCGGGCCTCACTTTGCTGAATCTATTTCATCTCTACGTTTGTCTTTTCATCTTAACTCACAGTCATTATATGTGGGGGGCTGCCTTTTCCTTTGGGGTATTTCTCTGAGGCAAGGTAGGCTTATTTTCTATCTTCAGGCTAGTTAGTTTCTCAGGCTGTGCCGAGTTGCATAGGCAGAGTTAGGCGCAATCCACGGCTGCCTCTAGTGTTGTTTGGAGAGGATTAGGGATTGCGGTCTGCAGAGTTCCCACGTCTCAGAGCTCGTTCTATGATTTTGGGTTATTGTCAGATCACTGTATGTGCTCTGACCGCTATGTCCATTGTAGTACTGAATTGCCTTTCATAACAGGAGCTGCAGTACCTTACTGCGGCCACTATGCAGTTGTTGGAGCTGTGCCATGCAGCTCCAAACAGATCCGTCCGTTATCGGAACAACTGATCGGTGGGGTGCCAGGTGTCGCACCCCCATATTGATGACCTATTAAGGGTAGGCCATCAATTTAAAAGTACTTACCGTAAATGTGTCATTACATCTATTCTACTCTCTGGTTCAATGTTCTGTCTGATGAAAATATCAGCCTTTTACTGTGCTGGAGCCATCAGTGAAGACAATGAGAGGCCACTTACATAGGATTGAGCACTTGCAACCTTATTTGCATATCTGATAAAATGTAGTTTTTGATGTTATTAGACCTCATTTTAAATGAGCAACAGTAAATTTGCGAATAGTTACACACCCCTACTCCACACTGTAATGCATTTAAAGGGGTATTCCCATCTAACATTCATGGCATGTCCACATACGGAATAAATGTCCCATTCTACGGATATCTCAAGAATATGTTCTGGTCTTGTGCCTCAGGTTGTTCAATTAAGCTTCAGTTTCTGCAGAACAGAGGAAGCGATTAGAACACTAGGACTAAATTAAGATGTCCATAAAACATGTCGGGTATGGACTCTGATGTAAAGACTGGCCATTGGTCTACTGACACAAACTCATCGGCTTCTTAAGACATATATGAGGCTCTATAGTCTTGAACGAGAGACCGGTCAGATCATGGTGGTCAATACGTTGACCGTGTTTCACGAACGTCTGAAGGTGTGATATTTATACCAGCTTTACCCCTCCAATGTTGTGCACGCAGTTTATATTATCAGTTTGGGCTGACAGAGCCCTTTTAAACAATCACCAAACAGCAGTAGTTAATTGCTGCTGTGATTTCTGTCAATTTCACGCCCACACCATGGCTAAGACGTGGCCTCTTCATCTGGCTTTACCCTTAATGTGTAGACATACAGGGGCTTCTCACAAAATTAGAATATCATCAAAAAGTTAATTAATTTCAGTTCTTTAGTACAAAAAGTTAAACTCATATATAGAGTCATTACAAACAGAGTGATCTATAACAAGGGTTTATTTCTGTTGATGATTATGGCTTACAGCCATTATCTCAGTAAATTAGAATAATTAATAAAAAAAAACCTGCAAAGGCTTCCTAAGTGTTCAAAAAGGTCCCTTAGTCTGTTTCAGTAGGCTCCACAATCATGGGGAAGACTGCTGACTTGACAGATGTCCAGAAGGCAGTCATTGACACACTCCACAAGGAAAGCAAGTTTTGCATTTCATTTGGAAATCAAGGACACAGAGTCTGGAGGAAGAGAGGAAAAGACACAATCCAAGCTGCTTGAGGTCTAGTGTGAAGTTTCCACAATCAGTGATGGTTTGGGGAGCCATGCCATCTGCTGGTGTAGGACCACTGTGTTTTATCAAGACCAAAGTCAGCGCAGCCGTCTACCAGGAAATTTTAGAGCACTTCATGCTTCCCTCTGCCGACAAGCTTTTTGGAGATGGAAATTTAATTCTCCAGCAGGACTTGGCACCTGTCCACACTGCCAAAAGTACCAATACCTGGTTTAAAAACAACAATATCACTGTTGTGTAATGGCCAGCAAACTCGCCTGACCCTAACCACATAGGTGCATTGTCAAGAGGAAGATGAGAGACACCAGACCAAACAATGCAGATGAGCTGAAGACTGCTATCAAAGAAACCTGGGCTTCCATAACACCTCAGCAGTGCCACAGACTGATCGCCTCCATGCCACGCCGCATTAATGCAGTAATTGATGCAAAAGGAGCCCCGATCAAGTATTGAGTACATTCATTGAACATACATTTCAGTAGGCCAACATTTCAGATTTTAAAATCATTTTTCAAGCTGGTGTTATAAACTATTCTAATTAACTGAGAAAATGACTTTTGGGTTTTCATTGGTTGTAAGCCATAATCATCAACATTAACAGAAATAAACCCTTGAAATAGATCACTCTGTTTGTAATGACTCTATATAATATATAAGTTTCACTTTTTGTATTGAAGAACTGAAATAAATTAATTAATTCATGAATATTGCTCCAGTGTCCTTACTTTTACACAGTCTGTCCTCCTTGTTATAGGTCAGGCTCATCACTTGTTGACGTCTGGAAATGCATTTAGTTTGGGCCCTTACAGTCACTGTGGTCCATGGGCAGAGACTATTTCTTGTAGACATTTTATTGCCTCTCCTGTATTATCTGTTATGACCTGGTGGTTAGGAGCACCCGGAATGACCTGATAGTTAAACCTCATACAGGACGAGCTCTGGGATGTGGGAACTCTGCTGACCGCAAGCCCTAATCCTATCACACACACTAGAAATAGCCGTGGAGCGCTCCTGACCAGACCTAGGCGCCTCGTCACAGCCTAAGAACTATCTAGCCCTAGAGATGGAAAATAAAGCCTACCTTGCCTCAGAGAAATTCCCCAAAGGTAAAGGAAGCCCCCCACATATATTGACTGTGAGTAAAGATGAAAGTCACAAACGCAGAAATGAAACAGGGTTCAGCAAAGGGAGGCCAGACTTACTAAATAGACAGAGGATAGGAAAGGTAACTTTGCGATCAGCACAAAAACCTACAAAAGACCACGCAGAGTGTGCAAAAAGACCTCCGCACCGACTCACGGTGCGGCGGGGCCACTCTGCATCCCAGAGCTTCCAGCTAACAAGACAAAATCATGATAACCAGCTGGACAAGAAAACAATGAACAAATAATGACTATCAGGAACTTAGCTTCTGCAGGAGAAGGCAGGTCACCAGAGAGATCCAGGAGCGAACTGAACAAATGCAAAAACATTGACAGCTGGCATGGAGTAACGATCTGAGAGGAGTTAAATAGAGCAGCCAACCAAAGGATAAACCACGTCACCTGTGTAAGGAACCTCAGAAGCCGCAGCTTCACTCATAGCCACCAGAGGGAGCCCATAGACAGAACTCGCCGAAGTACCATTCACGACCACAGGAGGGAGCTCGACAACAGAATTCACAACAGTACCCCCCCTTGAGGAGGGGTCACCGAACCCTCACCAGAGCCCCCAGGCCGATCAGGATGAGCCAGATGAAAGGCACGAACAAGATCGGCAGTATGAACATCAGAGGCAAAAACCCAGGAATTATCTTCCTGACCATAACTCTTCCACTTGACCAGGTACTGAAGTTTCCGTCTCGAAACACGAGAATCCAAAATCTTCTCCACCACATACTCCAACTCCCCCTCAACCAACACCGGGGCAGGGGGATCAACGGAGGGAACCATAGGCGCCACGTATCTCCGCAACAACGACCTATGGAACACATGATGGATGGCAAAAGAAGCTGGAAGGTCCAAACGAAATGACACAGGATTAAGAACTTCAGAAATCTTATAAGGCCCAATGAAACGAGGCTTAAACTTAGGAGAGGAAACCTTCATAGGAACGTGACGAGATGACAACCAAACCAAATCCCCAACACGAAGTCGGGGACCAAAACAACGCCGGCGGTTAGCGAAACGTTGAGCCTTCTCCTGGGACAATGTCAAATTGTCCACCACATGAGTCCAAATCCGCTGCAACCTGTCCACCACCGCATCCACACCAGGACAGTCCGAAGACTCAACCTGCCCTGAAGAGAAACGAGGATGGAAACCAGAATTACAGAAAAAAGGAGAAACTAAAGTAGCCGAGCTGGCCCGATTATTGAGGGCGAACTCAGCCAAAGGCAAGAAGGACACCCAATCATCCTGATCAGCAGAAACAAAGCATCTCAGATATGTCTCCAAAGTCTGATTAGTTCGTTCGGTTTGGCCATTAGTCTGAGGATGGAAAGCCGAAGAAAAAGACAAATCAATGCCCATCTTAGCGCAAAAGGACCGCCAAAACCTCGAAACAAACTGGGAACCTCTGTCCGAGACGATGTACTCTGGAATGCCATGCAAACGAACCACATGCTGGAAAAACAATGGCACCAAATCAGAGGAGGAAGGCAATTTAGATAAGGGTACCAAATGGACCATCTTAGAGAAGCGATCACAAACCACCCAAATGACCGACATCCTTTGAGAAACAGGGAGATCTGAAATAAAATCCATAGAAATATGCGTCCAGGGCCTCTTCGGGATCGGCAAGGGCAAAAGCAACCCACTGGCATGAGAACAGCAGGGCTTAGCCCGAGCACAAGTCCCACAGGACTGCACAAAAGAACGCACATCCCGTGACAAAGAAGGCCACCAAAAGGATCTAGCCACCAAATCTCTGGTACCAAAGATCCCAGGATGACCAGCCAACACCGAACAATGAACCTCAGAGATAACTCTACTAGTCCATCTATCAGAGACAAACAGTTTCTCCGTAGGACAACGGTCAGGTCTATCAGCCTGAAACTTTTGCAGCACACGCCGCAAATCAGGGGAAATGGCAGACAAAATTACCCCTTCTTTAAGAATACCCGCCGGCTCCGAAACACCCGGAGAGTCAGGCACAAAACTCCTTGACACGGCGTGAGCCTTCACATTCTTAGATCCTGGAAGGTACGAAACCACAAAATCAAAACGGGAGAAAAAGAGCGACCATCGAGCCTGTCTAGGATTCAACCGTTTGGCAGACTCGAGATAAGTTAAATTCTTGTGATCCGTCAAGACCACCACGCGATGTTTAGCTCCTTCAAGCCAATGTCGCCACTCCTCGAATGCCCACTTCATGGCCAACAACTCCCGATTGCCCACATTATAATTGCGCTCAGCAGGCGAGAATTTTCTAGAAAAGAAGGCACAGGGTTTCATTCCCCGAGCCATCAGAACTTCTTTGCGACAAAACAGCCCCTGCTCCAATTTCAGAAGCATCAACCTCAACCTGAAAAGGGAGCGAAACATCTGGCTGGCACAACACAGGGGCAGAAGCAAAACGTCGCTTCAACTCCTGAAAAGCCTCTACAGCCGCAGAGGACCAATTGACCACATCAGCACCCTTCTTGGTCAAATCAGTCAACGGTTTAGCAATACTGGAAAAATTAGCGATGAAGCGACGATAAAAATTAGCAAAGCACAGGAACTTCTGCAAGCTCTTCACAGATGTCGGCTGAGTCCAATAGCAAATGGCCTGAACTTTAACAGGGTCCATCTCGATAGTAGAAGGGGAAAAAATGAAACCCAAAAATGAAACCTTCTGAACTCCAAAGAAACACTTTGACCCCTTCACAAACAAGGAATTCGCACGAAGGACCTGGAACACCATTCTGACCTGCTTCACATGAGACTCCCAATCATCCGAAAAGACCAAAATGTCATCCAAATATACAATCATGAATCTATCCAGGTACTCTCGGAAGATGTCATGCATAAAGGACTGAAACACAGATGGAGCATTAGAAAGCCCGAATGGCATAACCAGGTACTCAAAATGGCCCTCGGGTGTATTAAATGCCGTTTTCCATTCATCACCCTGTTTAATTCGCACAAGATTATACGCACCACGCAGATCTATCTTGGTGAACCAACTAGCCCCCTTAATCCGAGCAAATAAATCAGACAGCAGCGGCAAAGGATACTGAAATTTGACTGTGATCTTATTAAGAAGGCGATAATCAATACAAGGTCTCAAAGAACCATCCTTCTTGGCCACAAAAAAGAACCCTGCTCCCAATGGTGACGACGACGGACGAATATGACCCTTCTCCAAGGATTCCTTTATATAACTCCGCATAGTGGCGTGCTCTGGCACAGATAAATTAAACAGAAGGCCCTTAGGAAACTTACTACCAGGAATCAAATTAATAGCACAGTCGCAATCCCTATGAGGGGGTAGGGCACCGGATTTGGGCTCTTCAAATACATCCCGGTAATCTGATAAAAACTCAGGGACTTCAGAAGGAGTGGAAGGCGAAATTGACAGCAATGGCACATCACCATGTACCCCCTGACAACCCCAGCTGGACACAGACATAGATTTCCAATCCAACACTGGATTATGGACCTGTAGCCATGGCAACCCCAAAATGACCACATCATGCAGATTATGCAACACCAAAAAGCGAATATCCTCCTGATATGCAGGAGCCATGCACATGGTCAATTGAGTCCAGTACTGAGGCTTATTCTTGGCCAAAGGCGTAGCATCAATTCCTCTCAATGGAATAGGATACTGCAAGGGCTCCAAGAAAAAACCACAGCGCCTGGCAAACTCCAGATCCATCAAATTCAGGGCAGCGCCTGAATCCACAAATGCCATTACAGAATAGGACGACAGAGAGCAAATCAGAGTAACGGACAAAAGAAATTTAGACTGTACCGTACCAATGATGGCAGACCTAGCGAACCGCTTAGTGCGCTTAGGACAATCGGAGTCGGAGATAGCATGAGTGGATTCACCACAGTAAAAACACAGCCCATTCCGACGTCTGTGTTCTTGCCTTTCAGCTCTGGTCAAAGTCCTATCACACTGCATAGGCTCAGGCCTATGCTCAGAGAACACCGCCAGATGGTGCACAGCTTTGCGCTCACGCATGCGCCGATCGATCTGAATGGCCAAAGACATAGACTCATTCAGACCAGCAGGCGTGGGAAATCCCACCATGACATCCTGAAGGGCTTCAGAAAGACCCTTTCTGAAAATTGCTGCCAGGGCACATTCATTCCACTGAGTAAGCACAGACCACTTTCTAAACTTCTGACAGTACACCTCCGCTTCATCCTGACCCTGACACAAAGCCAGCATGATTTTCTCTGCCTGATCCACTGAATTTGGTTAATCATAAAGCAATCCAAGCGCCAGAAAAAACGCATCAACATCACGCAATGCAGGATCTCCTGGCGCAAGGGAAAATGCCCAGTCTTGAGGGTCACCACGCAACAAAGAAATAGTGATTTTTACCTGTTGAACGGGGTCACCAGAGGAGCGGGGTTTCAAAGCTAGAAACAGTTTACAATTATTTTTGAAATTCAAGAACCTAGATCTATCCCCAGAAAACAAGTCAGGAATAGGAATTCTAGGCTCTAACATAGGATTCTGAACCACAAAATCTTGAATGTTTTGTACCCTTGCAGTGAGATGATCCACACAAGAGGACAGACCTTGAATGTCCATACCTACACCTGTGTCCTGAACCACCCAAAGGTCTAGGGGAAAAGAGAAACAAAACACAGTGCAAAGAAAAACAAATGGTCTCAGAAGTTCTCTTATCCCTCTATTGAGATGCATTAATACTTTGGGCCAGCTGTACTGTTATGGACCTGGTGGTTAGGAGCACCCGGAATGACCTGATAGTTAAACCTCATACAGGACGAGCTCTGGGATGTGGGAACTCTGCTGACCGCAAGCCCTAATCCTATCACACACACTAGAAATAGCCGTGGAGCGCTCCTGACCAGACCTAGGCGCCTCGTCACAGCCTAAGAACTATCTAGCCCTAGAGATGGAAAATACAGCCTACCTTGCCTCAGAGAAATTCCCCAAAGGTAAAGGAAGCCCCCCACATATATTGACTGTGAGTAAAGATGGAAGTCACAAACGCAGAAATGAAACAGGGTTCAGCAAAGGGAGGCCAGACTTACTAAATAGACAGAGGATAGGAAAGGCAACTTTGCGATCAGCACAAAAACCTACAAAAGACCACGCAGAGTGTGCAAAAAGACCTCCGCACCGACTCACGGTGCGGCCGGGCCACTCTGCATCCCAGAGCTTCCAGCTAGCAAGACAAAATCATGATAACCAGCTGGACAAGAAAACAATGAACAAATAATGACTATCAGGAACTTAGCTTCTGCAGGAGAAGGCAGGTCACCAGAGAGATCCAGGAGCGAACTGAACAAATGCAAAAACATTGACAGCTGGCATGGAGTAACGATCTGAGAGGAGTTAAATAGAGCAGCCAACCAAAGGATAAACCACGTCACCTGTGTAAGGAACCTCAGAAGCCGCAGCTTCACTCATAGCCACCAGAGGGAGCCCATAGACAGAACTCGCCGAAGTACCATTCACGACCACAGGAGGGAGCTCGACAACAGAATTCACAACAATTATCCTCCTCTATATATTAAAAGCTGGTCCAGTTTCTAAAGAGAGTCGCAAATGTAATAAAAAAAAATATACACTCATCGCATCTTAAATCCTCTGCTGATGCGGTGCAGATTCTCTGATGGTCCAGGTCAGTCTTGGTTGATTAGCTGCCTGCACGTGCCCACTGGGCCAATCAGTGGCTTCAGCAGTCACATGTACTTATGGTCTCACTACTCAGCTCTGAAACATCAGGCAAGGAAAAAAGGCACATAATCATTGAGACTAGTGACTGGCTGCAGTAGTCACAACCTGGCAGCTTGTCAGAAAGTACTAGCAAAACATCTGTACTGAATTAACGGGTTGAAAAAGTGAGCAATTTAAAAAAAATGCTACACATTTTTTCTTTCCCAGTAAAAGGATAACCCCTTTAAATACGGAATAAAGGGGGAGAGAAATAGCAAAATACTGACTTACAGTGGGTATGGAAAGTATTCAAATCCCTTTAAATTTTCACTCTTTGTTTCTTTGCAGCCATTTGCTAAATTCAAACAAGTTCATTTTTTCACATTAATGTACACTCTGCACCCCATCTTGACTGAAAAAAACAGAAATGTAGAAATGTTTGCAAATTTAATAAAAAAGAAAAACTAAAATATCACATGGTCATAAGTATTCAGAACCTTTGCTCAGACACTCATATTTAAGTCACATGCTGTCCATTTCCTTGTGATTCTCCTTGAGATGGTTCTACTCCTTCGTTGGAGGCCAGCTGTGTTTAATTAAACTGACAGGACTTGATTAGGAAAGGTACACACCTGTCTATATAAGACCTCACAGCTCACAGTGCATGTCAGACCAAATGAGAATCATGAGGTCAAAGGAACTGGCCAAGGAGCTCAGAGACAGAATTGTGGCAAGGCACAGATCTGGCCAAGGTTACAACAGAATTTCTGCAGTACTCAAGGTTCTTAAGAGCACAGTGGCCTCCATAATCCTTAAATGGAAGAAGTTTGGGACCACAGAAGTCTTCCTAGAGAAAAAAAGAAACTACTTGAAGAAATTCTCACTCCAATAATATATTAAAATCCATTAAATCTTTTATTTAAACACCAACAAGAACATTACACAAAAAAAGAAAAAATATATAAAAACAAGAGGGGCAGGTCAGTATATAAGATTTTTTAGTACAACAAGTCTCAACATTTTATAAATCCACAGCACTGGTTACTTAGAAAATTTTCATCAATAACTGAAAAGGGGAGAGGATAAACATATGGCCCTTATACTAACCAGTGCTCATGTTTGGTATACTGATCCTGCCACCTCACACTCCAACGTACGTTTCACTCGTAGCTTTGTCTCACTCCCTGACGAAGCTACGAGTGAAACGTACGTTGGAGTGTGAGGTGGCAGGATCAGTATACCAAACATGAGCACTGGTTAGTATATATTGTGCCTTTTTTTTTTTTTTGAGAAACAAGGGTGGAGGAGGCTTTCTGAGGAATTGTGGCACTTATTTGCAATTATTGGCAACAGAGTATTATGTGGTCTTTGGAAATAGAACTGTGAAGTAGTCTTTTAAAGACACGTTATTTATGTAAGTTAATAGATTAAAGGGCCATATGTTTATCCTCTCCCCTTTTCAGTTATTGATGAAAATTTTCTAAGTAACCAGTGCTGTGGATTTATAAAATGTTGAGACTTGTTGCACTAATCATTCATCTTAACCTCAATTTTATTTAAAGTACATCAAACTTCAGATTCAAATTAATTCTCAATTCTTTCTTTTACCAAGAGCTACAGACTCTCACGCCTGCTCAGCTATTCTCCTATCGTACCAGCACCGCCTAGCCGATGTTCCGCAACAAGCTCCCTTTTATTCAAAAGTGCATTATTAAACATTTTCTATTATCTAGATTTCTGGCTACATACTATCAACTATATAAACTCAATTCTTATCTAGGATGTTAACTCTATTCTAGCAAGGTGCAACAATTCAACATTCCCTTTAAGGATAAAGTCTTTCTCTGAGGTAGTGCAAACAATCACATCATCACTATTCAAGTCAATTTAAAGGTGACGTGATGCGATGGACCCGTGACGAACCCCCAACGTTGGTCTTGGGTGGGCTACAAGACGTGTATCCTGACCCGGAATTCTGCCACACCAACGGGTTTTTCTTCGGGTCTGTAAAGCAAAGCCGTTTTTACAGCAAGATTAACAGCAGTTTCTGTTAAGAGGCAGTCGCTGTAAAAGCCTCCTTTTGTAAAACCAGTAGAAAGCACCTTTAAGAAGGTGCAAACTATGTACAAAGACAGTTTGTGATCATGCAACAGTCCATGATACTGTAGTTCTTTGATAAAGTAAGAAAACTTGTGCAAAACGTAGGATCCCTTTAAAAGTTAACCCTGGACGGGATTAAAGGCAGGAAGGGACAATGTTTTAAGGAACTATTTACATTCAGTCAGTGTTCCGAGGCTTTATTGCAGTTCTGGAGGTAGCACTGGTGGAGGTAGCCCTGCTGGATACTGGTGGCTACCAGGTGCTCAGTCTCTCTATGTAGTTACTCTGTGCCATCACTCAGTGCGGTCACTCTGTGTAGTCACTCTGTGCAGTCACTCTGTGTGGTCACTCTATGCAGTCTGTTGTGAATTCTGCTCTTGGGTTCCCTCCAGTGGTGGTAGGTGAGAATGCAGTTGTCTCTGAGTCACAGTCCTGGCCAGGTGTATCTGCTAATTGCTGTTCTGACTGGGATATTTAAGTGTGCAGGATTCATTAGCCCTTTCCAGTTGTCAATGTTTCTTTGGAACTATTGGATCTCTGCCTGGCCTCACCTGCTTAGCTGCCAATTTCAGCAAAGATAAGTGTTTTGTTTTTTGTATCTTTGGCACACTGTTGTGTGCTTGTTTCAGTTTACTCCTGCTCTGTTTGTAGGATTCACTGGAGTTGCAGATATACGCTCCTACATCTTTACTTGGATGTAGGAAGTTTTTTGTATATTCTGCTGTGGATTTTTTGAAGGGTTTTAATACTGACCGCACAGAACTCTGTCCTATCCTGTCCTATCTAGCTAGAGTGGCCTCCTGTGCTAAATCCTGTTTTTTTCTGCCTGTGTATGTTTTTTCCTCTCCGACTCACCGCCAATATTTGTGGGGGGCTGTCTATCCTTTGGGGATTTTCTCTGAGGCAAGATAGTATTCCGATTTCCATCTTTAGGGGAATTTAGTCCTCCGGCTGTGACGAGGTGTCTAGGTGTGTTAGGTACACTCCACGGCTACTTCTAGTTGCGGTGTTAAGTTCAGGGTTGCGGTCAGTATAGTGGCCACTTTCTCCAGTGAAAGTTCTCATGCAGCTCCAAGGTCACCGGATCATAACAGCAGTCACTCTGAGCTGTCACTCTATGCAGTCACTCTATGCAGTCACTCTGTGCAGCCACTCTATGCAGTCACTCTGTGCAGTCACTCTATGCAGTCACTCTGAGCGGTCACTCTGTGCAGTCACTCTGAGCGGTCACTCTGTGCAGTCACTTTATGCAGTCACTCTGTGCAGTCACTCTATGCAGTCACTCTGAGTGGTCACTCTGTGCAGTCACTCTGAGCGGTCACTCTGCAGTCACTGAGCGGTCACTCTATGCAGTCACTCTGAGCAGTCACTCTGTGCGGTCACTCTATGCAGTCACTCTGTGCAGCCACTCTATGCAGTCACTCTGTGCAGTCACTCTATGCAGTCACTCTGAGCGGTCACTCTGTGCAGTCACTCTGAGCGGTCACTCTGTGCAGTCACTTTATGCAGTCACTCTGCAGTCACTCTATGCAGTCACTCTGAGTGGTCACTCTGTGCAGTCACTCTGAGCGGTCACTCTGCAGTCACTCTGAGCGGTCACTCTATGCAGTCACTCTGTTCAGTCACTCTATGCAGTCACTCTGAGCTGTCACTCTATGCACTCACTCTATGCAGTCACTCTGAGCGGTCACTCTGTGCAGTCACTCTGAGCAGTCACTCTGAGCGGTCACTCTGTGCAGTCACTCTGAGCGGTCACTCTGTGCAGTCACTCTGTGCAGTCACTCTGTGCAGTCACTCTATGCAGTCACTCTGTGCAGTCACTCTATGCGGTCACTCTGAGCAGTCACTCTGAGCAGTCACTCTGTGCAGTCACTCTGAGCGGTCATTCTGTGCGGTCAGTCTGAGCAGTCACTCTGTGCGGTCACTCTGAGCAGTCACTCTGGTTGGTCACTCTGTGCAGTCACTCTGTGCGGTCACTCTATGTGGTCATGCAGGGCCCCAGAGTCCTGGTCGTTGCAGTAATGTTATTCTTCCTCCAGTGATATTACGTCTGAAGGCAATAAAGGAGATCTCTTTACCAGGTATCACAAACCACACAACACACTTCACACTCCAGTCCACCAGGGGGAGCTATGCTCCTATCTAGTAGGGCACTCCTCACAGTTGGGTAAAACTGGTGGTCTGGATAGGAAGTTAGGCAGAAGCTGACTGGGCATCGACCCAGGCAGAACCTTTCAGGCAGACAGGGGGAAAGAGAAACATCTACAGCTGCAGACAGAGAGGTCCCTGACAGGGGTGGGATCCTGTCAGAGGCCTAGATAGAAGGCCACGGAGCTGCGCCTGCCCCACGTTCGGCAGCATCCTAAGAAAGGACATGAGGAGAATTGCGTTGCTGAGAGTGAGAAACGAAGTCATAGCACAAGGAGAGGAATCCAGAGGGAGTTCTGCCCTGCAACAGGCTGCCTCTCTCTGAGGCGCAGAAGCCGGTAACCAGAACACCAAGGGAGTAAGGAACTCTATGCTTTACTTCAGAGACTGGCAGGACAGTTAATTCCACGTTAGCTGCCCGACCTTACACCCAGGAGGCATGGTGGCAACTTGTGGGGGCTGGGGCATCTCTAGGGTCCCTGTAAAAAGCCTCAGGCCATCAGTCATACAGGTTTGTCCTATCCATACCATCTGGAGGACAGAGAGAAAGAGACAGAACACCTAGAACACCAACATCAGTTGTGAGTAGGGTTGAGCGACTTTTCTTTTTATAGGTTCGGGTCGGGTTTCACGAAACTCGACTTTTTCAAAAGTCGGGTCGAGTGAAATCGGCCGATCCTATAGAAAAGTCGGGGTCGGGGTCTGCCGAAACACAAAACCCAATGCAGTGCATTGGGTTTCTAATGGTTCCCAGGGTCTGAAGGAGAGGAAACTCTCCTTCAGGCCCTGGGATCCATATTTAAGTGTAAAAGAATCAAAATAAAAAATATTGATATACTTACCCTCGGACGTGCCCTGGTTCTAACCGGCAGCCTTCCTTCCTAAGAATGAGCGCCTGAAGGACCTTCGATGACGTCGCGGCTTGTCATTGGTCGCGTGAGCGGTCACATGGGTGTCATGCGACCAATCACAAGCCGCGACGTCATCTAAGGTCCTTCAGGCGCTGATTCTTAGGAAAGAAGGCTGCGGGTTAGAACCAGGGCGCGTCCGAGGGTGAGTATATACCTATTAGGAATATACTCACCCTCGGACGCGCCCTCGGACGCTTCCTTCCTAAGAATTAGCGCCTGAAGGACCTTAGATGACATCGCGGCTTGTGATTGGTTGCGTGACCGCCCATGTGACCGCTCACGCGACCAATCACAAGCCGCGACGTCATCGAAGGCCCTTCAGGCGCTCATTCTTAGGAAGGAAGGCTGCTGGTGAGAACCAGGGCGCATCCGAGGGTGAGTATATCAATATTTTTTTATTTTTATTCTTTATTTTACACTTAAATATGAATTCCGATACCGATTCCCGATATCCTAAACATATTGGAACTCGGTATCGGAATTCCGATTCCAGATCAGAAGATCGCCGACCTCATGGCCGACCCCACACAGGGGTCGGGTCGGGTTTCATGAAACCCGACTTTGCCAAAAGTCGGCGACTTCTGAATTTGGCCAACCCGTTTTGCTCAACCCTAGTTGTGAGGACCTCACAGAGAAGCTCAGCAGGGAGGTACTAAAACCCTCAGGCGCTAGAGGAAGGCTACTGATTTCCACCTGGATAAGGGGACTCTTATATTGCCTTCAGACCGGCCGGACACTGCCTGCCCTGTGATCTGGTGCTCTGGACTGTGGACGCTGAAGCCTTCAGTAAAGGTAAAGAGACTGCAACCTTGTGTTCTCGTTATTCACTGCGCCTTACAACATCCACCATCCACCATCCACACACCGGGAAGCCCTGGGGATACACTTCACCTATGGGAAGGGATACCATCTAGCTGCCATAACATCACCCCAGCGGACCCCTAAGCAGCGTCGGTCACCCTGACCGAATACCACAGGTGGCGTCACGAACATTATCCTATAAACTTTCGTCCTTTTATTGGACGCCCCTCAAAGAGCCACGGACCGGGTCAGGCCACCGTGACATCCCTGACGAGAACCGAAGGGCCCGGCTCCGAGTACCCCACTGCCCTGACGTGGGGGCGATCCAGTCACTCTGTGTGGTCACTCTGAGCAGTCACTCTGTGCGGTCACTCTATGCGGTCACTCTATGCGGTCACTCTGTGTGGTCACTCTGAGCAGTCACTCTGTGCGGTCACTCTGAGCAGTCACTCTGTGCGGTCACTCTATGCGGTCACTCTGTGAGGTCACTCTATGTAGTCACTCTGAGCAGTCACTCTGTGTGGTCACTCTGAGCAGTCACTCTGTGCGGTCACTCTATGCGGTTACTCTGTGAGGTCACTCTATGTAGTCACTCTGAGCAGTCATTCTGTGCGGTCAATCTGAGCGGTCACTCTGCATTAACTCTGTACGGTCACTCTGAGCATTCACTCTGTGCGGTCACTGTGCAGTCACTCTGAGCAGTCACTCTGTGCGGTCACTCTGTGCGGTCACTCTGTGCGGTCACTCTATGTAGTCACTCTGTGCGGTCACTCTGTGTACCCAATCAACAAGGTGAGACACTAGACTTAGGTACTGTCCTGATTGGGTACATGTTATCATGATGAGATGGCTTTTATGCTCTTTTGATCAAAATAATGATAAGTACTCAGTGTTATTTACATGTGTTACTATTTATTTACTTACTATATATATATAGGGTATATGCTCATTGTTTTTTCTAGTTTTTTTTTTCTGGTAATGTCCATAGTATGAATGTGCATCTACCACTGCACTTATACTCACAGGTATGGTCGCTCATGTCTTTGGTTTTACCAAAGTAATATTGGTAGCTAAGGTCTAGGTTAATTTTACTAAATGTTGACTTTTTGCTGCTACCAAAATTGATTTTGTTGACTAAAAGTTTGACTACATAGTAACATAGTAACATAGTTAGTAAGACCAAAAAAAGACATTTGTCCATCCAGTTCAGCCTATATTCCATCATAATAAATCCCAGATCTACGTCCTTCTACAGAACCTAATAATTGTAAGATACAATATTGTTCTGCTCCAGGAAGACATCCAGGCCTCTCTTGAACCCCTCGACTGAGTTCGCCATCACCACCTCCTCAGGCAAGCAATTCCAGATTCTCACTGCCCTAACAGTAAAGAATCCTCTTCTATGTTGGTGGAAAAACCTTCTCTCCTCCAGACGCAAAGAATGCCCCCTTGTGCCCGTCACCTTCCTTGGTATAAACAGATCCTCAGCGAGATATTTGTATTGTCCCCTTATATACTTTTTTTAAACATTTATTCAATTTTCTCTGGAAAAAATACTGAAACTGAAAACATACAAACACTCAACAAGCCATTGTTATAATTAAAAATTAAAAAGCAGAATTGTTCCAAGTTGAAAATATGAGGCTTTTTTTCACACTAACATTTTGTCCCACAATCGCCATTGATTTATAATAAGGTCTGTCAGGTTCTGTTGTGGATTTCTTCAAATCTGAGAAGACTACTAATGAAAGCTGCAACCAACGCCTAGAGAGCAGACCCTAAAGGCCGGCGTCACACTTAGCGTAGGGAAATACGGTCCGTTTTTTACAGGCGTAATACGCAGAAATGTTGCCTAAACAGTGTTCCGTATGTAATCCATTGGCAAGTGTGGCAGCATATTTTGCGCATTTAATTCTGCGTATGTAATCCGTAAGGCATCCGTATTGCGTGGTTTTTTTTTCACAACCAGCCAAAATGGACATTTAACGGTTTTCAGGCCTGAAATTAATTTAAATCATCATCAGCAACCCTATTTAAGGCCTCTACAACAGGTGGCAGCCTCCAATCTGGTCATTTTGTTGCTGTGCTTCTGTTGGTGGTTATTTGGCAACATGTCTGACCTTCTGCATTTCACCCCAACTGAGCGGGTGTTATATGACTGGGTGTTGTCACGTTGCTTTGGCCAGCCATACCCAGTGATAGTGGATCCGCGGAGGAGAAGAAGAATGTGGGTACATCCACTTTTGAGGCAACGCCTCACTAAAGGCCATTTTCACTGGCTATATATTCACCAGCCTCACTACTGTATGTTGATGATGTTTTTCTAATGTAAATGTGTTTTTTTTATGTGGCCTAGCAGCTAAATTCAATAGATTATATAGAAAATATGTAGTTAATGTTAACTTTCTGTTGCCAGTGTATATTTTTGAAGGTACCCTGGTTACCTTCTTTTTTATATCCACACATTACTTGTCTTCACTATGATTTTTACTAAGCATTCTAATAACATTGGTAATAATTTATATTTTGGTGTGCTTTCAGCTTCTTGTCAACTGGAATATCGTATGCTGGCCTCCATTTTGAATTTTTAATTGAGAGGTCCACTATTTCCGGCATAGTGCGGGCTACGTGTATGGAAATTTGGGCAAGACTACACGAACTGGTGATGCCTGTGCCCAAAATGGACGAATGGGTGAAGATAGCATGTGGCTTTGAGGATAATTGTGATTTCCTACATTGTATTGGAGCCCTTGATTGGAAACACATCCAGGTGCGTAAGCCGCTGAACTCAGGGTCTCAATTCTTCAATTATAAACAGTTTTTCTCTGTAGTGTTGTTAGCTCTGGTTGACAGTCACTACAGGTTTATAATTGTAGATATTGGGGCCTGTGGGAGAACTGGAGACTCAAGAGTCTTCATTCTTCCTTTATGGGTCGTCGGCTGCGTGATAACCAGTTGGACCTACCACCATCAACTCAACTCCCAGGCTCCAATGTTGAAGCTGTCCCATATGTCCTTGTGGCAGATGAGGCCTTCCAGTTGACAGGGCATGTCATGAGGCCATATCCCCGTCGAAACCTGGACCACCGACAGCGGATCTTTAATTTGCATTTATCACGGGCACAACAACTGGTGGAGTGCGCCTTTGGCATTCTTTGTGCCAAATGGCGGGTCCTCCAGTCTGCAATTCAGCTGAATGAATCAAATGTAAATGAAGTTATTAAAGCTTGTGTAGTTTTACATAACTTCACCAGACTACATGAGTGCTCCTCGGCTGATAGTGGTGAAGGCATGTTGGCCAATGTGGGTAGGCTTACACCACATGGCCTTCCTCTGCGTCGTTCCCTTTCTGGACTCAAAGTTCGGGATATTTTTACCAATTATTTTCTTTCAGCTCAGGGTGTTACTCCCTGGCAAGATAATGTTGTTTCTATGTTGTGATTTGTTCCTATATATATTTACATCTGAAAAGATAAAATTATGTTACTTAACTGTGTGTGTTGAATAGACTTATTGAAGAGATGGTTACGAATATAATAATTGTCTATGGTGTATTAATGATTGGTCCAACAAACTTAAATTGGCTTTTGTGTACATTTTTTAATTTTAGTACAAGCCAAAGAATTTTTTTAGAACACCATATTAACATCATATGGCTTTTGTGGCCATTTTAACTTGGCATAACAAAATTTTCTACAGATTCCGATAATTTGGTGGAGGTGATGGCAGCAGTTCGGGTTGCTGCTCTTGTGGCCCTTGTTGGGCCAATTGTCCTTCACCTTGTGTGGGTAATCTCTGTTGGCCCTGCTCCAAATACTGTGCTTGCTCGTATTGGCCAGTTGTGGATTGGCCTTAAGGGTTTAGACTACGGGTCACAAGAGGAATGTAATATTCCCGTGACTCAATCCCCCTCCCCCCCCAATATGGCCATGTTGTCCAAACTCAGGTTGGGACCAGCCTCCAGCACTGGGTCTGTACAAGTGGCAATATTGGGAAGGTTGCTGGTAGGAAGGCATCTGGTAAGGTGTTGGCCTTGGTGGGTTTTGAGTGGGAACGGGTAGAGGTGTGGGCACACGTGGAGTTGGTGCTTCAGATCCCTCTTGAGCATTCACTTGTTGAGTTGTTTGAAGACGCATGAGGTTACGTGGTGACAGCTGCCACCCCTCAATGTATTCAAACAACTCATATGGGCTATTTGGGGGGGTGCATGCATCAAGAAGGATTTGAATGCACCCTCTCACACGTAGCCTCACCTCATGGACTAGGGGACGTAGGTGTTAGGGCTAGCGGAACGCACCAAATAATAAGACAGATAGAGTATGGTGCGTTCGCAGCCCGGGGTCCACCGTGCAGAGATGGAACATGCTGCCAAGTAATGACGGACTATATGGCGGTACTCATAAGTATACACACGTGGGTTAAACTTCACCCAGCGTGAAGGAAGCGATCCTGTTGCGTCACAGGACCGCGGTACCGCACATAGAGCGCGAGCAAGTAGTCAGCGAACTCAACCCCAACTAGGATTGAAGTCCGATTAGACCCTTGCTGGCACAACACCGCAACTGGGTGTGTAAGGAAACTAAATAACAATATTAAGGCACAAGAGTGCATGCGGTGCCGCACTGACGAATGCCACTAACCACCCAGGCTTGGGTAAGGAAAGCACAGAGGAAGTGCACGGCGCCGTACTGGCGGTCACAGCAACTGGACGCTGTAATGTGTGATTTGTGCTGTAGGATAAGTCGGGCGCTAGATAGCAACCATACACCTTCCGCGAACAGACATTCAATAGGGTAGGGGTATCCAAGGACGACTTGCACTCACAACATACACACATTAACAATTGTACACTAGCGCATGGCCGTGCGGTCATGCGCAGTTTATATAGTTGCAGCACAGGAAGTGGCCACAGAAACTTTGCCCTTCCAAGACCTGCCAAGAGGACCAATGGAATGTGCTGCAGAGCCTGAGCACATGACCCTCGATCTCCAACGGGAGATCTTGCCCTGGGCATGCTCAGTGTGTGCAGACAAGGACTTAGTCCCAGAGAAGTCCGCTCGCTGCTGACCAGCACTGGCTTTAATGGCAGAAGCTGAAGAAGCAGCAGTAACTCTCTGTACAGAGTGAGACTCAGCAAGACGCTGGGACCGACGTCCCTGCTGAGCAGACTCCACTGCGGCTGGATAAGAATGGGAGACCGCAGCGGAGATGGCTCGAGATTCCCCCTGTGCAGAAGTGGGAACTCGAGACCTAACATTACCCCCCCTCCTTGGGCCTCGCTACGCTCGAAGGCAGCAATGAGCTGTGGGGCCCGAATGTTTTCAGCAGGCTCCCATGACCTGTCCTCTGGGCCATAACCCTTCCAATCCACCAGATAGAACTTTTTGCCGCGTACCACCTTGCACCCCAAAATAGCGTTCACCTCGTAATCGTCCGTAGACGAACCCGATGTCCCGGCAGATGACTCGGAAAACCGGGACATGTATACAGGTTTCAAGAGGGACACATGAAAGGTGTCGGTGATACCCAAGCGTGGAGGAAGAGCCAAACGGTAGACCACAGGATTAACCCGTTCGAGAACCTTGAAGGGACCCAAGTAGCAAGGAGCAAACTTAGTGGACTCAACTCGCAGCCTGATGTTACGGGCGGAGAGCCACACCAAGTCGCCAGGAGCAAAGGTCGGAGCGGGGCGCCGATGAACATCGGCAGAGGACCTCATTCTCTCCTTGGAGGCCCGAATGGCATCCTGCGTGCGGTCCCAAATGTCCCGTGCCTCCACAGCCCAGTCTGCCACCCTGGAGTCAGCAGAAGACTCAGGCATGGGCACAGGAACACGCGGATGCTGGCCGTAATTTAGGAGGAATGGAGTCTGACCGGTGGAGTCGGCTACGGCATTGTTAAGTGCAAACTCTGCCCACGGTAGCAAGGATGCCCAGTCATCCTGCCTGGCAGAAACAAAATGTCGTAAATATGTGACCAAGGTCTGGTTGGCCCTCTCTACCAACCCATTCGTCTCGGGATGATATGCCGAAGAGAGATTCAACTCAATACTGAGTAGACGACAAAGCTCTCTCCAGAATCGAGATGCAAACTGGGGACTCCGGTCACTAACAATTTTGTCTGGCATACCGTGTAGGCGAAAGATATGCTTGACAAACAAGACAGCCAACGCCCGTGCAGAAGGTAGCCGTGGAAGAGGCACCAAGTGCACCATTTTGGAAAAATGGTCGGTGATCACCCAGATAATGGTGCAGTTACGAGACTTGGGTAAGCCCACCACAAAGTCCATCCCGACCATCTCCCAGGGCCTGTCCGCCACCGGCAGAGAATAAAGCAAACCAGCTTGCCGTTGCCGAGGAGTCTTGTTCTTGGCGCAAGAGACACACGCCCGAACATACTCTGCGACATCACGAGCCATATGCGGCCACCAGTATGTCCTCGCCAGTAACTCAGATGTCCTTTTGGTACCAAAATGTCCACCCACCCTGGACGAGTGTGCCCAAGAGAGAACCTCCGGTCGCAAACTGGATGGAACAAAAGTCTTGCCCGGGGGCACAGACTCTAGCGAAACCGGGGCCACAGTTCTCAAGCTCTCGGTGGGGACAATAAGCCGAGGCTCCTCCTCCTCCTCCGCAGATGACACAACGGAGCGAGAGAGAGCGTCGGCCCGAATGTTCTTCTCCCCAGAAAGAAAATGGAGGGTGAAATGAAACTGGGAGAAGAATAAGGACCATCTGGCCTGGCGAGAATTCAACAGCTGGGCTGTCTGCAGGTACACCAAATTTTTATGGTCTGTGAAGACTTGGAAGGGAAAACGTGCTCCCTCCAAGAGATGTCTCCACTCCGAGAAAGCCAACTTCATGGCTAGCAACTCCCTGTCCCCGATGGAATAATTCCTCTCTGCTGGTGAGAAGGTCTTGGAGAAAAAGAAGCAAGGATGCTTCCGACCTTGAGCATCCTTTTGGAAGAGGACTGCTCCAGCACCAACAGAAGAGGCATCCACCTCCATGATAAATGGCTTATCAACATCGGGGCGATGTAGGATGGGAGCGCTAGCGAAGTGTGACTTTATAGAGTTAAAGGCCTTGGAGACCTCCTCAGACCACAATTTGGGATTCGCCCCCTTCCTGGTGAGGGCAACCAAGGGAGCTACCAAAGTTGAGAAGTGCGGAATGAACTGGCGATAATAATTAATGAACCCCATAAAGCGCTGCACCGCTTTAAGAGAATGGGGTTCCTGCCAGTCCATCACAGCCTGTAGTTTGGCAGGATCCATAGCCAATCCCTGGGCAGAGATGATGTAGCCCAGGAAAGGTAAGGACTCCTGCTCAAACATACACTTCTCCAACTTGGCATAGAGGGAGTTTGCCCGTAGGAGGTCGAAGACTTTGCAAACATCTCTCCGGTGGGAGTCAATATCTGGAGAGTAGATGAGAATATCATCCAGATAGACTACGACCGAGGTGGAAAGCATATCCCGGAAGATATCGTTCACAAAGTCTTGGAAAACGGCTGGGGCATTACAGAGCCCGAAGGGCATCACCAGATATTCATAGTGCCCATCCCTGGTGTTAAAAGCCGTCTTCCATTCGTCCCCCTCACGGATGCGAATCAGGTTGTAAGCACCCCGCAGATCTAGTTTAGTAAATACCCTTGCTCCTCGAAGCCTATCGAAGAGCTCAGATATCAAGGGCAAAGGATACTTATTTTTAACGGTGATGGCATTAAGACCCCTGTAGTCTATGCATGGACGCAATTCCCCATTCTTCTTCTGCACGAAGAAGAACCCTGCCCCAGCAGGTGACACTGACTTCCTAATGAATCCTCTTGCCAGATTTTCCTGGATGTACTGTGACATTGCCTCCGTCTCCGGGAGAGATAGCGGATAGACTCGACCCCGGGGAGGCTCAGCACCAGGCAAGAGATCAATAGGACAGTCATAGGGGCGATGGGGCGGAAGGATCTCCGCCGCCTTTTTGGAGAACACGTCTGCATAAGACCAATACTGCTTGGGGAGACAGGAAAGATCTGCGGGTACCTCTGTAGTAGCAACCTGAACGCACTCCCTCTGACACCTACCCCCACAAGATTCGCCCCATCCCAGGATTCTGCCAGAGGACCACTCGATATGAGGAGAGTGGTACCGTAGCCAAGGTATTCCCAACAGGACCTCATCAATTCCCTCAGGAATGACGAGCAGAGATATAATCTCCTGATGAGATGGCGACATGGACAGAGTAAAAGGGATGGTCTGGTGTGTTATCTGTGAGGGCAGTGTCGACCCATTCACCACTCGTACCGTTACTGGTTGAGCTAGCATAACCAGGGGTATTGCGTGACGTTGGGCGAAGGCGGAAGACATAAAATTGCCCTCCGCCCCAGAATCCACGCAGAGCTCTACCGAGTGGGAGAATGAGCCTATAGTAATTGACCCCTTAAAGGACAATTTAGAGGCAAATGTCGCCGTGTCTAGTGTACCTCCACCTACTACCACTAGACGCTGACGTTTCCTCGACCGCTGAGAACATCTGGTGGCTAGATGTCCTGACTGCTGGCAAACATGACAGACCTTGAGTGCACAAGCGGTCCGGGACTTAGATCCCGCTTGTGACACTTCCCTGGCCTCATGTGACTCAGGAACCAGGACCGGAGATTCCAGAGGTTTGGCGAAGGTAGGAGCCAGCCGAAACCTCTGCCTACACTGGGCTCGCTCTAACCTCCGCTCGTTAAAACGGAGGTCAATTCGAGTGGAGACAGTTATTAACTCCTCCAGTGTGGCAGGAACCTCCCTAGTGGCCAGAGCGTCCTTAACGTGGTCAGCCAGGCCCCTCCATAATATGGGGATAAGAGCTTTATCCGACCAATCCAGCTCAGAAGCTAAAGTGCGGAATTGGACGGCAAAATGACTGACCAAGGACTCACCCTGAGTTAATGCCAGCAGTTGGAGCGCAGTATCATGGGTGACTTGAGGTCCTAAAAAGACCTGTTTCAGAGTGCTCAGAAACAGCGGAGCACTCTGCACCACATGATCGCCACGCTCCCACAGCGGCGTAGCCCATTCCAACGCCCTGTCCGACAAGAGAGACACTATAAATCCCACCTTAGCCCGCTCTGTGGGAAAACGTGCAGCCAGGAGCTCGAGGTGAATTGAGCACTGACTCACAAATCCCCTACAAAATTTGCTATCACCAGAAAATTTTTCTGGCAGCGGGAGGCGAGAAAATGTCGGAGCAGGGGTGGCAATGGACAGGGTTGCTGCAGCCACGCTAGCAGCCTGTACAGCAACTGCGGTAACATCCACAGCTGAGGTTGCGCTCTCAAGAGCCGCCAACCTACCCTCCAGCTGCTGGATATACCGCAAGGATTGCTGTTTGTCCGTCATTACTAGCCAGACCCTGGCGCTAGTGTAATGTTAGGGCTAGCAGAATGCACCAAATTATAAGACAGATAGAGTATGGTGCGTTCGCAGCCCGGGGTCCACCGTGCAGAGATGGAACCTGCTGCCAAGTAATGACGGACTATATGGCGGTACTCATAAGTATACACACGTGGGTTAAACTTCACCCAGTGTGAAGGAAGCGATCCTGTTGCGTCACAGGACCGCGGTACCGCACATAGAGCGCGAGCAAGTAGTCAGCGAACTCAACCCCAACTAGGATTGAAGTCCGATTAGACCCTTGCTGGCACAACACCGCAACTGGGTGTGTAAGGAAACTAAATAACAATATTAAGGCACAAGAGTGCATGCGGTGCCGCACTGACGAATGCCACTAACCACCCAGGCTTGGGTAAGGAAAGCACAGAGGAAGTGCACGGCGCCGTACTGGCGGTCACAGCAACTGGACGCTGTAATGTGTGATTTGTGCTGTAGGATAAGTTGGGCGCTAGATAGCAACCATACACCTTCCGCGAACAGACATTCAATAGGGTAGGGGTATCCAAGGACGACTTGCACTCACAACATACACACATTAACAATTGTACACTAGCGCATGGCCGTGCGGTCATGCGCAGTTTATATAGTTGCAGCACAGGAAGTGGCCACAGAAACTTTGCCCTTCCAAGACCTGCCAAGAGGACCAATGGAATGTGCTGCAGAGCCTGAGCACATGACCCTCGATCTCCAACGGGAGATCTTGCCCTGGGCATGCTCAGTGTGTGCAGACAAGGACTTAGTCCCAGAGAAGTCCGCTCGCTGCTGACCAGCACTGGCTTTAATGGCAGAAGCTGAAGAAGCAGCAGTAACTCTCTGTACAGAGTGAGACTGAGCAAGACGCTGGGACCGACGTCCCTGCTGAGCAGACTCCACTGCGGCTGGATAAGAATGGGAGACCGCAGCGGAGATGGCTCGAGATTCCCCCTGTGCAGATGTGGGAACTCGAGACCTAACAGTAGGTACCGGGCCAGGCTCCGCAAATAGGCCTCCTCACCCTCATCCTGAGCAGCCCTGGCCAGATAATTGAGGACCCCAGTGTCCACATGCCTCTTACTTTCCATCAGCTCTCTCCTTCTGCAGCCACGGTGTGAAGTCACAGCAGGCTGTGAGGAGGTCTCCAGTGGGACAGTATGGCTACTGCTGTTTCCAGGATCATCCTGGATTATTGGAGCTGGTGCTGCTGTGGGTGATGGTGCAGCATTTGGGCCAGTTGTTTCCGGAGCTTGGGATGAAGCAGAAGATGGACCTGGAAGTATCCGATGATGGGCCAGCCACCTCTTTCACTTCCCCGACCGGATCAATGACAACCTCAGAGTCTGAGCCGGTCTCCCTCTTAGTGAGGTTGGACTGAGTTCTGTTAGGAAAGTATAAGAAAAATAAAATCACATTTAATTATATGACCATTGCAAACATATGTGTAATGTGTTGTGAGATTTGTACTTACGGTTTCAAATCCATACTGAGATCCAGAAAGGACAGCCTATCAAAATATATATATATTCATTTTGAAGGAGCAGCTGCCCCACTCCTGGCCCTCCGTATTGATCCCGAATGCTGCGCAATCATCTCATAACATCTTCCACTGCAATGACAGAGAAGAAAATAATGTATAAGGCCATTGTGCACAGTGGTACCATGTGCGGCAGACTTCCGGGATGTCTGTCTGCCGTTTTTATCTAATTAGCATGTCTAAGCTTCTTGATTGAGGGCTTAGCACATTTCCTGTCACCTGCAAAAGTCTTGCGTATTTTTCGCAAGTCACACGCATGGTCCGTGTGCAATCCGTATTTTTCTAGCCCCATAGACTTTAATTGGCAGATTTTTTGCGCAATACGCTGACAAACGCAGCATGCTGCGATTTTCTCAGCCCGTAAAATACGGCTGTGAAATATACGGCAGATAGGAGCTTCCCCATAGAGAATCATTGGTCCGTGTGCAATGCGTTGTTTTTGCCCCTCTCATACGTCCGTAAAACTCACTAGTGTGACCCCGGCCAAATAAGTTTCACGCACCTTAGAAATCTGCCAACAATTTAATATGTTTTGGAGATGCCCATCTGTCCTATATCTTCGACTGGATGGAGCAAGGATTAGACAAGTTGCATTTTAAAGGGGTTTTCCAATACACCGATATCAGATCTGGCAACCCCACCAATCAGCCACTCAGCCGAATGCAGCCACATGAAAACAGAGTAGCAGAATGGAACACCACCACAGCTGGTGGCCACTCTTGGGTACTGCAAATTTACTCATTTTTTTTTACATAGGGACATACCCAAGAATGGCCACTAAACAGTGTGACGGAGAAGTGATTTTTACATCCAACTAGTGCCAGAGCTGCCAGCAGATAAGCATTGGGGGTGCCAAGATTTAGCCCCTCACCGGTTTGATATTAATGAATTATGTAAAGGAATGGAAATGGAAAACCCTTTTAATACATCTAATAATCTGTGTATTGGATAAAAGCAACAATAGAAGTCTGTACAAGCCAATCATCTCTCTCCTTTATCTGAAGTACTCCATATATATATATATACATATATATATATATATATATATATATATATACACATATATATATCTACTATATAAAGCTGAATGTGTGTGTGTGTGTATGTGTGTATGTCCGGGATTGGCATCTGCACCGTCGCAGCTACAGCCACAAAATTTTGCACAGTCACACGTCTGGACCCCGAGAGCGTCATAGGCTATATTGTGAGGTGAAATTTTAACCCCACGCGTTCCAATTCACCAAACTATTTTGCCCCTATCTACATAATGGGGAAAAAAGTGAAAGGAAAAGTGTTGGAGGCGTCGCAGCTACAGAAACAAAATTTTGCACAGTCACACGTCTGGACCCCGAGAGCGTCATAGGCTACGTTGTGAGGTGAAATTTTAACCCCGCGCGTTCCAATTCACCAAACAATTTTGCCCCTATCTACATAATGGGGAAAAAAGTGAAAGGAAAAGTGTTGGAGGCGTCGCAGCTACAGAAACAAGATTTTGCACAGTCACACGTCTGGACCCTGAGAGCGTCATAGGCTACGTTGTGAGGTGAAATTTTAACCCCGCGTGTTCCAATTCACCAAACAATTTTGCCCCTATCTACATAATGGGGAAAAATGAAAGGAAAAGTGTAGGAGGCAAATTGACAGCTGCCAGATGTGAACAAGGGGGACTTAAAGAATGAGAGCGATGGCGCCAAAGAGTATATACCGTACAGTTGCTAAGGTGGGGCCCCGACATGGGATACTCACCACACACGGGGATATGAACACACACAAAATGCGCCACACACTACCACGTGCTTGAACACATATTACCCTCAGCACACATTTCACCACAAATACACCAACCTCGCCACATAAAAGTCGAAACACAAAAGTCGCTACTCAAAACTCACCACGCGCAGAACTCGCCACATGCAAAAACTAGGCTCACGCAAAACTCGCCACAAGTGCAAAATTCTCCTCATGAAAAACTCGCCACATGCAAAACTTGCACACGCGGAAAAATTGCCACATGCACAAAAGTTGCAACACATGCAAAAGTTGCCTCACACAAAACTTGCACATACTCAAAAGGCACCACACATAATACTCGCAACGCGCAAAACTCGCCATGTGCAAAACTTGCTGCACACAACTTGCTACACTAACCTGTGACATGCAACTCGACACACAAAAAGTTGCTACACGCATGTTGCCACACAAAACTCATCTCACAAAAGTCGCTACATGCATGTCGCCACACACAACTCAACACACACAACTTGACAAATGAAACTCGCCCTAAAACACACACAAGTCTGGTATTATCCTTCAAAAATAAAAATCTGATTAATAAGCAGACAAACTACAAGAGCAACAAATGTACCATATAGGAAAGACAGCAGCTGTCAGTCACATGACCTGTCTATTATGTGTATGTGTGAGCTAATATATACTGCCAGGGGGAGGGTTTCCTGTTGGCTGGGGATTTATCAGGCTGCCAATTTATCTTACAAATACTGAGGTAAAAATACTGAGCAAATAACGTGTTAACGAGGTCTAATACAGGAGATCACACAGGTATATACTATATACAGGGGAGATGACACACAGATATATACTATATACAGGAGAGATGACACACAGGTATATACTATATAAAGGAGGAGATGACATACAGGTACATACTATATACAGGAGGAGATGAAATACAGGTATATACTATATACAGGAGGAGATGACACACAGGTATATACTATATACAGGAGCAGATTACCTACAGGTATATACTATATACAGGAGGAGATGACATACAGGTATATGCTATATATAGAAGATGACATACAGGTATATACTATATACAGGAGGAGATGACACACAGATATATACTATATACAGGGGAGATGACACACAGGTATATACTATATACAGGAGGAGATGACATACAGGTATATACTATATACAGAAGGAGATGACATACAGGTATATACTATATATAGGAGGAGATGACATACAGGTATATACTATATATAGGAGGAGATGACATACAGGTATATACTATATATAGGAGGAGATGACATACAGGTATATACTATATACAGGGGAGATGACACACAGCAGGTATATACTATATACAGGGGAGATGACATACAGGTATATACTATATACAGGAGATGACATACAGGTGTATACTATATATAAGGGAGATGACAAACATGTATATACTGAGGTGAAAATGAGAGGTGTGAGGTGAAAATGAAAAGGTGTGAGTGCAAAATGAGAGGAGTGAGGGAAAATAGTGTAGTGATCGGAAAATGACAGATGTGAGGTCGAAATGACAAGTGTTAGGCGGTAATGAGAGGAGTGAGGGAGAAAATGAGAGGTGTGAGGGAGAAAATGAGAGATGTGAGGGGGGAAATTAAAGATGTGATTGGGAAAATGAGAGAAGTGACGTGCTATAACTAACCACAGATATTTACTATGCCCAGGCAACGCCGGGCTCTTCAGCTAGTCTACTATATAAAGCTGAATGTGTGTGTGTGTGTGTGTGTGTATGTCCGGGATTGGCATCTGCACCGTCGCAGCTACAGCCACAAAATTTTGCACGGTCACACGTCTGGACCCCAAGAGCGTCATAGGCTACGTTGTGAGGCGAAATTTTAACCCCGCGCTTTCCAATTCACCAAACAATTTTGCCCCTATCTACATAATGGGGAAAAAGGTGAAAGGAAAAGTGTTGGAGGCGTCGAAGCTACAGCCACAAAATTTTGCACAGTCACACGTCTGGACCCTGAGAGCGTCATAGGCTACGTTGTGAGGTGAAATTTTAACCCCGCACGTTCCAATTCACCAAACAATTTTGCCCCTATCTACATAATGGGGAAAAAAGTGAAAGGAAAAGTGTTGGAGGCGTCGCACCTACAGAAACAAAATTTTGCACAGTCACACGTCTGGACCCTGAGAGCGTCATAGGCTATGTTGTGAGGTGAAATTTTAACCCCGCGCTTTCCAATTCACCAAACAATTTTGCCCCTATCTACATAATGGGGAAAAAGGTGAAAGGAAAAGTGTTGGAGGCGTCGAAGCTACAGCCACAAAATTTTGCACAGTCACACGTCTGGACCCTGAGAGCGTCATAGGCAACGTTGTGAGGTGAAATTATAACCCCGCGCTTTCCAATTCACCAAACTATTTTTCCCCTATCTACATAATGGGGAAAAGTGAAAGGAAAAGTGTTGGAGGCAAATTGACAGCTGCCAGATGTGAACAAGGGGGACTTAAAGAATGAGAGCGATGGCGCCAAAGAGTATATACCGATCAGTTGCTAAGGTGGGGCCCCGACATGAGATACTCACCACACATGGGGATATGAACACACACACAAAATGCGCCACACACTACCACGTGCTTGAACACATATTACCCTAAGCACACATTTCACCACACATACACCAACCTCGCCACATAAAAGTCCAAACACAAAAGTCGCCGCTCAAAACTCACCACGCGCAAAACTCGCCACATGCAAAAACTAGGCTCACGCAAAACTCGCCACAAGTGCAAAACTCACCTCATGGAAAACTCGCCACACGCAAAACTTGCACACGTGGAAAAATTGCCACATGCACAAAATTTGCAACACATGCAAAAGTTGCCTCACACAAAACTTGCACATACTCAAAAGGCACCAGACATAAAACTCACCACGTGCAAAACTCGCCATGCGCAAAACTTGCTGCACACAACTTGCTACACTAACCTGTCACATGCAACTCGACACACAAAAAGTTGCTACACGCATGTTGCCACACAAAACTCATCTCACAAAAGTCGCTACATGCATGTCGCCACACACAACTCAACACACACAACTTGACAGACGAAACTCGCCCTAAAACACACACAAGTCTGGTATTAGCCTTCAAAAATAAAAATCTGATTAATAAGCAGACAAACTACAAGAGCAACAAATGTACCATATAGGAAATACAGCAGCTGTCAGTCACATGACCTGTCTATTATGTGTATGTGTGAGCTAATATATACTGCCAGGGGGAGGGCTTCCTGTTGGCTGGGGATTTATCAGGCTGCCAATTTATCTTACAAATACTGAGGTAAAAATACTGAGCAAATAATGTGTTAACGAGGTCTAATACAGGAGATCACACAGGTATATACTATATACAGGGGAGATGACACACAGATATATACTATATACAGGAGAGATGACACACAGGTATATACTATATAGAGGAGGAGATGACATACAGGTACATACTATATACAGGAGGAGATGACATACAGGTATATACTATATACAGGAGGAGATGACACACAGGTATATACTATATACAGGAGCAGATTACCTACAGGTATATACTATATACAGGAGGAGATGACATACAGGTATATGCTATATATAGAAGATGACATACAGGTATATACTATATACAGGAGGAGATGACACACAGATATATACTATATACAGGGGAGATGACACACAGGTATATACTATATACAGGAGGAGATGACATACAGGTATATACTATAAATAGAAGGAGATGACATACAGGTATATACTATATATAGGAAGAGAGGACATACAGGTATATACTATATATAGGAGGAGATGACATACAGGTATTTACTATATATAGGAGGAGATGACATACAGGTATATACTATATACAGGGGAGATGACACACAGCAGGTATATACTATATACAGGGGAGATGACATACAGGTATATACTATATACAGGAGATGACATACAGGTGTATACTATATATAAGGGAGATGACAAACATGTATATACTGAGGTGAAAATGAGAGGTGTGAGGTGAAAATGAAAAGGTGTGAGTGCAAAATGAGAGGAGTGAGGGAAAATAGTGTAGTGATCGGAAAATGACAGATGTGAGGTCGAAATGACAAGTGTTAGGCGGGAATGAGGAATGAGGGATAAAATGAGAGGTGTGAGGGAGAAAATGAGAGGTGTGAGGGAGAAAATGAGAGGAGTGAGGGAGAAAATGAGAGGTGTGAGGGAGAAAATGAGAGATGTGAGGGGGAAAATTAAAGATGTGATTGGGAAAGTGAGAGGAGTGATGGGAAAATAAGAGAAGTGACGTGCTATAACTAACCACAGATATTTACTATGCCCAGGCAACGCCGGGCTCTTCAGCTAGTATATATATATATATATATATATATTGTGATGCAGTGACCCATGTTAGAGCTAGGGGGTGCTGTATGTGCTCCTAAGGATATGCATGGAGGCATATCTTTAATGGTGATAATGAAACAGTATCTGGCATGACTGTAAATGGCCGGTATGTGTCGCAGAGGGAGTCTGCGCTGTAAGCCTGTAGTATTGTTGTTCTGGGACCTGTAATCCCACAAGTATTTGTATAGTTAAAAGGGAGGCTTACAGGGTTAGTCAGAGAGCTGTGCGGGACTGGCTAACCACACACACACCTCCCACCTATGGGGGTAGTTACAGGTACATAATGTGACTACGGTTTGGGTCACATGTTCAGAGTGTATGGACCAGAATGGTCAGTGTGTAAAGTCCTGAATGATCTGTGTGTTGGAATGTCCTGGAGTGGACTGGATTCCTGGAAGCACCTGGTGAGGCCATGGACTAAGGGCCTGTGTGTTTGAAGTGCCTGGGACTGGACTTCCTGAATAGCGCAAGGAGAAACCGATGGTCAGAGTGTGAGGTCCTGTGAATGGCCTGTGTGTTGGAATGTCCTGGAGTGGACTGAATTCCTGGAAGCACATGGTGAGGGCCATGGACTGAGGGCCTATGTGTTGGAAATGCCTGGGACTGGACTTCCTGAATAGCGCACCGAGAGGCCGTATCTGCAGACCCTGTGATGGCTACTGTGTTGGGGAAGCTACAGTTCCTTCTGCGGGTCTGGACTATCTGAAGTGCTCTGGTCACAAGGACAGTGATCCCAGTTCGGCAGCTTCCCTGGGAACCAGGACTGACAGGAGTCAGTGTGTGGAGCAGGAGTTCCTGTAAGGTAACTCCAGATAAAGGGAGTTACGAGCAGAGAAGTATCTGCCATTGGAACAGACTGTCGGTGGTTAATGTGTTCAGTTGATGTAAATAATTACGGTAACTGTTCTTGGTGCAGTTTATGATGTTTAATAAACCGGATTGACAGTTTTTGTGAGAAAACGTGTCTGAGTACTTTAAATCTGTTGCCAAGCGAGTGTCCCGCCTAGGCCTCTAAACAAATGCACTATCAGGATGCAGTGGACCCATGTGGTTAAGATGGAGACTACACAGGTGCAGCATAACCGATGAGGGAGCCACTCTCAACCTACCAAACTAATGGAGGGGGTGGCTGCTTGGCACATTGCTGCACATAAAAGACTTGCATGCGGCGCTGTTCACACAATGGAGATGCACAGCATCCAGGCAAGCCTAGTAGTGACACCCTTCTATTAGATCAGGCGGGCCTGCCCAGCGCTATCCAAATGCACCCCACGTGAACAGACACCACAGTTTACAAGACAAAAATAGGCCCAACTGCACCCCGAAAAAAAGTGCAAAAAACACAAAAAAAAAAGTATATAAATTTTTTTTTTTTTGTGAGGTATTAGTTTATACTTTGGCCAAAATACGCAAGCTCGTAACCCGCGTCAAGGGTCCCCACGCTTACGAGTCCTAATTCTAAACAGCAAGAGCACAAGAAGAGGATTCAGAGATCCTCGAAAAATTAGAAAAAAACAGCAAAACGAGGCAGACATGCTTACCTGCCTAGGCAGGTGCCAAGCAGCCACCCCTCCATTAGTTTGGTAGGTTGAGAGTGGCTGCCTCATCGGTTATGCTGCACCTGTGTAGTCTCCATCTTAACCACATGGGTCCACTGCATCCTGATAGTGCATTTGTTTAGAGGCCTAGGCAGGTAAGCATGTCTGCCTCGTTTTGCTGTTTTTTCCAAGCGAGTGTCCCCCAACCCACTCAGGTAGCGCTATCTTACTACCTATATATATCTACTATATAATATATATATTTAAAACACAGGTATCTTGTAAAAAGAAATCCTACAAGAATACAGACAAGTCTATATACTTGCATATTACTTATTTAAACATTGCACATTAAAAAAATAGCTTTTTCACATGTGCCATCTAGCATTTCTGTCCCATCACCAAATCTATTACAGTGGCAACCTGCAGAATGACAAATGCATAATGAGTATTAAGTAAACTAAAACTACATTTGCACAATGAATGAACAGCTGTTGGCCTGAAAATCGCTCATCTGCCAGCTTTGTTTTAAAACCCCTTAATAAACATGGACACTGATAGTATATTTCAGTGAAAAAGAAAAATAAGAAGACCACAGGCACCTACAGTGCTGCTTACCTCTGGGGCAAAGATTGGGCAGAATCAGATCCAAATAATTTTTTGGCTATCCAAAAACATTAAATCTGAAATCTGATATAATCTGCAGAGAAAAGTGTATTATTTAAAATTAAACTGTAAGTAACAGCTGCATGTCCTGCACTACAGCTGGAAGCAGAGGAGGCTTTCAGGCATGAACCTATCATTGCCATAATCAGTGACTATGGCCTGATCAAGGGAGACCCCCAGTGACCCATGGTCAGATTGTAGGAGTGATCTGTTCTTAGCCATGGTCACTTAGTCATAATATACCAATAAGATACATCTGAGCAGGAGAGATTTTTTAGTAAATGAATGTGGGAACACACTAGGACGACAGAGGGTAAATAAATGGGAAATCTGTTATTGTACAATGTCATTATTCCACCAAACTAAATAAATAGTTGATGATGGAATTACCCAATATTTCTGGACTATTCAGAACAGGAACAGATACTGAAATTGAAATCACCATACTGAATAACATGCTACTTGTGTGGTGGATTCACTTTAAAAGGGAATTTTACATTGCTGAATATGGAATATGATATCTAGAATTATTAATTGGGTAGTTCTGCCCCTGTGAGCTGGTAAAACAGATGGAAATTTTTATAATGAATAATAAGTTACATACAGTATAATGGACCCCCATACAGTATAATAGCCCTCCACACAGAATGATGACCTCAACACAACCCTCCACATTGTAAAGTGGCCCACACACAGTATAATGGCCCGCACATAGCACTCCAAACAGTATAATTGCCCCTACATAGCCCTTCAAACAGTATAAATGCTCTTACATAAGCCTCCAAATAGCATAATGGCCACCTCATAGCCCTGTAAACTGCATATTGGCCCCCATAGAGCTCTCCAAACAGTATAAAGGCCCCACACAGCCCTCCAAACAGTATAGTGACCTCTACATAGCCCTGCAAACTATATAATAGCCTCAACATAGTCCTCCAAACAGTATAATAACCTCACATAGCCTTGGAAACTGTATAATGGCCCCAATATAGCCTCGCAAACTGTATTTTGACCCCCATACAGCTCTGCAAACTTTATAATGGCCCACACATAGCCCTCTATTCAGTATGATAGTCCTCATAGCTCTCTATTATTAAGATCTCAGAACTCTCTATATACGTTATGAGGTTCACCACAGCCCAATAATATATAAAACAATAAAGACTAAACCTAAAAATGTTTCCACTGTCGCCTCCGTCTCCTCTTCTGACATCAATAATGGGCCTGCAGAGGAGGCACTTTGTAGTGCTGCCATTGTGTCAACTGTGTGGGTATGCTGACATCTCATAAGCTGTGGGCCTACTGCAGCTTGTGGCTTATAAGATGGAGAGTGATAAGACAGTGAGCTTGTAACTCCCAATTCTATCATGGAATTGAACTGTGTAAGCATCATGATGCTGACATAGTTCAATGTGGCTGTTGCCACAGATCTGGGGGCCCCCAGGCAAGAAGTTCAGAACAGGAGCCCCTATTCCTTGATGCCCCTGCCACACACCCTTCCCATATGCCAACTTAGCAAAGTTGTACATTCGGATCCAAATGTTGAACTTGCACACATCTCGCACAGCAATTTGCATCCTCAAACGGCTGTTCCAGGATTGCATACATGAGACAAGAAGTACGCTGGATGACAATGTCATTTATGGGGCTCATATTAGTATTAGGGATGGTACAAATAACTAAAACACAACAATTTACACTGTTTGGAAAAAAGGTTATTTTCACAGAAAACATGTTTTAGGTTTGAGTGTTGTACACAGGGCCACCAAGAGGACATTACTTCCCTTACTGCCTTATGCGGCCCGGTGAGTAGAAGCAAGGAGGTTGGCCCAGTCTGGGCCCTCCTCTTTTTGCTTCTACTCACCGTGCCCCAGGGGCAGGATTCAGTCAATTCAGTAACTGAACGTATGTCCTCGGATGCACATTTAGTGAAAATCTATTGCCATGCAGGAAAACACTGGGTTCCTGTACTGCAATAGTTAACAGCCGCCATCCAATCAGAGGCCAGCAGCTAACGTCAGCGCGCAGGTCGCCAGTGTATGATGTCACTGCCATACGCCGGCGTGTCCGCACCTTAAATGGATGAGGAAGAAGATGCCGCTGAACCGTGGCCACGTAAGAAGAAATTGTTTTTCATTTTTTGCGTCGGGCCAGTATGAGAGATGATATGGGGCATGGGGGTAGGATGGAGCCACATGGGGCCAGAGTGGGACATCATATGGGGGCAGGATAAGAGGACATATGTGTCCTATGGGCAGGATGGAGACACATGGGGCCAGATGGGAAATAACATGGCGCCAAGGGGCAGGATGGAGACACCTGGGGCCAGGTTGGAAAAACATATGGGGTCAGGATGAAGATACATGGAACTAGGATAAGACATCATATGGAGCCTGGGGGCAGGATGGAGACAGATGGGGCCAGGATGATGATACATGGGGCCAATATGGAAACACATGGAGCCAGAATTGAGACACATGAGGCCAGGTTGGAGACACATGGAGCCAGGATGGGATGTGATATGGGGCCTGGGGGCAGGAAGGAGACACATAGGGCCAGGATGGGAAATCATATGGGGCTTGGGGGCAGGATGGAGACATTTGGGGGCAGGTAGAGATATCATTTCGGCTCTAGGGCCAGGATGGAGACACATAGGGCCAGGATGGAGACAAATGGGTCCAGGATGGAGACACATAGGGCCAGGATGGAGACACATAGGGCCAGGATGGGACATCATATGGGACCTGGGGGCAGGATGGAGACACATGGGGCCAGGATAGGAAATCATATGGGGCCTGAGGGCAGGATGGAGACACATGGGCCAGGATGGGAGAATATATGGGGACAGGATGGAGACACATGGGGCCAAGATGGGAGAACATATGGGGGCAGGATGGGAGAACATATGGGATCAGGATAGAGACATATGAGGACAGGATGGGAAAATATATGGGGCCAGAATGAGACACAGGAGGCAAGGGATGAGACACAGGGAGACAGGAATGAGACACATGGGGCCGGTGTGAGACAAAAGGGAAAGATGTTTTAATGGCCATCCCCTCCCTCAACAATTTCTAAAGGTACCTTCACACTAAACGACGCTGCAGCGATCCAGACAACGATCCGGATCGCTGCAGCGTCGCTGTTTGGTCGCTGGAGAGCTGTCACACAGACAGCTCTCCAGCGACCAACGATGCCGGTAACCAGGGTAAACATCGGGTTACTAAGCGCAGGGCCGCGCTTAGTAACCCGATGTTTACCCTGGTTACCATCCTAAAAGTAAAAAAAACAAACGCTTCATACTTACCTTCCGCTGTCTGTCCTCGGCGCTCTGCTTCTCTGTACTGGCTGTGAGCGCCGGCCAGCCGGAAAGCACAGCAGTGACGTCACCGCTCTGCTTTCCGACCGCTGTGCTCACAGTGAGTGCAGGAAAGCACAGCGCCGGAGGACAGACAGTGGAAGGTAAGTATGAAGCGTTTTTTTTTTTTTTTACTTTTAGGATGGTAACCAGGGTAAACATCGGGTTACTAAGCACGGCCCTGCGCTTAGTAACACGATGTTTACCCTGGTTACCAGCGAAGACATCGCTGAATCGGTGTCACACACGCCGATTCAGCGATGTCAGCGAGAGAGCCAGCGACCAAATAAAGTTCTGGCCTTCTAGCCCCGACCAACGACATCACAGCAGGATTCTGATCACTGCTGCGTGTCAAACTGAACGATATCGCTAGCCAGGACGCTGCAACGTCACGGATCGCTAGCGATATCGTTTAGTGTGAAGGTACCTTAACTAAATATCATTGTTCCTTTATGGGAGCTAGGTCCTTGGGCCTGGAGACTATTACTAAAGATTAGAGAGGCGGCAATTTTATGTCATGCATGTCAAGGGGCGGAATCCAAATGGATCTTTAATTTAAATTCCCTTACACCCAGTGGGCTTAGCCATGACATAGAACTTTTTATTAACCTTTGGTTTTTTTTTTGTTTTTTGCCCTTTTGAGTTGATCCTCTCTGGATATTGAAATATAGGATTAGGATGATAAAGCAATTTGCATATTAACTTATACATACTGTATGTGGGGAGTTTTCCCTCATAATTTATTGAGAATACAATATGTAGCTTTGTGTGACCTTTAGTAATATTCACATATATTGTGATGTGTGTATGTATACATTGTTTAACACATTTTGTTCCCTCTTACAGTCAGTATGCGTAGACTTTCATATGTCTTTAATGGACACCTACATATTTTATTTTTTACACATTTGTGATGAACATTTTGTAAAGCTTGCATGTCTATGTATATGCAATTTTACATGCATTTTAAAATTTGTCTTATTTATTAATAAATTGTGTTTGCATATACAGGGGTTGGACCAAATAATGGAAACACCTGGAAACCTGGAAACATCAACAAAAGTTTAATATGGTGTAGGTCCTCCTTTTGCGGCGATTACAGCCTCAATTCTCCGAGGTATGGATTCATACAATGTGTGAATTGTTTCTAAAGCAATTTTAGCCCATTCTGCAGTTAAAACACCTTCCAGTTCTTTGAGCGACGATGGCGGCAGAAATCGACGTCTAACTTGAATCTCTAAAATCGACCATAAATGCTCAATAATGTTGAGGTCTGGGGATTGTGGGGGCCAGATGAGATGCTCAACTTCATTAGAATGTTCCTTGTGCCATGCTTTAACGATTCTAGCTCTATGAATTGCTGCATTATCATCCTGAAAAATGCCTAAATAATCTCGGCTGTTAATTCTTCCATGAAGGGATATCATTGGCCCAGCTGATCTCCACGAAATAGCACCCCAGATTATCACAGAACCTCCGCCATGTTTTACGGTTGGGAGAAGGCAGTCTGGATGGAATGCTTCTTTCGGCTGTCTCCAAACGTACACTCGGCCGGAGGTCGGAAGTAGTAACTGACCTTTATTAAGGCACATAGTCCTTTCCCCATACCCGGGGTTACTTCGTAGGAGCTCCTGTTCCACAGGCTGACTCCTCGTCAGTCCATGGTCCTCACCACAGGTGACCTGTCCGGGTGATATTCAGGACGTCCGTCGCCCGGCTGGGACCATCCAACACCCCAGGCCACCAGTACCAGAGTCCCACCACATGCTCTTCAGGGAGTCAACACTCCCAACACTTAGGCTTCCAGGACCTTCCAGCACAGAACCACTCAGGTTCACACTCAGAGAGCATACAGGAACCTACAGGAACATGTGACCCACACCCTGGTCACATTATGTACCTGTAACAACTCCCACAGGTGAGGTATGGATCACATGGGCTGGTCACGTGATCCTGACATCATTGCAGGTCCTCAAACACCCGCATTGCTGAATAGGAAAAAGGGGTACAGTGAGCACCCTCACCCAGTGGTGAGGTATATGGGTAGCCAGACCCTCCCATCTCTCATAGCTACCCGAAACCCGGACTCAGATTCACTAAACAACATCTTAGTGCTCATGTGCACCAAAGACCAAATACTCCGGGTTGCATTGTAGGGAGCATCTCCCCATATCAAGGGAGACTTACAGCGCAGAAGACCTCCTCCTCTGCGACACATACCGGCCTTTCACCACAATGCCGGACACTGTCTCACTATTCCCATTACGCCCCCATGCATGTCCTGGGGAGCACATACAGTGCCCCCTACCTATGACAGGAGTCACTGCATCACAATGTCTAAAGATCCATGAAGAACTGAAACAGCACTGAACAGCACACTGATGGCAGGAAAAACTTGACAAACATTTATTTTTTTTTTTGGTGATGAGACTCTGATTGTAAAAACTGACAGTTTGACCAAATACTGATGAAGATCTGATCCAGAAAACTATTGGAATTTGGTAATTTTTTTCACATACAATAAAAAAACTCTCACATCAATACCCGGTACTGCTGCCGGCACTCGGGTCAAACCCTTGTCCTAGCCCTAATTGAACCCTGACCCTAGTCCTAGCCTTAACTGTGGTCCTAATGTTGACACTACTTTTGTTTTTTTACCAGAATTTTTTTTATTTGAGACAGCTATCCCAGCAAGTCTCTATCCCTCCCCTCACAAAATTACAAGAGAGAGTGGTTGTGCAGAGTAGTCAGGATGAATTTGTCATCCACTGCTGCACTCTGCATAGGTAGAGACCAAGATAGCAAAGCTCTCACAAAGCCAATGTAGAGTACAGTGGAGCGCCCCGGTAGGGCAGTGGGGTACTCGGTACTGGGTCTTTTAGTTCTCAAGGGGGATGTCACGGTGGCTGACCCGGTCCGTGGCCCTCTGGAGGTCCGTTGAAAATGGGGAAAGGTCTTTAAAGGGGAAATGTTCGTGACGCCACCTGTGGTATTCGGTCAGGGTGACCGATGCTGCTTAAGGGTCCACTGGGATGATGTTATGGCAGCTAGATGGTATACCTTCCCACAGGTGAAGTGTGTCCCCAGGGCTTCACAGAGTGTAGATAGTGGATGGTGTGAGGCGCAGTGAAGAACGAGGACACAAGGTTGCAGTCTCTTACCTTTTTACTGAAGGCTTCAGCATCCACAGCCCAGAGCACAAGATCGCAGGGCAGGCAGAGTCCGGCCGGTTTGGAGGCAAATCCAGAATCCCCTTATCCAGGTGGAAATCAGTAGCCTTCCTCTAGCTCCTGGGTGTTGTAGTACCTTACTGCTGAGCTTCTCATAAGGTCCTCACAACTGTTGTAGATGTTCTAGATGTTGTTTCTCTCTCTCTGTCCCCCGGATGGATAGGATAAACCAATATGACTGATGGCCTGAGGCTTTTTACAGGGACTCTAGCATGCCCCAGCCCCCACAAGTTGCCACCATGCCTCCTGGGTATAGGGCGGACAGTTAACGTGGAATTGGCTGTCCTGCTGGACTCTGGAGCAAGGCATAAAGGACTGTTGCTCCCTCTGTGTTCCGGCTACCGGATCCTGCGCCTCAGAAGGAGGCAGCCTGTGTAGGGCAGAACTCCTTCTGGTTTCTTCTCCTTTTGCTATGACTTCGTTTCTCACCCTGTACAATACAGTTCTCTGTTCATGTCTCTTTCTTAGGATGCTGCCGCTTATGGGGCAGGCACAGCTCCGTGGCTTTCTGTCTTGGCCTCTGACAGGATCCCACTCCTGTCAGGGACCCACTAACTGAGCAGAGCTCAGCTAGCAGCTGTCACGCACGCGCCCAGACTGGTTGGCGCGGGCATACGGGGGTGTGGCCCCACTGGACCACAGACCAAACTTCCCTGGAAGGGGCGTAACTAAGTAGCTTCCTAGGTGTTCGCTGGAGCCTCTGATGGTGAGGTCAGACTTGTACAATAGGAAGCTACCAGGTGCCACTCCAGGGTGATATCTGGCTGTGGCTGCTGATCCCACTAAGGAACGGAGCGGGCACGGCTGGTACTCTGGCTGACAGGCGGGCACCACTGGGACACAACCAGGCAGACGGGTACAACAGAGACACTGGCGGGCAGGCGGACACGGCTGGCTCTCTGGTAGGCAGGCGGGTATGGCTGGAACATAGGAAGAACCGGTAGGGACCGGTCTGCAGGCAGGTATGTGAAACAGGTTGGAACCTGTTCAGACAGGAGGACTAAGTAATAAGTAGAGAAAGACCGCTAGAGCGGATGCAGAGCGAAAGCACAAGAGCTAGAACCAAGAACAGAAACGCAGGAGGCTGAGTACGAGTAGAACGTGGAGCAAAGAGAAGAGAAGGAGAAGGCAGAGCCAAGGGCGGAGACGCAAGAGGCGGAGCCAAGGGCGGAGACGCTGGAGGCGGAGCCAAGGGCGGAGACGCTGGAGGCGGAGCCAAGGGCGGAGAAGCTGGAGGCGGAGACCGAGAAAAGACAAAGTACAGACAAGGCAATGGAACAAGACACAGGGACAAAGACACAGGGACCGGGATATTCTGCCTCCTGGAGGGCGGACTACAAGATCAAGGCAATAGCACAGAGAAAAGCCTCCAGAGAGGGAGTAACTCAGAGCAGGACCTGGCAAACTCAGAAACAAGAAACAAACTGAGCTAACACATTGCACAGGCCCAGACCACAGGGTGGAGCTGCACTATATACAGGAGGCCTCTTGGTAATTGGTCAGGAACTGATTAGACAGATGCACCTGATTCCTATAAGAACCAAAGAGTTCAGGCGCCGGCCCCCTATATACATAGCCATGAGGCATGCAGAGAGCAGAGACACAGAACATGGAGCTGGCATGAAACAGAAACCACATCATGGCCTGGAGCAGTGGGTAAGATAGTGTGAGAGATGTGAGGCCATGCCGTGATGCCAGCAGAGTTGTTACAGTAGCTAACTGGGTGAAGCCCAGCCAGCTTCTGCCTAACTTCCTATCCAGACCACCAGTTTTACCTTATTGTGAAGAGTGCCCTAATAAATAGGAGCATAGCTCCCCCTGGTGGACTGGAGTGTGAAATGTGTTGTGTGTTGGTGTTACACAGTAAAGAGATCTCCTTTATTGCCTTCAAACGTAACATCACTCCCCCCTAGAGGAAAATGATGCTACTGCAATGACAGGGACCTGGGGCGCTGCACTCCCCCCGTTAAATCCAGTATTCTGGGACTGGGAAAAGAAAACAATACATTAGCAAAAAGACATCCAATTTTTGAAATGCTATAAAACAAGTTAATATATACTAAGCTTCCCTTTATGGGAGGTGAGGACGCTTGAACATATTTACATTGCCGACCTACTTCTATAAATGACCATTTTAGTAACAGATGTATTAACTAACTATGAAATAGAATTACCCCTACGGGTATACTATCTATTAAGTGCAAAGGCAAACATTCTATCATTATTTAAATGCAAAACAATTATTCTTTTCTAAAGGCCCCTTCACACTTAGCGACGCTGCAGCGATACCGACAACGATCTGGATCGCTGCAGCGTCGCTGTTTGGTCGCTGGAGAGCTGTCACACAGACCGCTCTCCAGCGACCAACTATGCCGGTAACCAGGGTAAACATCGGGTAACTAAGCGCAGGGCCGCGCTTAGTAACCCGATGTTTACCCTGGTTACCATGCTAAAAGTAAAAAAAAACAAACACTAGATACTTACCTACCGCTGTCTGTCCTCCAGCGCTGTGCTCTGCTTCTCTGCTCTCCTCCTGTACTGGCTGTGAGCCGGAAAGCAGAGCGGTGACGTCACCGCTCTGCTTTCCGGCTCACAGCCAGTACAGGAGGAGAGCAGAGCACAGCGCTGGAGGACAGACGGCTGTAGGTAAGTATGTAGTGTTTGGTTTTTTTTACTTTTAGGATGGTAACCAGGGTAAACATCGGGTTACTAAGCGCGGCCCTGCGCTTAGTTACCCGATGTTTACCCTGGTTACCAGTGAAGACATCGCTGGATCGGTGTCACACACGCCGATCCAGCGATGTCAGCAGGAGTCCAGCGACGAAATAAAGTTCTGGACTTTATTCAGCGACTAACGATCTCCCAGCAGGGGCCTGATCGTTGGTCGCTGTCACACATAACGATTTCATTAACGATATCGTTGCTACGTCACAAATAGCAACGATATCGTTAACAATATCGTTATGTGTGAAGGTACCTTAAGTGCAAAGTTTTTAACTAACTAACCTCCACGGGTCCACTTTATTTAAATGCAAAACAATCTATCAACCCCCACGGACTCACTGCATTTCCTTCAATTTATTCAAAGTGCATCATATCAGACTATCTAACTCTTAACTCTATAATGTTGACTACATTCTATTGACTATGTAAACTTAATTCTATCTATCGCATTAACTCTATTCTGGCAAAGTGCAACAATTCAACATTCCCTTTTATGGGCAAACTCAAGTCTTTTCTGAGGTAGTGCAAAGTTTCAATCAAATCATCAATCAAGTTAGTTTTAGCAACAAAGGTGACGTGAGCGAGGGACCCGTTAAGAACCCCCAACATTCGGCTTGGGCGGGCTACAAGACGTGTATCCCGACCCGGAATTCTGCCACACCAACGGGTTTTTCTTCAGGTCTGAAAAGCAAAGCAATTTTTACAACAAGATTAACAGCAGTTTCTCTTAGAGCCAGTCTCTGTAAAAGCCTCCTTTGTAAAACCAGTAGGAAACACCCTTAAGAAGGTGCCAACTATTTACAAGGACAGTTTGTGATCATGCGCAGTTCATGATTCTGCAGTTATTTGAAGCAATGGTGAAACTTGTGCAAATTGAGGATCCCTTTATGCATGGGACCCCTTTAAGAAATAACCCTAAACGGATTCAAAGTAGGAAAAGAGTTAAAGAACTATTTACAATCTTGTCAGGTTTCTTCTATTGCAATAATTTCCAAGGCACCAGCCGGCATCGAACGCTTTCTGGCTTGGGAAGGTGGGTGTCCGGATCTTCTTCTGGTTCCAAGTAGACGTCATGGGTTCGTTTCTCACATATTGTCAAGTCATTAGCTGCTATTAAAGTTTGTGTAGCCTGAGTAGGGATGTCAGCTTTAGCATTGGCCACAGCAGCAGGTCCAATAGTGGTAGTTATGCACACAGTAGTAGTAGTGTTGGTCTTAGGAGCTGTTGGTTCAGAGATTAGAGGGATAGCACTGATAGTCTTGGTTGTGGCAGCAGGGGCCGCTACTGCAGGTGCACATCGTTCAACGTTCTTAGCATACCAACCTTTCTCACTCCAGTGGCGGGTGTATGTTACGTGATCCCCTCGACACAAATCTCGGTCAGGATGACCTTCCCGGAGATGGGATTCCACGTCATGGCTGGTTACATAAACTTCTGTCTGCAGCAGTGCGGGCAGCGGCTCTGGAAGCGAAGCAGGGAGTGGTGCTGGAGTTGGTGCTGGTGGATCCTCCGCAGGCGTCATGCGGCATGGGGCCTTTGCGCTCAGCCGCATCTGTAGGACCTGGTCGATTAACTCCTCCATGCCGGCCTGCAAGAGGTCAGAGCCAACGGGTGATGCCTGGCTGCGATGTCCTTCCAGGTGACTGGGGGAGTCCTCGCCCTCTACCCCACGGTCTGGTTCCGGACGGCTGGCCATGGCGACCTCCACGTGGCTGGCTCCTTCTCCTTCATTTTCCCGCTTTCTCTTCTGTGGGCCGTTTCTTGTTCTTTGTCTCCACCCGCCATTGAGGATCAGGAGGCGTATCTCGGCTGCTGACGGACACGTCCTCAAGGTACAGAGATATTTAGACTGACGGCCATTATTTTTTGCGCTTCTCAGTTCATTCACGCCCACGATGGCACGCCCTTCTTCTTCTGCACTCCTTATGGGCAGCAATGGTGGCAATTTTGGTGGGAATTTTGGCTGTCTTCTGCAATACAGAGTCTTTTCAATAAATCACAGTTCAAGTACAATTCTGGCACAGTTCTTAAGCGCACATGACCCAATTTTCAGGCCTAAGAAGATCCTGTTCGTGACGCCAAAAGATTTGGAGCGCCCTCGTAGGGCAGTGGGGTACTCGGTATCAGGTCTTTCGATTCTCAAGGGGGATGTCACAGTGGCCGACCCGGGGCGTGGCCCTCAGGAGGTCCGTTGAAAATGGGGAAAGGTCTTTAAAGGGGAAATGTTTGTGACGCCACCTGTGGTATTCGGTCAGGGTGACCGACGCTGCTTAGGTGTCCACTGGGGTGATGTTATGGCAGCTAGATGGTATACCTTCCCACAGGTGAAGTGTGTCCCCAGGGCTTCCCAGAGTGTAGATGGTGGATGGTGTGAGGCGCAGTGAAGAACGAGGACACATGGTTGCAGTCTCTTACCTTTTTACTGAAGGCTTCAGCATCCACAGTCCAGCGCACCAGATCACAGGGCAGGCAGAGTCCGGCCGGTTTGGAGGCAAATCCAGAGTCCCTTTATCCAGGTGGAAATCAGTAGCCTTCCTCTAGCGCCTGAGTGTTGTAGTAACTTACTGCTGAGCTTCTCATAAGGTCCTCACAACTGTTGTAGATGTTCTAGATGTTGTGTCTCTCTCTCTGTCCCCCAGATGGATAGGACAAACCCATATGACTGATGGCCTGAGGCTTTTTACAGGGACTCTAGCATGCCCCAGCCTCCACAAGTTGCCACCGTGCCTCCTGGGTATAGGGCGGACAGGTAACGTGAAATTAGCAGTCCTGCAGGTCTCTGGAGCAAGGCATAAAGGACTGTTGCCCCTTTTGTGTTCGGGCTACCGGATCCGGTGCCTCAGAAGGAGGCAACCTGTGTAGGGCAGAACTCTTTCTGGTTTCCTCTCCTTTTGCTATGACTTCGTTTCTCACCCTCTACAATACAGTTCTCTGTTTGTGTCTCTTTCTTAGGATGCTTGTTGTGAATTCTGTGGCTGAGTTCACTTCTGTGGTCACAAGTGGTATTGCAGTCTCTGGGCTTCCTCCCTCAGGTGTTTTGGTGAGCTCGTTGGCTGCCTTGCTATTTAGCTCCACCTGAGTCTGTCTTCCTTGCTCCTTGTCAATGTTCCAGTGTTGGATCTGAGCTACTGCATCTTTCCTTGGGCCTGCTGCTCTGCTAGATAAGTGCTTCTAGTTTGTTTTCTGTTTTTTCTGTCCAGCTTGTTATTATCTTTTGCTGGAAGCTCTGAGAAGCAAAGGGGTGCACCGCCGTGCTGTTAGTTCGGCACGGTGGATCTTTTTGCCCCTTTGCGTGGTTTTCGTTTTAGGGTTTTTTGTAGACTGCATAGTTCTCTTTGCTATCCTCGCTCTGTCTAGAATATCGGGCCTCACTTTGCTGAATCTATTTCATTCCTACGTTTGTCTTTTCATCTTGCTAACAGTCATTATATGTGGGGGGCTGCCTATTCCTTTGGGGTATTTCTCTGAGGTAAGTCAGGCTTGTATTTCTATCTTCAGGCTAGTCAGCTCCTCAGGCAGTGCCGAGTTGCATAGGTAGTTGATAGGCGCAATCCACTGCTGCTTCCAGTTGTGTGAGGATAGATCAGGTACTGCAGTCTACAGAGATTCCACGTCTCAGAGTTCGTCCTATTGTTTTGGGTTATTGCCAGATCTCTGTATGTGCGCTGATTACTGCACGCTGTGTTGCCTGATTGCCAGCCATAACAGTACAAGGAGCCCTTCAATGATTTCCAATAGAGGGAAAAAAGAAATCCTGACATCATTTTTTTTTCTTAGCTCTGTCTTCAGTCTTTTTTTTCCCCTAGACATTAGAGTGCTTCAGGACACAGCTGTGGACATGGATATTCAGGCTCTGTGCTCCTCAATGGATAATCTCGTTGTAAATGTACAAAAGATTCAAGATACTATTGATCAGAAATCGATGCTAGAACCAAGAATTCCGATTCCTGATTTGTTTTTTGGTGACAGAACTAAGTTCCTGAGCTTCAGAAATAATTGTAAGCTATTTTTGGCCTTGAAACCTCATTCTTCTGGTAATCCTATTCAACAGGTTTTGATTATTATTTCTTTTTTGCGCGGCGACCCACAGGACTGGGCGTTTTCTCTTGCACCAGGAGATTCTGCATTGAGTAATGTTGATGCATTTTTCCAGGCGCTGGGATTGCTTTACGATGAGCCTAATTCAGTGGATCAAGCTGAGAAAAATCTGCTGGCTTTATGCCAGGGTCAGGATGATGTAGAAGTATATTGTCAGAAATTTAGAAAATGGTCAGTACTCACTCTGTGGAATGAATCTGCACTAGCGGCTTTGTTCAGAAAGGGTCTCTCTGAAGCTCTTAAGGATGTAATGGTGGGATTTCCTATGCCTGCTGGTTTGAATGAGTCTATGTCCTTGGCCATTCAGATCGGTCGTTGCTTGCGCGAGCGTAAATCTGTGCACCATCTGGCGGTATTGTCTGAGAGTAAGCCTGAGCCTATGCAGTGCGACAGGACTATGACTAAAGTAGAACGGCACGAACACAGACGTCTGAACAGACTGTGTTTCTATTGTGGTGATTCTACTCATGCTATTTCTAATTGTCCTAAACGCACTAGGCGGTTCGATAGCTCTGCCGTTATTGGTACTGTACAGTCCAAATTCCTTTTGTCCATTACCTTAATGTGCTCTTTGTCATCATATTCTGTCATGGCGTTTGTGGATTCAGGCGCTGCCCTGAATCTGATGGATTTGGATTATGCTAAACGTTGTGGATTTTTCTTGGAGCCTTTGCGGTGTCCTATTCCGTTGAGAGGAATTGATGCTACACCTCTGGCCAAGAATAAGCCTCAGTACTGGGCCCAGCTGACCATGTGCATGGCTCCTGCACATCAGGAAGTTATTCGCTTTTTGGTACTGCATAATTTGCATGATGTGGTCGTGTTGGGGTTGCCATGGCTACAAACCCATAATCCAGTATTGGATTGGAACTCTATGTCGGTAACCAGCTGGGGTTGTCAGGGAGTACATGGTGATGTTCCATTTTTGTCTATTTCGTCATCCATTCCTTCTGACATCCCAGATTTCTTGTCGGACTTTCAGGATGTATTTGAAGAGTCCAAGTCTGATGCCCTTCCTCCGCATAGGAATTGTGATTGTGCTATCGATTTGATTCCTGGTAGTAAATTCCCTAAGGGTCGTTTATTTAATTTGTCCGTACCTGAACACACCGCTATGCGCAGTTATGTGAAGGAGTCCCTGGAGAAGGGACATATTCGCCCATCGTCGTCACCATTGGGAGCAGGGTTCTTTTTTGTAGCCAAGAAGGATGGTTCGCTAAGACCGTGTATTGATTACCGCCTTCTTAATAAGATCACTGTTAAGTTTCAGTATCCCTTGCCATTGATTTCTGACTTGTTTGCTCGGATTAAGGGGGCTAGTTGGTTTACTAAGATTGATCTTCGTGGTGCGTATAATCTGGTGAGAATCAGGCAGGGAGATGAATGGAAAACGGCATTTAATACGCCCGAGGGTCATTTTGAGTATCTGGTGATGCCGTTCGGACTTGCCAATGCTCCATCTGTTTTTCAGTCTTTTATGCATGACATTTTCCGTGAGTATCTGGATAAATTCTTGATTGTTTACTTGGATGACATTTTGATCTTCTCAGATGATTGGGAGTCTCATGTGAAGCAAGTCAGAATGGTTTTCCAGGTACTGCGTGCTAATTCCTTGTTCGTGAAGGGATCAAAGTGTCTCTTCGGTGTGCAGAAAGTTTCATTTTTGGGGTTCATCTTTTCCCCTTCTACTATCGAGATGGATCCGGTTAAGGTTCAGGCCATCCAGGATTGGACTCAGCCGACATCTCTAAAAAGTTTGCAGAAATTCCTGGGCTTTGCTAATTTTTATCGTCGCTTCATCTGTAATTTTTCTAGCATTGCCAGACCATTGACCGATTTGACCAAGAAGGGTGCTGATTTGGTTAATTGGTCTTCTGCTGCCGTGGAAGCTTTTCAGGAGTTGAAGCGTCGTTTTTGCTGTGCCCCTGTGTTGTGTCAACCTGATGTTTCTCTTCCGTTCCAGGTCGAGGTTGATGCTTCTGAGATTGGTGCAGGGGCGGTTTTGTCACAGAGAGGTTCTGGTTGCTCAGTGTTCAAACCATGTGCTTTCTTTTCCAGGAAATTTTCTGCTGCTGAGCGTAATTATGATGTGGGCAACCGAGAGTTGCTGGCCATGAAATGGGCATTCGAGGAGTGGCGTCATTGGCTTGAGGGTGCTAAGCATCGCGTGGTGGTTTTGACTGATCATAAGAACCTTACTTATCTTGAGTCTGCCAAGCGCTTGAATCCTAGACAGGCCCGTTGGTCGTTATTTTTTGCTCGTTTTGATTTTGTGATTTCATACCTTCCGGGCTCTAAAAATGTGAAGGCGGATGCTCTGTCTAGGAGTTTTGTGCCCGACTCTCCGGGGTTATCTGAGCCGGCGAGTATCCTCAAGGAAGGAGTCATTGTGTCTGCCATCTCCCCTGATTTGCGGAGAGTGTTGCAGAAATTTCAGGCTAATAAACCTGATCGTTGTCCGGCCGAGAAACTGTTCGTCCCTGATAGGTGGACTAGTAAAGTTATCTCTGAACTTCATTGTTCGGTGCTGGCCGGTCATCCAGGAATCTTTGGTACCAGGGAGTTGGTTGCTAGATCCTTCTGGTGGCCATCTCTGTCACGGGATGTGCGTGCTTTTGTGCAGTCCTGTGGAATTTGTGCTAGGGCTAAGCCCTGCTGTTCACGTGCCAGTGGGTTGCTTTTGCCCTTACCGGTCCCGAAGAGGCCTTGGACACATATTTCGATGGATTTCATTTCTGACCTTCCCGTTTCTCAAAAGATGTCTGTCATTTGGGTGGTCTGTGATCGCTTTTCTAAAATGGTCCATCTGGTGCCCTTGGTTAAATTGCCTTCCTCCTCTGATTTGGTGCCTTTGTTCTTCCAGCATGTGGTTCGTTTACATGGCATTCCTGAGAATATTGTTTCTGACAGAGGTTCCCAGTTTGTCTCGAGGTTCTGGCGAGCCTTTTGTGGTAGGATGGGCATTGACCTATCTTTTTCCTCGGCCTTCCATCCTCAGACTAATGGCCAGACCGAACGAACCAATCAGACCTTGGAAACATATCTGAGATGTTTTGTTTCCGCTGACCAGGATGATTGGGTGTCATTTTTGCCGTTGGCTGAGTTCGCCCTTAATAATCGGGCCAGCTCGGCTACCTTGGTCTCTCCATTTTTCTGCAATTCTGGGTTCCATCCTCGTTTCTCTTCAGGACAGGTTGAGTCTTCGGACTGTCCTGGTGTGGATTATGTGGTGGACAGGTTGCAGCAGATCTGGACTCAGGTAGTGGACAATTTGACCTTGTCCCAGGAGAAGGCTCAGCTTTTCGCTAATCGCAGACGCCGTGTGGGACCCCGACTTCGTGTTGGGGATCTGGTTTGGTTATCTTCTCGTCATATACCTATGAAGGTTTCCTCTCCTAAATTTAAACCTCGTTTTATTGGTCCGTATAGGATTTCTGAGATTCTCAATCCGGTGTCTTTTCGTCTGACCCTCCCAGACTCCTTTTCCATACATAATGTATTCCATAGGTCGTTGTTGAGGAGATACGTGGCACCTATGGTTCCATCTGTGGAGCCTCCTGCCCCTGTTTTGGTGGAGGGGGAATTGGAGTATATTGTGGAGAAGATTTTGGATTCTCGTGTCTCTAGACGGAAACTCCAGTATCTGGTCAAATGGAAGGGTTATGCTCAGGAAGATAATTCCTGGGTTTTTGCCTCTGATGTCCATGCCCCAGATCTTGTTCGTGCCTTTCATGTGGCTCATCCTGGTCGGCCTGGGGGTTCTGGTGAGGGTTCGGTGACCCCTCCTCAAGGGGGGGGTACTGTTGTGAATTCTGTGGCTGAGTTCACTTCTGTGGTCACAAGTGGTATTGCAGTCTCTGGGCTTCCTCCCTCAGGTGTTTTGGTGAGCTCGTTGGCTGCCTTGCTATTTAGCTCCACCTGAGTCTGTCTTCCTTGCTCCTTGTCAATGTTCCAGTGTTGGATCTGAGCTACTGCATCTTTCCTTGGGCCTGCTGCTCTGCTAGATAAGTGCTTCTAGTTTGTTTTCTGTTTTTTCTGTCCAGCTTGTTATTATCTTTTGCTGGAAGCTCTGAGAAGCAAAGGGGTGCACCGCCGTGCTGTTAGTTCGGCACGGTGGGTCTTTTTGCCCCTTTGCGTGGTTTTCGTTTTAGGGTTTTTTGTAGACTGCATAGTTCTCTTTGCTATCCTCGCTCTGTCTAGAATATCGGGCCTCACTTTGCTGAATCTATTTCATTCCTACGTTTGTCTTTTCATCTTGCTAACAGTCATTATATGTGGGGGGCTGCCTATTCCTTTGGGGTATTTCTCTGAGGTAAGTCAGGCTTGTATTTCTATCTTCAGGCTAGTCAGCTCCTCAGGCAGTGCCGAGTTGCATAGGTAGTTGATAGGCGCAATCCACTGCTGCTTCCAGTTGTGTGAGGATAGATCAGGTACTGCAGTCTACAGAGATTCCACGTCTCAGAGTTCGTCCTATTGTTTTGGGTTATTGCCAGATCTCTGTATGTGCGCTGATTACTGCACGCTGTGTTGCCTGATTGCCAGCCATAACAGATGCTGCTGCACATGGGGCAGGCGCAGCTCTGTGGCTTTCTGTCTAGGCCTCTGAAAGGATCCCACCCCTGTCAGGGACCCACTAACTGAGCTGAGCTCAGCTAGCAGCTAACTGGGTGAAGCCCAGCCAGCTTCTGCCTAACTTCCTATCCAGACCACCAGTTTTACCTAATTGTGAAGAGTGCCCTAATAAATAGGAGCATAGCTCCCCCTGGTGGACTGGAGTGTGAAATGTGTTGTGTGTTAGTGTTACCTGGTAAAGAGATCTCCTTTATTACCTTCAAACGTAACATCACTCCCCCCTAAAGGAAAATTATATTACTGCAACGACCAGGACCCTGAGGCGCTGCAACAGCAGCTGATGAAAACTCATCTTGAGTGCTCTGCAAAGTCAGCAACTGACATGACAAAGGCTGCACTATACTCTCCCACGGCTAACCCAGCTAACCACCTTTCCTGTCTCCAGCTCTATTACCAATGAGTGCTGTTTCCTCCTGCATAACTAACAGCCCATTTACCTAAAGTCACACAGCATAGAGGCCTTCAATCAAGCAGGAGGAGGCAGCACTGAACAGGGAATAGAGCTGGAGTGACAGAGGCGTCCGATCTACAAATAGTTCTTCAGCCTCATTTGCATATGAAGCCAAACACCAGTTTCTCAGTAACAGATGAATTGGCCATGTAAAGGTATTGGACTCCTGGACACCTAACACCTAACCTTATTAGCCAATAAGAGATAAAAAAACATGCAAAGCATCCATAGGTCATAAATAAAGATACCCCAGTGTTCACTGCAATCACCACAATACATAGTATACTTATGGAGTGTTCTAGCCAAGGCTTAAGAAATAAAATGCACAATAGTAATTAAAGCTGAAAATGAACGAAGTACAGAGCACCTAAACAGGTATATAATGCAGAAAAGAGAAAAGCATAGTGTACCAAATACTGGAGGCCAAAATTCAGCCTAGCAGACCTAATGCACCTGGACCCTTGAGTAAGGCAGGTAAGAAATAAGAATGAGGAATGACGACCCTGATATTAGATTATCTAATAGTATGGAAGTCACTAATAGACTGTAAGCCAGACAATGTGCATTATCTGAGTGTGACCAGTGCCCTATACAAGCCTTTTTTGTGTGCAATTTTAATACTATGCAAACACTGCCTCCATGAACTAATACAGGTGCTTCTCACAAAATTAGAATATCATCAAAAAGTTAATTTATTTCAGTTCTTCAATACGATTGAAACTCGTATATTATATAGAGTCATTACAAACAGAGTGATCTATTTCAAGAGTTTATTTGTGTTAATGTTGGTGATTATGGCTTACAGCCAATGAAAATACAAAAGTCATTATCTCAGTAAATTAGAATAATTAACAAAAACACCTGCAATGGATTCCTAAGCCTTTAAAAAGGTCCCTTATTCTGTTTCAGTAGCTCCACAATCATGGGGAAGACTGCTGACTTGACAGATGTCTAGAAGGCAGTCATTGACACACTCCACAAGAAGGGTAAGCCACAAAAGGTCATTGCTATAGAAGCTGGCTGTTCACAGAGTGCTGTATCCACGCATATTAATGGAAAGTTGAGTGGAAGGAAAAAGTGTGATATACAGTTATATAAAAAAGTTTGGGCACCCCTATTAATCTTTTATAAAAATTGTTTTTTTTTGCAACAGTTATTTCAGTTTCATATATCTAATAACTGTTGGACACAGTAATGTTTCTGCCTTGAAATGAGGTTTATTGTACTAACAGAAAATGTGCAATCTGCATTCAAACAAAATTTGACGGGTGCATACAGTAAGTATGGGCACCCTTATCATTTTCTTGTTTTAAATACTCCTACCTACTTTTTACTGACTTACTAAAGCACTTGTTTTGGTTTTCTAACCTCATTGAGCTTTGAACTTCATAGCAAGGTGTATGCAATCATGAGAAAAGCTACCGTATGTACTCGAGTATAAGCCGACCCGAGTATAAGCCAACCCCCCTAATTTTCCCACAAAAAAACTGGGAAAACTTATTGACTCGAGTATAAGCCTAGGGTAGGACATGCAGCAGCTACTGGTGAATTTCAAAAATAAAAATAGATGCTCCATACCGTTCATTATGGCTCCACAGCTGTGCCATATAGTGCTCTGCACAGTTCATTATAGCCCCACAGCTGTGCCATATAGTGCTCTGCACCGTTCATTATGGCCCCATAGCTGTGCCATATAGTGCTCTGCACCGTTCATTATTGCCCCATAGCTGTGCCATATAGTGCTCTGCACCGTTCATTATTGCCCCATAGCTGTGCCATATAGTGCTCTGCACCGTTCATTATTGCCCCATAGCTGTGCCATATAGTGCTCTGCACCATTCATTATTGCCCCATAGCTGTGCCATATAGTGCTCTGCAGCGTTCATTATTGCCCCATAGCTGTGCCATATAGATGGAATTGGTGCGTTCGCAACCCGGGATCCACCGTGCAGGAAAGTACCTGCTGCTAAGTAAGACGGACTATATGGCGGTACTATAAGTATACATACAAGGGTTAACTTCACCCTGCGTGAAGGAAGCGATCCTGTTGTGTCACAGGACCGCGGTACCGCACATAGAGCGCGAGCAATAAGTCAGCGAACACAACCCCAACTAGGATTGAAGTCCGATTAGACCACTGCTGGCACAACACCGCAACTGGGTGTGTAAGGAAACTATAGAAATAGTAAATAAAGGCACGAGAGTGCCGCACTAACGGATGCCACTAACCACCCAGGCTTGGGTAAGGAAAGCGCACAGCGCCGTACAGGCGGTCACAGCAACTAGACGCTGTTATGTGTGTTTTGTGCTGATGGCTAGTCGGGCACTAGATAGCTACCATCATCCGCAAACGGACAACAACACTAGGGAGGGATACTTAGGAGCTTTCATCCTTCGACATACATCCATCTACACATACACATATATTTTCAAGACAATACTAGCGCATGGCCGTGCGGTCATGCGCAGTTTATATAGTTGTAGCACAGGAAGCTGCTGGAGTCATTGCTTCAAGAGCCACCACACATTCAGGACATGGGCTTCAAATGTCGCTTTCCTTGTGTCAACCCACTCATGATCAATAAACAACACCAGAAGCATCTTACCTGGATCAAGGAGAAAAAGAACTGGACTGTTGCTCAGTGGTCCAAGGTGTTGTTTTCATTTTAAAATCATTTTTCAAGCTGGTGTTATAAAGTATTCTAATTTACTGAGATAATAAGTTTTGGGTTTTCATTGGCCATAATCGACATTAGCAGAAATAAACACTTGAGATAGATCACTCTGTAATGACTCTTTATAATAGATGAGTTTCACTTTTTGCATTGAAGAACTTAAGTAAATTAACTTTTTGATGATATTCTAATTTTGTGAGAAGCACCTGTGTATTGTGAGTGGTTGTCTCATCAGTATTTTGCACCTGTGCGGCCTCCATCTTTATTACATGGGTTTGCTGCATCCTGCATTAGTTCTAAGACCTGGGCTTTTTTTTTCGGTTAATTTTTTACTTCTTTGGGGGAATTCTAATCCTTCCTATTGTGGTTTTCTTTTATTTTAAAGACTCACTAAGGCCCCATTTAACCCCTTAATGACCAGAGGTATTTTTGGTTTTGCATTTTCATTTTTTGCTCACTTTCTTCCCAGGGCCATAACTTTTTTTATTTTTGGGGGTCAAAATGACCATGTGAGGACTTGTTTTTTGTGGGAGAAGTTGTACAATTTTTGAAAGACAACATTGATTTTAACATATTGTGTAATGGAAAACAGGAAAAAAAATTCCAAAAGCGATGATATTGCAAAATGCGATGAAATCCTAACGTTGGTTTTTTTTTGTTTGTTTTTTACCATGTTCACTAAATGCTAAAACTAATCTGCCATTATGATTCTCCAGGTCAATATGAGTTCATAGACACCAAACATGTATATGTTATTTTTTATTTAACTGGTGAAACAAAAAATTACACCATTTTCCGATATTCAAAGCGTCTCCATTTTTTGTGATCCTGGTTTAGGTGAAGGCTTATTTTTTGCTTGCCGAGCTGACTTTTTTAATGATACCATTTTGGTGCAGATACAATCTTTTGATCGCATTATTGCATTTTAATGCAATGTTGTGACAGCTAAAAAAAGGTAATTCTGGCATTTTGACTTTTTTTCTCGCTACACCATCTAACGATCGGAATAATTATTTTTTTATATTGATAGATCGGGCAAATCTGAAAGCAGCGATACCAAATACGTGTATTGTTTTATTTTGAATGGGGTGAAAGGGGGATGATTTGAACTTTTAATTTTTTTAATTTTTTAATATTTTTAAAAACTTTTCGTTTACTTTTTGCATGCTTCAATACACTGTGTTCCAATTTGTTAAGATTGACTGTCATTTGCACCGACCATTTAGGAAAATCCGAGAAAAATGTCATCTGCATAATAATTTGGAACATAGTGTAGTCTCCATGGGAGACTAGAAACTGCAGTACTTTGATTGGCTCTGCTACATACAGGCGATGATCAGATCGCCTGTATGTAGCAGAAATTCTAACTTGATATGAGTGCCGACCACTGGGTGGCGCTCATAGCAATCCGGCAGTGACAACCATAGAGGTCTGCTGGAGACCTACTGTATGGTTGCCATGCCAACCCACCAATGACCACCGATCACGAGAAGGGGTCACCAATGGGCGGGATTTCCGGTGTGCTTTCCGGAAGCACAAGTTAAATGCCAGTGTCAGAGATTGACAGCGGCATTTAACTAGTTAACAGCCCGCAGGTGTATCGCGATTCCACCAGTGGCTGTCACGGGCACATGTCGGCTGTATATATCAGCTGTTATGTGCCCGGAAAGGTGCGGGCTCAGTGGAGTCCGACATCAGCGTACTATTACACCCAATGTCGTGAAGGGGTTAAACATCTGTTTTTTCCTCATATACAGGGGGTAAATAAGTATTTGATCCCTTGTTGATTTTGTAAGTTTGCCCACTGACAAAGACATGGACAGTCTATCATTTTAAGGGTAGGTTAATTTTAACATTGAGAGATAGAATATCAAAAATAAAATCCTGAAAATCACATTGTATAAATTATATAATTTTTTTTGCATTTTGCAGTGAGAAATAAGTATTTGATCCCTCTGGCAAACAAAACTTAATACTTGGTGGCAAAACCCTTGTTGGCAAGCACAGCAGTCAGATGTTTTTTGTCGTTGATGATGAGGTTTGCACACATGTCAGGAGAAATTTTGGTCCACTCCTCTTTGCAGATCATCTCTAAATCATTAAGATTTTGAGGCTGTCACTTGGCAACTTGGAGCTTCAACTCCCTACATAAGTTTTCTATGGGATTTAGGTCTGGAGACTGGCTAGCCCACTCCATGACCTTAATGTGCTTCTTTTTGAGCCACTCCTTTGTTGTATTGGCTGCATGTTTTGTGTCATTGTCTTGCTGGATTTTTTAAATTTTTGTTTTATTACAGAAGATGAGGGATTCAATGGAATGGGCGTAAGGTGAGTATAACTGTGTTTGTGATTTTTTTTAAATAAAAAAGTAAAAGTGTGGTTTGTTTTATTTCAATAAAGGACTTTAATCTGGCAGCGTGTTAGTAATGGATAGGTGTCTTATAGACGCCTTTCCATTACTAAGCTGTGGGCTTGATGTCACCAGACAATACAAAGATGACATCAACCCCACAAATATAAACCTCACTTATCACCGCTACAGGGAAGTGTGAAGAGTCGGGCAAAGCGCCAGAACTGGTGCATCTAATAGATGTTCCTTTTCTGGGCGGCTGCGGGCTGCTATTTTCAGGCTGAGGGGCAAATATCCATGGCTCCTTACCAGCCTGAGAATACCAGCCCCCAGCTGTCTGCTTTAGCTTAATTGGTTGTCAAAAGTGGGGGGGGGGGAGGATCCCATGCCGTTTTTTTAAACTACTTATCTAAATAATTTAGTGAGGATCCCTTTATTCTTGATAACCAGCCTTGCTGAAGCTGACAGCTGAGGGTTGCAGCCCACAGCTGTCAGTTTTGCATGTCTAGTTATCAAAAAAACAGGGGAACACACACCAATTTTTTTAAAAACAATTATTTATTTAGAGCGCAGGAGGCAGCTGATGAATACTCTCATCAGGAGCGCCTACTGTTGCTGTTATTAGTGGTAGCAGGCGTGGGAACTGCAGCTGTCTGACGATCTGGCGATTAATAATTTTACTGCCAATCAGAAGCAGTGTTTGTTGTGCTGTCATATCGCAGGAGGTCGAACCCAAACAGTAACACAGACTTCCTGGTGAAGTCAGTGTTCAGTGTCCAATCCCGAACAGTAGGTGTTTGGTACGGATGCCAAACTTTATTGTTCGGGTTCGCCCATCTCTTGTGCTGTTGCATCACACACAAATTGAATCACAAACCATGATAGTACCACCAATGTGTTTCACAAATTATATGGGGTTTTATGCTATCATGTTGTGTTTTTTTTTTACAATTATAATGCTTCTTATTTAAACAAAAAGCTTTATATTGATCTCTTCCACCATAATATATTGTTCCAATAACCTTCACTTGTCCAGATGATGTTTAGCAAACAGTATTATTGTTTTTGAAGAAAAGTTACTTTTTCCTTGTAATCCTGCCATGCACACCTTTTTGTTCATGACAATCCTGCCATGCACACCTCCTGATGGTGGACTCATAAACAATTAATATTAGCTAATGTGAGAAAGGCCTTTAGTTGCTTAGAGGTTACCTTGGGTTCACTTGTAACCTCACAGACTATTATACACTTTGCTTTTGATCTTTTTTTATCGACCACTTATATGGAGGGTGATAATGGTCTAGAATTTCCTCCATTCATATATAATCTGTCTGACTGTGTATTGGTGGAGTTCAATATCTTTAGAGATGGTTTTATAACCTTTTCCAGTCTGGTGAGCATCAACAACTCTTCTTCTGAGGTCCTTAACAATTTATTTTTGTTTGTGCCGTGATACACGATCAAACTGATAGATACCTGTTGTTTAAATAAAACAGGTCCCACACTCCCACCTGATTGCCATCCTATTGATTGAATACAACAGACTATAATTCAATCTTCAATTTAATGATAATCCTGAAGGCTCACATACTTTTGTTAATCACAAGCATGTGATAATGGATAATTTTCCTCAAAAAAAAAATACAAAGTCAAATATTTTGAGTCTTTTTTATTATTATTTTGTTCTCTTCATCTACTTTTAGAACTTATGTGAAAACCTGATGTAAACTTTGGTCAAATTTATACAGAAATTTGGAATTATCTGAAGAGTTCAAAAACACTGTAAACACAGAGAAAAATTAGGAGCCCAGAGGAAGAAGATTCTAAACTGAAAAACATATAGTGGGAATTTCTATGTAGATTTTAAGCTTCTAAACCCTGGTATTGTGGTACCTACAGCACCTAAGCAGATAATATTCTGTCAACACTGAACGGTTGTTGTTACGGCTGATTTAAGACTGCCGCATTACCGAGACTTCCTGCAGCTTTACTGAACTAAACTTAGATCACCATAATAACTGCAGAATTCTATACTGACCTAAGTTCTGAGGAGGTCGGAGTATTACAGCCGAAACGCGTGCTAAAATGCATTACTCTACGGGTGACTTAGTTTTCCATCTCTGCAGTTAATTTAAAAGCATTACATTTCTTCTTACTTTGTAATACACATTATGTCAAAATATTACCTTTCTTCATATCTTACATATCTTTTCTCCACCAAATATGTTGGGATCACGTTATCAAAATGGCTGCTGATGGAGGAGCTTGTGACGAGAACTCGCACATGATACTAAAAGAAAGAACCTGGCACTCAACTTAATGCTCGTGAGATTTTAATGGTAGTAGCCAAAAAACGTTTCGGTCCTATATCTGGACCTTCATCAGTTACTACAAACGTGAACATAAAGAAAATGTTATTTACAAATATATACAAAAAGAAACAAAAGAAAAACATAATGTGCAAAGAAAATATGTACATAGTTCAGAGAACCACAAAGTTACACAACGCAAAATGTCACATCCATGACAAGAGGTACTTAGGTCATCTCGATAAAAAAAACTGGGATAGACAAGCAACATGAGGACGCGAGTTTCCAATTCCAGAAGTATGATGGATAGGTTTGGTCGCATCCTCCTCCATCAAATGCTATTTTAAACACTGCAATAAGGAAGACTACCCTAACCAGCAGGTGGCACTTTACCATGACGTACTATCCCGTCGAGGTGGGGTGGGCCCGTATGACCACCGATGGGATAGTACGTCATACGTGATCGGCCGCGCTCACGGGGGGAGCGCGGCCGGGTGTCAGCTGCCTATCGCAGCTGACATCCGGCACTATGTGCCAGGAGCGGTTACGGACCGCCCCGGCACATTAACCCCTGACATACCGCGATCAAACATGATTGGGGTGTGCCGGCGGTATAGGGAAGCATCGCGCAGGGAGAGGGCTCCCGGCGGGCTTCCCTGAGACCCCCAGGGATCGCGTTGCGATCGCGTTGCTCTGAGGGTCTCCTACCTCCTTCCTCGCTGCATGCTCCGGATCCAAGATGGCCACGGCATCCGGGTCCTGCAGGGAGGGAGGTGGCTTACCAAGTGCCTGCTCAGAGCAGGCGCTTGGTAAGCCTGCAGAGCTCTAAGTCAGATCACTGATCTGACAGAGTGCTGTGCAAACTGTCAGATCAGCGATCTGTGATGTCCCCTCCTGGGACAAAGTAAAAAAGTAAAAAAAAAATTTCCACATGTGTAAAAAAAAAAAAAAAAAAAAAATCCTAAATAATGAAAAAATAAATATTATTCCCATAAATACATTTCTTTATCTAAATAATAATTAAAAAAACAATAGTACACGTATTTAGTATTGCCGCGTCCGTAACGACTCTATCTATAAAACTGTCCCACTAGTTAACCCCTTCAGTAAACAGCGTAAGAAAAAAAAAAGAGGCAAAAAACAACGCTTTATTATCATACCGCCGAACAAAAAGTGGAATAACACGAGATCACAAAGACAGATGTAAATTACCATGGTACCGCTGAAAACGTCATCTTGTCCCGCAAAAAAAGAGCTGCCATACAGCATCATCAGCAAAAAATAAAAAAGTTCTAGACCTCAGAATAAAGCGATGCAAAAATAATTATTTTTTCTATAAAATAGTTTTTATCGTATAAAAGCGCCAAAACATAAAAAATGATATAAATTAGGTATCGCTGTAATCGTACTGACCCAAAGAATAAAACTGCTTTATCAATTTTACCAAACGCGGAACGGTATAAATGCCTCCCCCAAAAGAAATTCATGAATAGCTGGTTTTTGGTCATTCTGTCTCACAAAAATCGGAATAAAAAGCGATCAAAAAATGTCACGTGCCCAAAAATGTTACCAATAAAAACGTCAACTCGTCCCGCAAAAAACAAGACCTTACATGACTCTGTGGACCAAAATATGGAAAAATTATAGCTCTCAAAATGTGGTAACGCAAAAAATATTTTTTGCAATAAAAAGCGTCTTTCAGTGTGTGACGGCTGCCAATCATAAAAATCTGCTAAAAAATCCGCAATAAAAGTAAATCAAACCCCCCTTCATCACCCCCTTAGTTAGGGAAAAATTTAAAAAATGTATCTATTTCCATTTTCCCATTAGGGCTAGGGTTAGGGTTAGGGCTAGGGCTAGGGTTAGGGCTTGGGTTAGGGTTAGGGTTAGGGCTAGGGTTGGGGCTAGGGTTAAGGCTACGGTTAGGGTTGGGGCTAAAGTTGGGGTTAGGGTTGGGGCTAAAGTTACGGTTAAGGTTTAGATTACATTTACGGTTGGGAATAGGGTTGGGATTAGGGCTAGGGGTGTGTCAGGGTTAGAGGTGTGGTTAGGGTTACTGTTGGGATTACGTTTAGGGGTGTGTTTGGATTAGGGTTTCAGTTTTAATTGGGGGGTTTCCACTGTTTAGGCACATCAGGGGCTCTCCAAGCGTCCAATCTCAATTCCAGCCAATTCTGCATTGAAAAAGTAAAACAGTGCTCCTTCCCTTCCGAGCTCTCCCGTGTGCCCAAACAGGGGTTTACCCCAACATATGGGGTATGAGCATACTCAGGACAAATAGGACAACAACTTTTGGGGTCCAATTTCTCCTGTTACCCTTGGGAAAATACAAAACTGGGGGCTCAAAAATAATTTTTGTAGGAAAAAAAAGATTTTTTATTTTCACGGCTCTGCGTTATAAACTGTAGTGAAACACTTGGGGGCTCAAAGTTCTCACATCACATCTAGATAAGTTCCTTGGGGGGTCTAGTTTCCAATATGGGGTCACTTGTGGGGGGTTTCTACTGTTTAGGTACATTAGGGGCTCTGCAAACGCAATGTGACGCCTGCAGACCATTCCATCTAAGTCTGCATTCCAAATGGCGCTCCTTCCCTTCCGAGCCCTCCCATGCACCCAAACGGTGGTTCTCCCCCACATATGGGGTATCAGCATACTCAGGACAAATTGGACAACAACTTTTAGGGTCCAATTTCTCCTGTTACCCTTGGGAAAATACAAAACTGGGGGCTAAAAAATAATTTTTGTAGGAAAAAAAAGATTTTTTATTTTCACGGCTCTGCGTTATAAACTGTAGTGAAACACTTGGGGGTTCAAAGCTCTCACAACACATCTAGATGAGTTCCTTAGGGGGTCTACTTTCCAAAATGGTGTCACTTGTGGGGGTTTCTACTGTTTAGGTATATTAGGGGCTCTGCAAACGCAATGTGATACCTGCAGACCATTCCATCTAAGTCTGCATTCCAAAAAGCGCTCCTTCCCTTCCGAGCCCTCCCATGCACCCAAACGGTGGTTCTCCCCCACATATGGGGTATCAGCGCACTCAGGACAAATTAGACAACAACTTTTGGGGTCCAATTTCTCCTGTTACCCTCGGGAAAATACAAAACTGGGGGCTAAAAAATAATTTTTGTGGGAAAAAATGTTTGTTTGCTCTGCATTATAAACTTCTGTGAAGCCATTGGTGGGCCAAAGTGCTCACCACACATCTAGATAAGTTCCTTAGGGGGTCTACTTTCCAAAATGGTGTCAATTGTGGGGGGTTTCAATGTTTAGGCACATCAGTGGCTCTCCAAACGCAACATGGCGTCCCCTCTCAATTCCTGTCAATTTTGCATTGAAAAGTCAAATGGCGCTCCTTCCCTTCCGAGCTCTCCCATGCGCCCAAACAGAGGGTTTACTCCCACATATGGGGTATCAGCGTACTCAGGACAAATTGTACAACAACTTTTGGGGTCCAATTTCTTCTCTTACCCTTGGGAAAAAAAATTGGGGGCGAAAAGATAATTTTTGTGAAAAAATATGATTTTTTATTTTTACGGTTCTGCATTATAAACTTCTGTAAAGCACTTGGTGGGTCAAAGTGCTCACCAAACCTCTAGATAAGTTCCTTAGGGGGTCTACTTTCCAAAATGGTGTCCCTTGTGGGGGGTTTCAATGTTTAGGTACATCAGGGGCTCTCCAAACGCAACATGGCGTCCCATCTCGATTCCAGTCAATTTTGCATTGAAAAGTCAAATGGCGCTCCTTCGCTTCCGAGCTCTGTCATGCAGCCAAACAGTGGTTTACCCCCACATATGGGGTATCGGCGTACTCAGGACAAATTGTACAACAACTTTTAGGGTCCATTTTCTCCTGTTACCCTTGGTAAAATAAAACAAATTGGAGCTGAAGTACATTTTTTGTGAAAAAAAGTTAAATGTTCATTTTTATTTAAACATTCCAAAAATTCCTGTGAAACACCTGAAGGGTTAATAAACTTCTTGAATGTGGTTTTGAGCACCTTGAGGGGTGCAGTTTTTAGAATGGTGTCACACTTGGGTATTTTCTATCATATAGACCCCTCAAAATGACTTCAAATGAGATGTGGTCCCTAAAAAAAATGGTGTTGTAAAAATGAGAAATTGCTAGTCAACTTTTAACCCTTATAACTCCCTAACAAAAAAAAATTTTGGTTCCAAAATTGTGCTGATATAAAGTAGACATGTGGTAAATGTTACTTATTAAGTATTTTGTGTGACATATCTCTGTGATTTAATTGCATAAAAATTCAAATTTGGATAATTGCGAAATTTTCAAAATTTTTGCCAAATTTCCGTTTTTTTCACAAATAAACGCAGGTAATATCAAATAAATTTTAACATTATCATGAAGTACAATATATCACGAGAAAACAATGTCAGAATCGCCAAGATCCGTTAAAGCGTTCCAGAGTTATAACCTCATAAAAGACAGTGGTCAGAATTGTAAAAATTGGCCCGGTCATTAACGTGCAAACCACCTTTGGGGGTAAAGGGGTTAATACCTTTAGGCTGTGCTCACAGGTTGCGCTTTGCTGCCACAATCTTAGAAAAAATGCATTGTCTTGTTGCTGTTTTCCAAAAAACAATACGGTTTTACTGAGTCAGCGGTAAAAAAAAGTGCAACACACCATGTCTCAATGCATTCCCAAGTGAACTCTGCATCGTCAGATGGTTTTCTGATGACAAGCTGCTCAAGTCATATGAGTGCTGCAGACAATGACAGACTGCAGCAGTTTTGCTCCCGTTTGAACAGTGACATCTCCTCATCCTGTGCAGCTAAGACCATGGATCCAGGTGGGTGCCGGTAGGTTCATATCATTTAGTTATTATTTTTTACAACTCCAAGCCCTGGGGGAATTTTTTCTTTTTCTAAAACTACCTCTATACATATCACCCTTAGGTTCTGACTTATATAATTTTTAATGTCCTGACTGGGCGCTGGTTGTCCAAGTATAGTAATTACATATATACCTACCAGACAGAAAATAAATCATTCTGCACAAGATCTGTGTCGTAGATGGATAATGTATATGATCATTTATGTATTGTGCTATTATGTAATAAATGACGCAATCATTTCGCATCGTTCCTTAGTTCCCTTTTTACATGTATTCAGCAGATATTCACTTGCTCGTGTGACATTTATGTTATTTTATTCAGCTGATCTGACAGTTCCTAGATTTCCTCTCAGGTTCTCTGGAAAGCTGCATAACAAGCCCAATTATTGTAAAGCGCCACGGAATAAATGGCGCTATAATAATAAATAATAATTTCACACAAACTTGTAAAAAGCATTGCACTCATGCCCCCACAACAAGTTAAAAAAACTTGTGTTACACATATCAGTCTATTATGACCAGACACTGTCCCACTCTCATGGTCTGTGACTTGTCCTCCATTCTCTTTGTAAGGCCGGAGTCACACTAGCGTATAATACGGACGAGTGCTATGCGAGAAAACATCGCATAGCACTCGAACCAATGTTAATCTATGGGGAAGCTCACATCACTGTTTTTTCACGGGCGTATTTTACGCGATTTTACTCGTATATCGGCCAAGTCTCGCGAATGCAAGTCTATAGGTGCGAGAAAAAAATTGGACACCACACGGACCATCAGTGTGACTTGCGAGAAACACACACACATTTTCCTCATTTCAGCCCATTGAACCACCATTAAATTCATTGGGGAAAGCAGTGAGAAATGTATAGCCATACGCATGTCATACAGATTCCATACGGATACATAGATGCGAGGAAATCGCATCATCACATTGCAAATGGATTACATATGTATCACCATATGGAGAACATTTCTGCAATTCTCGGATCTATTTTTCATATGCTGCGTCTAACTCCAGCCTAAGGGCTCATACTCATTTGCGAGAAAAACAGACGAGTGCAATCCGATAAAAAATGGGATTGCACTCTGACCAATGTTATTCAATGAGTTACATCTCATCTGCAATTTTTTTTCTCAGCTCAAATCGGACTGAGAAAAAATCGCAGCATGCTGCGTATCTCAGACGAGACTCGCCAATGCAAGTAAATGGATGCGAGAGAAAAATCGCACAGAACTGGCACCATGCGAGTGCTGTCTGATTTTTAAGTCTCCTTTAAAAAGGCAATTCATGTGCTGCATACAGTAAAATCACCCTGAAAGGTAGGTAGGTAGGTAGGTAGATAGATAGATAGATAGATAGATAGATATAAAGATGAAAAAAGGAAAACAGCACAACAAAATGAAAAAAGTGGACTTTATTGCCCAAACGGCGTGTGGGCAATAAAGTCCACTTTTTTTCATTTTGTTGTGCTGTTTTCCTTTTCTCATCTTTATATTTAAGAACCATTTGAACAGTGGTTGGGGAAGCTTTGCACATTTTCAAGGTAGTATTTGATGCTGTTCCAATTTTTTTGATAGATAGATAGATAGAAGAAAAGCTGGTAATTCATCTGCCGGCTTCTGTAAATTTACTGCAAGAGCTGACAGGATAGACGAGATGGATTACATACAGTAAATACACATAGAATAGGTAGATATATAGATGTCAGTAACAAATACAATTAGTACAGTGTGTGAGCAAATTACTGAACATGTATTTAATTAATAAAAGATTATTTTTCCGAAAAAAGGGCGTAGCCTCCAGCCTAATTTTCATAAAAAGCAGAGGGAAAGCCAACGACTGGGGGGCAGATGTTTATAGCTTGGGAATGGGGTAATACCCATGGAGCTTCCCAGGCTATTAATATCAGCTCAACGTGGTACTGCCATGGGTGCTAATATGGTGCCCACTTATGCAAATATAGTTGAGTTCCCTAGAGAAGGACCTTATCTATGTGCCCCACCACTACCGACATGTTTTGGGGTGGTGGAGATACATAGATGATGTCTTCCTCCTGTGAACCGGGACCCAAGAAGAGTTTCTTTCCTTTCATTAATTTTTAAATACGATAGACCAGACTATAAAATTTACACTTGTGTCCTCTTCCCTAAGTATACAATTCTTAGATGTTCTAGTTACATAAGAAAATGGTACACTTACTATGTTTCTTTATATAAAGGAGACAGATAGAAATGACCTACTTCTATATAGCAGTAACCATCCACAAAAAATGATTAATTCAATACCGATAAGTCAGTTCTTGAGAATACGACGAATAGTGAGTGATGAAAAAAATCTAGATGTGGCTTTGGAATCATTAATAAAAAAAATTCCGAGCTAGGGGATATCCAAAACAATTGTTGAAGACACAAAAAAATAGGGTAAGAACTTTGGATAGAAAATTAACATTAAACGAGAGATCCGAGAAAAAAACTCACAAGGATACCACTAGTCACTACATATACAGAAGAAAGTAAAAAAAAAAAATAGCGGGTGTAGTAAAAAAATATTGGGGAATGCTCACTAAATGTTTGCCGAAAATTGAGGAATTTAAAGAACCACATTGGACCTCTGAAGAAGGTGTCACAAAAATATTTAACGGGAGTACAAAGGAAAGGCTGCTTTCTGTGTCTTGCCTGTGTGAATTGTCCTCTAATGTTGAAAGGGTCAACATTTTTCCATCCAATTACTCAGAAAGTATATAATGTAGAACATTATCTTACCGTTGTGTATTTGTTACAATGACGAAGTTCATTGCTTTATGTGGGAGAAACCACTTGTGATTTTAAGACCCGTATTAATCATCACCGATATACAATAAGAAAGAAAAGAACAGACCTCCTTGTATCAAAACATTTTGTAGAAATGAATCACTCTGAAAAACAACTTAAATTTAGGGTAATTGATGTAGTCCCTCCACAGAGGAGAGGAGGAGATAGAGTCCGTCTTCTAAAGCGAAAAGAATAATTAGATTGGATATACAGACTAAATACACTCAAACCAGCTGGTTTAAATGTTGAATTCAAGATTAATCCGGTATTGTAAAAAATTTAATGGAGTTTCTATCCACCTGTGATCGTTTTCTTAATCCTCAATAGTGTAATGGGAAAGTTTTTCTTATGAAAAAAATCCCAAATAAACATATATTTGTTTAATTTTAACATGTTTTTTAATGTAAAAATATTTTATGAAATGTTTTTGTTTTTTCACAGAAGAAAATACCTTTACTAAAGAATCACTGTGAGGATACAGACTCATCTAGGAGGTTGCATTGCTGTGCTTTTGAAAAATAAATATTTCCTCTAAAGTTTTTTTTATAAAGAATTTTTTTGCAATAAATGATTGCCTTAAGAAGAAAAAAAATTCCGTTGTCACTATAACTATAGTCATATAGCAGTAGCTTTCTTTATAACTGGTTATATATAATAAGGGATTTAACATGGGGTTTGGTATAACACTTAAACCCGAAAATCACCTTTATGGCTCTATTGGGGGGAGCGGGAATGTCTGGAAGCAGGGGTGTAACTACAACAGGTGCAGGAGTTGCAATCGCACCCGGGCCATGGAGCCTAGGGGGCCCTAAAAGTCCTTTTGGCCTATAGAAAAAGACTATTGCTATTAATGATTGAAAATATTTGGGGGTCCCGTTGGAGCTTTCGCATTGGGGCCCATGAGTTTCAAGTTATGCCATTGCCTGGAAGGGTGTTTACTCTTCCCCAATTGAGTCCATACGGGTACAGAAGACTATTCTGTGGCCGTGCCACTTCAATATGGCGCTGAAGTCCTTCCGACCTTCTTTCCTACACATGCACAGGCAATATCCCGATATAGTGTTACTGCTATTGGCTGACTTAAAAGTGACGTATGAATGCTGCACAGTACATGCGCAGTAAGGACTAAGGGACGCCGAGAATGGCCATCATATACATATGCTGCTGATTAAAAGCAATGCACGCCTGGGTGAGTTATCCCTTATTAATAAAAATCATATGATAGCACTTAAGAATATTTATCAATACTATGCACTTTAAAATGTATGTATTATAGCAATACGATATTTAATAGCACATGCACTTTCTAATGGATGTACCAATGGTATATGGTGTATGATTATGCTTAAATATTGTTCTGTAATACACTATATTTATTAATTTGTATTGATTATTAATCACTGAATGTGATCTATATATATGTATATGCACATGGTTGTTTCACTACTTGAGAAAGGCTTTTGAAGCCGAAACGTTGCCACGCCATGTGGACCCAATAAAGTCCACCTAATTCTGAAAAACTTCTTGGAGTGCTGCTTTCCATTTTTCTTCCTTAGATAGATAGAAGAAAAGCTGGTAATTCATCTGCCGGCTTCTGTAAATTCAATGCAGGAGTTGACAGGATAGAAGAGATGGATTACATACAGTAAATACAAATAAAATAGGTACACATATAGATGTCAGCAACAAATACAATTAGTACAGTGTGTGTGTAAATTAATGGACATGTATTTAATTAATAAAAGATTATTTTTCCGAAAAAAGGGCATGGCCTTCAGCCCAATTTTCATAACCAGCAGAGGGAAAGCCAACAACTGGGAGCAGATGTTTATAGCCTGGGAAGGGGGTAATACCCATGGAGCTTCCCAATCTATCATCAGCTCACAGCTGTATCCTTAGCCTTTACTGGCTCTTAAAATAGGGAAGCCCCCCAAAAATTGATGTGGGGTCCCCCTATAATTAATAACCAGCAAAGTCTATGCAGACAGTTGCAGGCTGATATTAATAGCCTAGGAAGCGGCCATGGATATTGGCCCCCCCGACTAAAAACATCAGCTCTCAGCTGCCCCAGAAAAGGCGCATCTCTAAGATGCGCCAATTCTGTCACTTAGCCTCGCTCTTCCCACTTGCTGTGTAGCGGTGGCAAGTGACGTAATAGGGGGGTTGATGTCACCATCAGGTGACATCAAGCCCTGAGGTTACTAATAGAGAGGTGTCAATAAGACACTCCCATTACTAACCCCATAGTCGCATTGTAAGAAAACACAGACACCCAGAAAAAATTCCTTTATTTGAAAGAAATACACAGACTCCTTTATTATTCTTAATTAAACCATACTTACGACCTCACCTAATTCCTGCGAAGCTCTCAATCTCCTGTAATCAAAGTAAAATAACAAATCAAAAATATACCGTACCAGTCCGTCGTTGTGTCCCACGCGGTGTGTCAAAGATACACTGGCTATTTAACTGTGTTCCAAGATGTAATGATGTTAAAGCTGGAATGCCACAAGATTGGGGATTTAAATGTTGGACAGTAGATATAAAATTCAAGAACTATGGGTCCTACTTAAGATTATGTAAAACGAGAATGAAAAATAATAAGATGTATCATTATCAATATTTTTTATAAAAACAAAATTAATTTAAATAGTTGGCATAAAGCATCTTAAATAGAGATAGATCATGAAATATGTCATGTAACCTGTAATCCGGAAGCAGAGCACCAAGTTGATAGTAAGATATGCCATCAATGTCCGATCATTGCGGTTATGACTGGGTGACCCTTTCTGATCACAAAAATAATAGGGAAGCGGTAACAGGAAATGGATTCGCTCTACTCCCCTTTCTGCAATACTTCATCTTCTTCAGGGATTGCATGGTAGGCTAATTAAATTCCATGCTGGTTCATGTAGCCTCCATAAGAACCTGAGCTGAGCTTTCAGAAGCTGATGGGACACAAATGGTTCTTTCATCCAGTAATTAGACAACAACCTAGTGATATGCAATCTATTTCTAAGGGAGAAAAGCCATTTATTATTTAGTAATAAGATTGTTTCAGACCATTTGGGCTTGGGCACGGCTTATGCATTAAGGGAAACCTGTCACCAGAAAAAATACTATTAACCTGCAGAAAAAGGGTTAATCTGCAGGTTAATAACGTTATTATGCTGGCCGGTGCCCACACTTAGTAGAAAATGGACTTTATGCTCCCCGGTAGCGATCCTGTTTCAGTCACAGGGAGCGGTGCCAGAGCTGATTCAGAAAGCGGGGGCTGTAAACGCACCCCTGGCCTTGACTGACAGCCGGCAGTAATACAGAGAGAGTGTCAGTCCTGGCCAAGGGCGTGGTTACAGCTGCCACTCTGTACACTTACAGCAGTGACTCAACCCGCACCAGCGCCGCCCCCACAACTGAAACCATACCCCTGGCCCTGACAGACAACCGATCACAAAGCAGAAACAGTGTCAGTCAAGGCCAGGGCCATGGTTTCAGTTATGTTGGCAGCCCCAATGCTGGTTCAGTCTCCATTTTGAGAATACGGAGCGGCGGCTGTAACTGCGCCCCAGCATTAGGGCCAGCTGTCAGTCAGTGCCGGGGACGCGGTTTCAATTATGGGGCAGCACTGATGGTGGTTCAGTTACAGTTCTGAGAATACAGAGCAGTGGCTGTAACTGCGCCCCCAGCATTAGGGCCGGCTGTCAGTCAGTGCCGGGGACACGGTTTCAATTATGGGGCAGCACTGATGCTGGTTCAGTCTCCATTCTGAGAATACAGAGTGGCGGCTGTAACTGCGCCCCCAGCATTAGGGCCGGCTGTCAGTCAGTGCCGAGGACGCGGTTTCAATTATGGGGCAGCACTGATGGTGGTTCAGTTACAGTTCTGAGAATACAGAGCGGTGGCTGTAACTGCGCCCCCAGCATTAGGGCCGGCTGTCAGTCAGTGCAGGGGACACAGTTTCAATTATGGGGCAGCACTGATGCTGGTTCAGTCTCCATTCTGAGAATACAGAGCGGTGGCTGTAACTGTGCCCCCAGCATTAGGGCCGGCTGTAAGTCAGTGCCAGTGGCACGGTTTCAATTATGGGGCAGCACTGATGCTGGTTCAGTTACAGTTCTGAGAATACAGAGCGGTGGCTGTAACTGCGCCCCCAGCATTAGGGCCGGCTGTCAGTCAGTGAAGAGGCACGGTTACAGCCGTCATTATGTATTCTCAGTGCCAGCCACTTGACTGAAACGGGAATTGCTGGTGGAGGGAATAAAGTCAATGTTCTTCCTGCAGCATTCGGCTATGAGCAGGCGCAGGGCAACATAATAACACTGTTAAGTTGCAGATTAACCCCATATCAGAAGGTTAATAGCGTTTTTCTGGTGACAGGTTCCTGCTAAATGGCTTCTATAGTATGATGCAAATGTGGCTTAAATAGCAAAACCCATATAATACTCTAAATATACCACATTGGATGGTTACAGCCAGCAAGAACAACTGTGAACTGCTAAGACAGGAAGCACGGTAGCGAAATTTTGCAATGCTGCAGTTTCTTCCTCTTAAAAAGGACCTACGGTTTGATATGGTTTAACCTTTTCACAGCCAATTTTGACATTACGGACACAATGAATTCTTTTGATTTTGCCTCCCTGCCTTCCTACATGCAATTTTTTTTTTTTTTTTTTAAACAGTAGGTATGTACATTTTGGCTTTCTTTTTGTTTTTCAACACAAGATGCAATGATGAGTAGTGATATTTGCAAATCATATAACTTCCTTTTAACTTTTTATTCATTATTTTTGGAAGCAAAATGCAAAATATGACAGTTCAGTTTAAAGAACATGTTTCATGTCAGTGTACAGGTAAGGAAAATTACAATAATCCAAAAATAATATTTTATTTCCTTTTTCACTTTTATGTGATACAAACTATTTTTATTTTTTTACTTATGTGATTTATTTTTCTTTTTGCATGTTTTAACTTTTAATTGTACTTACTTTTTACTTTTAACTATACAATGGAATGACATTACATTGCAAGGTATTAGTGATAATCAGCAAATTATCAAATGTAAAGCTGATGATACTCATGAGATAGCTGCTATTTCCCCGTACTCTGTTATAAGCATGTACGTTCGGATCAGGTGAACATGTATATTTGTTTTAAAGAAACAAGGGAAAAAGTCGATGACATGGCAATAACCTGTCCCACAAGAACAAAGGATCCTTCACCAATGAGTATCCTAAATGTTGAGATCTGTAGGCAGCAGGATGGCTCAGTGGTTAGCTGTAGCGACGAGCGAACGTGCTCGGATAAGGTGTGAGATGAGTGGTATTTCGGGTTCATACAACTTAATACCTAACTTTTATTAACTCTATTTGGGAAGAAATTGGGGGGAAAAAATTACTGGTTCTGCAGATTTTTTTAGGACATTTCAAATTGTATGTTCTTCATTTGCTGCACAATCATGACCATGCCGATACCAAATTTATATAATCTTTTATTTGCTTGATTATATATATTCAATAAACACTGTGAAGAACAATACTTTGTATTTGCGTGTCTCCATATTTTGTGAGTCTTAAGTATAACATTTTTCAGTAACGGAGCTATATGAAGGCTTAATTTATTTTTCCTGCCTCCCGCTTTCCTGCTAGCCAGGGTTTGGGGTGCTTTTTAATGACTGAAATCTCCAGCTTGACGCTTAGTAGAGCTGCTGGCCCAAACAGCGCTCACTGTAAGCAAAGGCGGCTTTAAATTTGCAGCATTGGAGGAACACAAGGGCACTGAAACTGGTTGGATCCTTTGATTTTGTCCTCTTCAGGGCAGCACTTGCAAGTTCTAAGCATTGCGGTCCTTGCCTTGGAGACCGGCCACGTCTGATAGATTGGAGCGGTGGATTCTAAGGCTACATTCCCACCATGAGCTACTGGTGAGTTTTTGACGTTGTGTATTTTTGCTCATTGGAAAACATAGCCTCTAATAGTTCCAGTAAAGTGGATGGGTTGTAGAGAATGTCATGTCCACTGTGCTTCTTTATAACGCAGCATACTCTGATCTGCAGAGCATTTTTTAAATCCGCAGCATGTCAATTTCTTTTACGGGTACGCTGAGCTTTCTGTGCGGGATTTCCCCATAGACTTGCATCAGATGTAGAAAGTCCACAGGTAAAAAACACACATGTACGGCGGAACAAAAACGCATGTAAGTGTCAAAACAAAGAAGATTTATCGAAAAATAACACATACAAGAGACAAAACCCGCAGCGTCAAAAACGAGATAAAAATGCACATAAAAAAAATCATGTTAAAAAACACAATTTATAAAAACGCAGGTAACATAATTTAAATAATAAGTACAGAAAGCAGATGCACCAAAACCTCATCGTGGGAATGGAGTCTTAGGATTTTTTATAAGGGGGAAATTCAAGCAACCCGCATAGAAAGAAATCCCATAAAAAGCAATCAGAGCAAGGATATAATTATAAAAAATGCTTTATTTATTAAATAACAGAATAGACTATACCATACAAAAGAGCAACAAATTGTATATATATATATATATATATATATATATATATATACATATATATATATATATATATATATATATATATATATATATATATATATATATATATAAAAAATGTATTTAAAATGTACAAGAATCTATATAAGTGCCTGTAGTTAACTGGTGTCCCCATCTATATAGGTCTTGTGTCCATCATGTCATACCATATGGCCGAAAAAATATATATAGTAAAAAAATATATTAATAAAAGTTCTCAAAGAGATAATGTGAATTGAGTGCCAAGTAAAAGCAGGAATCTGCGAAGATGGAAGTGTAAAAGATACTACTCAATCTGGATGTGCAACACCCGTGCATAAATGTGAAAGGATTTGTATACCGCATAAAGCGGCAACCAACAAAAAAAGAGTGAATAAGCCAATGGGTAATATAAGGGGACACTTACTAGTGATATATGACTCCAATTCCAGGGACCACCAGTAACTATCCAGGGCACCCCGACGCGCGTTTCGGACGCACGATCCTTCGTCAGGGGGTGTGTAGTTTTAACAACAACAGGGGGCTTTATATAGGGTCCAAATGAGTGAGTTAATCAATGGCTGCAGCCGCAGCATGTACGGCGCATGCGTCGCCGGGGTAACCCGGAAGCCGGCGCCGGAGACGCCACGTGACCGGACGCACAGGGTGAGTTCCCGGCGTTACCAAGGCCACAGCGATGCTCCCGACTCGGCCGCCGGACCCCAGCCACGCATGCGCACCACCGAGGATTCGCCATGGATTCCTAATGTGACGTAAGTATAAATAAGCGTGTAATAGCATAGCAACACGCGTGCGCACTACCGAGGATGCGCAATAGGCTCTAAGTGTAACGTAACTATAGACAAACGTGCGGGCAAACATAACATCATCATTGGAGAAGAAATATATCTGTATATATATATACGGAGACGTGTGGGGAAGCAGTGGACAAGGTGAAAGGGGACAATAAAAGTAATCCTTACATAGTAAGCAAGGGGCAATGTGATGTTAATGTCTAGTTATGCATAATCCCATATTACAAAAAGGGGGAAGGATATATATGATTGAGAAATAGAAATAGTTAAATAATTAAGAAAAATATGAAAAAAATGAAAAAAATAATAATAAATAGACAATTTGAATAGTACAAATCCATATTACACAATTATAATTATGCTTATTATATTACAGACAAAGAAGTCTCAATGATGCTTGGCATTTTTTATAAGAAGTAAATAACAAAGTTGCTTGTTTTGCAGTATTCTGTATCTTTGCTGCTGAAAATCAAACCTTTAGTATAGCTAGCCAAGGGCAAGCATGGAAACATTAGCCACAGACCTTGTCTGCAGGGTCGTGTTCAGTGATTATTTCCATTTAATATCGGTAACCTAGTTCTGCAGGCAGCTGCCCCTCTGAGTTTGCTGATGTTCCTCAGCCACCCTCCTGCTTGTATGACTGTGTTCCGGCTGTATTGCGGTCACGCTGGCACTTGCCCATGAAGCATCCCTTCTGGTATTTTATTTAATCCTAATACTGGCAGAAAGACCAACAACCCAATGAAAGGTGCTGCGTGGCAGGAATATTTGGCAGTTGCTTCGTTACTAAATTTTCTACAAAGCAATCATTAATTATTAATCTTCATGAGCGCTGTTGATTGTGATAATATTATGGATGTAACAGTAAATAATAGCAGCGTAGATGAATGGCAGTGAGTATGGGAAATGCCGGGATGGATTGACTCCATCGTATATGAATGCTGACAGATGGCATGGCTGCCACAGCTTACATCACTGAATGAGATCCTCACATTAGACTGGAGCTTTTTACGTTATGGCTTTGCTCCATAGGAGACCCCTAATATACTTCTCCAGGGTAGCACATTATTTAATGCTTCTATTCTGTAAATTAATTCTAGAAATGTACTAAACATACGACACCGGATTCATTATTGCATTTTCACCTGTATGTTGTCGATTTTTGGTTGTTTTTAGCTTCTTCTTCATTTGCGTCATTTTTTTTCTTTCAATTTGCACCTTTTTAAGTCTATTTTATGTGTTTCATTGTCTTTTTATGTTCACCAACCGGGCCTGGATTTTGTCTACCAGATGTTTGCAGGTGATCCATCCGTTGGCAATTCTTAAAACAGTTGATATATTTTTGTACTCCCCCTCCAGGATTGATTCTATGTACACAGTGCTGCAAAAAAGGTAAAAGACAAAAATAAAGAGTGTTTACTATTTTGCGCCCAAATAAGCGACTTAAAAAAAGCTAATTATGAATTGAGCTCACAGTATTTTAATGCATTAATGTATATGACAGTTGTTTTTCACATGTGTTACCAGTAAAAGCACCACTCAGCGTTGGTTTTTCAGCACTGGAGTGGTGCTTTAAATGTAAGCCGACTGCCCCTGTCATATACTAACCCTCTGGCGTCTTCCCCATTTTTCGGCATTCCTCCATCTTGTGAGCGCAGCTTCTGATTGGCCGGAAGTCAGAAGCTACGTCACAAGCTCTCAATGCAAATCTATGAGCCAGAAAGAGGCTTTCAGTGACCTTCGCGCAACGCCATGAAACTTTTCAGTTCGAGACCGACAGGAGCCACGCTGGAAAAGGATGAAGGCAGTGGCAGGTGAGTATAAGAGAGGGAGCAGGTGACTCCCAGTGGCACAATAAAAAAAACCACTGGAGTGGTGCTTTAACAATATCCCTTTTAGAAAACATATACTGCACATTGAAGGAAGTGGTTTCAGCTCACATCGGCCCTAATTTTATTTTCTCTTGCCTTATTATTAACTACCAAAAAGCGGGCAGCTCTGCCATCCAAGAGCTAATTGTCAGTCGTTTGGATGCTAGAACCCATGGTAGTTGAAGAAAACATGTCTACAAATTAAAAGTGGGCCGTTTTTACTTTGATTTTTTTCCTGCTGCTCCCCTGAGTATTCTGTTTGTTTTTTCGCTGGTTTTTGTTTTTATTTTAAATACGCCATACAGTTCCAGAGACTTAGGGTATGTTCACACGTTCCTGATTTCCATCCTTTTTTTTCAGGACTGAAACCGCAGCTCTTGGCAGAAAACGCAGGTCCTTTTTTTGGTCCTTTTTTTTTGTGCGTTTTTGGTGCGTTTTTTTTATCCTTTTTTTTTATGCAGTTTTCTATGCAGAGTCTGTGTGTTTTCTAGGAAGTTTTTTTAGGGTTAAAATGGCTGAAAATACCCTAACCCTAACCCTACCCCTACCCCTACCCCTAACCCTACCCCTAACCCTAACCCTAACCCTACCCCTAACCCTAACCCTATTATAACCTTAGTGGAAAAAAAAAATTCTTAATTTTTTTATTGTCCCTACCTATGGGGGTGACAAAGGGGGGGGGATGTCATTTACTATTTTTTTATTTTGATCACTGAGATAGGTTATCTCAGTGATCAAAATGCACTTTGGAACGAATCTGCCGGCCGGCAGATTCGGCGGGCGCACTGCGCATGCGCCCGCCATTTTGCAAGATGGCGGCGCCCAGGGAGAAGACGGCCGGACGGACACTGGGAGGCTGGGTAAGTATAAGGGGGGGAGATTAGGGCACGGGGGGGGCATCGGAGCACGGGGGGGGCATCGGAGCACGGGGGGGCATCGGAGCACGGGGGTGGGGCATCGGAGCATGGGGGGGTGGGATCGGGGCAGCCACACTCCGCCCACGCACTTCCGCCCGCTTCCCCGCACTTCCTGCTGCAGCGGTTCGGCACCACAAACCGCAATAAAACCCGCAGATATATTTTTGATCTGCGGGTTTGACCTCACAATGGAGGTCTATGGGTGAAGAACCGCTGCGGCTCCGAAAAAAGAAGTGACATGCTCCTTCTTTTTTCCCGCAGCTATTCAGCGCGGCTTTTGTTTTTGAAATTCAGGATCATGTGCACAGCGGTTCCTGTTTTCCATAGGGTACATTGTACTGTACCCTGCATGGAAAACAGCTGCGGAACCGCAGTGGCAAAAACGCTGCGGTTCCGCAGTAAAAAACGCACTGTGTGAACATGGCCATAGGTTGTTTTCATTGGAGCTATTTGTTATGGCACAAGGGGGCAGTGCTCACAGGGTAATTAAGGGTAACCTACAGACACCCCCTCATAGAATCCTTGGAACCACGCCTCCTTGTAAAGATCATAAAAATTTGCACCAAATCTCTGGAACCGTACTGCAGGTTTAAAAAAACAAAACCCCCAAAAAACAGAAAACACCGGGAAGCCACGGGAATAAAACAAAAGCAAAAACTGTCCACTTTTAACCTGGTGACAGGCCTTCTTTAAAATCTCTCACCCAGTATGGTGGATTCTTAAAGCCCTTGATCCGGAAGAGTAGTTGTGAACAGCCCAGACTGGTGAAGCGAGATGGACAGGTTGGAGCAATCGAGGTTGCAATGGGTGGATGGCCACGGGAGTGGTAGTCCAAAGAAATGTCAGAAACTCAGTGAAAGGAGACATGAGAAGCTTAGTAGAGATGCAGCAAAGCAGAGCTGAGTATGTCAGGAGACAACATTAAAGAAGATTGGCAAGGAAAAGCAGTAACATACAAGATAGAGGCTAGAAAGCTAACTACCTGAATACTCTGGCTGCATTCCTGGTCTGGTCTATAAGACTAGGGAACGTGACCTTACAGGTGCTTGCTGGGTATCATGTTAACCTGATGAGTAGGAATGCTGGGGAGTCGGCGCTGGAGCTTGGACAGGTGAGTAACAGTAGCCAGCTTCTGAACTTCTACTAATTTTACAGGCAACTCACTCCTGTCTCAACTTGGCTTTGTCACACTGCAATAATAAATTATAGAGTGCCCTGCATGAAGCAGCACTGGCTTCCCCCAGAAAGACCCAATACAGACAACTGCAACTCTGATAGACAATGCAAACACGTTTTCTTCAGCGTTGCTCAAGGTGCGCTGAGTGTCAGAGGTGAAAATCACTTTTAGCAGAGGAGTTCTTCCACTATAAGTTCATGCTCAAAATGTATAATGCTGCACCTCATCTGGCCAAACAATACTACTTTACCACTTCACAAGCTAACAATCCAAAACACCACTATGAAACCTTACACTCCCTCTTTAGCCCTAAAGCACAGGCCCCCATTACCAACCTCAGCAGTGAGGATCTGGCTACTCATTTCCTAGACAAAAATCAACCACATCCATTTGGACATTTCCTCAGTGCCTGGATCCCCTTCCATGTAGTACTTAAAGCTCACTTGCCATTTTTGAACCTGTTACAGAAGAAGTTAGAAGTTACCCTACCCTCAGCCTACAACCAGCAACAGTGACCCTATTCCCTCACATCTCCTGCAGTCTCTCTCACCAGTTGTCACCCGTTGTCACCACTCAACTAAAATATTTAACCTCTCGCTTTCTTACAGTATGTTTCCTTCCTCATTTAAGCACGCCATCATAACCCATTTACAATAAAACTTGAAAAAATATCCGTTGGCCAGAACTGCACTGCTAACTACAGACTGGTCTCTAATCTTCCTTTCATCTCAAAACTCCTGGAACGCTTGGTCCACTCCTGTCTAATTCGCTATCTTTCAGATCACTCTTTTTTTGACCTTTTACAATCTGATTTCCGCGCTTTACATTCAACTGAAACTGCCCTTACTAAAATCTCTAACAATCTATTAACAGCTGAATCCAATGGTCACTGCTCCCTGCTGATTCTCCTGGATCTCTCTGTTGCATTGGACACTGTGGATTATCAGCTCCTCCTCACTATGTTCTGCTCTATGTGCCTCAAGGACTCCTTTCTTTCCTGGTTCTCTTCGTACCTCTCTGACCTCTCCTTCACAGTATCTTTTGCCGACTCTTACTCTTCTCCTCGTCCCCTTATTATTGGGGTTCCTCAAGGCTCAGTCCTAATCCCCGTCCTCTTCTTTCTATACACAGCCCCCATTGGACAAACAATCAGTAGATTTGGGTTCCATTATCATCTCTACGCTGACGACACCCAATTATACACTTCTTCCCCTGACATTACCCCACCCTAATACAAAATATAACTGATTGTTTTTTGCTGTCTCTAACATCATGTCATCCCTCTATCTGAAACTGAATCTCTCCAAATCGGAACTTCTTGTGATTCCTCCCTCTACTAACCTAACTCTATATGACATTGAAATTACCTTTGAGGGTTCAACCATAACTCCCAAGCAGAATGTCCGCTGCCTTCAAGTTATATTTGACACTATACATTCCTTTATTCTCTATATCCAATCACTTAACCCCTTAGTGATGGAGCCAATTTTTTTAAATCGGACCAGTGTCACTTTATGTGATAATAACTCTGGAACGCTTCTATAAATTCTAGTGATTTTGAGACGCATTATATTTTATGATAATGGTAAATTTAGGTTGATATGTTTTGTGTATGTTACAGTTCTGCACCGTCCTATATCTCTTCATATATATTGCCCTACACGTGTCCTCCATTCTGAAACTGATCTAATCCTAACATACTCCATAATCCAAACCTCGTATCCTCTGTATCCCAGGCTTTTCCTGTGCAGCGCCAGTTCTCTGGAATGAAATACCCCAGATGATCCAACTGATACCTAGCCTCCATGTTTTTTAAGTGTGCTTTAAAAACACAACTCTTTTGAACAAGCCTATCACCTCAACCTCAGCCTAACTCTCCCCTGTTCCCTCCTTCCAAATGTTATTCAGAATCTGCTCATCCTATTCATCTGTCTCCACACCATCCATGCCCTTGATAACCGCAATTTATAATTGCACTGAAACATACTGGCTGATGACCGGATCATGCAGTTTTATATGAAAACCCTATTTGTTATAATTGGTGGACCTGAAATAACAAGCACTTTTCACCTATAGGATCCCCCACCATATTTCCTTGGAAATTGTAAGCTTGCGAGCAGGGCCCTTACTTCTAATGTAACTGTTTAAACTAATTTAGCTAATTTAAATTAATTTAAATCTCCTGGTCCAGATGAATTACACCCTAGGTGTGAGATAACGCTGCCTGAGTGGGTTGGGGAAACTCTCTTGGCAACGGGATTAAAGCACTTAGGCACAGTTTCTCCACATAAACAGTCTATCTGGTTTATTAAACATCATAAACAGTGTCACAAAAAGTTCATTATTTACATCAACGGAACACATTAACCACCGACAGACTGTTCCAATGGCAGATACTTCTCTGCTCGTAACCACCTTTTATCTGGAGTTACCTTACAGGAGCTCCGACTCCACACACTGACTCCTGTCAGTGCTGGTTCCCAGGGGAAAGATGCCTCACTGGGGTCACCATCCTTGTGACCAGGGTACTTCAGATAGTCCAGACCTGCAGTAGGAACTGTAGCTTCCCCCACACAGTAGCTGTCCCTGGCTCTGCAGATATGGTCTCTCCGTGCTCTATTCAGAAAGTCCAGTCCCAGGCACTTCCAACACACAAGCCTTCAGTCCATGGTCTCACCGTGTGCTTCCAGGAATCCAGTCCATCTCAGGACATTCCAACACACTGACCACTAAGTCCATAGCCTCACCAGGTGCTTCCAGGAATCCATTCCATCCCAGGACATTGCAACACACAGGCTATACAGGAACTCACACTCTGAACCATGTGACCCACACCGTGGTCAAAATTACATAGTTGTAACCACTCCCTTAGGTGGGAGGTGTGTGACTGACTGGGTGGATCAGGGTATTCTGTTAGATATAGTATATCTCAACTTCAGCAAAGCATTTTGATAAAGTATTTTATACTATCCTTATTGAAAAAATGACCAAGTATGGGATTGACAAGACTACAGTTATGTGGATTCATAACTGGCTCAGTGACCGCACTGAAAGAGTGGTAGTAAGTGGTTGCATATCCAATTGGAAGAGTGTTTCAAGTGTGGTACCACAAGGCTTTGGCCTTGTGCCAGTGTTGTTCAACATTTTTATAAATGATCTAGATAAGGGAACTGAAGAATTAATTAATCAAATTTGCAGATGCAAAGCTAAGAGGGATAGCTAACACTAGAGAAGACAGAGAAAGGATTCAGAAGGATCTAGATATGATTGAACAATGGGCAACGACTAATAGAATGGTATTTGGCAAAATACTACATCTGGGCAAGAAAACAAAAATTACATTTACAGAATAAGAGGAATAGAACTAAGCAACAGCACGTGTGAAAAAGACTTGGGTATACTAATAGATCACAGACTGCACATGAGCCAACAGTGTGATGCAGCAGCAAAAAAGGCAAACACAGTTCTAGGATGTATTACGAGAAGCATAAAGTCTAGATCACATGAAGTAATTATCCCCCTCTACTCCTCCTTGGTCAGAACTCATTCAGAATACTGTGTCCCATTTTGGACTCCAAATTTTAAAAAAGACATTGAACAACTGGAGCAAGTTCAGAGAAGAGCTACCAGAATGGTGAGCGGACTGTTAAACAAATCCTACGAGGATTTGTTAAAGGATCTGGGAAGGTTTAGCTTGCAAAAAAGGAGGCTCTAAGAGAAGATTTAGCTGTCTACAAATATCTGAAGGGATGTCACAGTGTAGAGGGCTCAACCTTATTTTAATTTACACATTGAAACCCGAGAAGCAATAGAATGAAACTGAAAGGCAGAAGATACAGATTAGATATTAGAAAAAACTTTTTGACCTTAAGGGTGATCAGTGAGTAGAACAGGCGTCCACAGGAGGTAGTGAGTTCTCCTTCAATGAAAGTCTTCAAACAGAGACTGGACAGACATCTGCCTGAGATGGTTTAGTGAATCCTGCGTTTAGCGTGGGGTTGGACACGATGACCCTGCAGGTCCCTTCCAACTCTAACATTCTATGATTCTAAAAGGAGCAAACACTAAGTGTAGAATATTGGAGAAGGTGTGGCAGTCTCTCTATTATTTGTATATACATTGTGACATATTGTACGTACATCCCAAAATAAAGGAAATTGTTCAATATAACATTACACTTTTGTGATACAATTGTAATCATAGTCACTTGTTACAGAGGCAGGGCACAGAACTCTAGATGGATGGTGTAATTCACAGACCATCACTTAAAGGCATTTACACACAGCGATTTGTGCATCTTGCATTGACATTTTTTAAATAACTGGAGAACCTCAATTTTATTTTCAGATCCGGTCACTTCCTGCAAACATAGCTGAAATGGTGATGAATGAAATGAACGTATTTTTTTTAATGAAGTGATTCTACTTTACGTTGGTTACCTGATGCAACATAAAAAATCAGATCAAAAGTATAACCAAAAGAAGCCATAACTCTAAAATATAAAAATTTCTAAAAATAAATGAAAACATCCATAAAATGTGGATCCAATAATGGAAACGTACGTGCAAACTACGTGGCTACACTTGAAGTAAGTAAATCTTAATGACAGATGAGTCATATAAGGTTGGATCCCATTTATCAGTAAGTGTCATTGAGCAAGGGAGTTTCCAAAGCAACATGAGACAACTAACACATGCTAAATAGTTGGTGTCTGGATTGCAGGTGCATTAGTCACACAATCTGCAATATCATTAAATGAGTCAATAGATGGCGAACAAGGACGAGGGGGACTGACAGGGTTGAACGCCAGACCTCAATTGAAAGAAGTGCAAAGAAAAAGCAGTGAAATATCACAAAATGACCTGACAAAAAACAAACAAAACTAAACTAAATGCTACATATTGTGAGGAAATAAGAATCATAAAAGCACATAGATTGTTAGAGTTGGAAGGGACCTCCTCGGTCATCATGTCCAACCCCCGGCTCAATGCAGGATCCACTAAACCGTCTCAGACAGATGTCTGTCCAGCCTCTGTTTGAAGACTTCCATTGCTGCTAGATATTTGACTGAGACTTAATGGGAGCAAATTTATTAGTATTTAAAGGGAACCCGTCATGTGAAAAGACACTATTAACCTGCAGATATGGGGTTAATCTGCAGGTTAATAGCATTCTGAACCTGCCCGGCATCAGCACTTATACCCCCGATGCTGGGAGGAAATTAACTTTATTCCTCCCTGCAGCATCCGGATTTTAGTCATGGAGGTGGCACCAGGGTGGGTTCAGTCATCGCTCTGTGTATAGTGAGTAGCAGCTGTAACCGCATTCCCGTCACGGTGAGCTGTTTGTGTACCTACGAGTGTACGTCGTAGAATGAAGTCTAGGGGATTCCAGCTACCACATATTATGTCACCCTACCTCATAAGTCTGGGAGTAGGACCAGTGTGACGTTCATTTGTGAAGGCCTCTTCATGGCGTTGCCCACGTGGTCATGTCAGTTCCGGACAATGGCATGTAATGATCCATTCGGTACTACAGATGAAATTAGATGCCACATATCAAGCCTAAGGTATTAAACAATGTCTACACAAACCACGAGAAGGAATTTACATGGCATTGAGCTACGAGCCAGACGTCCAGCTACAGCTATTCCATTGATCTCACGCCTGAAAATGGAGGTCTATTCTCTTCACCAATGAGTCCTGATTTTGCCTTGGACATAATTGTAGCTGGAGGTTGGTTTAAAACTCATGGGCAATGCCATGAAAAGGCCTTCACAAAGGAGCTGTTTTTCAACACAACAACGTGAAGGTGTATGTTGCTGGTGCTATGGTTAGCGGCCTACGTTGCCTAAATGTGCTGCCATATTCTGCAGTGTTTCTGGACTTCAAGCACATCTGGGACATCATTTGTGGACAATTACAGAGGATCGTAATGATTTTATTGCCCAAGTGTATGCAGCCAGAACATTCCTCAGGCAATGATTAATAACCTCATTGATAGCAGCCAAAGTTTGTTAGTGTGGGGATTTCTGCACATGGCACTCATACTTGATGTTGAATAACTCGAAATGTTTTGACAATTTTGTTTCTCGTTTTTCATCATTTACATATCACTAACATGTCTATCCATCCAATGATTTACATAATTCCACTACTTTTCCTTCTCGGTATTGCAATTTCAATGTTAAGGAGTTAATAATATAGTCTCAAAATGAACTGTTTCAGTGATTACAAAAATCTCCAGGGTTACTTACTACAAGCCATAATTGTCTTGAGGACTCATGCAGACGTTCGAATTGGACGAGAGCTATCTGTAGTTTTGATGGATAGCACTCGTTACCATTTTATTGTATGGGGTCATGCACATGTCCAACTTTTTTGCTCAGATTTATTCCAAGGAAAAAATTGCAGGATGCATGATATGCCTCTGAGAATCGTATGGCAATCGCCCATTTAGGTCTCTGGGTCTGTGGAAAAAAACTGTAATGCATTGGCATGATATCTGATTGCAGTTCGATTTTCACAGACTGACAGAATGGAGTAGGCAGGGAAACTATTTTTCTCTCCATCTCTGAGAATATCGGATCACACTCTGATCAAACTCATAGAATGATTAGCATAGTCAGACTGATTTTCTTTGATGTGTAGAAAACAGTCGTCTGCATCTGTCCTGAGTCTGATTCCCTAGTCAGTGGGGAAAATACGTATTTGACACACTGACGATTTTGCAAGTTTTCCCACCAACTAAGAATGGAAAGGTCTGTAATTTTTATCATAATAATAATAATCTTTATTTTTATATAGCGCTAACATATTCCGCAGTGCTTTACAGTTTGCACACATTATCATCTCTGTCCCCAATGGGGCTCACAATCTAAATTCCCTATCAGTATGTCTTTGGAATGTGGGAGGAAACCGGAGAACCCGGAGGAAGCCCACGCAAGCATGGGGAGAACATACAAACTCTTTGCAGATGTTGTCTAGGGTGGGGCTTCAACCCAGGACTCCAGCACTGCAATGCTAACCACTGAGCCACCGTGCTACCCCACATAGATACACTTCAATTTTGAGAGACAGAATCTAAAAATAAAATGCAGAAAATCACATTATATGATTTTTATATAATTAAATTGCATTTTATTGCATGAAATAAGTATCTGATCACCTGCCAACCAAGACAAATTCTGGCTCTCACAGACCTGTTAGTTTTTCTTTAAGAAGCCCTCCTACTCTGCACTCATTACCTGTATTAATTGCACCTGTTTAAACTCATTACCTGTATAAAAGACACCTGTCCACACACTCAATCAATCACACTCCAACCTCTCCACCATGGCCAACACCAAAGAGCTGTCTAATGACACCAGGGACAAAATTGTAGACCTGCACAAAGCTGGGATGAGCTACAGGACACTAGGCAAGTAGCTTGATGAGAAGGCAACAAATGTTGGCACAATTATTAGAAAATAGAAGATTTTTTTTTCGGTCTGAAGCTCCATACAAGATCTTGCCTCATGGGGTAAGGATTCTGAGAAAGGTCAGTAAGCAGCCCAGAACTACACAGAGGACCTGGTCAATGACCTGTAGAGAGCAGGGACCACAAACATTACAGTTAGTAACACACTGTGCCATCATGGATTAAAATCCTGCAGGGCACACAAGGTCCCCTGCTCACGCCAGCACATGTTTAGGCCCATTTGAAGTTCGTAAGTGACCATATGGAAGATCCAGAGGAGGCATGGGAGAAGGTCATGAGGTCAGATGAGACCAAAATAGAACTTTTTGGTATCAACTCCACTCGCCGTGTTTGAGGAGGAAAAAGGATGAGTACAACCCAAAGAATACCGTCCCAACCATGAAACATGGTGGGGGAAACATCATGCTTTGGTGGTGCTTTTCTGCAAAGGAAATAGGACAACAGCACTGTATTGAAGGGTAGACGGATGGAGTCATGCATCTTGAGATTTTGACCATCAACCTCCTTCCCTCAGTAAGAGATGGGTCGTGGTTGGGTACTTCAGCATGACAATGACCCAAAACACACAGCCAGGGCAACTATCAGTGGCTCCGCAGTGGCGTAGGAAGGGGGGTGCGGGGGGGCGGTCCGCCCCGGGCGGCACAATGCTGGGGGCGGCCGGCGCTGCAGGAGAAGATAAAAAAAAAAAAAAAAAAGACGCCCCTTTAAATCTTCGGGCGGCGCCGTCCGCCGCCACGACCAGGGCCAGCTCCCCCCACCCCCGGGTCCCGCCCCCGCCCCCGCCCCCCGCTCTATACTCACCTCTCCTGGTTCCTGCGGCGCCGGCAGCTGCAGCGTCCTCTGACTCTGCGACGTCTCAGAGCAGAGGGCGCGATGACGTCACTACTGTGCGCGCCGCTCTGCCTCTCTGTCCTGAGCGTCGCAGAGCCGGAGAGACGCTGACTGCACCGGACCTGCGCTGGGAACGGGAGAGGTGAGGATTTTACTTTTTTTTTTTTTCTTTATGTCTGGGGCTGGGGCAATGCTGGACACACTGGGGCAATACTGGAGACCATGGGGCAGATTGCTGGACACACTGGGGCAGTACTGGAGACCATGGGGCAGAATGCTGGACACACTGGGGCAATACAGGAGACCATGGGGCAGATTGCTGGACACACTGGGGCAATACAGGAGACTATGGGGCAGATTGCTGGACACACTGGGGCAATACAGGAGACCATGGGGCAGATTGCTGGACACACTGGGGCAGTACTGGAGACCATGGGGCAGAATGCTGGACACACTGGGGCAATACAGGAGACCATGGGGCAGATTGCTGGACACACTGGGGCAATACAGGAGACTATGGGGCAGATTGCTGGACACACTGGGGCAATACAGGAGACCATGGGGCAGATTGCTGGACACACTGGGGCAGTACTGGAGACCATGGGGCAGAATGCTGGACACACTGGGGCAATACAGGAGACCATGGGGCAGATTGCTGGACACACTGGGGCAATACAGGAGACTATGGGGCAGATTGCTGGACACACTGGGGCAATACAGGAGACCATGGGGCAGATTGCTGGACACACTGGGGCAGTACTGGAGACCATGGGGCAGAATGCTGGACACACTGGGGCAATACAGGAGACCATGGGGCAGATTGCTGGACACACTGGGGGCAATACAGGAGACTATGGGGCAGATTGCTGGACACACTGGGGCAATACAGGAGACCATGGGGCAGATTGCTGGACACACTGGGGCAATACTGGAGACCATGGGGCAGATTGCTGGACACACTGGGGCAATACTGGAGACCCTGGGGCAGATTGCTGGACACACTGGGGCAATACAGGAGACTATGGGGCAGATTGCTGGTCACACTGGGGCAATACTGGAGACCCTGGGGCAGATTGCTGGACACACTGGGGCAATACTGGAGACCCTGGGGCAGATTTCTGGACATACTGGGGCAATACTGGAGACCATGGGGCAGATTGCTGGACACACCGGGGCAATACTGGAGACCATGGGGCAGAATGCTGGACACACTGGGGCAATACAGGAGACCATGGGGCAGATTGCTGGACACACTGGGGCAATACTGGAGACCCTAGGGCAGATTGCTGGACACACTGGGGCAATACTGGAGACCCTGGGGCAGATTTCTGGACACATTGAGGCAATGCTGGAGACCCTGGGGCAGACTTCTGGACACACTGGGGCAATGCTGGACACTGGGGCAGATTGCTGGACACACTGGGGGTAATATACTGGACACACTGGGGCAATGCTGGACACTGGGGGTAATATGCTGGACACACTGGGGCAGACTGCTGGACACACTGGGGAAAGGCTGGACACTGGGGCAGATTGCTGGACACACTGAGGGCAGATTGCTGGACACACTGGGGGTAATATGCTGGACATACTGGGGCAGATTGCTGGACACACTGGGGGTAATATGCTGGACACACTGGGGCAGATTGCTGGACAACATGGGGGTAATATGCTGGACACACTGGGGCAGATTGCTGGACAACATGGGGGTAATATGCTGGACACACTGGGGGCAGGACTTGAGGCATGGGCAGAATGTAGATACGGGGCATGATTGGAGACATGGGGCAGGATTGGATCATGGGGCAGGACGGATACGATGGAGGCTGGTGGGGCAGGAAGGGGAGATCATATGGGGTAGAATGGATACTCATGAGGGCAGGATGCGAGAACATATGGCTGGAGCCAGGAATGAGATAAACGGGGCCAGGGTGGGGAATATTATTACCATAGGGGATAATTAAGGGATATTATTACTGCAGTGATGTATTTATTTTATTTTTTGAGTATACTGTTTTAAATGGGGGGGCGGTCCTGTTACTGTGCAGAGTGACACTATATCACCTTTTTTTCTTCATGTGGTGTAATGTAGAAGTTGTGAAAAATTAAGTAATGTGTTCTGCAAGCGGAGCTCGAGATAACTGTGTTATTTCCTGCAGAAACGAGTCCTGGCTGGAAGGAATGATGGCGGTCTGTGCTGGATGAAAGATGAAGGACTTCACCTAGAGACGTCACTGGTGAGTCAGTGTTACCTATACACTGACACTATACACTGTATACTATATAGAGGTCCTGTGTATAATGTCACCAGTGATCTCTGTATTACCTCTACACAGACACTGCATACTAAGTACAGATCTCCTGTGAATACTGGCACTTATGGTGATAGTATTGTGGTTTTTTTTTTATTACTGATCAGTATTGTAGTATTCAGTCACTATGTGGTGGTAATATGTGGTCTGGAAATGGTGCGGTGGTATTTGTCCCTTGTATGTAGTATTATTCGGTCACTATGTGGCCTGGTCATGGTGTGGTGGTATTAAGTCACAGGTGTGGCATGTGGGGGTGACACCATTAGGCCCAGTTTAAGTTCTACAAAACAGGAAAACCATTATTGGTAACCTTTGTGTGTATTGAGCTGGGGGGGGGGGATGTGGGGGGGCGCCAAACTCGGGATCAGCCCCGGGCGGCAAAAGCTCTAGCTACGCCTCTGTGGCTCCGTAAGAATCCTTTCAAGGTACGATAGTGGCCTAGCTATTCTCCAGACGTGAACTCAATAGAAAATCTTTGGAGGGAGCTGAAACTCAATATTGCTCGGCGACAGCCCCACAACCTGAAAGATCTAGAGAAGATCTTCATGGAGGACGGGGGCAAAATCCCTGCTGCAGTGTGTGCAAACTCGGTCAAGAACTACAGCAATCATTTGACCTCTGTAATTGCAAACAAAGGTTTCTGTACCAAATATTAAGTTCTGTTTTTCTATTGTATCAAATACTTATTTAATGCAATAAAATGCAAATTATTGAAATATCATACAATGTGATTTTTTTTTAAGATTACATCTCTCGCAGTTGAAGTGTACCTACGATAAAAATTACAGACCTCTTCATTCTTTGTAGGTGGGAAAACTTGCAAAATCGGCGGCATATCAAATATTTATTTTTCCCACTGTATATTATGTTATATTATTCTCATCATCTGATCCCTTCTGATCATATACAGACAGCAGAAGGTGACTTTTTTTTTTTTGCTTTTGCGCTGCATATATTGGACATATCCATAGATCTCTAGTCACCCAATGGAGGTTAAAGAGTCTTTCTTTTGCTATACAGTGAACCGCTAAAGGAACATTTACCAAATTTATGGCCGATGTATAGTTTTCAGTGGCCTCTTCTAGGAGATGTCCCTGATCTAAATGTAAAGGCAGTTGTGTAGCTACCGGGGGCAGATGGTGCAGTGGCCCACGGCCCTTTGCTCCGAGGGGACCACCCAGAGCTACACAACACTTAACTGTATCCGCGTGAAAAAATAATCGCAGATCTTCCCTGCCCCATAGAATAACACTTGGCCAAGTGTTATGGGATACAGCATCATATAGCTCTCGGCCGTGTTATACGCTTGTGTGCACGAGCCCTAAGAAGAATTTACGGTAATCAGGATTGTCAGCATGTTGTAGGAGTAACCTTCATTTCAATTACTTCATTATTAAACTGTGTGTCCTTGCCAACACGCAGGAATAACCTTACTAAAATGTGGACTCCTTGCTCCCCCTGCTGATGTAAGTGGAAATAAATGTGAAAAATCTGCACATTCATCACTAAGTAGATACTAACCTTTTGTCAAAAGTAACTGAAAAGTTACTTTGCCTCCCTTCTCTTAGGCTATGCGCCCACGATCCGGATTTTTAGCGTTTAGCGGCGGTTTTTCGCTGCAAAAATGCTTAAAAAGCACTTACATTAAGCATTCCATTATTTTAATGCATTCCGCAATTTTTGTGCCCATGCTGCATTTTTTCCTAAAAAAAAAACGCATCGCTGAAAAAACCGCAGCATGTTCATTAATTTTGCGGAAAATCTGCGGATTTGCCGCTATATTATTGTATTGGGACGCTCCAGAAAAAAAATGCAAAAAAAAAACGAGAGCTGATTTCCTGCTAAAGGATTCCAGTTTTGATCAGGAAAATTCTGCGAACAATCCTGAACGTGGGCACATAGCCTTATAGTAAAAGAAAACTGTACCACTGGGGCTGGTTGTGTAAACTGGTGTGGCAGTGTAGGTCCCAGTACAACAGTTAAAGAGATTGTCTGGTCTAAAGCTACAAGTCTGAAATCACACTATGTGACTGCAGACTCGTGAATCCTCAGATTGCGTATATCCCATTTGGTGGGCACATGATCGCATGTATGCACATCACATACTTGTGTTCATGTGCCCCCTGCTCCCAGCTCTGGGGAATCCTCATAGCGTGCAGTGCACGCGATGTGAGGATTCACAAGTCTACAGTCACACAGAGTTACTGCAGACATAAAGGGAATCTGTCAGCAGGTTTTTGCTATGTATTCTGAGGACAGAATGAGGTAGGAGTTAAAACACAAAATTCAGTGATGTCACTTATCAAGCTGTGTGCTGTGGTTTACGTACAGTGAAGGTTTTATCACCAGGACATTATAATTGCTGGTACTACCTGGCATGAGCACTGGTTCGATTCTGCGATAATCAGCTCACTGTCTATAGACGATATACATAAAGAGCCTGGTGTGGGCGGGGTTTCTGTGGTGTGGGCGGGGGGCAGGTTTCTCAGCTTTGCTGCATTCTACATCTAAACACTTTGTGTCACAACTGCTGCACTCAGTAATCTAAGTGATACATAGTTGGATTCAGTGTCTCCTTTCCTACATCATGCTGCTCTCCAGGGCTGAAGTTATATCTGGTACCTGTGGGAAAGATGACAACCCGCTGGGCCTTATCCTTTATATCTGCCTGTAAATACTGTAATTACTGCCATACACCAAGTAAAAGTTTGGATGTTTTTATGACCCTCATGCCTCCTGGATTAATTGCTGCCCCGATTCCAGAAGAGGGATTCTTGGAGCCAGTAGAGGCCTGCAGCCCTAAAGTGTGTCGCCCCTCACACACAGCAGCTCACCAGGACTGGGACATGAGTTGTCTGTAGGATGCCAAAGCAAGTGAGAACAGAAGCTCGACCATTACTACCTTGCTTGGGCATCTTACCTATAGATGTATTGGCCAATGGCATGGTGACTCTTATTGTTAATGCTGGAGGAACAATAGGGTAGTGTTTACTCTGTTGTGACCACATTTAATAGTGTCCACCTTGTTATGCATATCACTCTAGAAAAGGAAAACTACAATGTAGCATATTAATAGGAATTAAGCCATCACTTATGTGTATCTTATAAGTGTTTCTGCAAATTTGTTAGTACATCAAATTGTTTGTATTTGTGTGCATGACTTTATTTTTCAATATAATCCCTAATATCTTTCCCAACGTGCCCTATGGGTCGGGTTATTGAGAACAATCACGTCAGGTCAGTATGTCCTTTGTTACGTGATATAAAGCATTTCCAGTACAAATCAATGAATTAAAGGAAATTACCTCTTAGTTTTGACCTTTCGAAAACGTATAAATGTAACACCTACTCTCAGGAAAAGGTTGTAAAATGCGTACTGTGAAATAGAAATAGAATAGAAATTAATAGACTTGCAACCTGTAAAGGACAAATGTTTCATTTTCCATATATATTATGTAACTTACAACATGCAATATTTCCATTATAATCTGCCGTATATGGCGAATATAAGGTTTGTACCCTTGTCCAGCAGAATTCATTTTACATTATGTGCACGTGAATGTGTCATGCACAAAATCAAGAGACCATACATGATCCTATGAAAACTGCATGTATCACTTATTGCTTGTAAAATAATGCTGAAATATCAATCTACTTGCATAGAAACAATTATGAAATCGAAGGTTTTCTTTTGTAACTATGGATTAAACAGTAAAAAAAATTATCTTTCAGTAAATTATGAGGCCCACTAGTGAAAATGTTGACCTCGATGCTCTTGGGTTGACCAACTGTTCCACAGTTTTCCTTAACAGAGCAGGTAGAAAGAGAATAAAGGTCCCCATACACATTAAATAAAAGTTGACCAAACCCATTAATTTAAAAAGAACCCGTCATGTCCCAAAAGATAGTAAACTGTAGATATGGGATTAATCTTCAGGTTAAGAGTGTTTCAAAGAAGGAAAATTAGGGGAAAAAAATAATGTGTCAAATGGGGGTCCGTCTTACTGTCCGGATTCAGCTTACCGAGGGGGGGATAGGCACAGGTTCAGGAGTGGTCACAGGAGGTGTTCGGTGGTCCAGGCTGGTGCGTTGGCCTCTGGGAAACATCCCAGGCTGGTGTGGCATCAGTGCTCTGTGCTGGGGCAGCAGCGCTCTGTGCTGTGGCAGCAGTGCTCTGTGCTGCGGTGGCGGCGCTCTGTGCTGCAGCAGCGGTGCTCTGTGCTGTGGCGACAGTGCTCTGTGCTGTGGCAGCAGTGCTCTGTTCTGCGGTGGTGGCGCTCTGTGCTGCAGCAGCGCTGCTCTGTGCTGGGGCTGCGCTTTGTGCTGGGGCGGCAGCGCTCTATACTGAGGCGGCAGTGCTCTGTGCTGCGGCGGCGGTGCTCCACCGGCATTTTGTCAAAGCCCGGATGCCCCCACAGCTCCATTGCTGTGATGTAGTGGCCTCTGGGAAAATGGCCGCTGGAGTCTGCGCATGCTCAGATTCAGATCTCAGCAACGAAAAAAGTGCATCTTATAGTCCGAAAAATACGGTAACTATTCCTCCTGGCAGCCTCTGGCTTTCAGTCACAGAAGCGCGGCCGTCATGGGTTCAGTCACAGCTCAGTTCATAGTGAACGGCGATTGTAATCGGCTCTGGTACTGACTGACACTGGGTCATACAGTGTATCATGGCTGAGCATTCTGTTTTTATAGCTTTCGTTGAGCAGATGTTGAAATTGTCAGGTCTGGGTCCTACTCTGAGGTGAACTACAAGAGTTAAGGTTATATGTATTATTAATATTTATTTACTTACTGCAGGGTTTTGCTCAATAGTTTTTTATTATAGGTTTTGTCTGTTAAAGGGGATATTTGAGACTTGTACCTAAGCACAAACAGGCAGGTAATTGCTACTTACCTGCCTGTTGTGTCTGGCGTCGTTTTTCCCCAGCACACACCAGTCACAGACAGACCGCTCTTGCCGGCGATTCAGCTGCCTGTGCTGACGTCATGTCGACAGAACAGTGGCTTCTTTTCTGCTCTGCTCTGTTGACAGGGAGGAACATTCTAAGTCACTCTGACAGCTGGATCCCTGCAGCCTAACCGGGAGAGTCAATTGACAGTCTGCATGACATCAGAAGTCATGCCCCACGTGGCGTCAGCAGAGGCAGCAGAATCGCCAGCAGTAGCGGTCTGTGACTGCTCTATGTAGGGGATGAACGGTGCCGTGCACAGCAGGCAGGTAGTTAAGAACTAGCTGTCTGTTAGTGCTTAGGCTCAATTTTGTTTTTCATAAAGTGTCGGATTTCCACTTTAAATGATCACAGTGTTAATCTGCACCAACACATTACACTTGTACCAATTGGTTTGCAGGTCCATTTTTTTTCATTTTTGTTTTTTTAAATATATGATTTTCATTGAAAGTTTTATAAAGTAATGCAATCAACAATTTCAACGAAAACAAATCATATCCAGCACTCAGGCTATGTAAACAAAGTCATTAAAGGGAATCTGTCACCCCATTTTAGGCCTATAAGCTAAGTACAACCAAATAACCTATAATCCACAAATAACTATATAAAACAATACTTTTATTGGTTAAAACCATAGACACAACCACAAACATAGCATGACAAACAACCGTGCTCTCTATATGTACCCTATAAAGGGGACCCTCAATACCTCTGCCTAACAGTGGAGGTTGGCACCCTACACATAAACGAGATTGGCGCCCCCACTCAGCGACGGCTCACCCTAAAGCTCCTATTGCCGCCCTACAAATGTGTCACAGCCGGGCTCACAGATATACAACAGGAAAAAATAGAGTAGATAAATATCAATAGCCAAAATTGCTCATTGATAAATAAGGCAAAAACATTGTTGTATGTATTTTGATAGGGTGAGAGACACGGACATACAAAGTGCAAAACCGTGCTAAATAAAGTGCTATTAAGTGAACAAAAAATCCTAGCTACAATGCTCCCTAAGCTCAGTACCTGCCTAGCTGTGGAGGTTGGCACCCTACTGTACAGCGGAATGGCGCCCCCACTCCGCTGCGGCTATCCCTTGGATTCCCTGTGGGTAGCTGAGAAAAAATAGCACACAAAATATATATATGTGCCCAGATAATTAACTATAGCAGGCAAGTAAAAAAATAGATAGATGCACTGACTAAATATTCAGTAGCATAGGCAAACTACCCATGTATACATAAGATACAAATCAGAGATAGTGCATCTCTAATACAGATCATCAGTATGCACATTATTTTACAGAGGATACCCTGATCAAATAACCAGAGATATAACACTCGTATATATATAGATAATCTCATTTATAGCTATTGCGTAAGCAAATCTGTCAGTGCACATGGGTAACAATGCCAATGGAGCAGTGAGCTAGGAGCAATACTCATCGTTCTGAAGATGTCATTGTGCGCCTCTACGCGTTTCACCTTCACGGATCATCAGGAAGCTTTGATGTATGGATGTACCTATAAGTTAAGGCCACATTCTATAATGCTGTAGATAAGCCCCCAATGTAACCTGAAAGAGAAGAAAAACAAGTTATATTATACTCACCCAGGGGCGGTCCGGTCCGATGGGCGTCGCGGTCCGGGTCTGGCACTTTCCAACTTCATACGATGACGTCCTCTTCTTTGCTTCCTGACGCGGCTCCTGCGCAGGTGTACTGATTTGCCCTGTTGAGGGCAGAGCAAAGTACTGCAGTGCGCAGGCGCTGGACCTCTCTGACCTTTCCCGGCGCCTGCGCACTGCAGTACTTTACTACTTACATGTTTGCGTCGGGAGGAGTGTGAAAGACTGGTGGAAAACACGCCAAGACACATTAAAGCTGTGATTAAAAATCATGGTTATTCCACAAAATATTGATTTCTGAACTCTTCCTGAGTTAAAACATTAGTATTGTTGTTTCTAAATTATTATTAACTTGTTTTTTTGCATTATTTGAGATCTGAAAGCAGTGTTTGTTTGTTTGTTTTAAATACAAATTGTATTGCTTGGAAATTCGGAGACATGTTGTCAGAAGTGTATAGAATAAATGAACAATTTACATTTTACTCAAAAATGTATATAAAAATGTCTATAAAAAGAAAAGACAAACTGAACATTTTGCAGTGGTCTCTTAATTTTTGCCAGAGCTGTATACCACTTACTACAGATAACCACTGATTTTGTGAAAATGTCCACTGACGAAAAAGAATTAAAATAAAATAACATAATAGCCATCATCAAGAAAAAAAGGATGCAAGGGGGATTTCCCTTCTATATAATCCAGTCTACTTCCTTTAGTGCTCAATTATTGATATGGTATTGATAGGTTGTTTTCTAAGAAATACCAGGCAGTTCTGGCAGAAAGTTTTACAATTTTCCTTTTTTTTCTCCAAATTGCAAAATGTTACAATAAACTTTTTCCACTTCAAAATAAATGTACCTGCTTATAACTTTTTGTTAATAACCGCATTCTCCTTTTTCACCTCAATAAACCCCAAACTTCTTCCATTTAAGGATTATGGAGGCCACTGTGCTGTTTTGAACCTTGAGTACTGCAGAAATTCTGCTGTAACCTTGGCCAGATCTGTGCCTTGCCACAATTTTGTCTCTGAGCTCCTTGGCCAGTTCCTTTGACCTCATGATTCTTATTTGGTCTGACATGCACTGTGAGCTGTGAGGTCTTTTATAGACAGGTGTGTACCTTTCCTAATCAAGTCCTGTCAGTTTAATTAAACACAGCTGGACTCCAATGAAGGAGAGGAACCATCTCAAGGAGGATCACAAGGAAGTGGACAGCATGTGTCTAAAGGTACCTTCACACTAAACGATATCGCTAGCAATCCGTGACGTTGCAGCGTCCTCGCTAGTGATATCGTTTAGTTTGACACACAGCAGCGATCAGAATCCTGCTGTGATGTCGTTGGTCGGGGCTAGAGGGCCAGACCTTTCTTTGGTCGCTGGATCTCCCGCTGACATCGCTGGATCGGCGTGTGTGACACCGATTCAGCGATGTCTTCACTGGTAACTAGGGTAAACATCGGGTAACTAAGCGCAGGGCCGCGCTTAGTAACCCGATGTTTACCCTGGTTACCATCCTAAAAGTAAAAAAAACAAACAGTACATACTTACCTAACGTTGTCTGTCCTCCAGGGCTGTGCTCTGCACTCCTCCTGCACTGGCTGTGAGCGTCGGTCAGCCAGAAAGCAGAGCGGTGACGTCACCGCTCTGCTTTCCGGCCGCTGTGCTCACACAGACAGTACAGGAGGAGTGCAGAGCACAGCGCTGGAGGACAGACAGTGGTAGGTAAGTATGTACTGTTTGGTTTTTTTACTTTTAGGATGGTAACCAGGGTAAACATCGGGTTACTAAGCGCGGCCCTGCGCTTAGTTACCCGATGTTTACCCTGGTTACCGGCATCGTTGGTCGCTGGAGAGCGGTCTGTGTGACAGCTCTCCAGCGACCAAACAGCGACGCTGCAGCGATCCGGATCGTTGTCGGTATCGCTGCAGCGTCGCTTAATGTGAAGGGGCCTTTAAATCTGAGTGTCTGGGCAAAGGGTGAATACTTATGACCATGTGATAGTAGAGTTTTTCTTTTTTAATAAATTTGCAAAAATTTCTACATTTCTGTTTTTTTCAGTCAAGATGGGGTGCAAAGTGTACAATAATGAGAAAAAATGAACTTTTTTGAATTTACCAAATGGCTGCAAGTTTACCCAGTTTTAACCCTCCCACTCAGCTGTTTCTGTTTCAGTTAATGACTATTTCAACCTACGTATAAAAATGATGATTAGTATCATCTGTTTGTTAGAATTGGCTACTGATTCCTAACTAACTACAAGTGTGCCTAAAAGAATTGATGTTGTTTTAAAGGCAAAGGGTGGTCATGACAAATATTGATTCGATTTACATTTCTCTTTTGATATTTCACTTTGCAGCTAGGTTGAGGCAGAGTAGGGACACAAAAAGTGTGCCTCACTAGCCCTGGAGTAATCTATGGACTATAGAGGAAGAATATTGAAAATTGCTTTATAGTGTAGAGGAAACGTCCATAACACTTTGTACCCGCTATCCCTTAAATATAATCTTTAGCAAGTTACCACCCAGTAAAGAGTTTTTGTTGGAACAGAATCCTCCCTCCTTGAACTGTAAAACACATGGTCCTGGCGAGCCCACACCACCGGCTCCATGTGGCCTGCATGGGCGAGATGCCCTCACAGCACAAGACTACTCACCCAGCCAGGACCCACATTTTCATGTCACACACCGGGGAGCAGGAGACAAAAGCTTCACCAGCGGCTTCCACCCCACATGGCACAATTACTGATATCCCTGTCCTGATTTTGCTAAACTTTTAAATAAGTCATTGTCTGGATATATATGTGTGATATACTCCACTAAACTGTAGAAAATCAAATAACTGCTTAGAATGAAACTTGTGAAAGGTTTAACGTGTTTGTTTTGGCAGAGTCACCTGGAATCCCATGCCAATTTAATCAAAATTAAGTGAATGCAAAGAAAAGTTTGAAAGAAGTTTGATGTAGTTCCTGCAAATGTAGTTTCTGCTGAAACTCAAAATATGTAGGTTCTACAGAAATACATAATATAACAAGCTGGTCAGATCAATTTACAAATGTTTAATGATCTTTTTAACATGACCATATGCTGCCATCCATGCTGATGGCAATATTCAATGGTCCACATACAAGAAAAATAAGTTTATGGTACGTAAAGAAAGCCTCCTTTTCAATACTATACCAATCGAAGTGTTAAGTCCTAAGGAATCAATTTCCAGGAAGCTGATGGTGATTGTACAAGTTATTGTGATCATCATTTTGATGGTCTCGGTAAATGCTGGTAATATGCTCATTTTTATTTTCTAAGCAGGACTGTATTTAGCATTGATGCAGTGCCATCAGGGCCGGCTCCAGGTGTTTGAGGGCCCCGGGCGAAAGAGTCTCAGTGGGTCCCCCCCATTTTAACACATACCACGATTCATGATGCACAGATACAGCAGAGAAATATAGGTATAGTACAATGCCAGATTTCACTTCTTACATGAGTGACAGCTATTGTAAATTCTACAATACCATACAGCAGAGGGGCTTTATATAGGTCAACCCCTTATATGCCAATTTCTGTGACCTACTCCCTTGTTCCTCAGTTACCAGTAGGTATTTTATTGTTAGCTAAACTTGCTGCAAATAAAAAACTGCATACATTGAATATGACAATTTTTTAATGGAAATTTTTTTAAACATTAGAAAGTATTAACGTAGAACATTTGTAAAAGTGCAAAATGTGTAGCATATAGCACAGCCACGTAGTATATAGCACAGCCACGCAGTATATACACAGCCACATAGTATATAGCACCGCCCAAGTAATATATAACACAGCCCACGTAGTATATAACACAGCCCACGTAGTATATAACACAGCCATGTAGTTTATAGCACAGCCACGTAGCATATACTGTAGCACAGCCCACAGAGTATATAACACAGCCCACTTAGCATATAGCACAGCTATTACTGGGAACGTTAGCTGCCGGCAGCATTGGGAAGGCTTCGGGGGACGCCAGAAGGTGAGTATAATATGATTTTTTATTTTTTTAATTATTTTTAACATTATATATTTTTACTATAGATGCTGCACCATTAGTAAAAAGTTGGTCACACACTTGTCCAAATGGGCCCCCCATCTTGCTAGGTGCCATGGGCTCTTTTAGTACTCAAAAACCCATTGCACAGTCAGATCTGAGACAGAGGCGCTTTGGCTCCATATATCTACCCTGACAAGGTGGCCCTATATGTGGTAGTTAAAAGCACAAGGTGAAATGAGGTGCAAATTTTGTAATTTGTGGATTGAATCTATGAAGAAGAGAGCAGTGTTTCCTCATTATCTGTTTTAATAATTGAGCATTCTGGGATGTGGAGAACCTAGTGAGAATAAAAACAAGTTCAATGTAATTTATTTACTATTCACTAAGAATTGAGGGTAACCTCTTTCTAAAATTGTTGTTGTAAATGCACCTTTAGTGCTGTTTAATATCAAACTATATGGGCTAGCATTTAAATTGGAAGCAAGATAATGAGTCCATTGTGGCCTTTGGGTGGCTGTTATCAAAAAGGTACCAGCCAATCCTATCTGTAACTTTGGATTAAATACCTGTAGCAAGGAAGCCATCATTATGAAAACAACTGCTTCCACTGCTTTTGGAATGTAGGGTAGATTTCAGTTAAACATTCATAATTTAAGTGTTGAAAAAGAGATGTTTAAGGATTCTTATGACTGCCTCCATTTGCAGAAAATGACCAGTTTGGATGGGAAAAAAAAAACAGTTTTTTCACTTGAAAAAGACGCTAGTCCAGCATTGAAACATGTTGTAGAAATAAAATATGTTTAACTCATCTTGGTCCCAAGGATTATTTATTATAGCAGCTCAGCGCGATATCGTGCTATCATCCAAACTAGTCATCTATCCTGGAGGAGATCATCCCCCAGCAACGAGGCAGCGGCACCAGATATCAGGTGTACATAGGAGTTGTGCCTGCACACAACCTGCTCAGGTGAGCCCCTTCCTATTACTTTCCTTTCTAGTTAAAAGGGTATCATGCAATGGTCTTGTGCGCTTTTTGCTACCCCACAGCTTTTATACATTTGCATAAAATGTCATCTATATACCTAGACCAGGGGTGGGGAACTTTTTTTCTGCCAAGGGCCATTTGGATATTTATACCATTCTTGGGGGGACGAACAAAATTATCAATTTGAAAATCACCCTGCTACTCCCCCTAATGTGTTAGCTGGAACTTCTCTTTGGTGTCGCTGTGATGTTAGGTGATATGGATGGTGTTGCTACTCGTAACTGCTTTTCCAGGTTGACATGAGTATGGTGCGCAAGCGACTCTTTGCAATTATATGTTTTGTAAAGAATTTGCAGCAGAAAGTGGTACCGAACACAGTTGTATGGTACACAGCAGGTCTCCTCACAGTGGGAAATCCATCAATGCTCACATTACATTTATAGACCTCAAGCAGTGGGATCTCTGCAGTTTACATCACACAGAAGACACCGAGGCTGCTGTATATACATCACACAGGAAACACTGAGGCTGCTGTATACATTACACAGGAAACACCGAGGTTGCTGTATATACATCACACAGGAAACACCGAGGCTGCTCTATATACATCACACAGGAGACACTGAGGCTGCTGTATATACATCACACAGGAGACACCGAGGCTGCTGTATATACATCACACAGGAGACACTGAGGCTGGGGCAAACACATAACAGGAGACACCGAGGCTGGGGCATATACATTATTGGTGACACTGGGATAGGAAATATTTATCACTGGAGACATGTAGCTGGGCATGTACATCAAAGAAGACACTGGTCTGGGGTATACATATAATAGGAGTCCCTGCTTCTGTCTTCTTCTGTGGAATGGGAGTGCATTGAATGCTAACTCTGCACCAACATCTTGACCAATGAAATCTTGCATTGCAGGCAATGCAGTGCTCTGTAGTGAACACTCAATTGGTGTGCTCGCAGAGTAATAAGATATTAAAGGGTTAGCAGCCATCAACACATAGCTGCCAGCCAGAGCACTTCAGTCCCTGGGAATCTGCTAGGCTGCAGGTTCACCAACCCTAACCTAAACTGACAAATGGCATAATTCTTGAAAAATAAATTGGTAGACATGTTCTTGATCATAAAATTCCACATACAGTGGGGGAAATAAGTATTTGATTCCTTGCTGATTTTGTAAGTTTTCTCACTGACAAAAACCTGAACAGTCTATAACTTTAAGGGTAGGTTGATTTTAACATTGAGAGATAGAATATCAAAAATAAAATCCAGAAAATCACATTGTATATATTATATAAATTTATTTGCATTTTGCAGAGAGAAATAAGTATTTGATCCCCTACCAACTATTAAGTTCTGGCTCCTACAGACCAGTTAGACGCTCCTAATCAACTCGTTGTCTGCCTTAAAGACATCTGTCTTACATAGTCACCTTTATAAAAAAAACTCCTGTCCACAGACTCAATTAATCAGTCAGACTCAAACCTCTACAACATGGGCAAGACAAAAGAGCTTTATACGGATGTCAGGGACAAGATCATAGACCTGCACAAAGCTGCAATGGGCCACAAAACCATAAGTAAGACGTAAGGTGAGAAGGAGACAAGTGTTGGTGCAATAGTAAGAAAATGGAAGAAATACAAAATGACTGTCAATCGACATCGAACTGGGGCCCCATGCAAAATCTCACCTCATGAGGTATCTTAATCATCAGGAAAGTGAGAGATCAGCCTAAAACTACTTGCTAATGATCTCAAGGCAGCTGGGACCACAGTCACCAAGAAAACCATTGGCAACACATTACGTCGTAAAAGTTTCAAATCCTGCAGTGCCCGAAAGGTTCCCTGCTCAAAAAGGCACATGTGCAGGCCCATCAAGCTTGCCAATGAACATCTGGATGATTCTGTGAGTGATTGGGAGAAGGTGCTGTGGTCAGATGAGCCAAAAATGGAGGTCTTTGGCATTAACTCAACTCGCCATGTTTGGAGGAAGAGAAATGCTGCATATGACCCAAAGAACACCGTTCCCACTGTCAAGCATGGAGGTGGAAAAATTATGTTTTGGGGCACAGGACTATTTCACTTTAGCAATGGGAGAATGGATAGAGCAAGGTACCGTAAAATCCTGAATGACAACCTCCTTCCCTCCATCGTGACATTAAAAATAGGTCGTGGCTGGGTCTTCCAGCAAGACAATGAACCAAAACATACAGCCAAGGCAACAAAGGAGTGGCTCAAAAAGAAGCACATTAAGGGCATGTAGTAGCCTAGCCAGTCTCCAGACCTTAATCCCATAGAAAACTTATGGAGGGAATTGAAACTCTGAGTTGCCAAGTGACAGCCTCAAAATCTTAATGATGATCTGCAAAGAGGAGTGGACCAAAATTCCTCCTGACATGTGTGCAAACCTGATCATCAACTACAAAAACGTCTGACTGCTTGTACTTCCAACAAAAATTTTGCCACAAAGTATTGAGCCTCATTTGCCAGAGGGATCAAATACTTATTTGTCACTGCAAAATGCAAACAAATTTATATGCAAATTGCCTCTTCTGAGAAAAAGAGGACTTAACTCTATAGCGCCACCTGTTGGAAGTAGCGATCCTACAAGTCACAATCAACTCTTTAACGAGTCATGCAATATGACTTAGGATAAAAGCCAAATTAGTATCTCAATTCGCAGACACGGTGTTTCGGGCTGTTGGCCCTCGTCAGTGCAAAGCATGAGAACTAATTTGGCTAGGTGAGAGGCTCTGGACTGGGGTCTAAGGGGTATCGTTTCTCCTTATGGAGAGTGACATACCATCTCTGGCTTGTCAAGGTAAGGAGGCTTATTCACCGTGCAATGCTCCTCTGGGAAATATAATATGCAAATTGCCTCTTCTGAGAAAAAGAGGACTTAACTCTATAGTGCCACCAGTTGGAAGTAGCGATCCTACAAGTCACAATCAACTCTTTAACGAGTCGTGCAATATGACTTAGGATTTATATAATTTATGTAATGTGATTTTCTGGATTTTATTTGTGATATTCTCTCAATGTTAAAATTAACCTACCCATAAAATTATAGACTGTTCATGTCTTTGTCAGTGGGCAAACTTACAAAATCAGCAAGGGATCAAATAATTATTTCCCGCACTGTAGCTGTTTGTATGTTTGGGAGGGGGGTTACATTTGACCCCATTGCTGTACTACAAATTTGTACATTAGAATTATCACTTTGTAAAACAAAATTAACCCCTTCCCGACCCATGACGCCACGTAGGCGTCATGAAAGTCGGTGCCATTCCGACCCATGACGCCTATGCGGCGTCATGGAAAGATCGCGTCCCTGCAGATCGGGTGAAAGGGTTAACTCCCATTTCACCCGATCTGCAGGGACAGGGGGAGTGGTAGTTTAGCCCAGGGGGGGTGGCTTCACCCCCTCGTGGCTACGATCGCTCTGATTGGCTGTTGAAAGTGAAACTGCCAATCAGAGCGATTTGTAATATTTCACCTATTATAACGGGTGAAATATTACAATCCAGCCATGGCCGATGCTGAAATATCATCGGCCATGGCTGGAAATACTAGTCTGCCCCCACCCCACCCCACCGATCGCCCCCCCAGCCCTCCGATCTGGCCGGTACACTGCTCCGGCTCCCCTCCGTCCAGTGCTCCGCTCCCCCCCGTGCTCTTGGCCGCTCCCCCCGTGCTCCAATCACCCCCCCGTGCTCCAATCACCCCCCCTGCACTCCGATCCACCCCCCCGGTGCTCCGTTCCACCCCCCGTGCTCCATTCCAGCCCCCGTGCTCCGTTCCACGCCCCCCGTGCTCCGTTCCACCCCTCCCGCACTCCGATTCCCCCCCGTGCTCCAATCCCCCCCCCCGTGGTCCCCCCCCACCCCATCATACTTACCGATCCAGCCGGGGTCCCGTCCATCTTCTCCCTGGGCGCCGCCATCTTCCAAAATGGCGGGCGCATGCGCAGTGCGCCCGCCGAATCTGCCGGCCGGCAGATTCGTTCCAAAGTGCATTTTGATCACTGAGATAGATTATATCTCAGTGATCAAAATAAAAAAAATAATAAATGACCCCCCCCCCTTTGTCACCCCCATAGGTAGGGACAATAAAAAAATAAAGAAATTTTTTTTTTTCCACTAATGTTAGAATAGGGTTAGGGTTAGGGTTAGGGGTAGGGTTAGGGGTAGGGTTAGGGTTAGGGTTAGGGCTAGGGGTAGGGGTAGGGTTAGGGGTAGGGTTAGGGTTAGGGCTAGGGGTAGGGGTAGGGTTAGGGCTAGGGTTAGGGTTTCGGTATGTGCACACGTATTCTGGTCCTCTGCGGATTTTTCCGCTGCGAATTTGATAAATCCGCAGTGCTAAACCGCTGCGGATTTATGGCGGATTTACCGCGGTTTTTCTGCGCATTTCACTGCGGTTTTACAACTGCGATTTTCTATTTGAGCAGTTGTAAAACCGCTGCGGAATCCACACAAAGAAGTGACATGCTGCGGAATGTAAACCGCTGCGTTTCCGTGCAGTTTTTCCGCAGCATGGGCACAGCGATTTTTGTTTCCCGTAGGTTTACATTGAACTGTAAACTCATGGGAAACTGCTGCGGATCCGCAGCGTTTTCCGCAGCGTGTGCACATACCTTTAGAATTAGGCTATGTGCACACGGTGCGGATTTGGCAGCGGATCCGCAGCAGTATTCAATCAGGTTTACAGTACCATGTAAACATATGAAAAACCAAATCCGCTGTGCCCATGGTGCGGAAAATACCGCGCGGAAACGCTGCGTTGTATTTTCCGCAGCATGTCAATTCTTTGTGCGGATTCCGCAGCGAATTACACTTGTTCCTCAATAGGAATCCGCAGGTGAAATCCGCACAAAAAACACTGGAAATCCGCGGAAAATCCGCAGGTAAAATGCAGTGCCTTTTACCCGCGGATTTTTCAAAAATGGTGTGAAAATATCTCACACGAATCCGCAACGTGGGCACATAGCCTTAGGGTTAGGGTTGGAATTAGGGTTGTGGTTATGGTTAGGGGTGTGTTGGGGTTAGGGTTGTGGTTAGGGGTGTGTTGCGGTTAGGGTTGTGTTTAGGGTTATGGCTACAGTTGGGATTAGGGTTAGGGGTGTGTTGGGGTTAGTGTTGGAGGTAGAATTGAGGGGTTACCACTGTTTAGGCACATCAGGGGTCTCCAAACGCAACATGGCGCCACCATTGATTCCAGCCAATCTCGTATTCAAAAAGTCAAATGGTGCTCCCTCACTTCCGAGCCCTGACGTGTGCCCAAACAGTGGTTTACCCCCACATATGGGGTACCAGCATACTCAGGACAAACTGCGCAACAATTACCCTTGTGAATCAAAAAAAATGCTTGCTAAAACATAATTTTTGAGAAAAGAAAAATGATTTTTTATTTTCACGGCTTTGCGTTGTAAACGTCTGTGAAGCACTTGGGGGTTCAAAGTGCTCACCACATATCTAGATAAGTTCCTTGGGGGGTCTAATTTCTTAAATGGGGTCACTTGTGGGGGTTTCTACTGTTTAGGCACACCAGGGGCTCTGCAAACGCAACGTGATGCCCGCAGACCATTCCAACAAAGTCTGCATTTCAAAAGTCACTACTTCCCTTCTGAGCCCCGACGTGTGCCCAAACAGTGGTTTACCCCCACTCATGGGGTATCAGCGTACTCAGGAGAAACTGGACAACAACTTTTGGGGTCCAATTTCTCCTGTAACCCTTGGGAAAATAAAAAATTCTGGGCTAAATAATTATTTTTGAGGAAAGAAAACGTATTTATTATTTTCACGGCTCTGCATTATAAACTTCTATGAAGCACTTGGGGGTTCAAAGTGCTCACCACACATCTAGATAAGTTCCTTTCGGGGTCTAGTTTCCAAAATGGGGTCACTTGTGGGGGGTTTCTACTGTTTAGGCACATCAGGGGCTCTGCAAACGCAACGTGACGCCCGCAGAGCATTCCATCAAAGTCTGCATTTCAAAACGTCACTACTTCAATTCCAAGCCCCGGCATGTGCCCAAACAGTAGTTTACCCCCACATATGGGGTATCACCGTACTCAGGAGAAACTGGACAACAAATATTGGGGTCAAATTTCTCCTGTTACCCTTGGGAAAATTAAAAAATTCTGGGCTAAATAATTATTTTTGAGGAAAGAAAACGTATTTATTATTTTCACGGCTCTGCATTATAAACTTCTATGAAACGCTTGGGGGTTCAAAGTGCTCACCACACATCTAGATAAGTTCCTTTCAGGGTCTAGTTTCCAAAATGCGGTCACTTGTGGGGGGTTTCTACTGTTAAGCCACATCAGGGGCTCTGCAAACGCAACGTGACGCCCACAGAGCATTCCATCAAAGTCTGCATTTCAAAACGTCACTACTTCACTTCCGAGCCTCGGCATGTGCCCAAACAGTGGTTTACCCCCACATATGGGGTATCAGCGTACTCAGGAGAAACTGGACAACAACTTTTGGGGTCCAATTTCTTCGGTAACCCTTGGGAAAATAAAAAATTCTGGGCTAAATAATTATTTTTGAGGAAAGAAAACGTATTTATTATTTTCACGGCTCTGCATTATAAACTTCTATGAAGCACTTGGGGGTTCAAAGTGCTCACCACACATCTAGATAAGTTCCTTTGGGGGTCTAGTTTCCAAAATGGGGTCACTTGTGGGGGGTTTCTACTGTTAAGCCACATCAGGGGCTCTGCAAACGCAACGTGACGCCCACAGAGCATTCCATCAAAGTCTGCATTTCAAAACGTCACTACTTCACTTCCGAGCCCCGGCATGTGCCCAAACAGTGATTTATCCCCACATATGGGGTATCATCGTACTCAGGAGAAACTGGACAACAACTTTTGGGGTCAAATTTCTCCTGTTACCCTTGGGAAAATAAAAAATTGCAGGCTAAAAGATCATTTTTGAGAAAAAAAATTTTTTTTTTTTTTCATGGCTCTGCGTTATAAACTTCTGTGAAGCACTTGGGGGTTCAAAGTCCTCACCACACATCTAGATTAGTTCCTTTGGGGGTCTAGTTTCCAAAATGGTGTCATTTCTGGGGGATCTCCAATGTTTAGGCACACAGGGGTTCTCCAAACGTGACATGGTGTCCGCTAATGATTGGAGCTAATTTTCCATTTAAAAAGCCAAATGGCGTGCCATCCCTTCCGAGCCCTGCCGTGCGCCCAAACAGTGGTTTACCCCCACATATGGGGTATCTGCGTACTCAGGACAAACAGGACAACAATATTTGGGGTCCAATTTCTCCTATTATCCTTGGCAAAATAGGAAATTCCAGGCTAAAAAATCATTTTTGAGGAAAGAAAAATTATTTTTTATTTTCATGGCTCTGCGTTATAAACTTCTGTGAAGCACCTGGGGGTTTAAAGTGCTCAATATGCATCTAGATAAGTTCCTTGGGGGGTCTAGTTTCCAAAATGTGGTCACTTGTGGGGGAGCTCCAATGTTTAGGCACACAGGGGCTCTCCAAACGCGACATGGTGTCCGCTAACAATTGGAGCTAATTTTCCATTCAAAAAGTCAAATGGCGCGCCTTCCCTTCCGAGCCCTGCCGAGTGCCCAAACAGTGGTTTACCCCCACATATGAGGTATCGACGTACTCGGGAGAAATTGCCCAACAAATTTTATGATCCATTTTACCCTACTGCCCATGTGAAAATGAAAAAATTGAGGCGAAAAGAATTTTTTTGTGAAAAAAAAGTACTTTTTCATTTTTACAGATCAATTTGTGAAGCACCTGAGGGTTTAAAGTGCTCACTAGGCATCTAAATATGTTCCTTGGGGGGTCTAGTTTCCAAAATGGGGTCACTTGTGGGGGAGCGCCAATGTTTAGGCACACAGGAGCTCTCCAAACGCGACATGGTGTCCGCTAACGATGGAAATAATTTTTCATTCAAAAAGTCAAATGGCGCTCCTTCCCTTCCGAGCCTTACCATGTGCCCAAACAGTGGTTTACCCCCACATGTGAGGTATTGGTGTACTCAGGAGAAATTGCCCAACACATTTTAGGATCCATTTTATCCTGTTGCCCATGTGAAAATGAAAAAATTGAGGCTAAAAGAATTTTTTTGTGAAAAAAAGTACTTTTTCATTTTTACGGATTAATTTGTGAAGCACCTGGGGGTTCAAAGTGCTCACTATGCATCTAGATAAGTTCCTTGGGGCGTTTAGTTTCCAAAATGGGGTCACTTGTGGGGGAGCTCCAATTTTTAGGCACACGGGGGCTCTCCAAACGTGACATGGTGTCCGCTAAAGAGTGGAGCCAATTTTTGATTCAAAAAGTCAAATGGCGCTCCTTCCCTTCCAAGCCCTGCCGTGCGCCCAAACAGTGGTTTACCCCCACATATGAGGTATCAGCGTACTCAGGACAAATTGGACAACAACTTTCGTGGTTCAGTTTCTCCTTTTACCATTGGGAAAATAAAAAAATTGTTGCTAAAAGATAATTTTTGTGACTAAAAAGTTAAATGTTCATTTTTTCCTTCCATGTTGTGCTGTGACGCACCTGAAGGGTTAATAAACTTCTTGAATGTGGTTTTGAGTACCTTGAGGGGTGCAGTTTTTAGAATGGTGTCACTTTTGGGTATTTTCAGCCATATAGACCCCTCAAACTGACTTCAAATGTGAGGTGGTCCCTAAAAAAAATGGTTTTGTAAATTTCGTTGTAAAAATGACAAATCGCTGGTCAAATTTTAACCCTTATAACTTCCTAACAAAAAAAATTTTTGTTTCCAAAATTGTGCTGATGTAAAGTAAACATGTGGGAAATGTTATTTATTAACTATTTTGTGTCACATATCTCTCTGGTTTAACAGAATAAAAATTCAAAATGTGAAAATTGCTAAATTTTCAAAATTTTCGCCAAATTTCCGTTTTTGTCACAAATAAACGCAGAATTTATTGACCTAAATTTACCACTAACATGAAGCCCAATATGTCACGAAAAAACAATCTCAGAACCGCTAGGATCCGTTGAAGCGTTCCTGAGTTATTACCTCATAAAGGGACACTGGTCAGAATTGCAAAAAACGGCAAGGTCTTTAAGGTCAAAATAGGCTGGGTCATGAAGGGGTTAATAAAGGGCATCATATAACAAGTATAAACACAGTCGAATGGAATGATGTAAAAGAGTTTGGTTGCTTGTAGGCCTCTGTAGTATGGATTGAAGTCTACAAGCTGTTGACGTTCATAGCAGCAAGGATACGATTTGAATCTGAGAAAATGTGTGTAAATATTTAGATCACTAAAATGATGGAGTCTGTTGAACCTATCATATGATGGTCCAGGATTTTCTGTAGGGAGTTGTACAAATTTGTAAGGATGTAAAAAAAAGGTGAGAAAGCATATGGATTAATAAAGAAAACACCTTAGTAGGTATTTAGGATATTGAGAATTTTGTTCCTTGGAGTGAGGTCTATTTTTTTTGTATGTTCTGCCCTCACGTACATGGCAGTACTCCAGTTTCGTCCTACACTCCAAAAAATATTGATGGGTTATTTGGTTTCCAGTGAAACTGTCCTGTGTGTGTATGACATTGAGAAACACATACTTCTTAACATTTGTATAGCCAGTTGACATTTTTAAGTCCTGATCTGTCAAGAATAACCATAAAACCGCTTTGGAATATTCACTTTCATACAAATCTGCAGAAGTCTGCCAACTGTGCCACATATTTCACAGTACAATACCACAATAAATGGGCAGTTGAGGGAGTATGAAAACAAATTGTAGACCCACGATATAATCATAGTTATGTTAGGAAATGTCTTATGTTGGATAATGCCCTACTACTGACACCACCAAGCCGTATGAACTGTATAATGCCGATATAATAAATTAAGACAACTTACAAATTACTACACTGTGCCATTTTTGAATAGAATCACATTGTGCCCAAGTAACACTGCCAGACAGCTGACTATATAACACTGCCCAACCAATAAACTAGGAACGTAGGTACAATCACCAAATGTGGGATCAGAGTTGCGAGCTGTGGGTGCCCAGGCAATCCGAGACAATGGTGTCCACCCAGTCCAGGCAAGTGATGCCAACTGCTCACTGCCAAATATGCTAGCACTATATAATCCACAGGAAAAGTAAAACACTACATTCAATATTTTTAAAGTTTTAACATGACCTTTTCTGAAACTGGTTACTATCCACCAAATCATTCTACAAACTAACATTCTTCAGCTTGTCACAAGTCAATAGTTTTCTCTCTACATTTATATTTATTTACGGTATTTATATTATATATATATATATATATATATATATATATATATATATATATATATATATATATATTTGGGACATTTTGTTCATTACGCCCAAAAAAAAGAATTTGAAAAGCGGGTGGGTCTTTAAAAGGAGAACTATTGTAAATAGATACATTGCCCTCTCAGTCACACCGACACACCCTGCCATGATTAATAAAATCATCTTGGCTGCCAACCGAGCTGTCTGCTAAGTAACCAGATTTACCATGTTGTGGACAAGATGCTTACTATGCAAAGTATAATTCATCATGCATGATCTTCATTTAAGCCATGAACAATTACTATTTGTGAGCAACAAGAAATCTTAGATACTTGGAAACGGACTATATAATAACATTGCTTTGCCTATAAGTGGAAACCCTCATTGTATAAATCACCCAAGCAATACAAGTAGGACACAACATCTTGTGCTTATAAAGGTATGTAGTATGGTGTGGAGGGTTATTTTCCATTGTGCTTACATACAGGTGCTTCTCACTAAATTAGAATATCATCAAAAAGTTAATTTATTTCAGTTCTTCCATTCAAAAAGTGAAACTCATATATTATAATAAAGTTATTACAAACAGAGTGATCTATTCCAAGTGTTTATTTCTGTTAATGTTGATGATTATGGCTTACAGCCAATGAAAACCCAAAAGTCATTATCTCAGTATATTAGAATAATTAACAAAAAACACCTGCAAAGGCTTCCTAAGTGTTTAAAAAGGTCCGTTAGTCTCTGTTTCAGTAGGCTCCACAATCATGGGGAAGACTGCTGACTTGACAGAAGTCCAGAAGGCAGTCATTGACACACTCCACAAGGAGGGTAAGCCACAAAAGGTCATTGCTAAAGAAGCTGCCTGTTCAGCATATTAATGGAGAGTCGAGGGTTAGAAAAACGTGTGGTAGAAAAAGGTGCACAAGCAACCGAGATAACCATAGCCTTGAAAGGATTGTTAAGAAAAGGCCATTCAAATATTTGGTAGAGATTCACAAGGAGTGGACTGCTGCTGGAGTCATTGCTTCAAGAGCCACCACACACAGACGTATCCAGAACATGGGCTACAAGTGTCACATTCCTTGTGTCAAACCACTCATGATCAATAGACTACGCCAGAAGCGTCTTACCTGGGCCAGGGAGAAACAGAACTGGACTGTTGTCAGTGGTCCAAGGTGTTGTTTCACATGAAAGTAAATTTTGCATTTCATTTGGAAATCAAGGTCCGAGAGTCTGGAGGAAGAGGGGGAGGCCACAAGCCAAGCTACTTGAGGTCTAGTGTGAAGTTTCCACAATCAGTGATGGTTTGGGGAGCCATGTCATCTGCTGGTGCAGGTCCACTGTGTTTTATCAAGACCAAAGTCAGTGCAGCCGTCTACCAGGAAATTTTAGAGCACTTCATGCTTCCCTCTGCCGACAAGCTTTTTGGAGATGGAAATTTCATTCTCCAGCAGGACTTGGCACCTGTCCACAGTGTCAAAAGTACCAATACCTGGTTTACAAGCAACAGTATCACTGTGCTTGATTGGCCAGCAAACTCATCTGACCTTAACCCCATAGAGAATCTATGTAGCATTGTCAAGAGGAAGATGAGAGACACCAGACCCAACAATGCAGATGAGCTGAAGGCTGTTATCAAAGCAACCTGGGCTTCCATAACACCTCAGCAGTGCCACAGACTGATCGTCTCCATGCTACGCCGCATTGATACAGTAATTGATGCAAAAGGAACCCCGACCAAGTATTGAGTGCATTTACTGAACATACATTTCAGTAGGCAAACTTTTCGCATTTTAAAATAATTTTTCAAGCTGGTGTTATAAAGTATTCCAATTTACTGAGATAAACAACAAGCTTTCAAAGCTACTTAGGTCTCTTCAACAGGCACGGTATAACAAAGTATCTGAAGAAACACAAATATATACACATAAAGCGCCATGACATAATAAATGGACATACATGTAAAAATTTGGGCACCCGTGTTTAAAATTACTGTTATTGTGAACAGTTAAGCAAGTTGAAAATGAAATTATATCTAAAAGGCCTAAAGTTAAAGATGACACATTTCCTTTGTATTTAGGCAAAAATATATACATTTTTTCATCTTTTACATTTTAAAAAATACAAAAAGGAAAATGTGCCAATGCAAAAGCTTGGTCACCCTGCATGGTTAGTACCTATACGTAAAAAAGGAGAAAAACATGGAGTTTGTTTAAAAATTATACAAAAAATCTTTAATTACATATACCAAAACACTAATACAAAAAATATATACTAACGAACAAACATGAAAGAAGATGATGTGTAGATGCCTAAAAACATGTACAGCGAGCCACATATCCATGAAATAGTATAACACATAATATATAGCAACAGGTGCAGGAGCACCAACCCGCCTAACGACTCCCAGAGTAAATCAAAATACCAGAATCACCCCCTCTGATAAATTAGTCCATGCTCCATTGCCAAGAACCTAGTCCCCTCAATCAGGGATCTGTCTCCATAGACCGTATTGTGACAGCCAGAGCGGGGGAATGAGTGTAAGTAGGAGAAGGAGGAAGGTATGGATGTCACCTCACCAGTGGTCACGCTGCCCGAACGTCCCCGACGCGCGTTTCGCCGCTTCTTAGCCCTGCTTTCTCAAGGGGACACTTGACACTGCTCAAATCAAAGTGGAAAATGAAGTTACAGGCTGATCCAACTTCAGTGGAAATGCCTCAAGACAAGGAAATTATGCTCAGTAGTGTGTGTGGCCTCCATGTGACTGTATGACCTCACTTCAATGCCTCGGCATGCTCCTGATGAGGCGACGGATGGTCTCCTGAGGGATCTCATCCCAGACCTGGACTAAAGCATTTGCCAACTCCTGGACAGTCTGTGGTGCAATGTGATGTTCGTGGATGGTGCGAGACATGATTTCCCAGATGTGTTCAATCAGATTCAGGTCTGGGGAACGGGCGGGCCAGTCCATAGCTTCAATGCCTTCATCTTGCAGGAACTGCTGACATACTCTAGCCATATGAAGTCTGGCATTGTCTTGCACTAGAAGGAACCCAGGACCAACCGCACCAGCATATGGTCTCACAACGGGTCTGAGGATCTCACCTCGGTACCTAATGGCAGTCATGTTACCTCTGGCGAGCACATGGAGGGCTGCACGGCCCTTCAAAGAAATGCCACGCCACACCATTACTGATCCACTGCCAAACAATCCATGCTGAACGATGTTGCAGGCAGCAGATCGCTCTCCACGATGTCTCCAGACTCTGTTACGTCTGTCACATGTGCTCAGTGTTAACGTGCTTTTATCTGTGAAGAGCACAGGGCTCCAGTGGCGAATTTGCCAATCCTGTGTTCTGTGGCAAATGCCAAGCATACTGCAAAGTATTGGGCTGTGAGCACAACCCCCATCTATGGATGTCGGGCATTCAGACTATACTCATGGAGTCGGTTTCTAACTGTTTGTGCAGACACATGCACATTTGTGGCCTGCTGGAGGTCATTTTGCAGGGCTATGTCAGTTCTCCTCCTGTTCCTCCTTGCACAAAGGCTGAGGTAGCGGTCCTGCTGCTGGGTTGTTGCCCTCCTATGGTCCCCTCCACGTCTCCTGGTGTACTGGCCTGTCTTCGGGTAACGTCTCCAGCCTCTGGACACTACACTGACAGACACAGCAAATCTTCTTGCCACAGCTCGCATTGATGTGTCATCCTGGATGAGCTGCACAACCTGAGCCACTTGTGTGGGTTGTAGAGTCCGTCTCATGCTACCATGAGTGTGAAAGCACAACCAACATTCAACAATGACCAAAACATCAGCAAGAAAGCATTGGTACTGAGATGTGGTCTGTAGTCCCCACCTGGAGAACCACTCCTTTATTGTGTCTTGATAATTGCCAATAATTTCCATCTGTTGTCTATTCCATTTGTACAACAGCATGTGAAATTGATTGTCAATCAGTGTTGCTTGCTAAGTGGACAGTTTGATTTCACAGAAGTTTGATTTACTTGGAGTTATATTCTGTTGTTTATGTGTTCCCTTTATTTTTTTGAGCAGTGGATTTTAACCTCATCGGACCACAGGACTTGCTTCCAAAATCCATCAGGTTTGTTTAGATGTTCACATATTTCTGATGCTGAATTTTATGGTGAGGACGCAGGAGAGGTTTTCTTCCGATGACTCTTCCTTGAAGGCCATATTTGTGCAGGTGTCTCTGAACAGTAAAACAAATGTACCAAAACTCCACAGTCTGCTAAATCTTTTTGAAGGTCTTTTCCAGTAAAGCAAGGTTCTAATTTGCCTTTCTAGCAATCCTAGGAGCAGCTCTCACTGAAAGTTTCCTTTGTCTTCCAGACCTTATCTTGACCTCCACTGTTCCTGGTAACTGCCATATCTTAATTAGATTTCGAACTGAGGAAAGGAAAACTTGAAAACGCTTCCCTATGTTCTTATAGCCTTCTCCTGATTTGTGGACCTCTACTATTTTCATTTTCAGAGTGCTAGGAAGCTGCTTAGAAAAACCCATGGCTTCTGTTTTTTTGCACAAGGTTGAAAGAGGCTGGGTTTTTATAAAGCTGGGAAATTTGCATCAGCTGGTCTTTCCTAAGGATAATAGTGAACAAGCCATAACCCTTACAGGCTAATTAAGGTATAAAACCTTGGTCAAAGTAATCTGAGCACACAAATCTTCATTGGTGCTAAAACTTTTGCATTGACCCATTTTCTTTTATGTAATTTTTAAAATGTAATAAATTAAAAAATGTATTGCATTTTTTTTAGCTAAAATACAAAGGAAATGTGTTATCTTTAACTTTAGGCCCTTTAGAGATCATTTTATTTTCAATTTGCCTAATTTTTCACAATAACAGTAATTTTGACCAGGGGTGCCTAAATTTTACATGCCACTGTATATTGTTATTGCTTCAGATACTTTGTTATACCATGCCTGATGAAGATACCCAAGCAGTCTTGAAAGCTTGCTTTGTAACATCACTTATTTTATTTTTGTTCACCATTAAAAGGTATCATCTTGTAGATACAAGATGATTTTTTTTGTCTCCCACTTGGGCAATCTTTTTTTCCACTGGCTAACACGGTACTAAAACTTTTTTTTTCTTTTTCCCATGTACTGTACACACAAAACAACTTTTCTCAACAGTCACCTAAAACAGTATGATTTCAAGTTTTAGCGTACCTCCTGTCAAAATAACAAGTTTCCATTGGTCTAACAATGCCTTTATCTACATTACTAATTCACTGGCAGGAAGATAGCATTGCTTTGCTACAAATAGAGTGGAGGTAAAGTTTCTGTAAGGCTATGTGCACACGTTCAGGATTTCTTGCAGAAATTTCCTGAGAAAAACCTGAAATTTTCTGCAAGAAATCTGCATGCGTTTTTTGCGCGTTTTTTGCGTGGTTTCGGTGCGTTTTTTTTGCGGATTTTTCCGGACATGCCCTGAGAGAATAATGCAGCCCCACCACAGAATATAATGCAGCCCCCCCATAGCGTACACTGTAGACCCCTCATATAGTAATATGGAGCCCCCCCAGAGTATAATGTAGTCCTCTGAGAGAATAATGCAGCCCCACCACAGAATATAATGCAGCCCCCATAAAGTATACTGTAGCCCCCTCATATAGTATGATGTAGGCCCCCAGAATATAATGTAGTCCTCTGAGAATGCAGTCCCCCCACATAATATGATGTAGCCCCCTCACAAAGTATAATGCAGCCCCTCTATACCCCCTTTATTGTCCTCATCACCACCTCCATCATTGCCTTCTTCTCCCCCACCACCCCATCACTGCCCATTCCACCATCTCCATCATTGCCTCCTCCCCCACCATCATTGCCCATCACCTCGATCATTGCCTCCCCCACCACCATCATTTCCTCCCCCAACACCATCATTGCCCATCACCTCCATCATTGCTTGCCTCCCCCACCATCATTGCTTATCGCCACAATCATTGCCTATTGCCTCCATCATTGCCTCCCCCTACCATCATTGCCTCCCCCACCATCATTGCCTCCCTCCCCCACCACCATCATTGCCCATCACCTCCATCGTTGCCTGCCCCACCGCCATCATTGCTCATCACCTCCATCATTGCCTCCCCACCATCATTGCCTTCCCCACCACCATCATTGCCCATCACCTCCATCATTGTCTCCCCCCACCACCATCATTGCCCATCATCTCCATCATTGCCTCCCCATCACCTCTATCATTGCCTCCCCCACCATCATTGCCCAATTGCCTCCATCATTGCCTCCTCTCACCATCATTGCCCATCACCTCCAACATTGCCCATCACTTCCATCGTTGCCTCCCCTCACCATCATTGCCCCCCACCATCATTGCCCATCACCTCCATCATTGTCTCCCCAACCTCCATCATTGCCCATCAGCTCCATCATTGCCTCCCCTACCACCATCATTGCCCATCACCTCCATCATTGCCTGCCCCACCGCCATCATTGCCTCCCCCACCATCATTGCTTATCGCCATTCACCACCATCATTGCCTCCCCCTACCATCATTGCCTCCCCCACCACCATCATTGCCCATCACCTCCATCATTGCCTGCCCCCACCACCATCATTGCCCATCACCTCCATCATTGCCTCTCCCCACCATCATTGCCTCTCCCCACCATCATTGCCTCCCCCCACCATCTTTGCCTCCCCCACCACCATCATTGCCCATCACCTCCATCATTGCCTAATCACCTCCATCATTGCCCATCACCTCCATCATTGTCTCCCCCACTGCCATCACCTCCATCACTGTCTCCCACCTCCATCATTGCCCATCACCTCAATCACTGTCTCCCCCACCGTCATCATTGCCCATCGCCTGCACTATTGCGTCCCCCACCAATATCATTGTGCTTCCCCACCAACACACACATGCAGGCACACACACACACACGCAGGCACACTCACACACAGACACAGGCACACTCACACGCAGGCACACTCACACAGCACAGCTCACCTCCCTGCAGCCTCTTCTTTGCCGGCAGCTTTCTGTGTGAGACAGCGTGCTGGATGATGACGTCGTCCAGCTGGGCTGTCTCAGACAGGAAGCAGGGCGCCGGAATGTGCTGCTGCTGCCAGAAGGTGAACTGAGCTGTGTGTCTGACTGTGTGCCTGTGTATGTGGTGCGGACGGTGCTTTTGCGGTGCTGTGTGTATGTGGTGTGATGGTGGGGCTTTACATGCGGGCAGCGTTAGCCTCACCCTGCGGCTAACGCTGCCCGCTATTGAAGAGAAATGGTATTCACGCTTCTCCACGCCCATAGGGGCGTGGGGAAGCGTGAATACTCATTTTGCTTTAGCTGTGGGGACAGGATCCTGTCTCCAGCTGCTGCTAGGCTGGCACAGAGCGGGCCCCCTTGACTCAGGGGCCCCATAGCCACTGGCTTGGGGCCCCTGGAGCAGTGGGGGCCCTTGAAGCAGTGGGGGCCCTAGGCAGCTGCTGGCAAGTATGCCAGCAGGTGTCAGTGCCTGGGCCCACCGTTGAATCCTCCGGTTCTCCAGTGGGCCAGTCCGAGCCTGTACAGAAAGGAAGATTCAAGAATACTAACGTGAGGATACAGTGAACAGTCAGCCTTGTATACTTACACGCTGCCGCCTTGACACTCGACCGTGACCCCGCTGCTCTTGCCCAGCCTCTGCCGCAGTAGAAGTGCTCTAGAAAAATGAAAAAAAAAATTGTCATATGTGTAGATGTGACAGTGAATACTTCCCAATCTGAGGAGCTGAGTACTCACTTCACTGACATGTTCGGCTTCAGAAGGTCCAGGACTTTGCTCCTCATCAGAAGAAGAAGAAGACATTCTGATGCATGCAGAAAGAAAGAAATAAATGGAAGAAATTAGGACATGTAGAGACAGAAAATAGAAAATAAAGGCATTGGCTAGGATATACTCACATTGTTCTGAGTGTAGATTCCTTCCTGTGTGTGCTCTGCTGCGTCTGGAAAGCTTCTCTGTCTGCTGCGTAGTGACCTGCAACTGTCCACTCCCTCCCTTTATCACCTTGAATTTGGGGGGTGGCTTATCAGTGTCTAGACATGTTTTTCTCTGGTGCAACGCATGCGTTCACGAACGCAAGCAAATGCATGTGCTTGCGGCCGCATGCGTTCACATAGACAGCAATGCGTTTTTTGGGCGCATTTCTGCCGCTAACAACCGCATACGTTTCTAGGCGGCCTCTAAAATTACTACATGTAGCGTTTACAGCGCCAAACCGCAGATGACGAAACGAGGCATGCGTCGTCAAACGCGGCAAAACGCAATCAAACGCAGACACTTGCGTTCTTAATGTAAAATATAGGAAAACACAACGCATGCGGATTATTGCGGATAAAACGCTGCGGACACAACCGCAAATGTGAAACCGGCCTAACTGCGGCTGTCATCAGAGCAGATAACATCTGATTTTGGGGATGTCAGGTGTCGGACGGACCCCACCAGTATGATATTGATAACCTATGAGAACGGTCCCTGAGAAGTTTGAAAAAGATATAGAAGAAAACACAGACAGAGGCAGATGTAGACAGACTTACAGACTTGGCAGATGTACTCTATGAATCACATCTGAAAGGAACCTTTTTGGCTGCGTCTCTCCTATATTTAGACAGCTGAACACCTGGCCGTTCTGACTTCCTCATTTTTACCGAGTCCCAGTTGATAGAATCACAAGCCTTGCATTCGCTCTTACATGTGGAGACATTCAATACGCCCTGTTCTAATATAAGAGTGAGGGGACACTGGAGGCCACATCTAGCCGCGGCATTTCTGCGGTGTTTAGTTTACTTTTGAAGTAATGCAGCAGCCAGAGATTCCCTCATGATTTCCTTTAATCCACAGCATGCTCTATTCATACCTTCTCTGATGCCGCTTTTCATGATTGAACTCAATGGGTAAAATGCATAAGCCGAGCACAACCACAAAAGATTTCTCATTTTTACATAAAGTATCACTTGTGATTTTTAATAGGAAACATTTTTTTTGGGTGCACCTGTTGCACATCAAATAAAAAGAAAACACGCCACCATGGGAAGAGCCAAAAAACTGGTTATAGATAGCTTTGATAGATAAACTTGGCACACACAAAGCGTAGATGCAGTGAGATTTAATGATGTAAAGTACATACAGTAGACGTTTCGGTCTAATTTCGACCTTCATCAATGTACCTCACACTGCTCGACCAGTGTAGATACTGCGTCATTTCACCAACATACGCTCCTTGACCTGGTGATATACCTTGGCATTACCAGCTGACCCGTTCTCATAGGGAACTTTCATCCATTACATATGACCCTGAGACTCACAAACACTTGTGTGAGGTACATTGACGAAGGTCGAAATTAGACCGAAATGTCTACTGTATGTACTTTACCTCATTAAATCTCACTGCATCTACGCTTTGTGTGTGCCAAGTTTATCTATCAAAGCTACACAGTTTGGGCACATACTTGAGCACCACTACTTAGTAGTGCCTACGTCATTTAATTTATATTTTTGGTTATAGATAGCGTCATATCGTGGTCGGACTTTTTGCTGTCAGCTTTATATTTCCATAGCAACGGCTACAATAGTTTATTAGCACATAGACACATAGAGGGGTCCTCTTTATTTAAAAGGGACCCATCCAAGTACAGTCCTATGTTGTCCACGGACACAGAGACATGAATGGACGAGTGAGAACCAAGTGTCGGATCAAACTTGGGAATGCAGCGATTTTTTTTTCCCCTGCACCGGTTCTGTCCAAGGAAAAAAATCGAACATGTGCACAGCCCCATAGAATAACATTGTTCTGAGCGTGATCCGAAGTTTTGTTGGATCATACTCGGAACAAAATTATGGTCGTCTGCAGAGTTCTTTGAGACTTAGGTTCTCTTTTTTTGGCAATTGTCCCTTGTTTTTTTCTGAAGAGTCTTTAGTTTCATGAAGATGCGGTACATTCTGATATCTAGTGTCGGACTTGGCCCTCCAGTAACCAACTCCAGGGCCCCACTTGTCAGCTACGTGCAAATGTGACATTATCCTCAATCACAAATTTATATATCAATGAACTTGGTTAATTGTTACATGAATAAGATGCCGCCTTTATCTGTACATGATTGAAGCATATAGTTCCAAGTACTGCTCATATAAGAGCATGGTGGCCCACCGGAGGATTCTCCTGTTCTCCTGTGGACCAGTCCAAGCCTGCCATCTTCCATTTTTTTACAGGAAAAATATGTTTGCACTGTGTTAGCCAATAAAGAAGAAATACTTGAAATTGAGAGTCGTCAGTGGTTGACGCCAGTTAATGGCTAACTGAAAAGATGGTAACAAATAGAAAGCAATCGACACAACTCAGGTCTCTTCATCAGGCTCATTCTAGCACAAAATATGAAGGGTCACATATTTAATACACAACGGGACATAGAATGGTGCAGTAATGAGACGAGTGATGTGAAGCAGAACTATCAGCGTGGGACGGTGAGAAAAGTCGTGGCAGTAAATATTGCAGCAGTTCATAGGTGAGGATGGTGACTATTACTGTTCACTGATTGACATTTAGTCCATGGTATAAAGCACTGAGCATTCACACAAAATACCAATGATGTGACGAGACTTACGGGGAACTTAACACTGCAAGATAATCGTCAACGAGCGATGTTGAAAACACTTGTTTAATAAATATCTTGTTTAATAAAATTTTTCCACTTGTTTTCCCCCAAAAAATGTTTTTTTTTGCGGTAGCTGGACTTTTTTTGCCTTCATTTGATAACTGACACTATATTTATTACGTATTTTAGACGTGTTCAGCGCCTTGTGATGAGTCAGGTGACAATAGTTAGTGCTAAGAATTAGACCACAATGATAAATCTGCACCATTGCTTATTTTTTTAAGCTGTTCTTCCTGATAATTGGTTCGGCCTTGTCTTATGGCATGTTCTATTAGAAAAATGGAAGTCAGTACCAGAGGAATGTTGGATTACTAGAATTTGTATTCAGAATAGAAAAATAAGATCTCACAATTGCCTTAAAAGAGGGCCCAAATCTACATCCGATGCAGAAATCGTGTCACAGACACATGAATATACTGTAAAGGGCCCGTATACTGGTTTTGCACAGGGACCCTCCTCTATCGGTGTCACCCCTGATAGGATCAGTCCTCAGGTTTGGCAGTTTTTGTCATTCGGTAGTCGCATCCTTCAGTTCGCAGTTTACAGTAATTATCACCTTTCATTTACTGGGGGGTAACATCCCATTAGTGTTAACGGGGTTATTCAGAACTATAAAAAAAATTTCACTACAGGCCTAAGAACTACCAGGCAGGTAGTTGCTACCTAGCTGCCTGTCGTGCATGGTGAGATCTCTGCCGACATAGAGCTGTCACAGACCACTCCTGCCAGCAATACAGCAGTTTCCGCTGACGTAAGGGCTACAGAGAAGAGGCTTCTCTTCCTCTCTGCTCTGTTGACAGGGTGTGACTGCCAATATCATACTGATTGACAACCAGCTGACGTTGGCAGTCACGCCCCATAGACAGAGCCGCCCGGGAGGAGGATGAGCTTCTCTGTGGACAAGGAACAGCTGAGTCGCCAGCAGGAGCGGTCCATGACTGTTCCGAGCCGATGCAAGGTTGCAAAGACAGGTAGTTGCCTCTGTTAGTAACTGCATGCCTGTTCGTTTTTAGGTCCAAGGTAAAAAAATATAAGAAAATGGTCCTGGACAACCCCTTTAAATAGAATCTGTCACCAGGTTTTTGACACTCCATCTGGAGCAGTATGATGAATGAACAAATGCTTTGATTCCAGGGATGTGTCACCTCCCAGGCTGCTTGCTTTCATTTTGATAATATCACTGCAGATCTAGCAGTTCTGAGCTCTGTATAACCCCACCCACACCACGGATTGGCCGCTATCTGTGTACACTGTGCATAGGCAGAAAGCAGCTAATCAGTGATGGAGGTGGTTAGAGAGAGCAGGAGGACTATATGGCACAAGACAACTAGTCCTCTAGTGATAATTTTCATTGAAACTGCAACAAGCAGCCCAGTAAGTGACATGTTGGTGGAATCAGGGTCTCTGCCCCTACATCATGCTGGTCTGAGATAACAGTAAAACAAAACTTGCTGAGAGATTTCCTTTAATGTAAGAGCATTACAAAAAATGCCCTTTCCTCCAATGGAACCAGCAAATAATTGTTCAGCCCTCTCCTCCCCTTAATTCATATAAATAACAATAATTGACAAATTTTTGCTGTTCTTCATGTCAGATTTTAGATTGGAGTAACAACTAAAGAACTTCTAATTTTTACTGCTAACCTCAATGTAGTTTATTAGTGATCCGCCCATAGATCAGACATATAACATGAAGCAGTGATACAAGGCAGAGGGCCAAAGTTGTTGAGTTTTGGGGTTTGGATGCATAGTTTTTCAATAGCTGTAAAATGCACAACTGATGCAATAGCGCCACCTAGCAGGATACAAAATGTATAAACGTACAATGCTCATTAACACAAGCCCATTTGTGCAATGTTTTATGTTAGAGCTCATCCCTATATGTGGGAAAAAAAGTTCCAAATTGGGACCAAAAAAAAACGGACGAGTGTAATGCGAATGTCATGCGAGTACAATCTGATTTTTCACAACTAGCATCCGAGTTACATCCTACTGCAATGCGATTTTAACCCCTTACCGGCATCGGACGTACTATACCGTCCGATGTCGGCTCCCCTGCTTTGATGCAGGGCTCCGCGGTGAGCCCGCACCAAAGCCGGGACATGTCAGCTGTTTTGAACAGCTGACATGTGCCCGTAATAGGCGCGGGCAGAATCGCGATCTGCCCGCACCTATTAACTAGTTAAATGCCGCTGTCAAACGCAGACAGCGGCATTTAACTACCGCTTCCGGCCGGGCGGCCGGAAATGACGTCATCGCCGACCCCCGTCACATGATCGGGGGTCGGCGATGCTTGTGAATGGTAACCATATAGGTCCTTGAGACCTCTATGGTTACTGATTGCCCGTCGCTGTGAGCGCCACCCTGTGGTCGGCGCTCACAGCACACGTGCAATTCTGCTACATAGCAGCGATCAGCAGATCGCTGCTATGTAGCAGAGCCGATCGTGCTATGCCTGCTTCTAGCCTCTCATGGAGGCTATTGAAGCATGGCAAAAGTTAAAAAAAAAGTTTAAAAAAATGTGAAAAAAATAAAAAAAAACAAAAGTTTAAATCACCCCCCTTTCGCCCCAATCAAAATAAATCAATAAAAAAAATATCAAATCTACGCATATTTGGTATCGCCGCGCTCAGAATCGCCCGATCTATCAATTAAAAAAAAGTATTAACCTGATCGCTAAACAGCGTAGCGGGAAAAAAATTCGAAACGCCAGAATTACGTTTTTTTGGTCGCCGCGACATTGCATTAAAATGCAATAACGGGCGATCAAAAGAACGTATCTGCACCGAAATGCTATCATTAAAAAGGTCATCTCGGCACGCAAAAAATAAGCCCTCAACCGACCCCAGATGATGAAAAATGGAGACGCTACGAGTATCGGAAAATGGCGCAATTTTTTTTTTTTTTTTTTTAGCAAAGTTTGGAATTTTTTTTCACCACTTAGATAAAAAATAACCTAGTCATGTTAGGTGTCTATGAACTCGTAATGACCTGGAGAATCATAATGGCAGGTCAGTTTTAGCATTTAGTGAACCTAGCAAAAAAGCCAAACAAAAAACCAATGTGGGATTGCACTTTTTTTGCAATTTCACCGCACTTGGAATTTTTTTCCCGTTTTCTAGTACACGACATGCTAAAACCAATGATGTCGTTCAAAAGTACAACTCGTCCCGCAAAAAATAAGCCCTCACATGGCCAAATTGACGGAAAAATAAAAAAGTTATGGCTCTGGGAAGGAGGGGAGCGAAAAACGAACACGGAAAAATGAAAAATCCCCCGGTCATGAAGGGGTTAACATGAGCTTTTACATAGAGCAATTCTCTAAGTCATTTACACATCATTTTCAAAGGAAATATTCTTCTAAAGATAGATAGATAGCTTGTGAATCCCAGCCCCGCACTGTGAATAATGCATAACACACCACAGGGCTGGGATTCACAGGCAGGGCGGCCGCACAAGCGGAGTCTGCGAGACTGCATCTGAGGTCAGACGGGCAGCGCTCACTGCGCCTGCCCCAGGCAGAACAAAACAGCGCAGGCGCCAGATTTGATTTGAAAACAGCGCGGAGGGGGCGGCGCCTGGCGCTGAAGAAGCCTTGAGTGACGGCAGTGTGGTGTGTGCAGCAGGGGGGTTAAGACCTGCCTCCTTGACTGAAGACAGGTATTTTTGCGAAATTCTAAAATGCTTTATTTTGGCAATAACTGCACCAAAAACTAAAAGAGCCACCTTGTTAGAATGCAGCATTACTGCTGCACAAGGTGGCTCGTTTAGTTTCTAACGGCTGGAGGGCGTGACAGAGTCCCTTTAAAGCCCCTTTTTACTTTGATACGTATTGGAGTTCTGCCTCTTTTTTCTATTGTCTTGCAAGGAAGGGATTCCAAGCGTGGGAGGCGCTGCACCCAAAATACTTCGTATTGGTGCTGTTCTAGCAATTTTAGATAGATAAAAACCAGCGATTCAGCAGCCGTGTACAGTAAAATACAGCAGGTCCTGATGGCATAGAATAGATGGATTTCATACAGTATATATACAAAGAATAGGTATATAGATGCCAGTGACATATACAATTATTACAGTGTGTGCAGCTTACTGTACATGTATTTATTAAAAGATTATTTTTCTTTAAAAAAAATGGAGTGGGCTCCAGCGTAAATTTCATAACCAGCAGAGGGAAAGTTGACGGCTGGGGGCAGATGTTTATAGCCTGGGAAGGGGATAATGCCCATGGAGCTTACCAAGCTATTAATATCAGCTCACAGCTGTATCCTTACCCTTTACTGGCTATTAAAATAGGGAACTTCCCCCAAAAATGATCTAGGGTCCCCCTATAATAACCAGCAAAGGTTAGGCAGACAGCTGCAGGCTGATATTAATAGCTTAGGAAGAGGCCATGGATATTGCCCCCCGACCCCCCCTTTACCGGCTAAAAACATCAGCTCTCAGCCAGAAAAGGAGAATCTAGAAGATGTGCAAATTCTGGCACTTAGCTTGGCTCTTATCACTTACCCTGATGCCATGGCAAGTGGGGTAATAGTTTTGTCAGGTGACATCAAGCCCAGATAAGATGCCCCCATTACTAACCCCATAGTCATATTATATAAAAACACACACCCAGAATAAAGTCCTTTATTTGAAAGAATGATAGACTCCTTTTAATAAATCTTAATTAAAACATACTTACGACCTCGCCCATTCCAGTGACGCCACTGTCCCCTGCAAGAGAATTAAAATAACAAACAACAATATTCCTCACCTGCCCGGTGAGAAGATGATAATTCATTGTCCTTTGTCTTACGATGGGTCTAGCTCTGCTACATCTAGATGGCAGGCTGCATGGTTGCATGATTCAACCATACAGCAGAAAAACTAACAGGCGTCTACTGCCACTGTTCGGGGGTCTCGCTGTGAACTCCTATAACCTGTCTGACGTCAGCGCGAGCCGCGTGGGAACATTTCTAACAGTGCTAGAGCGGACGTCAGATAGGTAACGTGAGTTAATTGGCTGTAAACTCCCAGGACCTTTCTGATGGCACCGTGAAACTTTCTTATGGTTGTGGTGACGTCACACAGGTTATAGGAGTTCTATAACCTGTCTGACCCTCTCTGGGGTCTCCTGCTGCCCCCAGGCTCCGCCCTCTCTGGGGTCTCCTGCTGCCCCCAAGCTCCGCCCTATCTGGGGTCTCCTGCTGCCCCCACACTCAGCCCTCTCTGGGGTCTCCTGCTCCCCCACGCTCAGCCCTCTCTGGGGTCTCCTGCTGCCCCCAAGCTCCGCCCTATCTGGGGTCTCCTGCTGCCCCCACACTCAACCCTCTCTGGGGTCTCCTGCTCCCCCCACACTCAGCCCTCTCTGGGGTCTCCTGCTCAGCCCACTCTGGGGTCTCCTGCTCCCCCACGCTCAGCCCTCTCTGGGGTCTCCTGCTCCCCCCACGCTCAGCCCTCTCTGGGGTCTCCTGCTCCCACCACGCTCAGCCCTCTCTGTGGTCTCCTGCTCCCCCCACGCTCAGCCCTCTCTGTGGTCTCCTGCTTCCCCCACGCTCAGCCCTCTCTAGGGTCTCCTGCTCCCCCACGCTCAGCCCTCTCTGGGGTCTCCTGCTGCCCCTAAGCTCCGCCCTATCTGGGGTCTCCTGCTGCCCCCACACTCAGCCCTCTCTAGAGCCTCCTGCTCCCCCCACGCTTAGCCCTCTCTGGGGCCTCCTGCTGCCCCCACACTCAGCCCTCTCTGGGGTCTCCTGCTCCCCCCACACTCAGCCCTCTCTGGGGTCTCCTGCTCAGCCCACTCTGGGGTCTCCTGCTCCCCCACGCTCAGCCCTCTCTGGGGTCTCCTGCTCCCCCCACGCTCAGCCCTCTCTGGGGTCTCCTGCTCCCACCACGCTCAGCCCTCTCTGTGGTCTCCTGCTCCCCCCACACTCAGCCCTCTCTGTGGTCTCCTGCTTCCCCCACGCTCAGCCCTCTCTAGGGTCTCCTGCTCCCCCACGCTCAGCCCTCTCTGGGGTCTCCTGCTCCCCCCACGCTCAGCCCTCTCTGGGGTCTCCTGCTCCCACCACGCTCAGCCCTCTCTGTGGTCTCCTGCTCCCCCCACACTCAGCCCTCTCTGGGGTCTCCTGCTTCCCCCACGCTTAGCCCTCTCTGGGGTCTCCTGCTCCCACCACGCTCAGCCCTCTCTGTGGTCTCCTGCTTCCCCCACGCTTAGCCCTCTCTGGGGTCTCCTGCTCCCACCACGCTCAGCCCTCTCTGTGGTCTCCTGCTCCCCCCACACTCAGCCCTCTCTGTGGTCTCCTGCTTCCCCCACGCTCAGCCCTCTCTAGGGTCTCCTGCTCCCCCACGCTCAGCCCTCTCTGGGGTCTCCTGCTGCCCCTAAGCTCCGCCCTATCTGGGGTCTCCTGCTGCCCCCACACTCAGCCCTCTCTGGAGCCTCCTGCTCCCCCCACGCTTAGCCCTCTCTGGGGTCTCCTGTTGCCCCCAAGCTCCACCCTATCTGGGGTCTCCTGCTGCCCCCACACTCAGCCCTCTCTGGAGCCTCCTGCTCCCCCCACGCTCAGCCCTCTCTGAGGTCTCCTGCTGCCCCCAAGCTCCGCCCTATCTGGGGTCTCCTGCTGCCCCCACACTCAGCCCTCTCTGGGGTCTCCTGCTCCCCCACGCTCAGCCCTCTCTGGGGTCTCCTGCTCAGCCCACTCTGGGGTCTCCTGCTCCCCCACGCTCAGCCCTCTCTGGGGTCTCCTGCTCCCCCCACGCTCAGCCCTCTCTGGGGTCTCCTGCTCCCACCACGCTCAGCCCTCTCTGTGGTCTCCTGCTCCCCCCACGCTCAGCCCTCTCTGGGGTCTCCTGCTCCCACCACGCTCAGCCCTCTCTGTGGTCTCCTGCTTCCCCCACGCTCAGCCCTCTCTGGGGTCTCCTGCTCCCCCACACTCAGCCCTCTCTGGAGTCTCCTGCTCCCCCCACGCTCAGCCCTCTCTGTGGTCTCCTGCTTCCCCCACGCTCAGTCCTCTCTGGAGTCTCCTGCTCCCCCCACGCTCAGCCCTCTCTGGAGTCTCCTGCTCCCCCCACGCTCAGCCCTCTCTGGGGTCTCCTGCTCAGCCCACTCTGGGGTCTCCTGCTCCCCCACGCTCAGCCCTCTCTGGGGTCTCCTGCTCCCACCACGCTCAGCCCTCCCTGTGGTCTCCTGCTTCCCCCACGCTCAGTCCTCTCTGGAGTCTCCTGCTCCCCCCACGCTCAGCCCTCTCTGGAGTCTCCTGCTCCCCCCACGCTCAGCCCTCTCTGGGGTCTCCTGCTCCCCCACACTCAGCCCTCTCTGGGGTCTCCTGCTCCCCCACACTCAGCCCTCTCTGGGGTCTCCTGCTCCCCCCACGCTCAGCCCTCTCTGGAGTCTCCTGCTCCCCCCACGCTCAGCCCTCCCTGTGGTCTCCTGCTTCCCCCACGCTCAGCCCTCTCTGGGGTCTCCTGCTCCCCCAGGCTCCGCCCTCTCTGGGGTCTCCTGCTCCCACCACGCTCAGCCCTCTCTGGAGTCTCCTGCTCCCACCACGCTCAGCCCTCTCTGGAGTCTCCTGCTCCCCCCACGCTCAGCCCTCCCTGTGGTCTCCTGCTTCCCCCACGCTCAGCCCTCTCTGGGGTCTCCTGCTCCCCCACACTCAGCCCTCTCTGGAGTCTCCTGCTCCCCCCACGCTCAGCCCTCTCTGGGGTCTCCTGCTCCCCCACGCTCAGCCCTCTCTGGGGTCTCCTGCTCCCCCCACGCTCAGCCCTCTCTGGGGTCTCCTGCTCCCCCACGCTCAGCCCTCTCTGGGGTCTCCTGCTCCCCCAGGCTCCGCCCTCTCTGGGGTCTCCTGCTCCCCCAGGCTCCGTCCTCTCTGGGGTCTCCTGCTCCCCCCACGCTCAGCCCTCTCTGGGGTCTCCTGCTCCCCCACGCTCAACCCTCTCTGGGGCCTCCTGCTCCCCCACGCTCCGCCCTCTCTGGGTCTCCTGCTCCCCCAGGCTCCGCCCTCTCTGAGGCCTCCTGCTCCCCCACGCTCAGCCCTCTCTGGGGTCTCCTGCTCCGCCCTCTCTGGGGTCTCCTGCTCCCCCCACGCTCAGCCCTCTCTGGGGTCTCCTGCTCCGCCCTCTCTGGGGCCTCCTGCTCCCCCAGGCTCCGCCCTCTCTGGGGTTTCCTGCTTCCCCCCACGCTCCGCCCTCTCTGGGGTCTCCTGCTCCCCCACGCTCAGCCCTCTCCGGGGTTTCCTGCTTCCCCCCACGCTCCGCCCTCTCTGGGGCCTCCTGCTCCCCCAGGCTCCGCCCTCTCTGGGGTTTCCTGCTTCCCCCCACGCGCCGCCCTCTCTGGGGTCTCCTGCTCCCCCACGCTCAGCCCTCTCTGGGGTCTCCTGCTCCCCCCACGCTCCGCCCTCTCTGGGGTCTCCTGCTTCCCCCCACGCTCCGCCCTCTCTGGGGTCTCCTGCTCCCCCACGCTCAGCCCTCTCTGGGGTCTCCTGCTCCCCCCACGCTCCGCCCTCTCTGGGGTCTCCTGCTCCCCCCACGCTCAGCCCTCTCTGGGGTCTCCTGCTTCCCCCCACGCTCCGCCCTCTCTGGGGTCTCCTGCTCAGCCCTCTCTGGGGTCTCCTGCTCCCCCACGCTCCGCCCTCTCTGGGGTCTCCTGCTCCCCCAGGCTCCGCCCTCTCTAGGGTCTCCTGCTCCCCCCACGCTCCGCCCTCTCTGGGGCCTCCTGCTCCCCCACGCTCCGCCCTCTCTGGGGTCTCCTGTTCCGCCCTCTCTGGGGTCTCCTGCTTCCCCCCACGCTCAGCCCTCTCTGGGGTCTCCTGCTCCCCCCACGCTCAGCCCTCTCTGGGGTTTCCTGCTTCCCCCCACGCTCCGCCCTCTCTGGGGTCTCCTGCTCCCCCACGCTCCGCCCTCTCTGGGGTCTCCTGCTCCCCCCACGCTCCGCCCTCTCTGGGGCCTCCTGCTCCCCCACGCTCCGCCCTCTCGCGGTTCCTCCTGACGCTGAGCTCTCAGCACATACTACAGCGCTGCTTCCTGGTTTCGGGTAAGTAGTAGGTGATGCCCCGCCCCTTCCGGTGACGTCACGAGCAGCTGCACGCCTGACGCTGCCATGTGAAGCCGCTGCTCTTGGGTTTCACTTCCTGGAGCGGCAGTGTCATCGAGCCGGTGAGTGGCGCTTGTGTCCGGCGGGCGGGAGTCCTGTCCTCCGGTCATGGCTCCCGTTATTACCGGCTCCCAGTGTGGGGAGTGAGCGGTGTCCCAGCCCGAGAGGCGGCATAGAGGGCAGTGTGCTGGGAAGGTCACAGGATGCCGGGCGCACAGGCATAGCGTTGTATGGGGCGGCCATGCCTCGTCCTGGCTGCACAGGCGCCATCAGGTGCAGACACTGGAGGCTTCTCAGCTACACGGACCTTACAGAATGGCCGCTGCTGCGCCCTCATGTCCAGCACCAGTGCTTTGCCTGAGGTCGGACATGTCTGGTGTCGGTATGCCTGATCCTCATGTGCTGGAGGGTCTGCTGTCAGAGGAGACCCCTCTCTGTGTTGCCCTATGACCCCTGCTCCTGTGTGATGCCGGCAGCGCCTCGTTCTGTATATAGGCGGCCGTACAACCTGCAACATCCCAACCAAAGTCTGAAAAACCTTTCTTAGGATTGTTAGATAAAGTATCTCCCCGGCTCAGAATTATCGGACTCATGGTAGTGGCTTGTTCTTATCCTCCAGCAAGCGGATGAGGCGTCGGTCACCAGCGCTGTCTGACGTACACAGCACCGCACTCTTCATAGAATATAAGTGGCTCAAAGGGAACACTAAGATCCCACAGCTACAGGTCACTGAATGGAGTGTACCAGATGCAAATCTTTGTGTGTTGAGAACAATAAAACATAAAAATGACCGATGTCAATCAAAATGAATATCCCACGGAGGTCTGGATTATGAATAATGCTCAAAATCAAAGTGGGAAATAAAGTTACAGGCTGGTCCGACTTCAGTGAAAATGCTTCATGACAAGGAAATGGTGCTCAGTAGTGTGTGTGGCCTCCACGTGCCTGTATGACCTCCCTACAACGCCTGGGCATGCTCCTGATGAGGCGGAGGATGGTCTTCTCAGCGATCTCCCAGACCTGGACTAAAGCATCCACCAACTCCTGGACAGTCTGTGGTGCAACTTGACGTTGGTAGATGGAGCGAGACATGATGTCCCAGATGTGTTCAATCGGATTCAGGTCTGGGGAACGGGCGGGCCAGTCCATAGCGTCAATGCCTTCATCTTGCAGGAACTGCTGACACACTCCAGCCACATGAGGTCTGTCATTGTCCTGCATTAGGAGGAACCCAGGGCCAACCGCACCAGCATATGGTCTCACAAGGGGTCTGAGGATCTCATCTCGGTACCTAATGGCAGTCAGGCTACCTCTGGCGAGCACATGGAGGGCTGAGCGCCCTCCAAAGAAATGCCACCCCACACCATTAATAATAATAATAATAATCTTTATTTTTATATAGCGCTAACATATTCCGCAGCGCTTTACATTTTGCACACATTATCATCACTGTCCCAGATGGGGCTCACAATCTAGATTCCCTATCAGTATGTCTTTGGAATGTGGGAGGAAACCGGAGTGCCCGGAGGAAACCCACGCAAACACGGAGAGAACATACAAACTCTTTGCAGATGTTGTCCTGAGTGGGATTAGAACCTAGGACCCCAGCGCTGCAAGGCTGCTGTGCTAACCACTGCGCCACCGTGCTGCCCATTACTGACCCACTGCCAAACCGGTCATGCTGAAGGATGTTGCAGGCAGCAGATCGCTCTCCACGGTGGCTCCAGACTCTGTCACGTCTGTCACATGTGCTCAGTGTGAACCTGCTCTCATCCGTTCAGAGCACAGGGCGCCAGTGTCCAATCTGCCATTGGTGTTCTCTAGCAAATGCCAATTGCCCTGCACGGTGTTAGGCTGTAAGCACAACAGCCTGTTGTGGACATCGGGCACTCAGACCATCCTCATGGAGTCTGTTTCTGACAGTATGAGCAGACACATGCACATTTGTGGCCTGCTGAAGGTCATTTTGCAGGGCTCTGGCAGTTCTCCTCCTGTTCTTGCACAAAGGCTGAGGTAGCGGTCCTGCTGCTTGGTTGTTGCCCTCCTACGGTCCCCTCCACATCTCCTGGTGTCCTGGCCAGTCTCCTGGTATCTACTCCATGCTTTGGACACTACGCTGACACACAGCAAACCTTGCCACAGCTGGCATTGATGTGCCATCCCGGTTGAGCTGCACTACCTGAGCCACTTGTGTGGGTTGTAAACATTGGCTCTAGGGGTGACAGTAATTACATAATGCAAAAGTGACCAAAATAGCCAAAAAGATGAGAACAGAGACTGGTCTGTGGTCACCCCCTGCACCATCACTCCTTTACAGGGGTTGTGGTGCTACTTGCCGATCATTTCTACCTTTTGTCTGGTCCATTAGCACAACAGCAGGAGGAATTTATTTTGTCGGTGCTTCGTAACTGGGCCGGTTGATTTCACAGAAGTGTAATTGGAGTTACAATGTGCTGTTTAAAGGTACCTTCACACTGAGCAACTTTAGAACGATATCACTAGCGATCCGTGACGTTGCAGCGTCCTGGATAGCGATATCGTTGTGTTTGACACGCAGCAGCGATCAGGATCCTGCTGTGAGATCGCTGGTCAGAGCTAGAAGTCCAGAACTTTATTTGGTCGCTGGACTCCCTGCAGACATCGCTGAATCGGCGTGTGTGACGCCGATCCAGCGATGTGTTCACTTGTAACCAGGGTAAATATCGGGTTACTAAGCGCAGGGCCGCGCTTAGTAACCCGATATTTACCCTGGTTACCATTGTTAATGTAAAAAAAAAAAAAAAACACTACATACTTACATTCCGGTGTCTGTCGCGTTCCCCGCTGTCAGCTTCACTGCACTGTGTCAGCGCCGGATGGCCGTAAAGCAGAGCACAGCGGTGACGTCACTGCTCTGCTTTACGGCCGGCGCTTACACAGTGCAGGGAAGCTGACGCCGGGGGACGTTACACACAGGAATGTAAGTATGTAGTGTTTTTTTTTTTTTTTTTTACATTTACAATGGTAACCAGGGTAAACATCGGGTTACTAAGGGCGGCCTTGCGCTTAGTAACTTGATGTTTACCCTGGTTACTGGGGACTTCGGCATCGTTGGTCGCAGGAGAGCTGTCTGTGTGACAGCTCTCTAGCGACTAAACAGCGACGCTGCAGCGATCGGCATCGTTGTCTATATCGCTGCAGCGTCGCTTAATGTGATGGTACCTTTAGTGTTGTTTGTTTTTTTGAGCAGTGTATACCGGTATGTCTATTTCTTATTGGTTAAAATCTATGTGTAATGAGCTCGGCTTGTTAGCCGTCATACAGAAGATAGGACGCTGTCATTGCACCTGTTATCTAACACAAGTCCTGTGTAATTCCAAGGTCTCAGGCTCATTCTATATATCCTTGAAACAAGTGGTAGAAAAGTACAAACCTCCAAACATTCTTTTCTCCCTGCAATGAGGACATCTCTTGGAAATACATTTTGATCTATATTTGTCTAAATGATAATCAAAACAATGTATAACTATTAACAAGATCAGGATTATTGAGTAAAAAAAGATCAGAAAAATGCTAATTAAATACGCGCCTTTTAAGCCAGGGAACCGGACACCCAGCGTCTGCACATGTCCGATCATTCTCAGTGCGCCTCAGAACCTGGGGAGCGTACACCCGACTAGTGACGCCGCTAAAATACACGGTGCGTGAGATGCATGAGCTGGCGAGGAAAATCACTCCTGGAAATTATCACCCCCACAGGGGCGACATAACAACATGGGAAGAGGGGTGACTTGTCTGGGACAATTAACCCCCCATCTACTAGTCAGAGCCCTAATTACCATAGCAAACAGGGACTATATAAATGCTTGTTTTATACCTCATTTCTACAGACACACATTATACATGGCTGGTTAGGCAGGGAATTTCCTCATGAATACGTGGATGATGCCAGGTAAGAGGGCATGGGGGACCGGACAGGAAACCTGCGCAGAGTATCAGTCCTGTGTGGACGGCCTCTTAAGCAAAAGTCTATACAGCGGAATCAGTTTACTCATACTAAGTCCGATCAATGACACACAATCATTTTCCGGGTGAATGCTATCCTATACGTGGGCTTGCCCTGTGGTGCGCACCTCTCCCAGAACCATACTGGTCTCCAATTAATTGTACAATATGGTTCTGTTTTATGGTGTAGAACTCTCTCAGCAACGGTGTGATTGAGGTCAAGGTCTATAGGTCATGGTTCCCTGCCCGCAGAGCTGATTGACGGCTACATCTGCATACAGGGAGAGCTGTCAGCGTGGAGGTGGCCGGAAGCCAAACGCCCGTCCGCTATCTGTGTCTCCCCACATACAGCGTCACGTATGAGACCTGACAATGTCGCTGTCCAGCAAGTTGCTTCTTCTCCGCTCTGCTCTGTGGACGAGGTGTCGCTGATGACCTCATGTTGAATAACAGCTGGTTCCTCCCGGTATAAGGCCCCGTTCACACGTTCAGCATTTGGTCAGTATTTTACCTCAGTATTTGTAAGCCAAAACCAGCAGTGGGTGATAAATACAGACGTGGTGCATATGTTTCTATTATACTTCTCCTCTGATTGTTCCACTCCTGGTTTTGGCTTACAGATACTGAGGTCAAATACTGACCAAATACTGAACGTGTGAAGGCAGCCTAACAGCGCCGGCGTGGAGTTACTGCGATATACATACATGAGCCGCATACTGAGAGACGTCTGCTGGTGACTAGAGTTCAGCAAAGTTTTAAAAATTCAGATCCGATTACAATCGGCGGCGAATATTGTATTTACAATATTCACCGAACGTCATTGTAGTCAATGGGAGTAGTAATGACTGAATGTTTTCTGAATCGATCATCAAACATAAATTCGGCACGAATATGACAAATTCCGAGTCGGCGACTGATTCCAAACATATTCACTCAACTCTACCCAGACCAGGATCACTTGCAGCGTTCTTTCAGGTAATGTAAATCGCGCTGACCATGCGTGCCTGCATTGTTAGCCATCGGGGAGACGGCTGTCAATCAGCATGACATCTGCTTGTGTTTAGCCCTGTGGAAGAGAAAAGATCAAGATAACTCCTTTTACTTTTTGTATTTTTTTTCCCAGAGTAAAATAATTAAACACTTCTTCTGTTTCAGAAAATGGTCCATCCAGAAGCCTTTTCTCGCCCTCTAAGCAGAAATGAAGTTGTTGGTCTCATCTTCAGGTTGACAATATTTGGTGCTGTCACCTATTTTACCATTAAATGGATGGTAGATGCTATCGATCCAACTAGGAAACAGAAAATCGAAGCCCAGAAGCAGGTAAGGGTCAGTCATTCTCCATTGACTCCTATGGAGGCTGCATCCGAAATTCACAACAAAAATGCCGACCTTTTAATCTCAGTTGTGCCTGGATTCATGGGCCCCACTGTTCTCCAGATTGTTGTAGCAGATGGACTCCCAGTCCTCAGACGTTTCTTGCATGGTGTATGGATATGCCACGTTACAGATGCACATTTGCGTCTCTTTGCGCAGTGCTTATTAGTGATGAGCGAACGTGCTCAGATAAGGTGTTATCCAACCATGCTCGGGTTCTAGCAGAGTGTCTCCGGGCAATCCCTGTATGTGCTGCAGCTGTCGAACAGCCGCAAGACATGAAGCAGCAGGCACTTGTACATATTAATCGAGCATGCCGAAGTCACTCGGTTAGCACCCGAGCATGCTCAGATAACACCTTATCCAAGCAAGTTCCCTTATCACTACTTGTGATATATAGTATTTGCTCTATTGGCTTCACTACTCCTTTCTAGATCCGCTGCACCCTATTCTGGTCATCTGTTCAGATCATAGTTGTGAGGCCACGTTCACACATTCAGTATTTGGTGAGCTTTAAACCAGGAGAGGGTGAAAAATCCAGAAGTGGTGACGTGTTTCTATTATACTTTTCCTCTGATTGTTCCTCTCCTGGTTTTGGCTACAAATACTGATGTAAAATACTGAACGTGTGAACGTTGTACCGAAGCAACCCCGATATCTTAAAAGTTGGACTAGCGCAATGGAAACAATGATTATCCATATGGAATTTTATAAAACCCAAATAAAAGCATCTTCCTTCTACTGTGTGAGACACTTATTTTTTTAGAAGGTTTTATTGGAATCATTACTACTTTCTCATGTTTTTGTTGTTCAGGCTGAGAAGTTGATGAGACAGATCGGCGTGAAGAATGTGAAGCTAACAGAATATGAGATGAGCATTGCAGCCCATCTTGTCGATCCTCTTAGTATGCAGGTAAGAGATACACCAGTATCATTCTTTTTTTTTTTTTTTTTTTTTTTCCCTGCTCCCAAAGATGTTAATCGAATCCTAGCAGTATTTTAGTTCTTGTCCATAGATACTTATTTGACTCGGGACAATTCTAAGAAAATAGTATTTGAAATGTAAGGTTGCTTTGGATTTGCACTACATGCAAGAATGTTTTTTTTTTTTTCTTCTGGGCTTTCACTTAGAAGGAAATCCACAAAATATACATAAACATAAGATATGAATACACAGATTGTTCTCTATGCAGGGATGAGAACATGTTACAGCTTTTTAATTTTTGTCATAAAAGAAACAATCATAAATATATAGTGGGTTTAATTTTTTTATATGCATATTTAGAGGAGTTTTATACTTTTGGAATACCTATGTCTCTGGCCGCATTTTTTTTTCTTCTTTAAACTGTTCTTAACTTGCCAGCTTAAAGTTTCCACCCATGCAGCTAATCGGTGAGCTCAGCAGTTTGTGCCATGTATTCAGGTATAGCTACTGAGCTCATTTATTGGCTGCAGACAATCAGACATCTGCAGCAACAGCGGAGACTCGATGCTGGACCCAGGGAGGGTGAACGAGACCCACACAGTAAGCCAAACCTCCGACTCCTCAATTTCCATCACTCCGACTCCAACAAATTGGGCTGCGACTTTGACTCTACAGCCCTGCACACACGCACACGCACGGTTTTCACTCACTTGTAGATCATTTCTCCAATCAGGTGACATGGAGTGACATTGCTGGCCTCGACGAAGTTATTACAGACCTGAAAGACACAGTAATTCTCCCAATAAGGAAGAAGCATTTATTTGAGAATTCAAGACTTCTTCAACCTCCCAAAGGTACCAGTCGTGAACTGTATTGCGGTGTGTGGTTTTGTTACATGTTCACCTTTTACGTAACCTCATCCCACTTAGGTCCGCTCAATTCGCTTCCAATTACGGCGTTCTAACGGCCAGAGAGTTTCCTGCTGCATCAACAACACATGCCGACTGTATTATACAGCTTACATCCAGTGCTGACTGATTAACCCCTTCAATGTCAATAGTGACTGTGGCATCTAAGATGTTAGTTACAGACGATGGGGCTCTTTGTCAGTTCGTGGACATCCTGTCATGAGATTGCTGGGTGCCAATGTGTGTTACAAAGGCAGCCTGAGACTTGGAAATAGACCCTCAGGTCGGCCATAAGTATTATCAAACTAGAAAAAGATGGACTGCTGACTTCATGAATGTAAAAAGTAAATTTTGTTAATCAAAAGAACCATGAAAATGAGGTGTACATCAAGAAGGAAAACTCAAATGTCACCTAGGGAACGGTCAAAGAATGGGCTGCAAAATTCAGAAGATAACAAATATAGAGCTAGTATAATGGGTCTAACATGTAAGAGTCCCTATTATTCTATAATGTAAAAACCACAAAAGGAGGAAAAAACCTCCACTATTCTAGAGAAAACAGGCAAAGATGCTTACTAGTGATGAGCGAATATACTCGTTACTCGAGATTTCTCGAGCACGCTCGGGGGTCCTCCGAGTATTTTTTAGTGCTCGGAGATTGTTTTTCTTGCCGCAGCTGAATGATTTACATCTGTTAGCCAGCATAAGTACATGTGGGGATTCCCTAGCAACCAGACAACCCCCACATGTACTTATGCTGGCTAACATGTAAATCATTCAGCTGCGGCAAGAAAAACTAAATCTCCGAGCACTAAAAATACTCGTAGGACCCCCGAGCGTGCTCAAGAAATCTCGAGTAACGAGTATATTCGCTCATCACTAATGCTTACCTGTCTAGGCCTCAAATCAAATGTACTATCATGATGCAGCGGGCCCAAGTAAAGATGGCGACTACACAGGTGCGGTAATACCAAATAAGACAGCCGCCCTACAATCAGGGATTGGCCGCTTGGCACAACAGTGCAAACAAATAATCTGCAGCAGTGTTCACACAGAGTATGCACAGCAACTGGATCCTAGCCTATTAGTAACACCATGTGGCGGGCTGATCAGTGCTAACTGTAATGCCTCCTGTGTGAACAGAGGCCACAACTTAGAGCCATCTGTGCCCAACTGCACCTCAAAAAGTAAAAATAAAGTGCACAAGAACATATCAAAATATGTAAGGTATTAGTTAATATTATGGCCACAATACTTAAGCTGGCAACCCATGGTAGCACCTTTGCCTGTGTTTTTTTTTTTTTTTTTTTTTTTTTTTTTATCTCTAGAATAGTGTGTATGTGGGGGGGAGGCGGGGGGATTCCTCTATTTTTCCTCCTTTTGTGGTTTTTGCTGTTAGGGTATGTGCACACGTTCAGGATTGCATCAGGATTTGGTTAGGATTTTATGTCAGTATTTGTAGCCAAAACCAGGAGTGGGTGATAAATGCAGAAGTGGTGCATATGTTTCTATTATACTTTTCCTCTAATTGTTCCACTCCTGGTTTTGGCTACAAATACTGATGAAAAATCCTGACCAAATCCTGATGCAATCCTGAACGTGTGCACATATCCTCAGAGTAAGACTGGCAAGTGTGAAGACCCGTGACGTGGGTTGTCAGTGTCTAAAAAGTGGCATGCACCTCCATGTTCGCCTTTCCAAAAATCTTATTCTAGTCCTTACTGGAGTAAGGTTTGTGACCTATCTGATGCCACCGCTCATCATGAATATCTTAAGCAGGGGTTGCCTCGTCTTCCCCAGCGCCACCCACTTTGTTGGTGATCGAAAATGGCTTGAGAACGCCCCTCACAGTGTGCCCAAATTTTGCAACTTTTCTAAAATTTTTACCCCAGAATTCTGGTGTAAAAGCTTTGATGACTCAGGCATTTTTACGACTAAGCCCTTTTTAAAACTTAACTAATTTTCACAGGATTGGTGATAACTTGCATATTGGTAGCAGTTTGACGCACCATTGGAATGGAGGGGTAGCCATGCATGCGAGCATCAGCTCCATTCATTCTCTATAGACTTGCCAGAGATTGCCGAGTACAACTCTCTGGGCGTAGAATATTCTCGAGCCCGGTCTGACAATCCGCAGGCCTAATATTCTACACTGCAATGATTACATAAGATTCCCACAACTCCTAAGAAGTGTGTCTGTAGTGTAAGATGGCATTCTCTTACTGTAGATTCCTCCAAAGAATTACTAGGTTCACTTTCAGATTGCAGGAGCCCCTGCTGACTGCGGTGAGGGAGACTTTGAATACATGAGCTTCCTCAGTCCCCCCAAAAAAAATCTAAAAAAAAAAATCCTCTTCCATATGAAACCATTTAATTCTCTTGAACAGGATAAGTCTTATCCTCTTTAAGTAGGGGCTGCTCTCTACTCAGAAGTTTTAATTCTTGGAATGAATTGCCTAAAAGTAAGACTCAAATCCATCTGATCCTCTGCCAAATGGAGAAGAGAAGAGCCATATCCTGTGGAGGATAACAAATGCTGGCAGGACAGACGCCTATTGTTTAGCAGAAAATTAACCCCAGATTACTAAATCTTATGCAATTTTCTTTGGCTAATTAGTAGGATGATTTTTTTTTATGACCGGTATTGTGACCACGACTAGCAGGTTTTACTTTCCTGTCCATCAAGCATGTGGTTGTAGATGTCTGCTGCGTTGTACTGTATGGCTTTTGTTAATGTCGTGTCCGTCACTTCTTCTATAGGTGTGCTGCTTTACGGACCACCAGGATGTGGTAAGACGCTCATCGCTAAAGCAACAGCTAAGGAAGCCGGATGTCGCTTCATCAACCTGCAGCCATCGACTCTCACTGACAAGTGGTATGGGGAGTCCCAGAAGCTGGCTGCCGCCGTGTTCTCCCTGGCTGTGAAGCTACAGCCATCCATCATATTTATTGATGAAATAGGTACGACAGAGAAAACTCGTGCATTCCTCCAATGCTCCTGTGCATTATTTTTATTAAACCCCATCCACATTGTTAGTGATCTGGCATTGAATTTATTTTTTGTAACGTTAGATACAGAAAAATTATATTACACACAAATCTATTGATATATATATATATATATATATATATATATATATATATATATATATATATATATATATATATATATATTGAATTTACAAGGAGTTAAATACAAAAAATATACTCGGTATGGAGTTTTTTTTTTTTTTTGGGGGGGTGGTGGGAGGGTCATAATAAATTAAGGAATGGAGGCATACTCTCCTCCTGTCACCCCGCTGGACTTGACCGGCAATGCGCCGTTCTGCTCACTAATCGCTGCAGCCTATTAAAGGCTTCAGTGGTCGTGTGACATCCAAGCAGGTGAGGGATATTGTCCTCACACAGATGAAGGTAGGAGGTGTTAGACCTTGGAACATGTACTAAGGCGTTTCACCGCACATTATTGCTTACAAATGCAATTTCTTTATTATCATGTGAAGGTGAAACAGACAAACGATCAGACTTTTCTAAGGTGAAGGATTCTATCCCTAAAAATTCTGCAAATAGAAATGTCTGATCATTTGTCAGTTTTACCTTCACATGATAATAGAGAAATTGCAATAATGTGCGGTGAAATTCCCTATTACATGATATCCAAACAGCCGCCATAACTACTGGAGCTGAGCCTGTGCTGTGTCCATGGGGGTGACAGGAGGGGACTATGCTTCCATTTGTTGTTTTATGATAGTTGGTGCCCATGAAAATAGAACTTCAATGCTGGACCTCTTGCTTTAATAAGGCACCTAAGCATCCCACAAAAATTCAGTATGGTGTGTTTACTGCATTCCCTATATATCCCCTCTTATAGAAAAGCTATCTCCAATTGCTGGAGTGGCATGGGATACTTTGGCAGCAGGGGGCCTCCTGAAGGCTTCTGTCCACTCCATGTCTGGACTTTTTCCATCGGAGATGGCAGCTAAACCGAGTCCGGGGCATGTGCTTAGACACAGTGCTGGACATTGGGGAGGGCAAGTAAAGCTCAGGCTTTTTTAGAGGTAACTGAACCTGAAGTTTTTTAAATGGTGACAAGCCCAAACAATAAACTCTAGAAAAAAAAATCAAACACCTAATGTTTTTTTTTTTCTCATCTCCCTAAAAAAATGGAATAAAAAGGCCATCAAGACCGTATACTTACCCCAAAATGATACTAATTAAAGATTATGGCTCAACACACAAAAATTAAGCCCTCCATCAGCTCCATCATTGAGCACAAAAAAACCAAGAAGCCCAGTGTAGCATCAGAACTACATTAGACAGTGAGTCTGGGTGACGGGTTTAGTCTATAGATGTTAACTAGTAATATATATATTTCTAAAGTCCTTAACAAGCATAAACTTCAGATCCCACGGTAATATTTAGTGTTCACCGGCTTTTGTTTGTCTTTACTTTTCTTTTTTGCAATGAAGATTCTTTTCTTCGGAGTCGATCAAGCACTGATCACGAGGCAACGGCAATGATGAAGGCTCAGTTCATGAGTCTCTGGGATGGGCTGGACACGGACTATAGCTGTCAGGTAAGCTCCTAAAAAATCGGACACCCAAGGATGAATATCATGGTGGATGCAATAATTATAAGAAATTATTTAACCCGCTCATGACCTTTGACGTATATGTACGTCAAAGGTCGTGTCCCCTTCTTTGATGCGGGCTCCTACAGTGAGCCCGCATCTTTCCCCACTCCTGATGGCTGGTTTAATCCATCGGTCATGGACCACCGATGTGGCTACTGCTCCAGGGTCTTGTTAATCATTTTGCTCTATGCTAGTCTATATGTATGTTGTTCACTATTCATGCCAGTTATTAAATGTTAAAACAATGTCATGTTGTCATTATTACTTTGATGATGTTTGCTCCGTTCTTACATAGGTGGTTGTAATGGGAGCCACGAACCGTCCCCAGGACCTGGACACTGCGATCATGAGGAGAATGCCGACGAGGTTTCACATTAATCAGCCGGTATCTAATCTAAAATCCTATAGAGCAGAGGTCCCCAACTCCAGTCCTCAAGGCCCACCAACAGGTCATGTTTTCAGGATTTCCTTTGCATTGCACAGGTGATGCAATTATTACCTGGGCAAGACTAAGGAAATCCTGAAAACATGACATGTTGGTGGGCCTTGAGGACTGGAGTTGGGGACCTCTGCTATAGAGCAAGTCCTAAATCGCTCATGAAGGTTAACTCCTAAATCAGTGGGGTGATCGCTCAATATTGATGCTTTCATGCATGGGAACTTGTCTCCTAGCCATCTCTTGGGTAGCTGACCCTCCATTCATAAATTGTCCAGTTAGGGGTTACCGAGTGTTGTAAATCATTCGCGGTTATTGCCATCCTCTGCCTCTAATTACTGAGATCTGATTGTAGGGTGCATGGGCAAGAGGTGAATACACAGGCTGCTGTCATATCCTATTTCCAGAACTCCTTTTTATTTCTGCAGCTGTTTTTTGTAAGCACACCCCTTTCGGCCTCATACCATTGTGGTGGTTCTCTTCTCCGCTGTGAAAGGCAGAAATGGGAATAGCAATATCTCTCATGGATACATCATATCTTTTTTTTTTTCCAAAAAGTGATCTATTTTATGTGTTTAATTATTTCTGTCGTTGTTTATTTATAGCTTTCAGCCAATGAAAACCCAAAAGTCATTATCTCAGTAAATTAAAATAATTAACAAAAAAAACACCTGTAAAGGCTTCCTAAGGGTTTTATAAAGGTCCCTTAGTCTGTTTCAGTAGCTCCACAATCATGGGGAAGACTGCTGACTTGACAGATGTCCAGAAGGCAGTCACTGACACACTCCACAAGGAGTGAAATGTACAGTATGCTCCGTGCAGTCGCCTTTGCTGCCCTGTTAGTAAGAGTGAATATTAAATCCTACAAATAACTTTAGAAGGAAATAGTTTTTCTTATAGTTTAATCAACTTTTCACGTTTATATAAGACTTCATGTTCACATAGTGAAGTGACAGCGCTCACTCTCGTCTCCTGTTAACATTGCTTTCATTTCCCTTCATTTCCCTTTCTTTCCAGTCTATGAGACAGCGAGAGGCCATCCTGAACCTTATACTGAGGAATGAGAATGTAAGTAACCTATTAACTGAGGTTTCCAGCTCTTTCCCTTTCCAAGAAAAGGAAACTGATCTGACACTTGCTACTGACATTTGATAGCGGGAAGACCTGTAATGCTTTAGTCACTTTATTGATGCCCTCACCACTGATCAGCTAGTCATCCTGGAAAGGGTTATCCTAAATGGCCACACCTTGTGTTAAATGTCTTTTTTTCCTTAAAAATTAGTAATTGTGTTGTAGAGATGAATGAATCTTCTACAATTTGAATCTGCAAATTCTTTAGAATTAGGAAATTCACTTTGCATTGAGTTTATTTGCTGTGAGTTGAATGTGCATTTTTTTTATGATTTGAGGTCTCATTTGAAACCCCAGAACTTAAACATAAACCCACCCTGCTCTCGCCTGTCCCACTGTACAGCCCTTTCTGGTCCGGTCATCAGTGGGTCAGCTTCAGCATCTTCTGGCGCCTGGCCCCCTTCTGATCGTCGCGGCTCCTAGTCGCACAGCAGGTGCCAATCGCTGTCCAGCACTGAACATGGCCCACTAAAGACTGGACCAAAGAAGGTGGAGCATTGCTGCATGGCGAACAAGGGGAGAGCTGGGTGACTAATACGTTTTTGGGGGGTTTTTAGCATTTTTTTTTTTTTAGCAAAATTTCTTATCTAGATAACATGATCAGGAGAGAAGTTTGAGACTTTACATTTGACCACATGATTGTTATACTGATATTATGTCCTCATCATAAGTGACGTCCTGGCTGATTCCACTCAGTGATGTGTTCTGCCGGTCACCACTGACATGTTACAGTAACGTGGACAATGAAGTTCACTCTTCAGGTGTGACCTGGTACAATGCAAGGTAGCGTGTATATTATAAAATGACAATCCTGGGATATTGTCTATAACCAAGTAATGTAGACAGTAGATGATAGTGTGTGTAAGGGTTCTGGTTTCACTAACCAGGTCTGTCCCTCTTCTCCTGTAGGTGGACCTTCATGTAGATTTGGTGCAGATTTCTAGCTGTACAGAGGGATTCTCTGGGAGTGACCTGAAGGAAATGTGCAGAGATGCAGCTTTGCTGTGTGTCCGGGACAGTGTCCTCTCCAACACTGAAGAAAGGTGAGCCTGTTCTATACAGGAGCCTGACCCGTGCTAGTGCTGGCCTGCCCGTGTAAGGCCTCCTTCACATGTACGTGTGTTTTTCATGGATCGGACACGTACCCATTATAACCTATGCTGCTATGCACATGTCCATGTTTTTTGGCAACACAAGTCTATGGGTCTATGAAAAACACGTACAGCACATGGATGGCAACCCCGGATGGTACGTGTGCTGGACGTGTTTAACATTGCAAAGTATAGGAGAAGGTTTGTAATTCAATTCTTCCTTTAACCATACAGCAAAACCACTGATGGAAAAACAGACACCGGTATCATTTGTTCTTGTACATGTTTTGTGCAAAAGTGTGAAGGAGGCCTGATATGTTTCGACCACTGAATTGCATTGAACATCGAACCTAAGTAGAAGTGTTTTGACATGATAGGCAAAAATATAGCAGTGTAATGTTTTGTCTGGTCCCATGCCAAAAGCGTGTTGTATGGACTAGTGGTGCTAACTAGTGTGTGCCTCTACAAGTCCACAGTCGGCTTCCTTAGTGATGAAGCAGAACGGTCATATGGTGTCCTTCCTGATCACTGAGAGAACTATATTACTTCTGTGTTCTCTCTCTCCCTGCCCGACACTGATCTATCTGATCACTACAGGGCAGGAATGGAAGCTGTATGGGAATCTGCCAGCAGGATTGTGCACGGTATCTTACACATAGTGTCAGGTCGGTGCCGTTATACTGATTATAATGATACCTGGTGAGGAAATCCGTCTTGTGGTTGTAGTTGAATCTGTATTTTCAGTTTTGAGTTAATGATAAGCTCGTGCTTCGGGGCGGCCTGTGGGGGGTCTTCATGTGGTGCTCTGCTTACATATTCATCAGCAAAAGGATATGCCAGTCTAAGGCTACGTTCACACTAGCGTTGCGCCGCCCTGCGTCGGCGACGCAACGCGCGACGCACGAAAAAACGCACGCAAAAACGCGCGCGTTTTGCGATGCGTGCGTCGTTTTTTGACCAAAATCGGATGCACAGAAAATGCAACTTGTTGCATTTTCTTGCGTCCGACGCTAGCGTCGGAAACGACGCGAGTGTCGAAAAACGCCACCCTAAAAACGCACGCGTCCCCTATGTTAAACATAGGGGCGCGTCGCCGCTGCGTCGCCGGCGCAACAGCGACGCACATTGGCGGAACGCCAATGTGAACGTAGCCTAAAACATTGCTGCGATATGTGCCCCTTTTTGCATTTTCCACTGTAAATGCAGGCTGCATCTCTGTTATGTTTAGGCCAAGTTCACATGTTGCATTTTTGCTGCAGGCAAAACCTGCACTCTTGGAAGTAAAGTTGCTGCTTATAAAAAATAAAAAAAAGTTTTGCTGTGTTTTTCAAGATCCCAAAGTTCAGCTTTGCTTCCACCATAGAATTGTGAACACAGGTCACCAATACAAGACATGTGTGAAACCATAAAACAGTCTTTGGGGAAAAAAAGCAATTTGTTAGTAAAAGATTGTTTGAAAAAATAGTGTCCATTCTGAAGATAAAGTTCATGAGTCCATGAAAAAATATTCTGTATTTTTTGGACTATAAGACGCACCAGACCATAAGACACACCCCAAATTTTCAGAAGGAAAATAGGAGGAAAAAAGTGTCAAATGGGGGTCCGTTTTACAGTCCGAGTTCAGTTTACCGGGGAAGGGTTTCAGCACTGGTGGAGAAGTAGTCACAAAGGTTGTTTGGTGGTCCAGTCTCGTGCGGTGGCCTCCAGAAAGATGGCTGCTGGGGGCGGTGCTTGCTCAGATTCAGATCTCGGCAACGAGATTTCGTTGCCAAGATTTGAATCTGAGCATGTGCTGCCCCCGGCGGTCAGCTTTCCAGAGGCCACCGCATCGCAGCAACAGAGCTGCAGGGGCTTCTGGGCTTATACGAAATGCCGGTGGAGCCCCCCACACAGCACAGAACCCCGCTGCTGCCACACCACAGAACCCCGACACCACCACACCACAGAGCACAGCTACAGCCGCACCAGCTGCATCGGGACCTCCAGTACCTCCGCAAGGATTTGTAAGTATATTGCGACCATAAGATGCACCCCCTTGTCCCCCAATATTTTTTTTGGGGGAAAAGTGCGTCTTATGGTCCAAAAAATACGGTACACTTACAAATATAACAGCGGGGGGAGGTGAATTTGTTGGCAATAGTTTACCTAAGACATTGGCAGAGTTTGTAGTACACTGATTACTTTCACCCTTTGGTCAGCCATGGAGTTGATCAGGTATTGTACAGTTTCACACCTTGGTCGGCCAATGTTTAATTTTACATACAGTGGGGCAAAAAAGTATTTAGTCAGTCAGCAATAGTGCAAGTTCCACCACTTAAAAAGATGAGAGGCGTCTGTAATTTACATCATAGGTAGACCTCAACTATGGGAGACAAACTGAGAAAAAAAAATCCAGAAAATCATTGTCTGTTTTTTTTAACAATTTATTTGCATATTATGTTGGAAAATAAGTATTTGGTCAGAAACAAACAATCAAGATTTCTGGCTCTCACAGACCTGTAACTTCTTCTTTAAGAGTCTCCTCTTTCCTCCACTCATTACCTGTAGTAATGGCACCTGTTTAAACTTGTTATCAGTATAAAAAGACACCTGTGCACACCCTCAAACAGTCTGACTCCAAACTCCACTATGGTGAAGACCAAAGAGCTGTCAAAGGACACTAGAAACAAAATTGTAGCCCTGCACCAGGCTGGGAAGACTGAATCTGCAATAGCCAACCAGCTTGGAGTGAAGAAATCAACAGTGGGAGCAATAATTAGAAAATGGAAGACATACAAGACCACTGATAATCTCCCTCAATCTGGGGCTCCACGCAAAATCCCACCCCGTGGGGTCAGAATGATCACAAGAACGGTGAGCACAAATCCCAGAACCACGCGGGGGGACCTAGTGAATGAACTGCAGAGAGCTGGGACCAATGTAACAAGGCCTACCATAAGTAACACACTACGCCACCATGGACTCAGATCCTGCAGTGCCAGACGTGTCCCACTGCTTAAGCCAGTACATGTCCGGGCCCGTCTGAAGTTTGCTAGAGAGCATTTGGATGATCCAGAGGAGTTTTGGGAGAATGTCCTATGGTCTGATGAAACCAAACTGGAACTGTTTGGTAGAAACACAACTTGTCGTGTTTGGAGGAAAAAGAATACTGAGTTGCATCCATCAAACACCATACCTACTGTAAAGCATGGTGGTGGAAACATCATGCTTTGGGGCTGTTTCTCTGCAAAGGGGCCAGGACGACTGATCCGGGTACATGAAAGAATGAATGGGGCCATGTATCGTGAGATTTTGAGTGCAAACCTCCTTCCATCAGCAAGGGCATTGAAGATGAAACGTGGCTGGGTCTTTCAACATGACAATGATCCAAAGCACACCGCCAGGGCAACGAAGGAGTGGCTTCGTAAGAAGCATTTCAAGGTCCTGGAGTGGCCTAGCCAGTCTCCAGATCTCAACCCTATAGCAAACCTTTGGAGGGAGTTGAAAGTCCGTGTTGCCAAGCGAAAAGCCAAAAACATCACTGCTCTAGAGGAGATCTGCATGGAGGAATGGGCCAACATACCAACAACAGTGTGTGGCAACCTTGTGAAGACTTACAGAAAACGTTTGACCTCTGTCATTGCCAACAAAGGATGTATTACAAAGTATTGAGATGAAATTTTGTTTCTGACCAAATACTTATTTTCCACCATAATATGCAAATAAAATGATAAAAAAACAGACAATGTGATTTTCTGGATTTTTTTTTCTCAGTTTGTCTCCCATAGTTGAGGTCTACCTATGATGTAAATTACAGACGCCTCTCATCTTTTTAAGTGGTGGAACTTGCACTATTGCTGACTGACTAAATACTTTTTTGCCCCACTGTATATGACTAATTTAATTTAACTTTACTAATTGCTATCTCAGGAGAGGAGGCAAAGACATTGTTTAAATTTGGGAAAATCACAACAATAAATGGGTTTCACATCCTGCTGTACCTGCTTTTTTTTTGCTAAGCAAAACCTGAGTATTTTTCACATACTCATTGCTTTCTATGGGGGAAAAAATGCAGCAGTTTTCCAATTCAATCCGGGGAATAAAAACTGTGCATGAAATTTCTGAAATCTCAGACTTTGCTGATACTGTAAAACCCAGCTCTTTCATAAAAAAAGCAAAAACACAGCGTGTGAACATTGCTGTAGGGTGTAAGCCATGACAGAGGCCATAAACTGGCCCCTTGCCTGTGCCCTCCGGCCTTCTCTGACACTCGTCACACGTGGGCATACTTATTATAAGAGTATTAGACTGAGGCCTTTTCAGCCTGACTATTCAGCCACATTATTTCATTCCAGTGTATAAATTCACACGTTTATTAATGTCCAAAATAATTACCTGGAAATATTTTTTCCTTTTAGCCCCTGTGAGGAGATCCGACCAATTCAGCAGCAAGATTTAATGAAGGCTATTGACAAGATGAAGAAATCCAAAAGTGCAACAAGCCAAGGGGTTTTAATGCACGTTAGTTTGGACTGAGCCTATGTCGCCACATCTTACCTGGCTGATGTAGGCAGAGACATCCTGTGGACGGCAAGGATACAGCATGGACCTTATTGATGAGCAGATTTTCTGATCTTCAGCCTCCACTTTTGGACATACAGTAACTATTCTCCAAGTAAAGAGCCTTGAGAAACCTCTCTAGCGTGATGTGAGTTGCTGATACTGTCATGTATTAAAGGGTCTGTGTCCTTGTGTGAACGATTGGTAAAACTTGTGTAAAGGGACTACTGAATATAGTGGATTATTTGCAGGTCAGTCATGCTTTGTTCTTGTGTAAAAGGCATAAGCCACCAGCACATCTTCCATCTGTTAAAGGTGTCTACATGTATTTGTACTAGGCCTAGGAATACTGAGGGATCCCCAGTTTTTGTAGCTCTTTCCAAACGTCATGATTTATCCACGTATTTGGGTCCAAGTTCTAGACAGGCTCCTTATCAACGTTTTTGAATAACATCAAAACAATAGTTAATTGCTTTGTATAAAGCAACACTAAAGTTAATAAAAATAAAATCACATTCTATAATTTTTCTATATTACCTTCCTATTCTGTCCTATTTTTAAGTCCAAAAGGGTGAATAAAAAAAATGCAATTTTTTTTTCTCCCCATCAAAGCAATTTATGGTCTAAAGGTACGGCCAAACAGTGTGAAGCTCTGGCACCGGCGGCGGCCCGTGGACGCATACAGCAGTGTTATTGGCCATTTCCTTTCCTTAAACTCTTCGCTTCAAAAAGGTTTTGTTTTTTCTAATTTGCTGAATAGTGCCTTTATTTTTCCATTACTTTAGAAAGTTCGAAACGAAATTTACTTTTTTTATTTTTTTTTTCTAAAAACTTTGCAAAAAAAGATTGATATCTAGGAATAGACGAGAGGAACCATCTAAGGAGATATGCTGTAGGCAGGCGAGAGGTAATACATTTCACCAGTAGTAGAGAGATTACTAATCTTCACCAACATTGCCCAGTCTGCTCTATTCATGTTGTAGTATGTTTGTGGTGTTCACATGTACCAGTGTAGTTTATTCTGTGGTCGAAGTCCATCCATTTTTTCATGTGCTATCAGCGTGTGCACAGGTGACGGAATAGACCTCGGACACTTGTTCATCGGATTTTTGCGTCTTTTGAAGGACAAACCCAATATAACGCTTACTTTGGAGTTTTTCTTAGCAGTAGAACTTTCAACTCTCGATCTGGAATTGGCAAGATTGAAGCATCGTCCAGGAGAATGAGTGTTCGGCTTTAAGGGTATGTGTACACGTTGCGGAATTTTCCGCACAGAATCTGCATCTCTTGGCAGAAAACGCATGCCAAAATGCTTGCGGATTTAATGCAGAATTGATGCGGGTTTGTTGCGGATTATAATGCGTTTTTTGGTGTGCTCATTTGCCTTACTTAATGTATAGTCAATGGGTGCAGAAACGCTGCGTTTCCGCAAAAAAAATTGACATGCTGCGGGAAGAAAACGCAGCAAATCCGCGCGGATTTTTCCGCAGCATGTGCACAGCGATTCTCAAATTCCCATTGACTATCATTGTTAGTGTACTACACTGCCGATCTAATGCAATTCCACGCTGCGGAAACGCATCAAAATCCGCAACGTGTGCACATAGCCTTAATGTGAGAAGTCTTCTGTCAACATTGCATAAATGTCAGCCTACATTTTAAGAATTTTCAATTATTTTTAAGACGTGTTTACATGGCTCACTGACAATCCTAAAGGTACCTTCACACATAACGATATTGTTAACGATATCGTTGCTATTTGTGACGTAGCAACGATATCGTTAATGAAATCGTTCTGTGTGACAGCGACCAACGATCAGGCCCCTGCTGGGAGATCGTTGGTCGCTGAATAAAGTCCAGAACTTTATTTCGTCGCTGGACTCCCTGGAGACATCGCTGGATCGGCGTGTGTGACACCGATCCAGCGATGTCTTCACTGGTAACCAGGGTAAACATCGGGTAACTAAGCGCAGGGCCGCGCTTAGTAACCCGATGTTTACCCTGGTTACCATGCTAAAAGTAAAAAAAAATAAACACTAGATACTTACCTACAGCTGTCTGTCCTCCAGCGCTGCGCTCTGCACTCCTCCTGTACTGGCTGTGAGCCGGAAAGCAGAGCGGTGACGTCACCGCTCTGCTTTCCGGCTCCCAGACAGTACAGGAGGAGAGCAGAGAAGCAGAGCGCAGCGCTGGAGGACAGACAGCGGTAGGTAAGTATCTAGTGTTTGTTTTTTTTAACTTTTAGCATGGTATCCAGGGTAAACATCGGGTTACTAAGCGCGGCCCTGCGCTTAGTTACCCGATGTTTACCCTGGTTACCGGCATCGTTGGTCGCTGGAGAGCGGTCTGTGTGACAGCTCTCCAGCGACCAAACAGCGACGCTGCAGCGATCCGGATCGTTGTCGGTATCGCTGCAGCGTCGCTTAATGTGAAGGGGCCTTTAATGTCAGTGTCCTTGACTAGCTTTTTATTTCTTTTAATTTCCATGTTAATTCACTTGTCAACATTGAAATTGCAGCACCATCAAGGAAGAGTTGTGGAATTTTGGAAATGGCAGGATCAATAGACATGTAACTGATGTGCAAATGTTTAAAAAATGTAATCACATTTTTCTAAACATCTCAATTTATTCAGTATCAAGACCTCGTAATGCTTACAGCAGTGGGATATGAAGAGACCCCTCTGAAGACTGGAGCCTTACTCCAGCGCCTTAGACCGCTTGGCCATGCTACCTTAATATTAACTCCAACTGACAAGCCTACAGCCTGCAGTGATCCTGAACTTACTGAACCGCCGCACAACCTGCCCTACCCTCTCCTAGTGTACCCTCACTCATCCCCTGCAGACTGTGAGCCCTCGCGGGCAGGGTCCTCCCTCCTTATGTACCCGTGTGCCTTATTTGCTCATGTTTAATGTATTTTGTCTATATTTGCCCCGTATTTACACGTAAAGCGCCATGGAATAAATGGCGCTATAAAAATGTATAATAACTGCTGCTAGTATTAGGCTATGTGCACACATTGCGGATCCGCAGCGGATTTGACGCTGCGGATCTGCAGCTGTTTTCCATGCATTGTACGGTACCATGTAAACGTATGGAAAGCAAAATCCGCAGTGCACATGCTGCTGAAAAAAATGCGCGGAAACGCAGCTTTTTTCCCACAGCATGTCAATTCTTTGTGCGGATTCCGCAGCAGTTTACGCCTGCTCCATAATAGAAAACCACAGGTGGAATCCGCAAAAAAACCACAGCAAATCTGCATGTAATCCGCAGTGCGGTTTACTTGCGGATTTTGCAAAAACCGTGTGGAAAGATCCGCACACCAATCCGCAACGTGTGCACATACAATTATGAGCTTGTGAAGGAAGTGAGTCCAGCTTCAATCCAAAAAATCTAGTTTCGATCAACCACTGTGTTCTTCAACTCTGTCTTTAGAGTAGTTTTTCCAAATGCATCCAGTTTCATCTCCTTGCACCCCTTATCCCCTCATGCCTATGCTTGGGCATAGTGTTGCCGTATCTATTTTAATCATGAAATAAAGGATTTTATGTTCTGGATTGAGGCTGGATTCACTTCCTTCACAAGCAATACCAACATCTGGCGGAGACGAGACTAAATGCTTCTCTACACCAGAAACCTACCTGCTTTCCATCAAGGGTGAGCTGAATTTTTTTTTTGTTGTGCTCTCAAAGACTATCATGGTGCAGAGCAAGGCAAAAATGGAGGCTGAACTGGAGATCTATCCTGTTCACCAATGAGTCCCGCTTTTATCTTGGATGCAATGATACCTAGACATTGGTGTGGAGATCACGAGGGCAACGTCATAAGAACTCCTTCATGAGAACTTGAAAGTGTCCAAGGAGCCATTTTTCAACACTGGACACCAAGCTGCTGGTCTGATGTTGCTGTACGTGGCCTTAGCGTGCTACCATGGCCTGCAGCATCTTCAGAGTTGTTGCGCATCTCGGACATCATTGGTCGACAAAGGGGGCTGCCAGCTGCAGATCTTGATGATTTGCCGAAGTGCATTCAGCGTAACCAAACATTTCTCAGAGCCATTTATAACTTCATTGATCGCAGCCATAGCGCATAAGTTTGTGTATTTCTTTCATGATTTGCATATCATTTTCATGTCTATTGATCTTCGGATTTCCAGATTTCCACAAATCTTCCTTCTTTGTGTTGCAATTTTAATATTGAGTGAAGGTTCCAGATTCAGTTTTGCTGAGATTATTACCAGAAATATCCAGGTGTGTGTTGAATATGTTTCTAAGAATTACAGATCTGCCACCAATCGAGAACGTTTTCTGTGCTTGATAATAGTAGGCAGTATTTAACTAAATGTATAAATAAAAAATGGATATTGATTTATTTTAAAGTAACTTACTAGTTGCTTTCCCGTATCTGCTGGCTTTTTTCAGGGATTCCAGGCCAGTGATGTCTGTAAATATGAGCATGGAAAAGTTTCACATTTTCATTTTTCTTATGGCCTTTTTAAATGCCTTGTAAATATATTTGTCATCTAGGGCTTATTCATAAGTTTTTTTTCTATGTGTACTCAGTTTCAAAAGCCGACTGTTCATAGATGCATACAATTCAATGAGGCGATTTATATATCCTTTTTCTTTTTGTCCTTGTACCCAAATTGAGAATATTTGGCGGCTTGTCCCTTTCTGGTTCTCTCGGACCAGACACTCATTGAGCTCAGTGTGAGTGGAGGTAAAAAAGGATGGCGCACAGAAGCTATCCATGTGCTACCCACTTTTCACTGATCCATTATTTTTTTTCAGAACCATATACATGGTCTTGTGACTAAGGAATAAAATTAAAAACACTATCTGCAAGTTCCCCAGTCTCTCTAGTTACACTCCAAGCTCTGAACAAGATACCATGATTGTTTATTTCAAAGGACCCAAAGGCCAAGAATTGACACGTTGAATTAAATCCTAAGCATAGATAACGTTTTCATGGAAGGCATGCATTGTTCGTGTGATATGTTCATTATGTGACAATTATTTGTCCTAGCGAAATAAAGAATTTAACTTTTTTTTTTTTTAAACTTCCACGTTGAATGTATCACTGCTGCTTGTACATTAAAACTTATATTAATTGTATTGTGACTGATCTGTTTCTTGAAAATATTTTCTTCCTTAACCAACGAATCGGTGAATGTGAACAGCCCCCCTGACCTCATCCCAGCCTGCCGTCAAGACGAACCCCCGCCTTCCGTTGTTATGGCCTCTGAGGCTTCCACCACATGACTGAAGACCAGTTATTCCATGGGCAACCACTTAAAAGTGTGGGATCGTTCTGGCCACAGGAGTGGTTCTGCTACAAAGTGACTTGGGTTCAGATCATGCAGTACTTACTGGTGTAAGCAGCTCTACACCAGTTCTTCACCTTACTCTTCTGTAAAGATTTCCAATATCAACTTATTTAAGAAGTACACCAGTTGAATACATTTTCTTTATTTTTTTTGTTACAGAAAATGCTCAGTTTTGTGTAAAGTATCTGAGGCTGATCCCTTGCTTCTTCCATGCTGCCAGTTTTCTGGAGCCGAGCTGTTTTCTGTACTGCATGCTCCGTCTGGATAGACTTGTAACTGCTGCTGCTAGTCACTGGCTGCAGCGGTCATATGTCCATCCAAACGGAAATAGGAAGTTCGGAGAAGGCATTGGAGCGGGAGTTGCCGTGGATCAGTAAAATGAATATTACTCACTTTAGAGACGTTTAGATGGCCGGACAGGCCTTCTACTTTGTTTGCTTCGGTGCCAGTCTGTTTTGTGTTCCATTAATGTTGCAGTGTTTGACTTTGTAGGATTAACCCTTTCTAGCACTGCGATATAGATATGCTTTTTTGCTGCATGGTAATCTCCAAATACATGTTAGGTTTGCTTCCTGTGGAGATGCGAGGACATTGCTAGGGATGATGCTTATACGTATGTGGACCCTGCTGACAAGAACAGTAGAGATACTGCAAGCAAGGGTCCTAAAAAGACCAATTATCCACTCTGTTTCCATAAGTTATATTGTGGACAGCCAGGAATGTCTAGCCTCGACGAAGCCTCTTTAAGGCCTAGTTTCCCATGTACGAGGGGCGATCCAAAAGCAATGATAATTGGTTATTTCTATTGCACACAGAAATTAAAATAAAATGTTTTCTTCTCTCTTAGGTACCCACTAGTCCAGGAAAAAAAAATCACTTAAATAGACCACGATTCCCGGGAGCTACATTCATTTGAATATGAACTGCCGAGGAGTGAACATCAAAATGGAAAAAAACGAGCTCAGAACTGTCATCAAATACCTCTGCTTGAAAAAAATGACTACCAAAGACATACACAGCGACTTGGTGGAAACATTGGGGGACTCTTCTCCTCCATATTCCACAGTTGCACGCTGGGCCAAGGAATTTAAGCTGGGAAGAACATCGACGGAAAATGAACATCGTGAAGGATGCCCATCCACGTCCCTCAATGAAGAAAACGTGAAAAAAGTTGAAGAAGTTGTATTGGCAGATCGAAGAGTGACTATCAGGCATGTAGCTGAGGTCACAGGGATCTCATATGGCAGTATTCAAAGAATCCTTGCAAAAGAATTGCATATGAGAAAGGTCTCCGTGCGTTGGGTGCCAAAAATGTTAACCGACGAACAAAAGAAGAAACGAGTTGACATTTCAATAGCAAATCTCGAAAAGTTCCAAGCAGACAAGGAAAATTTTTTGTCACGTTTTTTGACCATGGACGAGACCTGGACCCACCACTTTGATCCCGAAACTAAACAACAATCGATGACATGGAAACGAGCCGACGCCGAAGAAATTCAAAGTGTCAAGCTCAGCAGGGAAGGTTATGGCGTCCGTTTTTTGGGACGCTGAAGGAATTATTATGGTGGACTATTTGGAGAAGGGAGCCACTATTACGGGCTCCTACTACGCGGAACAAATAAGATTGCGGGAGGCTATCAAGGAGAAAAGGCGTGGCAAACTGCGGGCTGGAGTGCTGTTTCACCAAGATAACGCGCCGGCTCACAAAGCTGCTGTTGCCATGGCTACCATTCAAGAAGCGGGCTTTGAACTGGTGGAACACCCCCCCCTATTCACCAGATCTAGCCTCCAGTGACTTCTTTCTCTTTCCTCGGCTCAAGGAACACCTACGGGGCAAGAAATTTGACGACAATAGCGACGTGATAACCGCTGTTGGGGATTTTTTTGAGGGTCAAGATCAAGAATTTTTTTTGAAGGGAATTCTAAGTTTAGAAAAGAGATGGACTAAATGTATAGACTTGTTAGGAGACTATGTAGAAAAATAAATTTATTTTTTGACTATATTCATTGTGTTTAATATTGATTATCATTACTTTAGGATCGCCCCTCGTATTATCATTGGTTTATAAAGTTACAAAAGACAACAATTGAAAGTACATAACTTTAGCCTTAATGGTGAAGTGTGGGCAAACATTTCCACCAGATGGCAGTCTTCCACATCAGCGTAACCTGTGCTTGAGCATCTCCAGCCATACAGTATCCCCAAGCAATCCATGATGGGGCCCGTCGTGCTCTGGTAAAGGCAGCTAGGAGGCCGCCCCCAAACCTTCACATAGAGACGAGTGCACGTTCAGTTTGAATATGGCAGCAACAGCCGGACCTCCACACTGCAGGTCTACGTGGGACACCAGGCGTCTATCTGTCTATTACTACGTTATACTGAGGTATTACTTCTAGCTATGGTTGACGTAAGAATATTTTAGTTGACCTCAGGAGTACTTTGGAAATTGACAACACTGATGAGAAAAAGGACCTGTCACCAGATCGAGTGGCCAGTTTTTGCTCTTCATTTTTTCCCGCTGCTGCCCTGAAAATTCCATTTTGGGGTCTGTTTGTTTCTTCTTCTTTCTTTTTTTTTTTAAATCCGCCATATTGTTCCAATGATTTATTTAGTGCTAATTATGGTCTTTACAAAGGGGTGTGTCTTTTGGCTGTTTTGCATAATTACTTTGAGCCACCCCCCCCCCCTGGTAAATACCATAAAAAATTTGCACTAAATAAAAAGGGCCATGTCTGTCAAACTGGGTGGCGGATCTAAAAAAAAAACCCAAATGAATATTCAAGAGAGCAACGGAAGTAAAATAAGCAAAAAATGGCGACTTTTGACGTTGTGACGACATCTCTATAAACTCATAAGACCTCCACCAATAACTACACAGTCCACAGTGGCCAATAATGAGTCCGCTGCTCACAATGTCCGAGTCTCAATAGTGACAAGTTGTCTGATGCAGAAAACTAAAGCTGTAAGTCATCATTATTTTTTAGCCTTTTCTATTAGAAATTTTAGATCCATTAATTATTAAAATTGTTATGGCCTCAGTTTACAAAATGTTCAATTTACAATGGTAATCTAAAAACCAATTAAAGAGAGTCTCTAACCACAGCATGACTGTTCAAACCAAGCACAGGCACTTGGTGCACCCTTGGTGTGGCCAAACATTTATGTGCATCTTCCCAACTATGTTTTCCCTCTTTCTTTGCCTTTTCTAGCTCTATAACGCCAGAGCTGTAAATAAGAGGGAGGTGGATATAAAGGAAAGACAAGTATCTGGGAAGGTGCACCTAAATTTTTGGCCACACCAAGGGTGCACTGAGCGCCTATACTTGTTTCCAATATTCTATGCTGACAGACATGATCTGGAGTAAGATAGACAAATACTAATACTGAGAGATTGGGGCTGACACTGTAATCTGTATTTGTGCCCGCCTTGGGGTTGCCACCTTTTCCAACAAAACTATCAGCATAGGTGAAAATAGAGGTGTGGTCATGGGATATGTGATGTCAACAATAAATGTTAGGTAATTAACGGTCTGACTCTCATAGTTGTTTTTTTCAACAAAATGTAGCAGTCATTTTACAACTACGAAAATCTTTGCAAAAAATGTGACAAAAACAATTCTTGTACAGACGACTTACAAAGTGAAATACTGAGCTGACTTTTCAGGCGCTGAATCTGTTCACTGCACTGCACCCCATAGGAGGATGCAATGACTAGGGTATGGCAGAATGTGCTCTGGTTCCTTCTGAAAAATTGTATGACAATCCTGACAAATATAGGACTGTTGACAGATTCGCGTTGGCTGTGGGTAAGAAACCTGATGGCGTGGAGCACCGAGCTGAAGAACCTAGGCTTGTAGCCATTAGTCGTTTATACCACGTCCACAGGATAGGCAGAAAATGTCTTATAGTTTGGGGGCTTCTTAACTCTGTACGTGTCTTGAATGTCTCCGATTGTTACCCCGTAGGTTTAATTCTGGCCCTTGTGAGTAATATATCTGACAATGTAACCTTTGGGTCAGAAAAGGTTGAGATCTGGGCAATCTACTTCGACTGCTACAATGTCGGGTACACACCACTATGTGCATTGGTGCCCTACTGTCTGTGCGCCTCAGCAAGGTGGGGTCCTGGAAGGTGAGGAGGTGTAGATTTACCTTGCCAGTCAATTATCAGAAATGTCATTATCACATTTCTGGTCATCAAAGAAATCTTTTTGTCGTGTGCTGATCAGATGATAAACTTTATTTTTACTGTATATCAATGTCTTCTGAGATGGCTCCACGCAGCATGTCTACAGTATGGCATAATGGGAAGAGGTCAAAGAAGTCCATGGTATTGGATCGTGGGTGAGCTAAAATCTAGTTATGCCACTTCAGAAGCCATAAAGTGAGACTGGATGGAAATGTGATAAAGATCCAAGTGTGATAAGTCTATCAATAAATAGGATTTTATTACTCGGCTTTCAGATTTAGGATGGCAATATACAATGAGATTTCTTTGAAGTGCCCTGGACAGCACTCTATGTAATGACTGACCATTACCCTAATTGCTATAAGGTCAGTAAAGCGTGTTATAAAGGTGTTTGTTCGGGTTATCTCCTGTGCCTAAGGTGCCACCTCGTTATAAGGATATGTGCACATTATTTGAAGCTTTGTACATGCATTTTTCCATGTGTTTTTGATGCTTTTTTGCATGTGTTTTTCTCCATTCAATTGAATGGGTGAAAACCGCAGAGCGAGTTCACATTCTGCAGATTTAGAAAAAAAAAATGTTTCAAAATTCTAGGAAAATATACAGGAAAGATATATATCTTTGTACCGTGTTAGCTAGTAGATAGAAAAATATTTAGAATTGAGAGTCCTCAGTGGTTGATACCTTTTAATGGCTAACTGAAAAGATAACAAATTGCAAGCTTGCGAGACTACTCAGGTCCCTTAATCAGGCATAGAATAACACAAAATCTGAAGAATCACATATTTATGCACAACACATCACAGAAAGAAATAATGCAATAGATAAGACAAGTGATGTGAAGCAGAACTATCATTATGGAAAAGTTGTGGCCATAAATATTGGAACAGTTCATAGATAAGGAGTGTGAATGTTTTATTGTCCTCTGATTGGGGTCTTGTTCTTTGTTGTGATGCCCCAACAAGGTCTGAGGAGCAAATTCCTTAATTGATGTAAAAAGACATAGATTCATACGACACATTCATTCCTGCACTGAGACTGTCAGAGGATGCCAAGGGTTTATACTCCCAGACTCTCCTGTCTCTCTGAGATTTGAAGTTGCCTTTTAATACAAGTAGTTGGGGGTCTGTATGTTGGGGAGACGGGGCAAAAGCTTAGAACAAGAATTAATTCTCACCGCCACACAATAAAAGAAAAAAGAATAGATTTACCTGTGGCAAAACATTTTTGTATCCCAGATCACAACACCATGGACATGATTACTTGTATTAAAAGGTAACCAGACCCGAATCAGAGGACAATGAAACAATCACACTCCTTATCTAAGAACTGCTCCAATATTTATGGCCACAACTCTCCCATAATGATAGTTCTGCTTCACGTCACCTCATCTATTGCATTATTTCTTTCTGTGCTGTTGTGCATAAATATGTGATTCTTCAGATTGTGTTATTCTATGTCTGATGAAGAGGCCGGAGAAATCTCGAAAGTTTGCAATTTGTTACCTTTTTAATGGCTTACTGAAAATATGGCATCAACCACGGAGGACTCCCAATTCTAAATATTTTTCTAGGAAAATATAAGCAGCGTTCGCCTAACATTTTGGAAATCTCACACACTTTGCTGGATCTATAAAATGCTCCTTTTTTTTTTTTCTTTGCCAAAAATGCGCCATATGAACAAGCCCTAAAATAGCAAAATGTTTCTAGATAGTTTGTTTCCACAACGTAACCTTTTGTTTTATAAAACGTGGTTACCAACCAAACCTAAAAGCCCTAAAAAGGAGCGGTCACCTCTCCTGACATGGTCTGTTTTAATGGATATTAAAAATAACTTTTTAAAATCTAGAGCATTTTTTCCATAACTTTGTATTGTGCAGCTGCGCTGTTTTTCCTCCAAACATTTTATGTATAAGTTGACAGTCGGATGCTGTAAATATTATGGAGGTTGACCCCTTTTGTGTCGCTATAATTTTGGCGTGTTTGGGAATTTCTGGGACCAGACGGTGATGTTGGACGAAAAGGTTCGTCTTACAGTTGACTTCCAGATCCTCTCAAAGGCCTTCAGTGGGTCATAGTCCTGTTCAGACACTCACGTTCCTCCACACCAAAAATGTCAACTATGTCTTGGTGCACTCAGTCAGGAAAGGATCCCCCATAAACTCTTTCCACAAAATTACCATTCCTTGGAAATAAGGAGCCTTATCCTGAATTTCAGTCCTTCTAGCTCCTCCACTGATTTTACAGTAGGCACTGTGCGTTACAGCCGGTGGCATTTTCTAGTAATCCACCAAAGCCAAATTCATCTTACTGATTACCAGACTTTGAAATGTGAGTCAGGACACATTTTCCCTCCTCAGAAACCCAGTGGCAGCATCTTTAACACCACTCCAAGGGTTTTCTCAACTTTTTTTTTTTTTCTGCAGGAGCGCACCTCAGAGATGGCAACGTAACGTAACATATGCAATGAGCTATACACTATAGAGGATTTTTAATAGCAAGTAAACTGCAAAGTTGCTTGTTTTTACAAGCTCTTTGTAATGTTGCCTATTGAACAAAATAAGATAACCCTTTTAACACTTGGCAGGTGATTTGAGGCTTGTGCACAATTTCTCCACTGACAGTGGGGAAAATAAGTATTTGACACACTGACGATTTTGCAAGTTTTCCCATCTACAAAGAATGGAGAGGTCTGTAATTTTTATTGTAGGTACAATTCAACTGTGAGAAACAGAATCTAAAAATAAAATCCAGAAAATTACATTGCATGATTTTACATATTTAAATTGCATTTTATTGAATGAACTAAGTATTTTATCTCCTACCAACCAGCAAGATTTCTGGCTCTCACAGACCTGTTAGTTTTTCTTTAAGAAGTCCTCCTCCTCTTCACTCATTGCCTGTATTAGTTGCACCTGTTTGAACTCATTACCTGTGTAAGGCCGGTTTCACACGTCAGTGGCTCCGGTACGTGAGGTGACCGTTTCCTCACGTACTGGAGACACTGACTCACGTAGACACATTGAAATCAATGTGTCTCTACACATGTCAGCGTGTTTTCACGGACCGTGTGTTCGTGTGCAAAACACGGAGACATGTCAGTGTTTGTGGGAGCGCACGGATTACACGGACCCATTAAAGTCAATTGGTCCGTGTAAAACACGGACGCTGTCCGTGTGCAGTCTGTGTGCCGTGCAGGAGACAGCGCTACAGTAAGAGATAGCCTGACTGCCATTAGGTACCGAGATGAGATCCTCAGACCTCTTGTGAGACCATATGCTGGTGCGGTTGGCCCTGGGTTCCTCCTAATGCAGGACAATGCCAGACCTCATGTGGCTGGAGTGTGTCAGCAGTTCCTGCAAGATGAAGGCATTGACGCTATGGACTGGCCGCCTGTTCCCCAGACCTGAATCCGATTGAACACATCTGAGACATCATGTCTCGCTCCATCCACCAACGTCACGTTGCACTACAGACTGTCCAGGAGTTGTCCACTTTGATTTTGAGCATCATTCCAACTCCAGACCTCCGTGGAATATTAGTTGTGGTTTACGTTGATAATTTTTAGGTTTTATTGTTCTCAACACATTCCACTATGTAATGAATAAAGATTTACAACTGGAATATTTCATTCAGTGATATCTAAGATGTGGGATTTTAGTGTTCCCTTTATTTTTTTGAGCAGTGTATATATATTATATCTTATCGTCGATACATAGAATAGGTGATAACCAGCTGATCTTCTGGGATTCTCAGCAATTTCAAGAATGGGGCTATAAAATGCCCCATCTGAATGGAGCACAGGCTGGACCTGCATCACCGCTCCATTCATTGTTTATGGGACTGTTGGAAAACGCAGAGTGCTTTACTTAGCAAGAAAAAATTGTTTAAAAAAAATGACACGACAAGAGAAAGTAAATATATAAAAATGTATTTGCTATTTAACATAAGCAATATTCAAGACATTGAGAGAGATTGGAAGGCACAACATTTCATTTTGAAAGGCACATATGTCACCTAATAATAAATATAGGCTTTAGAAAAACAGCCCGAATCACAACATAATTAAAATATCATACAGGACAAGCAGAAAGATCCTTCATAATTACTGCAGATCAGAGCTATATGACCTCTATGGGTTCTGGACATTATTTGGGTGACCACAAGGTCCTGTCCTATATATACCAGCACAGAGATCCAGGACATTTCAGTTACTGCTACACGTCATCCCCCGTGGCACGTGGCCAGTCATTCCTAGCATACGAATCCAATAATAAACATTTGGTCCTTTATTACAATGTGTACACATGAACATATCAACTAAAAAAGAGGAGTACATAATATCTGGAAACAATTTATAAAAATACTGATTTTCATTGGACTAGTGCGATCTTGGCAGACGATTTCATACAAGGAGAAATATTTCACGATTCTGTACAAATAGTAAACATTATCTTGGGATTGATTAGATTTACATCTTCCTGTCATTTTAAAGGGCTGTCTGATATATCCCAAAAGTTGCCTGTTGGCAGGTAGTAAACACAGCATTAATAACTAATACCCTGAAATTAAAGCAACTTGTTGCCATATTTTTTTTTTCTGTTCCTTATAAACTGATTAATATCTCAGAAGTTATTTTTATTTTTTTTTCACACGTATCTGTCCGATTTCCTAATAACGGACATATACGTGGTTCCAATCATACCGGCACGTATTACTGTACGACATCTGGTTTGCCAGATACATGTGGGCATGTCGTGAGAAGTGTATTACTGCCTTCTTGTTCACTAATGCATAAACAAGCACAAGGAAATAGTGGGGGAGCAGTTGGTGTCTGTAGGGGCTAACGGCATGCCTCTAAAGCCACCAAAATTGATGTCAAGTTAATTTTTCAAGCTTCAGTAAGAATAGCAGCTCTGAAGTACAAACTGCTGGCTCAACAAGTGAAATACTGAGCAGATGAAGATAATATCAGTAAGAAGAGCAGCTCTGAAGTACAAACTGCTGACACAACAAGTGAAATACTGAGCAGATGAAGAGAATATGAATAAGAAGAGCAGCTCTGAAGTACAAACTGCTGGCCCAACAAGTGAAATACTGAGCAGATGAAGAGAATATGAATAAGAAGAGCAGCTCTGAAGTACAAACTGCTGGCCCAACAAGTGAAATACTGAGCAGATGAAGAGAATATGAATAAGAAGAGCAGCTCTGAAGTACAAACTGCTGGCCCAACAAGTGAAATACTGAGCAGATGAAGATAATATTAGTAAGAAGAGCAGCTCTGAAGTACAAACTGCTGATCCAACAAGTGAAATACTGAGCAGATGAAGAGAATATGAATAAGAAGAGCAGCTCTGAAGTACAAACTGCTGGTGCAACAAGTGAAATACTGAGCAGATGAAGATAATATCAGTAAGAAGAGCAGCTCTGACTTACAAACTGCTGATCCAACAAGTGAAATACTGAGCAGATGAAGAGAATATGAATAAGAAGAGCAGCTCTGAAGTACAAACTGCTGGTGCAACAAGTGAAATACTGAGCAGATGAAGAGAATATTAGTAAGAAGAGCAGCTCTGAAGAATAATCTGCTGATCCAACAACTGAAATACTGAGCAGATGAAGATATCAGTAAGAGCAGCTCTGAAGTACAAACTGCTGGTCCAACAAGTGAAATACTAGGCAGATGAAGAGAATGAGTAAGAAGAGCAGCTCTGAAGTACAGTCTGCCGGTCCAACAAGTGAAATACTGAGCAGATGAAGAGAATATTATAAAGAAGAGCAGCTCTGAAGTACAAACTGCTGGCCCAACAAGTGAAATACTGAGCAGATGAAGATAATATTAGTAAGAAGAGCAGCTCTGAAGTACAAACTGCTGATCCAACAAGTGAAATACTGAGCAGATGAAGAGAATATGAATAAGAAGAGCAGCTCTGAAGTACAAACTGCTGGTGCAACAAGTGAAATACTGAGCAGATGAAGATAATATCAGTAAGAAGAGCAGCTCTGACTTACAAACTGCTGATCCAACAAGTGAAATACTGAGCAGATGAAGAGAATATGAATAAGAAGAGCAGCTCTGAAGTACAAACTGCTGGTGCAACAAGTGAAATACTGAGCAGATGAAGAGAATATTAGTAAGAAGAGCAGCTCTGAAGAATAATCTGCTGATCCAACAACTGAAATACTGAGCAGATGAAGATATCAGTAAGAGCAGCTCTGAAGTACAAACTGCTGGTCCAACAAGTGAAATACTAGGCAGATGAAGAGAATGAGTAAGAAGAGCAGCTCTGAAGTACAGTCTGCCGGTCCAACAAGTGAAATACTGAGCAGATGAAGAGAATATTATAAAGAAGAGCAGCTCTGAAGTACAATCTGCTGGTCCAACAAGTGAAAGACCGAGCAGATGACGAGAATATTATTAAGAAGAGCAGCTCTGAAATACAAACTGCTGATCCAACAAGTGAAATACTGAGCAGATGAAGAGACTATGAATAAGAAGAGCAGCTCTGAAGTACAAATTGCTAGTTCAAAAAGTTAAATATTAAGCAGATGAAGAAACTATGAGTAAGAGCAGCTCTGAAGTACAAACTGCTGGTCCAACAAGTGAAATACTGAGCAGATGAAGATAATATCCTCTTCATCTGCTCAGTATTTCTCTTTTTGCACCAGCAGTTTATACTTCAGGACTGCTCTTGTTTAAATTATTTTCATCTGCTCAGTATTTCATCTGCTCAGTATTGTTGGACCAGCAGTTTGTACTTCAGAGCTGTTGTACTTACTCATATTCTCTTCATTTGCTCAATATGTCACCCACCAGCAGTTTGTACTTCACAGCTGCCCTTCTTACTGTAGCTGGCAGCACCTGTATATTTTCTTATCTACACGGAGGCATGCTAACTTCCAGATGAACCGCTTTACAAGGAACAGAACAGAGGTCTTAACCCATGGAGAATATATCTATTGGAAACCAAAAAAGTGCAATATATTGTTTATCTGGCGAATTATTCCCAATTATGAAACAAAATACTTATAATATTACAAAAAGCTTTAAAATAGTTTAGAAATAATCATGTAAATAGATTTCATTTTAATTATTAGAAATAAAATAGAAAATATTAAGCTAAAACATTTCCTCTGCAGGTGCTTCATATCAACAATTCTTATCCAGGGAGCAGTAATAATCTGTTAAGACTTTCCAAGCTTTGGGGGCCATGAAACCATCGGGGGGGTTTTGTGCTTCACGGGCCAGTTTTCTCATGCGGGTTCCAGAGATGAAGTCAAATTCATTGTGTCTGAAATTGAAAACAGAAACCATGTAAGCGCAAATATTAATATCACAGGAATTCAGCAACACCCCTTTATATTAAGGGGGTCCTACCTGAGGTGACCCAGGATTAGTTGATATTATGCGCTTCCTTATTACACTAGGAATTAACCTTTGAAAAATTGAATTAAAGAGGACCTTTCACCAGTGTATTTCATGTTTAACAGGACACACAATGTAATAGTAGCTGCAGTGCGGAATAAAGCTTTTTTTAAAATTTTACTTCTCCGTACTGCCTTGTTCCCCAGACCGCCTGTTCGGAGAGGAGCCACACTTACGTCTGTTGTGCTCACCGCATCTTGTATCTGGAGTGGAAGCAGAACTTGTCTGAAGGGTGCCTGTCATCTGTGCTCTAATCTCCTGACACCTTCTAATCATACAGGAGGATAGACCAGGAGATCAGAGCTGTATCCTTACATCTCACAATGAGCAACCTAAATTATCGTGGGGGCGTGTTCTTTTTCTGTGTTCCTGTCTGCTTATGATTGGACGACTCATACAGGGGGGAGAAGTACACGCCCAAAGTGAAAACTATCTGATAACACCCACTTGCACTTAAGAAAAGTGAACTCATTAGGTTCCAAATATTATGATTGTCAATATCTCCACAATGGAGAGGTAAAATAATAGTATTAAAAAAGGTTTTATTCTGCTCTTAAGCCACTAAACATTGTACATCCAGATCAACATAAAAAAAAATTGGTGAAATGTATTTTTAGATAAGCCTAGACAATCCTGCACAACTCTCATATAGCTAGTAGAAAGCGTTCTTCAGAGTGGGACCCCGAAATTGCAGGGGGTGTTAGGCAGCATACTGCAGGACCCCAAAAACTAGTACATCAAGTCTCATCCCTCTGACGTGGCTACATCTGAATGTGTTTTACTGGAAGGCCATGTGTGACCCTTTGGCTGTTAATTGGGCATCACTTACCTTTCTCTGTCATAGAACTCCATGGCTTTGTTCTTTGTGTTGTAGGCAGCCACTCTGAATGGGATAATTTCCACCGACGTCAGTCCTGGTGCCATGCTCAGCACTTTTCCACCATGTGTTGGCTCATAAAGATCCGCTTTGGTCTCCGGATGTGGCATGCCAGCTGGATCCCTCCCGACAATATAGAAGTTGGATCCAGCGATCATGCGACACCTGCAGTGCCACTGAACCTGTGTAAGAGAGAACATGGAACATGTATGACTTTTTACAATCCACTTTACGCATATAAGCAGCATACATATTTGTTCTATAGATTCTTGAGTGGAAAACTACAGAGTAATTTACATTACACTTGTTATATGTTCGCAGACAAATATTGTGGTTCACTGGGAATAAGTTTGGAACCAAAATTGAGCCTTTATACTATTACAGTACGGATTTCGTCATGCATTTCAATGTGCAGCTACCTGAAAAAACCTCACTGGAAATATCCCAAAGTCTTGCCCTAACAGCGCCAATAGGGCGGGATCCAGATATGTGCAGCCAGATGAATTTTGGCATGTTCACTTACTGAAGTCAGGACCTTAAAAGTGACTGCCATGAATTGCATTTCTTTAATCTAAACAGATTAAACATTCTTGGCTTCTTTCATAGCTGTCAGTGCCCTGACTTGTTCTGGAACAAAACTAATAAATCCGATGGACAGACAAAAAGGAACTGGTCACGGTCCGCTACTTCACACTGCTCTCTTAGAAGGCACTGACCACTTTCCGTGTGATTATGGGGTCGATTGGCCAAACTTACAGCTCAGTCTGTGTTGATCTATGAAGAAGGAGTCCTAGGTGTTCATGACACACTATAAACTGTGGTCCCCACTTTGCAGATACACCAGCTTACATTTTTGCCCATTCATCCAGAACAACATTTGTGAGGGCAAACTCTTATGTTGGAAGAGAGAACTGGGTTCACAACCTCCATCTTAGTTCATCCAAAATATGTTTGATGGGGTTGAGGTCTGCGGCCAGTCATGTTCTTCACACCAAACTCACCCAACCAAGTCTTTATTGACTTTACTTTTTGCATCTGGGTACAGTCATGGGGAACACAAAAGAGCCCTACCCAAATCGTTCCCATAAAGTTGAAAAATGTCAAAAATGTCTTGTATGCTGAAGAATTAAAATGACTCTTCTCTCGATCAAAGGGGCCTATGCCAGCCGGTGAAAAGCAACCCCTTAACATTGTCACTCCTCGACCAAACGTTACCGCCTGCACAATGCAATCAGGGTTGGAACGTTCTCCTGGCATTCACCAAACCTAGAGTCGTCCACATTTCTGCGGCTCCAGAGTCCAGTGGTGGCGGTAAGGCTTTTATGCAGCTGCTCAGCCATGGAAACCCATGCCATCAAGTTCCTGGTGCACCATTATTGTGCCAATGTTAATTCCAGTTATTGGGTCAGCGAAGTGCTGGTGACCTTTGTAGACTGCGCACCTCAGCACTCGGCAACTCTGCTCTGTAACGTTACGTGGTCTGCCGTTTTCATAGCGGACATTGCACTTTGTAATAAAAGCACACACAGTTGATTGTGGATTATTTAAGAGATAAGATCGGTGATATCCAAGGCTCAAATTCAGTAAGCTCTTTACATCGAGCCATTCTTTCCATCCGTCAGAACTATGAAAGCTGCAGCCCATCAGCAGCCGCTGACAGGCTGCAGCGCTCGTGTGACATAAACAATGTCAAGACGTCCACAGAGGACACAACATTCGGAGTGGCGCCGGTTCAAGACGTAGCCTGGAGGAAAATACTGAGCTTTGGGCGCTTATGGTAGAGGAAGTCAGAATGGAATGAAAAGTGGATCCAATGGGATGAAGAATAAGTGAGCAATGAATTATTAAAAGGTACAAAACAACAAACGGGCATTAAATGGGAGGTAAAGAAAGAGTCCATGCAATGTGTTTCAATGCTGGACCGGCATCATCATCATCAAGCAACAGGAGGCAAATATGACTTCCTTGTTACATTAAGCACACTGGGGCATTGAAAGGTGATGTCCACTAGTGGCCAACCCCTTTAAGATCTTGCCTGCATACTGCTATACAGTATATTAAACTTAAAGAACTTTTCCAGGCTTGTGAAATTTGTCTAAGCACCTACTGTAGTGTGAGAAAATAAGAAAAAGGATCTTTGCCCTCCAGTGAAACCCCCACTACTCCAGCGCCACCGCTCCAATCATCCCGCTGGTCTCAGTTTATTTTACTGCAGCAAAGACATGCTGTACATCCATGTGACCACTGCAGCCAATCACTAGCTGCAGTGGTGATGCTTGAGTGTACAACATGAGATTGCTACCAACCACAACAACTATACCATGGAAAGCCAAAAAGAGTGAACCCACACAGAGGATCAATATCAATAGCCTTTATTAAGGTGAAAGTGGCAACAATATATAAAAATTAAAAAATCAAGATAAAAAATAAACAAGTACGCGAATTTATGACAGGACAATTAAAAAAATATATTATACAACTGTCATGATAGATATAAATTGGTGACCTCCAATATCGACCGATGCAGATTATTTGCAAAAAATAAAATTTAAAATTTAGTGAAAGTCAATAAAAAATATAACAATATAAAAAATGTGCAAAAGGATAATTATGAATAATTAATAGGAGTGCAAAAGTATCAATAATTGCTATATAAAAAATAATCCTGGTGCAAAAAATGCAATATATGTGTGCAGAGCCACAGAATTGAACAGCACACAGCTGCAGGCTCAAAAAAAAACACACCAATAAAGTGCAGAGAGCAAAAAACAAGTGTACAACGATAATGCCTATATCTGCAAAATACCTTAATGGAGGGTCACCAAGTCCCGTCACCGCGCACCCCGACACGCATTTCGGAATCTCTTCCTTCGTCATAAATTTGCGTACTTGTTTATTTTTTATCTTGATTTTTTAATTTTTATATATTGTTGCCACTTTCACCTTAATAAAGGCTATTGATATTGATCCTCTGTGTGGGTTCACTCTTTTTGGCTTTCCATTGTATAGTTGTTGTGGTTGGTCCTCATCCTAGTGTTTAGTCACTACTTTTACACAGAGCACTGTTATTACTTATTTGAGATAATAGATATATATTCACTGATATTCTTTTTATTTTGGTGTATCTGTGTTCCCTAACGAACACGAGATTGCTGAAGCACGGGATCACTGCAGCAAAGTTAACCAAGACCAGAGAGATCCACTTGAGTGGCGCCACAATAGACACAGAGGATTTAACAAATGAGTATTCATAAGGTTTTTTTTATGTTATAGATTTGTTTTCAATCCTAGACAATCCCTTTAATAACATATTATACAATATGTAGTAACCTCATAGTGGTGGACATCAGAAATACAGAATGATGACCTCTATAAAGATAAATTACAAAATAATTGATGAAGTATCTTGGACATAATAATAAAACGTGGAGATTCCCTTTAAAGCTAAGAATATTGAAGTGATGGTAAGAAAAATGTCACTATCCACTCAGTCAAGAACATAATTGCTTATATATGTATGGAGGAACACATTATGTAGGAAGTTTCTGAATTCTGTCATGAAGTAGATGTATGGATGAGGTCACCAGGTGATGAAGTCCACCTAAAATATGTTATCAACTGTGATCAACCAGATGGAAGAGCACCCAGTGATTGCCTCCAAAGTCAGCTCCAAATGGGGCATAAATGGTATATTTCCTCATCCCATAACTACAGTGTATAAGAAAGAGGCTGCCTAAAGCAGGTGACCCCCTTTAGCATTAACTTGTGATATTATTGCCATTTTTTTTTATCGGCTCACCTCTGTGGGTCCTGCGTACAACATCGGTGAAGGGAAGATAGCAACAATGGTGGATTTTGGGTCCAAGATGCCTTCTTCGAGTACAGCTGCATGCTGCTTCATGCGCCAGTCCAAAGGCACATCATCATCTTTGGTCCACCCTCCGAGTGGGTGTAAGAGTAGTACTGGGCACTTATATCCTCTATCCAGAAGGTGGCGCCGAGTGTCCTGCATAAGCAAAGCATGTCCATTATGGACAGGATTGCGGAGTTGGAAAGCAAATACAGCATCTAGGAGAAAAGAAGAGAAATATAGAGAATTTAATACAATAGAGACATGTTTTGATTGGTAGGGTCCAGGTCCTAAGACCACTAACAATTACTAAAATGACGCGCTTGCTGCCCTCCTCCGCCACTAACGACAGGCTCCAAAGGCTTTTCCTGAGCTCATTTTCGGCATCAGCGGTGGACTGTAGCACTCAGCAGAGCGCCTCTGCTCACTTATCTCAGCATCAGTGGACGGCAGCACTCAGCGGAGCGCCAGTGCTCACATATTTCAGCATCGGTGGACGGCAGCACACAGCGGAGCGCCAGTGCTCACATATTTCAGCATCGGTGGACGGCAGCACTCAGCGGAGCGCCAGTGCTCACATATTTCAGCATCGGTGGACGGCAGCACACAGCGGAGCGCCAGTGCTCACATATTTCAGCATCGGTGGACGGCAGCACTCAGCGGACCACCAGTGCTCATATTTCAGCATCGGTGGACGGCAGCACTCAGCGGAGCGCCAGTGCTCACATATTTCAGCATCGGTGGACGGCAGCACTCAGCGGAGCGCCAGTGCTCATATTTCAGCATCGGTGGACGGCAGCACTCAGCGGAGCGCCAGTGCTCACATATTTCAGCATCGGTGGACGGCAGCACTCAGCGGAGCACCAGTGCTCATATTTCAGCATCGGTGGACGGCAGCACTCAGCGGAGCGCCAGTGCTCACATATTTCAGCATCGGTGGACGGCAGCACTCAGCGGAGCACCAGTGCTCATATTTCAGCATCGGTGGACGGCAGCACTCAGTGGAGCGCCAGTGCTCATATTTCAGCATCGGTGGACGGCAGCACTCAGCGGAGCGCCAGTGCTCATATTTCAGCATCGGTGGACGGCAGCACTCAGCGGAGCACCAGTGCTCATATTTCAGCATCGGTGGACGGCAGCACTCAGCGGAGCGCCAGTGCTCATATTTCAGCATCGGTGGACGGCAGCACTCAGCGGAGCGCCAGTGCTCACATATTTCAGCATCGGTGGACGGCAGCACTCAGCGGAGCACCAGTGCTCATATTTCAGCATCGGTGGACGGCAGCACTCAGTGGAGCGCCAGTGCTCACATATTTCAGCATCGGTGGACGGCAGCACTCAGCGGAGCGCCAGTGCTCACATATTTCAGCATCGGTGGACGGCAGCACTCAGCGGAGCGCCAGTGCTCACATATTTCAGCATCGGTGGACGGCAGCACTCAGCGGAGCACCAGTGCTCATATTTCAGCATCGGTGGACGGCAGCACTCAGCGGAGCGCCTCTGACACTTATTTCAGCATCGGTGGACGGCAGCACTCAGCGGAGCGCCTCTGCTCACTAATCTCAGCAATCAGTGGGAGTCTCAACATGGAGTAATGAGTTGACGTATTATTGATTTGCCTAGTCCAGGCAGTTGGTGTGTATGCCCGATATCTTAAGAAGAGTCTTATGAGGGCATGCTGGCCCAGAAAGCTTTGCAGCACAGTGCCAGATTGCTTTATCACACAGCAAACAGCACAATAGGGAGGTCAAGTCCATGAGGTTTCTTGAGGACAGAGTGTATGTACAGTGCTAGATACAATATCTCCTTCCTCCTCTGCACAGCGCAAAACAAATAGAGGCTCATTTAATGAGTTCTGCATCTTACATGGATCATAAACATGTCATTAAAGGGGTTGTTGCAAGTTAGAAGTTATCTACTATCCATACATTAGGGGTAAACTTGCCCATCACTGGGGTCTGCCCGCTGGGATCTCCACTGATCCTAAGGCCGTGTGCACACGATCTGCGAATGGCAGCACTTTGGCCTCAGCGTATGTTCACTGCGTCCAAAGCGCTGCTGTCTATTGAACGCAGGTGAATCCACATGTGGTCACTGAACCGCATTGATTCACTGCCTACAATACAGTGTACGGGTGACATTTCTCTTGTGGAGACTCGCGTCTCCACAAGATAAATTGACATACTGCGGTCTGTAAAGACGTGCCACATGTCTGTCTCCACGGGTGATCCATGGGCGTCTGAACGCATAGTGGGCATGGAATTTCCTGAAATCCCATCCACTATGCTGTAACATCTGGATGCTGCGGGTTTGATGCTGCAGAAATACACAGTGTCCAACACGCAGCGTTTACTGATCGTCTGCACATACTCTAAGGAGCCCTGAATGGAGTAGTAATCCATCATGCTCTCCTCTGTTCAATTAATTTTACATGGGACTGCTAGAGATAACTGAGTGCAGAACACAGCTGGTCTTCAGGCACTCTGATGGAAGAAGGAAGAGTGCTTCTTTAAATTAAAGTGTTTATCCTCTTAATATATTGCAGCCATCATTTTATATAGCACTGTGTACTTACAATTGCTCATTCTGCCTTTCTACCCAGTTAATTCTTTTTTTTGTCTCTTCTAGAAACAGGAAGTCTTTTTTCCCTGCATTTATCACCCCCACTTCATCTCCTGACCCAGCTGCTCCCTCCCTGCTGTTTACTCTTGCAGTGATGACTCATACAGGGAAAATTGACCTCCTGTTTCTACATTAAGGGTACCGTCACACAGTGGCATTTTGATCGCTACGACGGCACGATTCGTGACGTTCCAGCGATATACTTACGATCTCGCTGTGTCTGACACGCTCCTGCGATCAGGGACCCCGCTGAGAATCGTACGTCGTAGCAGATCGTTTGAAACTTTCTTTCGTCGTCTAGTGTCCCGCTGTGGCGGCATGATCGCATGGTGTAACAAAGGTGTGCACGATATTGTATACGATGTGCGCATAGTAACCAACGGCTTCTACATCGCACATACGTCATTAAATTATCGCTCCAGCGTCGTACATTGCAAAGTGTGACAGCAGTCTACGACACTGGAGCGATATTGTTACGATGCTGGAGCGTCACGGATCGTTCCGTCGTAGCGATCAAAATGCCACTGTGTGACGGTACCCTTAGCTTAGAAGGATCAGTGTTTTATCAGCAGGAGATTATCACTGCAGGACTAGCTGCCTCATGCCTCTTAGTCCAGCCACACCCCCCAGCACTGATTAGCAGCTCTCTGTTACTATACATTGTACACAGAGCGCTGTGGTGTGGTCAGTGGGGGATCCCAGCAGTCAGACTCACATAAATCAGTAAGATATCACCAATCCAGAGTATCAGTAATACCTACTAAAGATGGAAAGAAGCCTTTCTTTTAAATTACAGCAGCCCACATAACGTTATAGCTGTATAATTATGACCTTGCCTCTAGTAATCAACACTGTTTTCTCTGGTGACATAGGTCAGTCTATGCTCAGCCCATTAGACAACTTGAACAGTTTGGTTATTAGCAGTATATTATGGAGGAACCTGGTAGCCCACAGCAGAGCAGCGACTTACCGGCATTCATTTCTCTAGCCTTTTGTTTCAGCTCCAGGGGTGTGAGCCGATACTGATCTAAGCCATCGGCCCATCGGATTCTTTCCAGAACCTCCAGATCTCCACCAACCAGCCAATCTCCACTTTCCAGGATCATCTGAAAGGGAAGACAAGCTTTTGTGAAAACGAAATTCAGATTATATTGATTCTCACGTACTGTGAGGAAGCCTGTGATATATAGTGTCAGTAGCAAAAATCACTAGTAATCACTAGTAGTACTCTTTGAAGAGCCTTGCCACATGGCTTAGGGTAACCCAGAATCATGTTTCAGGGTGCTGCTCCTCCTCAGTGCAAAGTAGGAGAAATGATTTGGCTGTAGAGACACAGACGTGTATACTTTGTCGATACAACACCAATCCTGCCAATCTAGGATCAGCTCTGAACACGGCCAAAGCGGTCCTGCTCTGCCTCCAACACCTTAGCCCCTCTGTTTCAGGACTTGGTGGGGGTCTCAGCACCCTTACGCCCAGGGCTGTTTTTTTCCATGAGATGAGATAATCATTTTGACTCAGGCATTAATCTAAACCAGTCTAAACTGGTTTTCAGGGTGTTGGGGGCATCACAATGGTCTTACATGGTCTTTTTTTTTTTTTTACTTACGGTAAATGCATGACGTTTCATTAAACATTTCGCACCATTTCCTTCTAAAGCCATTGTGTTGCGCTAGCTATTGCTGGCTGCAGAATAAGTCAACTGGGAATCTGTCAGTGAGCACACTATAGTAGTCTGCACTAAAATTGAATTTACAGGGAAAAAAAGAGCCCGTATAAGTGAAATCTACTATATAACTGTCTAAGGGTCACTTCCGTCTGTCTGTCACGGATATTCATTGGTTGCGGCCTCTGTCTGTCATGGAATTCCAAGTCGCTGATTGGTCGCGGCAAAACAGCCGCGACCAATCAGCGACGGGCACAGTCCGGAAGAAAATGGCCGCTCCTTACTCCCTGCAGTTAGCGCTCGGCGCCCGCATACTCCCCTCCGGTCACTGCTCACACAGGGTTAATACCGGCGGTAACGGACCGCATTATGCCGTGGGTAACGCACTCCGTTACCGCTGCTATTAACCCTGTGTGTCCCCAACTTTTTACCATTATAGGACCACAAGGACGTTAATATAGCACCTTAGGCAGTCTTTTGCCATATACTTTATTATCATATAGGCCACCTTGTATTTTTTGCTAGAGTTAAGGCATACTATTGCTTTCAACATACCCTAGGTATATTATTAATCTATAACCCATATATCTTAGATACTATGGCGCTTGTTATACAATATACATTCATCTATCTGTCCACTGTGACATACTATAGGTTGATCTAAATTGTATGTATATTTTCATTATGCACTATGTATGTGCCTTAATCCATTAGCTGCTGTGTCTAATTGATATAGGTTGGGCTCTGTATACTATACTACGTCACCTTATGTTAATTTAGGCATTTTTTTGTTGAATTTGTGTAAGCAATCTCTAAAATCATTTGATTGTCTATAGGCTTGCTATGGTGTATCTACCTTATGCAGACAGTATATTCTGTCACATGTACCTCCACTGACTGCTACTGGGCTTGTTAAAAGATTTTATATGTATTTATAATTAATAAAATATAAGTGTTTTTATTGGCAAAAAGCTTCCGCTTTCTCTCTTTTGATATATTTTTACTATTGATGCTGCCAATGCGGGATCAATAGTAAAAAAATGTAATGTTAAAAATAATGAAAAAAACCAAAAACCTGCTATTCTCACCCTCCGTAGTCCGACGAGCCGCTCGTGCCGGCCGCCATCTTCCGTTCCCGGCGATGCATTGCGAAATTACCCAGAAGACTTAGCGGTCTCGCGAGACCGCTAAGTCATCTGGGTAATTTCACAATGCATCCTGGGAACGGAAGATGGTGGCAGGCGCGAGCGGCTCGGCGGAGCTTCGGTGGATCCCAGGGGTGAGTATATAACTATTTTTTATTTTCATTATTTTTTTAACAGGGATATGGTGCCCACACTGCTGTATACTACGTGGGCAGTGTTACATACCGCGTGGCTGCTATATACTACATAGGCAGTGTTATATACTATGTGGGCTGTGTGATATATTATGTGGGTGTTATATACTGCATGGGCAGTGTTATGTACTACGTGACTGGGCAATATACTACGTGGCTGGGCAATATACTACGTGGGCTGGGCAATATACTACGTGACTGGGCAATATACTACGTGACTGGGCAATATACTACGTGAGTGGGCAATATACTACGTGAGTGGGCAATATACTACCTGACTGGGCAATATACTACGTGAGTGGGCAATATACTACGTAGCTGGGCAATATACTACCTGACTGGGCAATATACTACGTGGGCTGGGCAATATACTACGTGAGTGGGCAATATACTACGTGGGCTGGGCAATATACTACGTGACTGGGCAATATACTACGTGACTGGGCAATATACTACGTGAGTGGGCAATATACTACGTGAGTGGGCAATATACTACCTGACTGGGCAATATACTACGTGAGTGGGCAATATACTACGTAGCTGGGCAATATACTACGTGAGTGGGCAATATACTACGTGACTGGGCAATATACTACGTGAGTGGGCAATATACTACGTGAGTGGGCAATATACTACCTGACTGGGCAATATACTACGTGAGTGGGCAATATACTACGTAGCTGGGCAATATACTACGTGAGTGGGCAATATACTACGTGAGTGGGCAATATACTACGTAGCTGGGCAATATACTACGTGACTGGGCAATATACTACATGAGTGGGCAATATACTACGTGAGTGGGCAATATACTACCTGACTGGGCAATATACTACGTGAGTGGGCAATATACTATGTGGCTGGGCAATATACTACGTGAGTGGGCAATATACTACGTGAGTGGGCAATATACTACGTAGCTGCGCAATATACTACGTGACTGGGCAATATACTACATGAGTGGGCAATATACTACGTAGCTGGGCAATATACTACGTAGCTGGGCAATATACTACGTGAGTGGGCAATATACTACGTGAGTGGGCAATATACTACGTGAGTGGGCAATATACTACCTGACTGGGCAATATACTACGTGACTGGGCAATATACTACGTGAGTGGGCAATATACTACGTAGCTGGGCAATACACTACGTGACTGGGCAATATACTATGTGGCTGGGCAATATACGTGACTGTGCTGTATACTACGTGGCTCTGTGCTGTATACTACGTCGCTGTGCAATATACTACGTAGCTGGGCAATATACTACATGGCTGGGCAATATACTACGTGGCTGGGCAATATACTACGTGGCTGGGCAATATACTACGTGGTTGGGCAATATACTACGTGGACATGCATATTCTAGAATACCCGATGCGTTAGAATCAGGCCACCATCTAGTATTTAATACGAACCTAATTACAAAAATGAATCTTATACCCAAATAAATGCATTTAATTTAAATAAAAAACTCCCTGAAGGTGGGCAACCTCTTAAAATGAGGGGAAAAGCTGAAGTGTGTGGTGTATTATCATTGTCTTCTGGATATGATTGTAGATGGCCTTTTAGGTCATTGCACAATTCATCATGACACATGGACTCATCTAACGTACGTGGTAATTTGCAGAACAATAGGTACTGGCACACCCATAATTCACAGGAGCCGAACCAACAACCACGTCATGATCCTGGAATCAGCATTTTGGTGCGAGGTTATGGGTACACGGATTGAGGTCCCATATTTGTTGATGAAGTGTGAACATGTGTGCTGCGGGCATGTACATCTTCCTGCAGGTCTGTGCACCGTGATAGCATCATGATGGTCAGTATTGTCTCTTACAACACAAAATGGTTCTGTATTTTTTGTTGCCCACCCTGTATATAGTGCTAACTGCAGAGGGTAAAATCACAAAACCAAGAAACCAAAACCAAGAAAGGCATTATCAGTATCGGCTTCTAGCACATGAAGACAATTGCAGGACCCGTCTGGATGGGTCATAGTGTGTAGCAGCAGGTGTACTTATTTATACAAAGGATAGGACCAGGGCATTGTTTTTAGCAACTTTGGCACAAGCTAAAATTGAGTCATATGCCATCAGAGCTAAATTAAGGCAAGTGAAAGAAAATCAGAAGTAATCCCGACATATTTCTCAACAAGAAATACTGTAATGCCGTCATACATTCCCAAATAACTGTGCCGCTACCGCACATACCATCAGCCGGTACATTCCTAGCTAACGGGAATGCTGGGGCCATAAAGCAAGTTTAGTCCACAATGGAGAATTTCCTTATTTGTCTGTCCCCCAAAGAGGTCATTTCACTTTTGGGGTTAATATTTCTAGTTCAACAGAACAATATGTGGCACATAACCATAAATAATACCGCCACCCAGTGCCTATATAATAGCACTCTACCACCATGACTTCATAACACACAGCTTACCTTGACATGGGGATGCTGGGCACAGGTAGTGCCCCAAACTCGAGCGCATCGTTCTTCTTTTCTGTGCTCATAAAACTCAGGGTTACGTAAAATGGCCACTCTTTTCCCCTCGTAAGAAAGAGCAATTGCATTGGTGTCGCTGAGTTTTTCCTTATCCTCTAAAGAGACTGGCAGCACGATGGGAATGCTCAGGTTGATCACACCGCCTACAAACACAGGCTCATGATTAGTATTTGCATTGTGCATCCATTAATTTAGTATTAAATATGCCCCTGCCGGTATAGTGAGTGGTGAGCTCCCCCTAGTGGTGGCTGCTTGTTTTATTAATTAAAGACGTCTCTTTAGGACAGCCCACATTCATACTATTATTATTATTTATTATTATAGCGCATTTACTCAGTGTCCTATTAGGGCATATGGAGGTCATGTGTGTACCAGGACAGAGAGACATTGGCTCCCGAGATAGTGAATTTGGCACATCCATCCATCATAAGGACAGCCACTCATGTGATAACGGCGGTAAGAGAAATCAGACTCTACTAATTGTCAACCCATTTTTTTTTTTGGGGGGGGGGGGGGTTAGTAAAAGTGGGACCCATTTTCAGTGTTTCTATATTTTTTCTGTGTGTTCATTGAATAAATATATATAACAGGGTTTGTCCATCTACGAAAAGCCACTGATGGCACTGGTGTCTTCTCATTTCATAGATGGGACTTTGTGCCCCTCATGCACCATGGTGTGACTGCTACCTTTACAGCCCCTATAGCTGGTACTAAATTACTTGCAGCTGTGCTTTGCCCTTTTTAATTGATGGGGATTGTCATGATTGCAACGCTCAGTGTGTCTTGGACGCAGTGACTGACAGCTCATTCGTTCAATCTAGTGCAGGGGCGTGCTGAACTTTCAGTACTTTGATTGACAGCCTAACTGTCCAATCTGAGACTGGGAGGTGCTGAGCTTACTTCAAGTGTTCCCTGTTCTTAATAATTACCTAGCTATGTTACTAAGCTGTCACTCCCAGAGAGCTGACAGTCGTAGTGTGGTGTTTTCTCTGTGCTTTGTGCTCTGAATTCAGATATTCTGATCTTGTGTTGCTGGACCATGGATTTGCCTATTGACTACCTGTTTGTATTATCCCTTTCGCCTTGACGCACTCTGACCTTGGATTTCTGCCCCCGGACTGTGACCTGACTACGCCTTTCTCTCTTCTCTCGGTTTATGACATACCCTCCTAGCTCTTGACCACGAACTCCTTGACTATCCATAGTCATAGCTTTTCCGTGAGAAGTGACTCAGCGTCACAGGGATCTTACTACATAAACTGCAAAGTCTGCAGCAAAAATCTTAAAGATTTCAAAGACATATGGGGCATGCTGAGCCTGGTGGGAGGATGACAGATAAAGAGCCGCTCAGCAGAAACTTCTCTCAAAACCTAACATCGGCGTCGGCCATTCAGACCAAAACGCTGCTCAGGAGGATCGGGAGACCTGTAATATAATTGCATTGTGAAAGATGATCTTACTGACAGGCTCCCTTTATAAAGGGATGTCCAGTAAAGAACAACCTTTTTATGCTAAAGTCCCCAAAAAATAAAAAAAGCACATAGTGTTCTCACTGGCTGGCATCGTACCAGCATTGTTGGTGCTGTGTCTCCTAGCAGTCATGTGACATTGTTATGTCATACGGGTACTGCAGTCTTTCAGGGGCTGCAGCCGTTCACAATTCCATCATAACTGTGAAGGCTGCAGCCAATCAGCAGAAAGTGATTGTCTGCAGTGCTTATAAAGCAAAACATAGCAGGGACGGTGATCCAGGAAACTAGTCTGTTTGCTGTCTGTGAAGTCAGAAATTTTTACCCTAATGTGGGGCAGTCAGCGTCCGCCTCAAGGATTATTTTTGCATGTTAGGTTATAGGCTGAAATTCTTGGACTTATGTCTACCTTCAACCTTAAAAACTATGAACCTATGTGACCGCCAAGAGACACAGCACCGACAATGCTGGTACAGTGCTCCGACAATGCTGGTACAGTGCACCGACAATGCTGGTACAGTGCACCGACAATGCTGGTACAGTGCACCGACAATGCTGGTACAGTGCACCGACAATGCTGGTACAGTGCACCGACAATGCTGGTACAGTGCACCGACAATGCTGGTACAGTGCACCGACAATGCTGGTACAGTGCACCGACAATGCTGGTACAGTACACCGACAATACTGGTACAGTGCACCGACAATGCTGGTACAGTGCACTGACAATGCTGGTACAGTGCACCGACAATGCTGGTACAGTGCACCGACAATGCTGGTACAGTGCACCGACAATGCTGGTAAAGTACACTGACAATGCTGGTACAGTGCACCGACAATGCTGGTACAGTGCACCGACAATGCTGGTACAGTGCACCGACAATGCTGGTAAAGTACACTGACAATGCTGGTACAGTGCACCGACAATGCTGGTACAGTGCACCGACAATGCTGGTACAGTGCACCGACAATGCTGGTAAAGTACACTGACAATGCTGGTACAGTGCACCGACAATGCTGGTACAGTGCACCGACAATGCTGGTACAGTGCACCGACCATGCTGGTACAGTACACTGACAATGCTGGTACAGTGCACCGACAATGCTGGTACAGTGCACCGACAATGCTGGTACAGTGCACCGACCATGCTGGTACAGTGCACCGACCATGCTGGTACAGTACACTGACAATGCTGGTACAGTGCACCGACAATGCTGGTACAGTGCACCGACAATGCTGGTACAGTGCACCGACCATGCTGGTACAGTGCACCGACCATGCTGGTACAGTGCCGGGTCGGAAGAGAAGTAACCCTCAAGGACTATTGCATGCACGTTTCAAAGGGTCTAATTCAACGGGCAGAAATATAATTCAATCGTTGTTCATCTATGGCCTTGTTCACAAAACTGTATCGGGACCATCGTTCTGTCCCCATACAGCATGCCTGGTGTCTGTTCTCGGCAGCACATCCCCTGATTACATAAGGAAATGTGCTGCCGACAATGATAATTCATAGGACAACGTAAATGATATGATCAGCCAGTGAAAGCGCGTTCGGCTTATTGTCTGCTGATCAGCGCATATTTATCGGGACCGGTGATTAGGAAGGAGCTGAATTGTTTTACTACGAGTTCACCTGCCAGAATGCTGGAAATAAAATAGACATTGTCATAAGCACATAAACAGAGAGACATTAACGAGCAGTATTTCTAATTAGCAGTCTTACCATTTAGATTACATGCAGCGCAGCGCTAATCAGCAGGCAGCATTTACAGTGTGAGGTTACCTTATGGATAATCCCGGGGGTCCCGCCACCCCCTCCTCACCACACACTGTAAATGTCCCACTGACAAGTATTATCAGCAGTGACACATATTCATTGAAGGACGGAGCAGGGTGATTAGACATTTATAAGTCACACCCTTGATTAACATTGGCTACTTACTCAGTGCAAAGAAAAAGCAACGACTGTTACATGGAAACCATCAACAAGCAGGTTAGCTTCTGATGATAGAACTGAGAGTAGTGTGCGTCTCTAGTACTTAAAAAGGAATCTGTATCTCTTTCTACCCCTCCTATAGCGCTTACATTTGTATACGGTATAAGAACACAAGTGAATCCATGTTAGAAGTGATAAGTAAATGATAAATGGAAGTGCTCTGGCCAGCATGGAGCACTTCCACTTCCTTGGCTTCGCTCTCCATTTTTAGCCTAACTCCACCCTCCACTAGGTGATGGACAGCAGTGCTGCAGCCTGTCGATCACTTAGAGGACGGAATGAGGCTGACAATGGAGCTTGGAGGCAGCAGCAGTGCTAGCAGTGCTAACTGTCAATCACCCAGTGGAGGGCGGAGTTAGGCTAAGAATATAGCTGTCCCGCCCAGAGCACTTCCAGACTTATTGGCTTCACTCTCTATTCTTAGCCTAACTCCGCCCTCCACTAGGTGATGGACAGCAGTGCTGCAGCCTGTCGATCACTTAGAGGACAGAATGAGGCTGACAATGGAGCTTGGAGGCCGCAGCAGTGCTAGCAGTGCTAACTGTCAATCACCCAGCGGAGGGCGGAGTTAGGCTAACAATATAGCCGCCCGCCCAGAGCACTTCCAGACTCATTGGCTTCTTAAGTGGATTTTTCTGTAACAGAAAGGTGGATCCGCTTAATAAAAGGTCTGGATCACTTTCATTCTTATAAACTACACACATTTGGGATGGGGGAATAGAATGACAGATTCCCTTTAAAGGGACTCTGTCACCTGAATTTGGAGGGAACAATTTTCAGCTATAGGGGCGGGGTTTTCGGGTGTTTAATTCACCCTTTCCTTACCCGCTGGCTGTATGCTGGCTGCAATATTGGATTGAAGTTCATTCTCTGTCCTCCGTAGTACATGCCTGCACAAGGCAATCTTGCAGCCGGCGGGTAAGGAAAGGGTGAATCAAACACCCGAAAACCCCGCCCCTATGGCTGAAGATTGTTCCCTCCAAATTCAGGTGACAGAGTCCCTCTAAACCAGCCCAAATACATATTATAAAATGTAGGTTTTTCCAGCCTTGTGTCTGCAGGGTTTCTTTGCTGTATGTTAAGGAAAGTTTATACTACATATGTTAATTTGATTAGATTGAGGCCTAAAAAGTGTTTATGTCTTGTCAGGACAATTTTATTACTGCACTATTCCATGTCGAAGCATATACAGTTTCTTAAGATGCGAGCCTGTGGGTAATGAACGCCATTAAACAGAAACCTTATATGCCCGCTGTGGCACACAGTGTGAAAGCGGCCTGCTTGTTGACAGTTTCCTTGCTATAGGGATTTTCTTCTACATACCACAGACTAGAAAAATACTGATTTTGATAACAAAACGGCCAATGTTAATCAAAAAGTAGACAATGATACCATTCATATAATAACAGGCAATTATTCTTGATACGTCATTCTTATGAAATCAGTTTATGGATGGTACATTTCTTCCAAAAAGGTCACAAAGATTTCAGTTCTAGTAAAATTTAGAAACCTAATCTCATGATGTTTTTGTACCAGCCACACACTGACACTGGGGCATTCTTATCCGCTGCGCTGAGGACATTGATTCGTCTGTGTATAGCATGGTATTCCAATCCTTTAGGATTAGGTGGGTTGCACTTATAGAACATTTCCGTATAATTCATTGGAGTTCAAATATTGACTTTCCCATAAGTGCAAACCAGTACAACCATTGGCTGCCATTTACTTACCGGCAGCACTAAATTATTGTAGCGAAAATTGAAGATAAATCTTAGTAATTAGATGATTCGGAACTAATGCTCTTCACACAAAATAACTCACCAAGAGACTTTGCGAATGTTAAGTCTGAGTTATGCCTCGCATCTAAAGAGAAGCGCAGTTTGATAAATCACAACACAACCATTCATGGTATCCCTAAGTAGAAAGGCTCACGCACAAGAAACCTGCGATCCATGGAAGTGGCACAACGTCTGGGATTCAATTCATTCTGCCCAATATTCATCTCCCTGAATCATGCGGATCATTACTAGTGGCCACCATACACGTGAGACTAGAGCCGGCCAAACCTGTAGAGATCGGCAGAAACAGATGGCAGTCTAATGGGTATGGAGGTCTCCCAACTCCCCCAACAGATGATCCTGGGGAGGAAAAGGACCCGGAAGGTGGGAACTCCAGTGACTGATCCTGAGGTTCATAAGCCACTGCCGAGAAATGGCCGACACATGTAGGCCGAGCTATGTGATTTGATGTATGGGAGAGATGGCGACGAGCTGAACAAACATGGGGACCTTAAAGGAGCTGTCCAGGAATATGGTAGTGATGGACTATCTACAGGATGGGTCATCAATAGCAGATCAGGGGAAGACCGGCACCTGATCTCCCATCTAGATGGCTGCTCTTTTGGCTTCATTCAAAGCGTTAGCATCATCTGGTGCTGGAACAAACCTCAGCTGATCGGGGAGTCGCTGCGTGTCCGAACCCCACTGATCTATTACTGATGAGATGTCGTATCCTGCAGATAGATCATCAACACTGTATGGCCGGACAACCCCTTTTAGTAAGCCAACTAATTATAACCTGAAAGAAGAGGCTTTCTGAATGATATCACCCTCCTGCTAGGACCCCCACCCATCCTGAGAACGGAGGGCACCTCCACTAAAATGGCAGCTCCGCCACCACCGTCTGCTCCATAGAAGTGCATGGAGCCGTCATCAGGCATGTGCAGTACCAGCACACTAACAAACGGGACTTGGTGACCCCCATTCTCAAGATAAGTGGGGTCTCAGCAGTCATAAATGTATCATCTGCGGCTGGGTGAGAAGTGTACTTTATGGGAAAACCCCTTTAAGTTTACTGCGATCTGTTTCTTGTATGTGACGGCCAACAATGGTGGATCTATAGAAAATTGTTATGCATCTCCCAGATAACACGGGGCAGCTTTCCTCTGTGTTGTGTTGTTCCCCTGTTATTCCTCCTGGAAATGCATATATTAATGGAGCACTTGGTGTAATGTATCTCGGCATACACTGACACCGTCCAATCAGTAACAACTCTGTAAAGACACAGGATATACACAATTTATGTCCAAAAGGCGTGGCAGAGGAACGTGGCCACCACAAGGTTAAATGGGGAATAAAAAGATCCAAAACAATTGTACCGTCACGGGGAATTATATAGTAAAGCAGACAAGTCAGGAGAGGAGACGGATCCTCCGGACATAAGCATTCCAGACAGATCTGATACCTGTGTCATGTTTAGTGCAGGGCCCGAGGGGATGGGGCATGACGCAGGGCTACATGCACAGTCCGCAGGCTCTGAGCCAGACATAATACATGGGTCATTGTGCTCCTATAACTGTACATCTCCGGCAGCAATCTAACCTTCAGAAAACCTTTTTTAGAACAAGACATTTCTAACATGAGGGCCTAACGAACGTAATATAAAATAATTCATACCATCTATAAGGGTGTCAAAATGAAGAACTTGTAGATACTGCCTCTCCCGCATGAAGCCCTTCAGTGGGGTGGCCCAACCTTCACTCAGGATCTGGACCCACTGGAGATCCAGCTGTAAAGACACATGAAATCACATTTACACCACGGAACGTTTTGTTAAATATTATAAGTTAAAGGGAATCTGACAACAGGTTTTTGCCACCTAATTTGAAAGTAGCATTATGTAGGGACGGAGACCCTGATTCCAGCAATGTGTCACTTACTGGGCCGCTTACTGTAGTTTATATAAAAATCACTGTTTAGTCATCAGTAGATTATCACTAGAGGACTACTAAACCCGCTGCCATGTTACTTACTATTATGTTTTCCCTAATCTATCATTAGAAACTATCAGTATAACGCACCATTTTCTTTAAAGGTCCTCCACTTAGAAGAACACGAAAACTTCAGCCTTCGTTTCATCTCTGAGCTTTTGAGTGTTACTTATTGGTGTCTAGTAACAATATTTTCAGGGTGAGGAGACAGTGATTGTATTACTGGTTATAATTGGGTTCCTATTATAATGTAGGAATATAAAATCTAGACAAATTCTTGGCCTATGATCACTACTTAACATCACATAGGTCCAGCTCTGGGACTCCATACACTCTGTTTAACACGTGGATATAGGATACATGTAGACAAGTACTGGGACATCTACACATTACACCTACATCCGGTATTAATCCCATTTTAAATCATTAATGTGGAGTCAGTCCCTTCATTGCAGCTATAACAGCATGCACCTTTCAGGGAAGGTTTTTTGTCCATTCATCAGGGAGAACATTTGTAGGCTCATACGAAAGGACCATGCTCATAATCTGGGGTTGAGGTCCGGGCTCTGTGCACCATGCCAAACTCTCTCAACCATGTCTTTTTGGATCTTGGTTTGTGCAGTGGGGCACAGTCATGCAACAGAAAAGGGCATAATGCAATTGGACAGGTAATGTTCTTCAGGTATTCGCCAAACTCAGTCTCGTCCATCAAACTGCATGATAGAAAAGTGTGATTTGAGTAGTAGTGTGCCTTACACCATTCCATTCAACTCTTGGCATTGTGCTTGGTGATGTAAGGCCACATTTACACATTCAGTATTTGGTCAGTATTTTACCTCAGTATTTGTAAGCCAAAACCCAGAGAGGAACAATCAGAGGAAAAGTATAATAGAAACATATGCACCACTTCTGGATTTATCACCCACTCCTGGTTTTGGCTTATAAATACTGATATAAAATACAGACCAAATGCTGAGTGTGGCCTAAGGCTTGCATGTAGCTGCTGGAAACCTATGCAGTTAAGCTCACAAAGCACAGAATTTGCGCTGATGTTAATACCAAAGGATGTTTTGACTCTTCAGTTATGGAGCCAGACGAGCGTTGGTAACTACTATGCACTACGACCCAGATTCATCCAAGCAGTTAAATTCTGGCGTGAATCGTTTTGGAAAGTTGAGACTCTGCGTTGTACAATTTTTTTTGCAATTTTTGACATTTTCACCACAGTTTCACCAGCTCCATCAAAACTGCCGGAGCCGGGGTGAGGGACACCACAGGTCGTCATAGCTGTGGCATTCATTACGCCAGAAGTCTTATTCCTTACATGCCTCTTAATGAAAGAGAAACGCTTCTTAATGAATGAGAAACGTCTGACTCCCAACACGTCTCCTCGCGTCCGGAGTGAGCATCATCCGTCTTGATGAATCAGGGCCTGTGCTCCTCAGCATTTGAGGGTCCCGCTCTGTAACTTTACATTGTCTGCTACTTCATGCGCGAGTTCCTATAGGTCCTTTGAACACTTCAAGTTTTCAATAATATCACAAGTGATGGGGGAATGTTTATTAGGGAAGACATTTCAGAAATTGACTTGTTATACCGGTGGCTCCTACTCCATGACCACGCTGGTATCAGTGAGAGCTTTACAGTGACCCATTTCTAAACAAAAGTTAGTAATGGCAGACTGCGATGGGCTGGACAATATACACCTGAAGCCATAGGACTGAAGGAAAACCCTGAATCCAGTGATTGGAGACGAGTGTCCCAATATATTTGGGCATGTGATATAGACGTTTCGGTGCGTCTCCCTCATGATCACTGCTGATTCAGCATACCGTGCCTTTAAATAATAATCGATCGTGGTCACCGTAGACGGAAGTTTTATTACCTTAGTGATCTCAATGGCGGGCAGGTTTTCAGCTTCCTCCCGAGCCTGATTCAACTTGTTCTCAGGTACAAACAATTCATGGATGTCCTTTGCAGCTCCAGATGGGACAATTTCCTGGAGAAAAGAAATTTGATACCTGATCAAATACCAAAAATTCCTAGATACTATCACAGTCAAGTAAAACAACAGGAATAACATCTAGGTGATTATCAGATCTGTACATCGAAAATATTAAATGTATTTTTTTTGTCCAAACAAATATCCATGTACGGTAGTTTTAAAGTCAATGGATGAAACAATGGAAATGTTTTTGACTGTGAGATGATCACATTAATAAGAATGTTCAGGATCTTCATCTATAGCTATTGCTTTTTCTATTGTAATATCAAAAACTGTCCATGTACATAACATTACCGCCACTTCAGGATCAGCAGATACAGATCACGATCTGCCCCGACTTGTATATAGCTGTAAATGCCATTCTAGTTTCATATATTCTGGCACTAGATTATCTAGTATCAGGGACATTGCAAATACATCTCTTTTTGTATAGATTATTATATTTTTAATTATGTATCTACTAGATGAAGGCCCGATGCTATCACATCGGGAGGACGGTAATGTCACGATGGGGGCAGGCATGCGGCGCTGTTGTTGCCTAATGGCATCCTGTGATAATCAAATGACTTTGCATCAGGGGACTCATGTGCTTGACACCTATGCTTATAGGCATTGTTATTGTCCCAGCGATGCTGTTGCTCTTCAAAAGTCTAATTTGCCCTTTGTTGTCTTTGACGTTGTGCCTTTGCTGCTTTCCTTTCATTGTCATTGTTGTACTTTTTAGGAGGAGCCATTTTGGCGTTGATATTTGCTTTTTAAAGGGGTTTTCTCAAAAACAAAAGTTCATTTTAAAAATTGTCTGTGTCTGGCCGTGTACAGAACATACCACAGCTCCTGGGCAGGGGAGGAAGCAAAAGACAATACTGACATTACAGCAGGGGATCACAGAGGATACATTTTGTGAGGTAAAATATTTTTTAAAAACAGTCAGTGAAATATTTTACCTCACAAAATGAATCCACTGTGATCCCCTGCTGTAATGACAGTATTATCTTTTGCTTCCTCCCCTGCCCAGGAGATGTGGTATGCCCCGTACACGGTCAGACACAGTCAATTTTTAAAATGAACTTTCGTTCATGGGAAAACCCCTTTAATGTGACCAGCTTCCTCTGTCTGTAGACACGTCGCACATCTGCTGCTGGGATCAGCCGAATGATTCACTGCACCTGCGCTGAATTCGAGCAGAAGCAGTAAATCAGACCGCCGCCATCTTTGTGCAGACAGATAGTGGCGGTCACATTAAAACTGCATGCGCTCCTCCTGTACAAAGATGGAGGCAGTCAGTGAATCATTCGGCTGATCCTGGCGGCGTGTTCGTGACAGTGCTCCGTTGGTGGTAGCGCACAAGAGGCTGTGTGTGTGTGAGTGTGAATGTGTGAGTGTGTGTATGAAAGTGTGAGTGTGTGGTGCATACGGCGTATAGTGTGTGTGTGTGTGTGTGGTGCGACGGTGTTCCACTGGTGGTACCGCGCAATAAGCTGGTACCAGCAGCAGTTTCCATATTGAGGCACCCGTCACTTGGGTGTCCCAATATGGCGGTCGGTGAACTTCCTCCGCTTGGAATTCTGGAATACGGTGAAATCTGGACAGAACAGGAAATGAAAACATTACAAGGCAATTATATAAATAGATTGGCAGCATGGTGGCTCAGTGGTTAGCACTGTATTATGGCCCATGGGTTAGCACTGTATGGTGGCTCAGTGGTTAGCATTGTTGCTTTGCTGCACTGGGGTCCTGGGTTCAAACCCAGACAAATCTGTAAGGAGTTTACATGTTCTCCCCGTGTTTGCGTGGGTTTCCTTTGGGTTCTCCTCTTTACTACCACACTTCAAAGACATACTGATAGGGAATTTATATTGTGAGCCCCAGTGGGGACAGCAATGATGATGTCTGTTAAGCATTGCGGAATGTGATGGCGTTGCATAAGCTAGTAAAATAAATATCAGGTCTTGTTGTCCGGACAATGACACAGACCAATTACTGAGCACAACAGATTAAAATCTTCCCCTGCCACTTTGGGCACGATTCAGTATTGCATTTGCGCCTGTTTTTAGCACTTTGTGCCTTTTTTTTTTTGTTTCCACCATATACATCTTTTTATTTGCACCTATTTGTAAAGTCACTTTTCTATGTGTTCATCTGTTGATAGGAGAATACTGAATTGGGGGTCTTGTAGGAAACTTTGAATCTTTGTATACTGCTTTGGGGTGATTAATTTTTGTGGAAAAGCTTTGGTTACCATTATGCCTATAATGGGGGCTTTGGTTGCCACTATTGTAAGGGGGGCGGAAGCTGAATGTGGCTCGCGACCCTCTCTCAAGGCTGGATGTTGCTCGCGACCCTCTCTCAAGGCTGGATGTGGCTCGCGACCCTCTCTCAGAGCTGAATGTGGCTCTCAAGGTCAGAACCGTTGGGGACCTCTGTCTTAGAGCCTCTAGTTTATACACAACTATAAAACTATTCTACTGTAAACTCGCTTTCTCAGCCAGCAGCTACTCCATGGACGCAACCAAGGGACATTTTTGGTGAGAACCATATCCCTGTACATGAGTGAATACTGAAGTGTCCCTAGTACCTGTTAAACCAAGTAGCTAATATTATTATACCACCACTCATGGAGTCCTAGGGGCTAGAGATGAGCGAACAACGTTGTCTCCCTCCTTATTCGGCAAGCTATAGCGCTTTCCAAAGAAGCTGCATCGGGAACTGGAGCGCTCCCGATGTTCAGCTGTTTGGCACTGCAGCTGCATGTGTCGCGGCTGTGTGACAGTCACAACACATGCATGGACAGCCTAGCCGGGTTCCCAATGCAGCTTCTTCGGTAAGCGCTATAGCTTGCTGAATAAGAAGGGAGCCAACGATGTTCGCTCATCTCTACTAGGGAAGCTGTGAATAACAGCTCTGCTGCTATATGGGATCGAGGGCTTGCTGAGCTGTCAGGTTTGTGAGTGACAGCTCTACTGCCCAATTTGAGGCAGAGGTGTGAGCATTGGGAATGACAACTCAGCCATTCTATATGGATGGGTCTGTGGCATCTCCTCCAGGTTTGCCGGTTGTTGCTTTGCTCTAGTGATTTGTGTTTGCTCTGAGTTGTATTTTGATTTCCGTTCTTGACCTTGGATTTGCCTTTTTGACCATCTGTTTGACTTGTCTTGATCCACTACTTGATTCTCTGACCTCAGACTGTTACCTAACTATACTTTTAAGAGCCCTCTTGGTACTGACCCCGACCTTTTGACTATCCTGCCTCACGGTAAGTCCGTGAGTAGCGACTAGCGTCACATTGATTAGTGATTAGCCTCACAGCTAGCACAAAGACTGTATAAGCTCTTAAGAATTGTTAGATTTCCGTGTGCAATCCAGAACATAATGCTTTTTAGCGGTGCTTTAAGGCTGAGTTCACACATGGACATCAAAAGTGGTAAAGGAATGTACCACTTACAGCATTCACAAGTTATGTTATAATAATTGCTGTAGTCCAGATATAGATGTTCCCACTTTTTACTCTCCTGCAAATTTCTTTAAGAACTCCAACTTCTCACTATACAAACTCAATACATTGTGGCTAGCAAAATCCTCGACAGGTGGGAATTCACATGATGACTGTTGGAAGGACAAACATAGGCATCAAAGCATAAAAGCTCCCAACACAGTATCGAAAAATCACTTTTTTTTCAAAGATGCTCATTCCGCTTCACTCTTCTTGAGATATGGTAAGTCAAGAAGAAAGTAAGGAAGGATACATCTTCATGTATACACTATTTGTTATAAAATAGATTCAGAACAAGAGGAGCTGGCTGATTTATCATTTTGAGAAAAATGTAGGATCCCAGTGGAGCATACTGCTCAATAAGTAAGAGCTTTACCTGTATGGACACTGATACAGGGATGGCTGCTGAGCAAAACCACCCACTGGGAGAATAGGGGCTATCCTCCTTTCCATAAATCCAATAAGAACTGTCCCTGTAGTATATAGACCCCCGCCAATTATACAGCTACACAATATTATAGTTTCCTCACCCGCTCCTGCAGCAACTCCACAATCTGCTGGATGCATTCATTTACACTGTGGAGATTGGTCTTCAGCACCAGTTCTGGGGCATCTGGTTTCTCATATCCAGAGTCAATTCCGGTAAATCCTGCAAATAAATGGTGACACCGTGCATCTCAGTAATGAGCAGTCCCAAACAATTCAGTGTACTCCTACGTACATGGAGACATTCAAAACTGTTACTACAAATTGTCCATGTTCCTCAAAGTATACCTTTGATTTCTCCAGCCCTGGCCTTCTTGTACAAGCCCTTCACATCTCTGCTTTCACAGATAGATAATGGAGCATCCACAAAGATCTCGAAAAACGGCAATCCAGAATTGTCATGTATTTTACGAGCTTCTTCACGATCCTATTGAAACAATATGGAATCCTCACTATTAAAATGTCTACTGTATGTTCCCTAATACGGAGGCTTAAACAGCTCATCTGATAAGCCTAGTTTAATAAATACTTTCCTACTGCAAAAAATAAAAATGCCACAAGATCGTTTCTGCATTGTGCGTTTCTTCTGTTGTTCTTTCTAAAAATATATGAATGGACATCACCATTCTTCTGGTCAACGAGGCATGTCCCTACCCAATGTGACACTGTTTTAGACAGCATTGGGAGATATCCAACAAGGTGAAAAGTATTATTGTCACTCTTTTCATATATTTCCAGGAAAAGGAACAAGAATGGTATTATTATTATTATTTATCGTTATAGCGCCATTTATTCCATGGCGCTTTACATGTGAGGAGGGGTATACATAGTAAAAACAAGTACAATAATCTTAAACAATACAAGTCATAACTGGTTCAGGAGGAGTGAGGACCCTGCCTGCAAAAGCTCACAATCTATAAGGGATGGGTGAGAATACAGTAGGCGAGGGTAGAGCTGGTCGTGCAGCGGTTTGGTGGATCGGTGGTTACTGCAGGTTGTAGGCTTGCCGGAAGAGGTAGGTCTTCAGGTTCTTTTTGAAGGTTTCGATGGTAGGCGAAAGTCTGATGTGTTGTGGTAGAGGGTTCCAGAGTAGGGGTGATACGCGAGAGAAGTCTTGTATACGATTGTGGGAAGAGGAGATGAGAGGGGAGTAGAGAAGGAGATCTTGTGAGGATCGGAGGTTGCGTGTAGATAAGTACCGGGAGACGAGGTCACAGATGTATGGAGGAGACAGGTTGTGGATGGCTTTGTACGTCATGGTTAGGGTTTTGTACTGGAGTCTCTGGGCAATGGGGAGCCAGTGAAGGGATTGACTGAAGGGAGAGGCCGGGGAGTAGCGGGGGGACAGGTGGATTAGTCGGGCAGAAGAGTTTAGAATAGATTGGAGGGGTGCGAGAGTGTTAGAGGGGAGGCCACAGAGCAGGAGGTTGCAGTAGTCAAGGCGAGAGATGATGAGGGCATGGACTACGGTTTTTGCAGATTCTTGGTTGAGGAATGAACGGATTCGTGAAATATTTTTGAGTTGAAGTCAGCAGGAAGTGGAAAGGGCTTGGATATGTGGTTTGAAGGAGAGATCAGCGTCAAGGATTACCCCAAAACAGCAATAAGTACAATAAGAGGTACAATAAGAGTTGTAGGCTCCAGAATGTAAAAGTATTTACCAAGATAGACATGTGAGGATAGGTAAAGGTACTGTACTCTATAAGTAAAATAGGGACAATTAAAAGGTGAATGGCCAGCCTTAAAATAATATATCCATATATTTCAAGGGACTTAAGGCCCCTGGTTAGGTCAATTATAGACTCACTATTGGTTGTTACCTTGGTATAAGGAGAAATGAAGCTAGTAATGCACACCAAACCAGCATCGGCAAAGAGTTTTGCTACTTCTGCAATTCGGCGAATGTTTTCTTCCCGATCCTCGGAGGAGAAGCCGAGATTTTTGTTCAGACCATGACGGATATTGTCACCATCGAGAGAGTAACAGGGAATAGCATGGGACACCAAGTATTCTTCCAGGGCAAATCCCAAAGTTGTCTTTCCAGCTCCAGACAAACCTGAGATTGATCAAACCATGAAGGTTATATAGATTACATTTATAGCATGTAAGAACATAAAGTCACCTATTCACATTAGAGTAACCTCAGCTCAACCTGCCTCTTGATTCTCACCACATTCAAGTGATAGGGAAATAAGAACCAGTATATTGATTTCAGACAACTTTTTCAGAGATGTTTGGCAGCAGCTCTCATAGACAACACAGGAGCAATCAACTGAGCAGAGCACTCCTGGTTTTTAGGAGCACTTTCTTTTTAGGTGTTACTATTAGTGATGAGCGAGTGTACTCATTGCTTGGGTTTTCCGAGCACGCTCGGGTGACCTCCGAGTATTTATGACTGCTCGGAGATTTAGTTTTCATCCTGGTATCTGAATGATTACAGCTACTAGTCAGGCTGAGTACATGTGGGGGTTGCCTGGCTGGTAGGGAATCCCCACATGTAATCAAGCAGGCTAGTAGCTGTAAATCATTTAGCTGCCGTGATGAAAGCTAAATCTCCGAGCAGTCATAAATACTCGGTCACCCGAGCATGCTCGGGATATCTCGAGTAACGAGTACACTCGCTCATCACTAGTTACTATACTTAACATTTACATGTAAAACTGGGCAGATCATACCTGTTAACCAAACAGTGCAGCCGCGGAAGCCTCCTCTGGTGCCAACAACTTGACCTCTCTTGTTCCTACTCACATGGTGGGACTGGTAGACAACATTTGTGGACTTCTGATATTGAGCCTATGAATAAATAATTAATGTCAATTACTTATGTAATGATCTCCACCCAGTAAATACTTATTATAGTACAGTCACTATAAAATGAAACCATAATTAACATTGATAACACAAAATTGTGATTGATCACCCATTTGACACAGATGTTTGGCAAAGTGGCAGTAAGGGTTCATTTTCACTTGCCAACGGCGACCATTAAACATCCATCGAATGGCTATATGCCAGGTGATCGACTTATGTTACTCAAGCTGATAATCAGCAAACAAGCTTTCTAACGATCGCTCAATCACTAAATGAGCACCCTAAAATGAAAAAGCTATGCGATGACTCTTCTGCCCAAGTAGCAATCGCTCTTGTAATAGATGAATATATCTTTTATGCAAGCCTAAGAATCATCGATTGTAGACAGACCATCCCTAGATGTACACAGTGGATGTGCTGCCGAGAATAGGCAAACTGTATGAGGACAAATGGTCATAACAACAATCATTCTTCCCCTAACTATACTGATTGCCTCATGTAAACGGAGGTGTAATGAGCGTAGGTCAACCAGCTACATTTGGGATCAGAGCTCCTCACAAGCAGATTCTTCCTGTGTAAAGGGACTTTAAGGCCCTGTAAGATTAGATCACTAGGTCACAGTTTATAAGACATCACTAACCTGATTGGATCATGTATATTATGTGCTCTACTAATGATGTCTGGATTACTACTACAACAAACACATCAGAGACTTCTTTAATGATTTTTTTAAGATTTGTAAAAAGGATCTTGAAGTTCAAGTATTCCTTACAACCAAGTTTTGGGTGCCAAGTTTGATTTAAAAAAAATATATATCAAAAGTGAAAAAAGACAACAACAGAAAAAAACAAAACTGGATTCAGTGTATTTAAATATTCCAAAAATGGCAATAAACGCTATAAACAAAAAAATTCCCCTCAAATATTCTGTGTGCGAAGTCATTTTATGAAGCGAACCACCCAAGTCATATACTCCAGAAGACGTAAACAGGTTCTATTAGGTAGAATGTTGGCAGGGCTGGCACAGGACTTTTCAGATTTACTCATTTCTTTCTAATAAGAATTTTATATAATTACTTGGGTACTTTCATGATTATTGTGATAAAAGATATAATCGCGTAACATCCAACAAACAATATGAAGATGTAATTTGCCAGCTTCAGCCATACCGCCACCTTCCCTAACATTAAAATAATCAGACTTGCTATAAGCGCAAGGTGAGGAAAAATGATAAGTAGGCTTAAAATATGCAGGCAGCAAATATCATGTTCCTGGGAATGCCAAATAGACTTACCGTAATAATATGATAAGCAAATGAGATGCAGCCTGTAGAGCTTGCTTATGACTTGGGAACTTACCTAACACATATTCATTCAATGCCATAAATCAATAGTACGACACATCTACTCTACCATTACTATCATCATTTACTATAGACTACCAGAATTCTAGACATTTACAGTTTATAGATCAATGAACTCTAGTGTAATGACAAAAATACTTTACATATGGTTTAAAAGTGATTTTTTTTACCCTCTTAGATATCGAATCTCAAACTACAAAGTTCATTGAACCCAGCGAGTGATAGTTAATAAAGATTGTATGAATGTTGTAGGAAGAGATCTTCATCAAGGACCAAGGGCAGGAGATAACAGATGAATGCGTAAGACACTGCTCCCGACAAACCATACATTTTCTTTATCTCCCACACTAAAAGATCAGTGACATTATTCTCTAAAGGTACCGTCACACTAAGCAACGCTGCAGCGATACCGACAACGATCTGGATCGCTGCAGCGTCGCTGTTTGGTCGCTGGAGAGCTGTCACACAGACAGCTCTCCAGCGACCAACGATCCCGAGGTCCCCGGTAACCAGGGTAAACATCGGGTTACTAAGCGCAGGGCCGCGCTTAGTAACCTGATGTTTACCCTGGTTACCATCCTAAAAGTAAAAAAACAACCGCTACATACTTACCTACCGCTGTCTGTCCCCGGCGCTCTGCTTCTCTGGTCTGGCTGTGAGCGCCGGGCAGCCGGAAAGCAGAGCGGTGACGTCACCGCTCTGCTTTCCGGCCGCTGTGCTCACAGCCAGAGCAGAGAAGCAGAGCGCCGAGGACAGACAGCGGTAGGTAAGTATGTAGCGGTTGTTTTTTTACTTTAACGATGGTAACCATCGGGTTACTAAGCGCGCCCCTGCCCTTAGTAACCCGATGTTTACCCTGGTTACCAGCGAAGACATCGCTGAATCGGTGTCACACACGCCGATTCAGCGATGTCTACGGGGAGTCCAGCGACGAAATAAAGTTCTGGACTTTCTTCCCTGACCAGCGATATCACAGCAGGGGATTGATCGCTGCTGCCTGTCACACTGGACGATATCGCTAGCGAGGACGCTGCAACGTCACGGATCGCTAGCGATATCGTCTAGTGTGACGGTACCTTAAGGCTACTTTCACACATCAGGTTTTTTGTTTCAGGCACAATCCGGCAAATTTGATAAAAAATGTATCCGTCGCAAATAGTGAAAAACTGATGCGACGGATCCGTTTTTTGTTTTTCACCCGGGAATACAGTGACTTTGAGAGAGAGAGATTCCAGAATGGAAAATGCATGATTTCTGTTAAAAACTGGATCCGGTCCCCGGATTCGGCCATTTCTTTTTTTTTATTCAAATAAATTTTTATTAAGAATAACAAGATAAATGACATGTTACATTCTCATTTTCAATACAAAGCTTTTTTCTCCCCCTTCAAACATTCCCCTTCAATCCCACCACCCCCCAACCCCACCCAACAAAGCAGCTCACCTTGCTTAGCACTTCCATCATTAGACCAATATACTATCTAATCCCTCGGCCAATAATATAAGCCACATTTAACATTACCATTAATTAGGAACCTTAATTAACTCTCCCTCTATAATACCCCTATCCCATAGCAATCCACGGAGACCACATTTTATTGAACATTTCGATTTTCCCTCTTTTTTTATAAAACCCCTTTTCCAGTGTCAGGCCCTGCTTCACATACTGGAGGAACTCTCCTCTTGACAGCGGCTCTTCCCTAATCCAATTTCGAGCTATTACCTTCCTAGCCATGTATAACAATCTGGCAATAGCTATCTTTAGGTTGTTATCCACTCCAATCTCATCCACACACCCCAGTAGGCACACTATAGGATCCCTTGGCACCTTACAGCCATACGCACCTTCCATACGACTCAAAACTACCACCCAAAAAGCAGCCAGTCTCGGACACGTCCACATCATATGGAGTATATCAGCATCTGCAGTTTTACACCTCGGGCATTCAGAATCATCACGCAAACCAGCCTTATATAGCACCATCGGTGACTTATAAACCCTGTGTATCACATAGAGCTGTGACAGTCTATACGGTTCGCTCAGTGACAATCGTGGGACCCATTCTAGCACCGACTCCCAAGTCTCATTCTCCATTGGACCCAGATCCCTCTCCCACTTAGCTCTCGCCATTATTGGAAACCCCAATAGGAAAGTGTGCAACAGATCTTTATACAAAGTAGATATGACTCCCCCAGTAGTCCCTTCATTACACACATACTCCAGTACTATATCCCTCTGAATTCCAATACCTCCGTTTCTACTCTGAGCTCCAAAAGCATGCCTCATCCGCAAATACTGAAATTCCCCCACAGTCCCAAGACCAAATTCCACCTGTAATTGGGAAAATGATTTCAATTCACCTCGCTCAATTATTTGATACACGTATTGAATCCCTTTGACTTGCCATTCTGTCAGTACCCCCAGTGCCTCAAACTCCTGTAAGTTGCTGTTATGCCATAGCGGTGAGAATCTAGTCAAATCCGTGACCCCCCGTATATGTCTCAGCCTACCCCACAGCCTGCGTATCAACAACACAGTCGGGTATAATTTCCCCAGAGCCCCCAGGGATCCATCCTCCAAACATTGTAGCACTGGCCTTCTTTTTGTCACCACTTCCATCAGCCGCTGTACCGCCCCAGATGACCCTTCATGCGCCCAGCCTTTTAGATGCTGACTCTGGGCTGCAAGAAAATATTTTTCAGGGTTAGGCAATGCCAATCCCCCATCTTCCTTGGGTTGCTGAAGTGTCTCCAGTTTGATACGCGGATGCTGTCTCCCCCATATCAAATTCCTGAACAGAGAGTTAATCTGTCTAAATCTCCCGCGTGGTATCCAAACTGGCGCATTATGAAGAATATACAGTATTTTTGGCATCAAAATCATTTTAATAAGATTCACCCTACCTACCACAGATAAATGCAGTTTAAGCCAAGCATCCGCTTTCGCTTTAAGAACACCTAAGATTGGAGTCAGATTTCTATGTATGTAGTCAGTAACAGGCATAGATACCCATATTCCAAGGTACTTAAATTGGCTAGTCACCTCCAGTCGCCCATCCTCCAGTGACTCCCCACCATCATCATCCACCTTAAACAAGACAGACTTACTCCAGTTTATCCTAAGTCCCGACACCGATCCAAAACGCTCAATAATCCCAATGGCTCCCTCCAAGGACATACCCGGGTCAGCCAGAAATAGCAGAATGTCATCCGCATACAACGCCACCCTTTCTTCAATCATCCCATATTTAAACCCAGTCACCTCATCAGACCGTCGAAGCTTAGCAGCCAGTGGTTCCACAGCCAGAGCAAACAAAAGAGGAGAGAGCGGACACCCCTGTCTCGTCCCTCTAGCCAGTTGTATGGTCCGTGATAACTCCCCATTTACCCTAACCCTAGCCATCGGCATCGAGTACATTAGTTGAATCCAGGATATGAACTGCGGTCCAAACCCCATACTCCGGAGCACCTGCCAGAGATATCCCCACTCCACACTATCAAATGCCTTATGGGCGTCTAAAGATGCAATAACTCTCTGGCCACAGTTGTCGGATCTGAGTTGCAAATTCGTATACAGCCTTCGTAAGTTGATCGCAGTGGACCGATCAGGCATAAAGCCGGACTGGTCTGAGTGCACCAGGCCAGAAATAACACTTGTCAACCTCATCGCCAACACCTTAGCCAGAAGTTTAACGTCTGTAGTAAGCAAGGAGATTGGCCGATATGAATCCGGCTGTGTCGGGTCCTTCCCCTCCTTAGGAATCACCACTATTATGGCCTCCCGCATAGATGCCGGTAGACGACCGCCACTCCTAGCCTCCTCCAGAAGTACCCTTAATTTAGGGATCAGCACTTCCCCAAAGTTTTTATAAATTTCAGCAGGAAATCCATCTACGCCAGGTGCCTTCCCATTAGCCATAGACTGCAGTGCCCGACCCAACTCCTCCTCCGTGATGGGAGCTTCCAAATCTTCTCTATCTATGTCACTCAGCCTTGGGAGCTCCAATTCCTCAAGGAACGCCACCGTGTCCTCCACCAACCCATCTACCTGAGAGGAATATAAGTCCGCATAAAAATCCGCAAAAATGTCCAAAATCTCTGAAGTCTCAGAGACAGCCACACCGCTCCCCGATACCAAAGAATGAACAAAGGAAGTGTTTCTCTGGGCAGAAGCCACCATCGATAGCAAATGACCCACAGATTCGCCCTCCTGGTAAAAAGCCAGATTCATTAATTCCCTCTTCCTTTCAGCCTTACCGAGCAATACCTCCTCCAACTGACTCTGAGCTGCCTTTAGCCTCCTCCCAGCTTCCGGAGTACCCGCTATTACCATCTCATCCTCGGCTATCCTCAGCCCATCAACCGCCAACCTCTCTGTCTCTCTTGATTTCCTCTTACACCTGCTAATATCCCTGAACAGCAGTCCCCTCAAGTACGCCTTCATGGCTTCCCACACTGTAAGAACATCTACACTTCCCTCGTTAATCTCAAAAAATTCCACCAACTCCTTCTTTATCTTTTCCAAGTCCATACTGTGTAGCCAATTAGGGTGAATCTTCCACTCCTTCCTGCTCCCGATCCGTGTCCCCACCGGCCGAAATTCCACCTCAACTGGACTATGGTCTGAAAGAGCCCTAGGTAAATATCTCACGTCCCTTACCATCGTGTCCAGTAAACAGTTACCCAGCGCCAAGTCAATCCTAGACAAAGTACCATGAGCTGGCGAGTAGCAGGAGTATGTCCTTTCCCCAATATGTCTAACTCTCCATAAATCAATCATACCTACTTCCCGGACATAGGTCCCAAACGTAGTGATATGTCCCCCTGTTCTATTCTGGGGATTTTGGATTCGGCCATTTCTACCTGTATTTCATACGTTTTCGGCCAGATCAGTTGTTGTGCGGTTTTGCACGGGACGGAAAAAACGTTGCTCTGGACGTTTTCTCCGTCCGACGGAAAATTTATTTTTGACGGATCCGACAAAAAACGGATGAAACGTTGGGACATCAGGCGCACTCAGGTGCTAATACAACTCTATGAGAAAAAAACGGATCCGGTGGAAAAAAAACAGATCCTTTTTTTTTGTTTAAATTCGACGGATTGTGCCTGATGCAAAAAACCTGATGTGTGAAAGTAGCCTAAGAGTTCTAGAGTTCTACAGGGTCCCATACACAATAGATAGCCGTCAGTCACACAATGATTTTACCTATTGATTGGCCAACAGCTATCCCTCCAGACTTCCCCATACAGGAGAGTGCTCCTTGTGTAATCTACGAGACATGGGCTGCCAGACTCTTCTGGTGACGGCTTAGCTTGCCGAGAACCAAAAGATCAACAGCCTGAAATCGGGCATGCCACATCCATATCTCCCCTTACCCAGCCTGAAATCGGGCATGCCACATCCATATCTCCCCTTACCGGGGGAAAGTTGGGAGGCAAATTAGACTGTGAACTGAGCTTGCCAAGATTGGTAGATTCAGCTGACATTTGTGTAATGTGTATGGAGTTCTTAATAATAATCTAAAAGTAATGGAAGTAACCCGATAAACCTGTTTAAAAATTTAAGAAATGATGTTTGTAAATGGGAATAAACCGGTTGGATACGTAGCAATCCTGATAGGACATGGGAGTATTCAGGAAGGAATGTCATGGACAATGAAGACGTGGCTCCATCATGGGAGAATCTGCCTATTTGGCATACCCATAAACCATTCTATCACATTTTAGCATTACTGTAATAAAGCAAAGAGTCATCGTGATTTCATGTTCCCGGTAGATCCCCAATCAGTTCCTCATCAGGATACTGGAAGTTTTACAACACCCAGTTATCTGCTCCATATTTGAGGTTGCCATAAACAGCCTGCACTCTGCTGACCTCTGTTTTCAGAGAGTTTTTGTTTCTGCATATACAGTAGAAGAATATACCTATATCTAAAGTGACATGAACCTAAAAAAGTCCCATATTAAATATGGAGGATACGTTGTGAATTTTCCATTCCCATTATGTGGGAAGATTCTCTGCATTATACAGAAGTAGCAACGTGAATGAGATCATAACAAATCTTATCCAAATGCTGCAAAAAAAAAGTAATTGTGGATACTGACAAGTCGTGCTGACTTTAAATCCACAGCATGGAAATTCTTTCCGATGATTCTGACAGCGGATATCACCATTTGTAATGGATAGAGTGAAATACCCTAACAAATTTATGCAACACAATCTCCAAAAGTTTTTATTTTTTATTTTTTAACAATTTTGTCCCCCAAGTGCATGGACTGTTTGACACACTATTGTTGACTAAAAGCCCCTTGGTGAGCATATAGATAGTGAAATTGTGCAATCACCATTAGGGTCCTCCAGAATGCCAAGATAAATCAATCAAAGCCATGTGATCCCTTGCAAATTAATGATGGTAAATTCCTGGTTGCGGTTCAATAGAAGCAAGAACTGCCATTCTGTGCTCCGTCACTCTACCCGCACCAGTTTGGCCCTACATCAACATGCGCCTGCTCCTTCTTTCAGATGCGAATACAATTGAACAGCGTGGTGCTGGGACTGGGGCAGGAGAACACCAGTCTGCCCTCGCCATGATGTGCAGTGGGGTGATGAGGTGAGCACTCTGCTAATGTCATCACACTGCTGCCGCTGCCGCACAGGCAGCAGAGACCTCGGACACGGGGAAGCGATCCATGGAGGAGCCAAAAACGAAACATGTTATTTTAGATGATAGCGCCTAGGGAACGGAAGGGTTGTGTTAGGCTTCTTTCACACTTGCGTCGGTACACGGCCGTCGCAAAGCGTCGGCGCGACGTACCAACGGACGTTGTGCAAATTTGACACAACGTGGGCAGCGGATGCAGTTTTTCAACGCATCCGCTGCCCATTCTAAGTCCCGAGGAGGAGGGGGCGGAGTTCCCTGCCGCACATGCGCGGTAGGAAATGGCGCATCCAACGTCCGAAAAAACGTTACATTGAACGCTTTTTCGTGACGACAGTCCGCCAAAACATGACGCATCCAGTGCATGACGGACGCGACATATGGTCATACGTCGCGATCCGTCGGCAATACAAGTCTATGGGGAAAAAAACGCATCCTGCGGGCACATTTGCAGGATGCGTTTTTTTCCCAAAACGACGCATTGCGACGGGTCTAAAACAACGCAAATGTGAAAGTAGCCTTACAAGATCACATCATTTGGCAATTTGGGACATTATGGGGCAATTAGGGGGGAATGTGAAAGGAGGCATAGTATTACAAGGATGGGGTACTTGGAAAGGGGCAGTTTGGAGGAGATATGGAAAGAACAAGCTTGTGTGGGGACAATATGGAGAGGGGTTGTGAGGAGGTTATGTGGGGGAGAAATTATATGGAGAGGCAGTGTGACGAAATATTTTGGAGAGGGATAATGTGGGGGAGATGTTATACAGATGGCAAAGTGGGGGGATATTTTGGAGAAGGGCTGTGTATGGGGGGTATTTTATAGTGTCAGTGTGTGGGGAGTAGAGAGGGGAACTATGAGTGGTATATTTTGGAAAGGGGCAGTGTGTGGGGGGAATATTTTGCGCAGGAAGCACAGTGAGGTGCAATTATTTATTCGGGGGTGTAGCATGGGAGATATTTTTATTTTGGAGCAGTATAATGATGCTTTTATTTTTAAGGGCACAATGTCGGGATGTGCTGCTGAAGATGGAGAACAGGCAAGTCTGGAGAGAGAAACTCTGGGCATGAAATCACATCATGGTGTCTGTGCTACATGGATACAAAGGGGATGGGAATGACTCCAAGCAGAGATGTCTCTTATAAGGTACCTGGATATAAATGTTTTTGTGATAATGACTACGTCTCATCATTACTGTGTTTCCTGTATGGTCCACAGTTTAATGATGGCTGCTAACAACTCCCAGTATCTCCTAACCATTGTTAAGGACATACTGGGAATTGAAGGTTCATTCAATACAAATATATTTGGAGCTGACCTGATATTTACAGTTGATCACTGTACTAAGCTTGGCACTGCATTCATGTACAGAAGGAGGTTCTTTTGCTGAATTCATGTATTGACAGTAGTTCTGGCTCTGAATTCATGCACTGATGGTGTTTATTTTGCTGCATTCATGTACTGATGGTGGTTTTGGTACTGAATTCATGCACTGTGATTTCATGCACTGATGGCGTTTATGGCGCTGCAGTCATGTTCTGAAACTGCAATCAGGTACTGACGGTGGTTCTGATGCTGCATTCATGTACTGATGGCAGTTCTGGTGCTGCATTCATGCTTGATGGTGGTTCTGGTGTTGCACTCGTGCGGACAGTGGTTCTGATCTTGTACACATGTAGCAATTCATAACATGTTTTATGGCTATGTTAAAAAATTTTAAATGGCAAAATGTAGATATTTGCGATTATAAGGAGGATTTGGCGAGTTTCTTCCCGAACAAAATTAGTTTCTGTTCCAAAAAAAGTCAGTGTAACTGAGCAGAAACTCTCCAAATCCTTTGAAATACTCAAAATTTGGTTCCAGTGATGAATTCATGTATTGATGGTGATTCTGATGATGTATTCATGTAATTACCCCTTTCAAAAAATTGCAGACCTTGATATTTGTTCAGTATGGCAATGTGGCCCTGGGACCAAAAATGTTTTGCTTCCCTGTTGTATATTGTATTTTTCCTTGGTCACTTAATAGAGGTGCACCCACATCACCCTTATAAAATTATAAAATGAGGGTTTATGTAAGAGTTTGAATGGAAATCTCCACTACTCACGACCTAAGGTACCTTCACACATAACGATATTGTTAACGATATCGTTGCTTTTTGTGACGTAGCAACGATATCGTTAATGAAATCGTTATGTGTGACAGCGACCAACGATCAGGCCCCTGCTGGGAGATCGTTGGTCGCTGAATAAAGTCCAGAACTTTATTTGGTCGCTGGACTCCTGCTGACATCGCTGGATCGGCGTGTGTGACACCGATCCAGCGATGTCTTCACTGGTAACCAGGGTAAACATCGGGTAACTAAGCGCAGGGCCACGCTTAGTAACCCGATGTTTACCCTGGTTACCATCCTAAAAGTAAAAAAAAACAAACAGTACATACTTACCTACCGCTGTCTGTCCCCGGCGCTGTGCTCTGCACTCCTCCTGTACTGGCTGTGAGCGTCGGTCAGCCGGAAAGCAGAGCGGTGACGTCACCGCTCTGCTTTCCGGCCGCTGTGCTCACACAGACAGTACAGGAGGAGTGTAGAGCACAGCGCTGGAGGACAGACAGCGGTAGGTAAGTATGTACTGTTTGTTTTTTTTTACTTTTAGGATGGTAACCAGGGTAAACATCGGGTTACTAAGCGCGGCCCTGCGCTTAGTAACCCGATGTTTACCCTGGTTACCGGCATCGTTGGTCGCTGGAGAGCTGTCTGTGTGACAGCTCTCCAGCGACCAAACAGCGACGCTGCAGCGATCCGGATCGTTGTCGGTATCGCTGCAGCGTCGCTTAATGTGAAGGTACCTTAAAGGTTATTGACATCTCCTAACCCTGGACTTTGCTTTTCAATACACTAGTGACAAAGGAAGAAAGATTACAGATCTTGAAGTCACCTCAAACCACAACACAAAGGCCATGAGGTCGATGAACTTTATGATCAAGATAGTTCTCATACCATATCCATAGCTTCTAATTCCCAGGAGCTTCCCAAGCAGTTCATCAAAAGCATACTGGAAGGTTTACAACAGTCCATTTTCTGCTTCATCGGAGAGGTAAAGCTGTCATAAAGAGCCTGAGTTCTGCCCACGTGCTGAAGGCAATGTCAGGAGATTTAAATTACCTGCCGCCTTGTAAACTTACTATGTGATTGCTCAATGGAACATTTGCAGCAATACTATATGAAGGAATTGCTGGTTCCACAATTCACTATAGGTTCAAAAATGAAATGTAAACTTTCTCATTGTGTTTATAATTATTACCTGCAGTCCAAATACATCATAAAAAGTTTATCCTCAGCCCAGTCACTTTCTGTCTGTTTTACGGACAGTGTGCTACCAACATCAGCTTAGTGTGTTGACTATTTATGGAGAGGATTTACGAGGGTGGAATTGCTTTAGGTTGTTTGCTTTCCTTGGTCACTTGCACAGAGTTCACCCCTATAAAAGGCATAGAAAGCTTCAATTCAAGACCCACATAACCATGATTCAAAGGTTATTGACATCTGCTGACCCTGATGCTTGCTTTTTAACAAATTAGTGAAAAAAAAAGAAAGATTAGAGCTTTTCCAGTCACCTCAAACTACAAACCAAGGACCAAGCATTCAATTATCTTAGGCTACTTTCACACTTCCGTCTTTATAAAGACGTTGCAATGCGTCGTTCTGTGCAAAAAACGTATCCTGCAAAGTTGCCCGCAGGATGCACATAGACTTGTATTACTGACGCATTGCGACGTATGGACACACGTTCCATACGTCGTGCACTGGATGCGTCGGTAATTGGCGGACCATCGTCACAAAAAAAACGTTCAATGTAATTTTTTTGTGCGACGCGTCCGCCATTTTCGATCGCGCATGCGCGGCCTAAACTCTGCCCCCTCCTCCCTGGAACTCATAATGGGCAGCGGATGCGTCTGAAAACTGCTTCCGCTGCCACGTTGTGCACTATTTTGCACAACGTCCGTCGGTACGTCGGGCCGACGGTTTGCGACGGAAGTGTGAAAGTAGCCTTAATGTGCAACACAGACCTCATAACATTTAGCTTCTAATTCCAGGTGAAGTCCCTAGATCAGCCATTTTCAACCTTTTTTAGGTAAAGGGTGCTACCCACAACAACTCACTGTGTTTTTTTCTATTTATGCAAAGGATTTACTAGGGTGGAATAGAGGATTTTTTATTTTAATTTAATGAAGTACCATATATCCTCTAATTGGTGATAATCTGTTGATTTTTAAACCGTTTTTATTTTCTTCTGTACCTTTCCATTTCAAAGATATTGGGCCCCCCTCTCCGTCAATGCTGACTCTTGACTATTAGCACAGCCGTCTTTTCACTGGCCAGTGCCAGAGGAGAAAAATCAGATGCCTACAGAGAGTCAGAAAGGTTCTGTGGTATAAACTCGGTTGAAGGGAAAATTTGCATCATAACTGAAGGGCATAACTTTGGAAAGGAGGAGCACCAAAGAAAAAGAAAAACTGTTCCAAAATCAGATGAACAGCACCTATTGGAGATAAGTCTGTATAAATAGTTTAAATTAAAAAATCCAGAGAAAATTCCTCGCGTGTCTTGGCTATTTATGGAAAGAATTTACTAGGGTGGAATTTCGTTATGATGTTTGCTTTTGTGGTAATTTGCACTCACTTCACCCCTATAGAATAACATAGAAAGTTTTAATGAAAGGTCTAGGTACTCATGACCTATTGACATCTCCTGACACTGGACTTTGGTTTTCCACAAACCAGAGACAAAAGGAAGAAAAATAGAAGCTCTTCAAGTCACCTCAATTTACAACACAAAGGCCAGAAGTTCAATGAACTTCACCATCAAGATAGTCCTCATAACACATCTTGCTATAACGATGGCTGGATAATAGCTCAGTCTATAAATTCAAGAGTCAATGTCCTTGTAGACATGGTCTTAAAAGTCACAGACCTCTTCGTGGGAGAGCTCTCAGTCACGTACTAGGGTAACCTTTGTCATGTGTTTTAGGTGTCCGCTTTCATCATTTCAGTGACACAACCATAACCTTGGCTACAAATAAACAATACTCTGAAAAAGAAGAACGATGTATATTCTCTGAGAAGAATGGCGGCATGTTCTTGCTGATGTACTGCAAATCTTTGACATATAAAGTACTAAAGTATGGTGTCCTACCAAGGAGAAAGACCCTTCAGAAATACAATAGCTGATTCCAATAAACCATAGATGACTGCGGTGCTGGTTACACCATCCAAGTGGGGTGAAATAGAAAAAAAAATTCAACCCTTTCTTTTTTGGGTTCTGTTTTTATGGTGTTCATTGTGAGGTAAAAATGAACAGAAACTATGATTCTTCAGGTCAGTAAAATTGCAGTGATACCAAACTTATAAGGTTTTATTTATTTTAGTGGTTAAAATAATCAGAACATTGTAAAAAAAAATGTGTTGGCATTTTCTGGGACATATAACCTCTTTTTCTGTTTTTTTCCATGGGTAGTTTCATTGGTACCATTTTGTGGTACATATGTTTGATTGCTCTTTTTTTCATCTATTTGGGGGAGGCATGATGTCTAAAAAGAAAAGAGTTCTGGAACTTCTAGGTTTTCTTTTCAGTGTTTAACTTATGATTTAAATAATTTTATATTTTGATAAATCGAACACGACAATACCAAATATGTTGGGTTTTTTACATGTATTTCTGAACTGGGAAAAGGGGAGCGGGGATGTAAACTTTTAGATTTTTTTAATATTATTCAACTTTTTGCTTTATTTTTTAGTCACTACAGGGGACCTGAACCTCCGATTGCTTGTTCTGTATATTACAATCTTACAGTATTGCAGTAGGTAGGAAAATGAGTTATCTCCTTTGAAGCCCAGCCACAGGTAGGATTTCATAGAGGCACTAAGATGGCGGTGAAAGGGAAATACAGCAGCTCCACTGCTTACATGGCAACCCAATGGATCCTCACTATATTGTCATGGTGGTGGTTATGGGCGCTGGAATAATTGAGCCAAATAACTGTGCCCCTTTAAGGCCGCTGTCAGAGGTCGATAACAGCAATGAAATGTTTAATTAGCCGACATCGAAGCTAGTGATAGTCGCTTCAATCAGAAGCAGATGCCAGCTGTATAACACAGATGGCACACGCTGTTTATGGAGCATGATCCATGGAGTTGGAAGGAGTTAAATAATACCTTAGAATATTTTCAGCTTGCACTTTGATCCAAAAGTACAACACCAGAGGAGAATTACAAAAAGCTTTACCCAACCCTACACCAATGAAAAAGGAATGTTGTTGGGGGTCTCTAAGAGTGGGAACATTTTTCCATGCACCACTCCCCCAGTAATGTGGTTGGGAATCACTGATGAAGGGTGCAAATTATCAGGCCCTGGAAATATTTGTCTTCATGGCGGGGAAACGAATGGTTAAATTCCACATGCCTATTAGCATTATTATCATATCATTGGTGGCCAACAAGAATCTAGATGAGTGGGACACTTAGGCCACATTCACGTTCTAAGCCAAAACCAGGAGAGGAACAATCAGAGGAAAAGTAGAATAGAAACACGTCACCACTTCTGGATTTATCACCCACTCCAGGTTTTGGCTTACAAATACTGAGGTAAAATACTGACCCATGGGTTAAGAATTTGGAACAAACGAGGTTCGCACATCTGTGCAGCAACGTTCTAAACAAGAAGTGCTCAGTAATACATGTATAACTGGAATTAACACTTTGCAAAAGTTATTGCAAGAAAATAAAATCATATATTACACTCCAGTCCTGTTTAAATGAGTAATAATAATATCTACTATATAAAGCTGAATGTGTGTGTGTGTGTATGTGTGTGTGTATGTCCGGGATTGGCATCTGCACCGTCGCAGCTACAGCCACAAAATTTTGCACAGTCACACGTCTGGACCCCGAGAGCGTCATAGGCTATATTGTGAGGCGAAATTTTAACCCCGCGCGTTCCAATTCACCAAACAATTTTGCCCCTATCTACATAATGGGGAAAAAAGTGAAAGGAAAAGTGTTGTAAGGGTCGCAGCTACAGCAACAAAATTTTGCACAGTCACACGTCTGGACCCTGAGAGCGTCATAGGCTACGTTGTGAGGTGAAATATTAACCCCGCGCTTTCCAATTCACCAAACAATTTTGCCCCTATCTACATAATGGGAAAAAATGAAAGGAAAAGTGTAGGAGGCAAATTGACAGCTGCCAGATGTGAACAAGGGGGACTTAAAGAGTGAGAGCGATGGCGCCAAAGAGTATATACTGTACAGTTGCTAAGGTGGGGCCTCGACATGGGATACTCACCACACACGGGGATATGAACACACACAAAATGCGCCACACACTAACCACGTGCTTGAACACATATTACCCTCAGCACACATTTCACCACAAATACACCAACCTCGCCACATAAAAGTGAAAACACAAAAGTCGCCACTCAAAACTCGCCACGCGCAGAACTCGCCACATGCAAAAACTAGGCTCTTGCAAAACTTGCCACAAGTACAAAATTCTCCTCATGAAAAACTCGCCACACGCAAAACTTGCACACGCGGAAAAATTGCCACATGCACAAAAGTTGCAACACATGCAAAAGTTGCCTCACACAAAACTTGCACATACTCAAAAGGCACCACACATAATACTCGCAACGCGCAAAACTCGCCATGCGCAAAACTTGCTACACACAACTTGCTACACTAACCTGTCACATGCAACTCGACACATAAAAAGTTGCTACACGCATGTTGCTACACAAAACTCATCTCACAAAAGTCGCTACATGCATGTCGCCACACGCAACTCAACACACACAACTTGACAAACGAAACTCGCCCTAAAACACACACAAGTCTGGTATTATCCTTCAAAAATAAAAATCTGATTAATAAGCAGACAAACTACAACAATTGCACCATATAGGAAATACGGCAGCTGTCAGTCACATGACCTGTCTATTATGTGTATGTGTGAGCTAATATATACTGCCAGGGGGAGGGCTTCCTGTTGGCTGGGGATTTATCAGGCTGCCAATTTAGCTTACAAATACTGAGGTAAAAATACTGAGCAAATAATGTGTGAACGAGGTCTAATACAGGAGGAGGTGACACACAGGTATATACTATATACAGGGGAGATGACACACAGATATATACTATATACAGGAGAGATGACACACAGGTATATACTATATAGAGGAGGAGATGACATATAGGTACATATATATACAGGAGGAGATGACATACAGGTATATGCTATATATAGAAGATGACATGCAGGTATATACTATATGCAGGAGGAGATGACACTCAGATATATACTATATACAGGGGAGATGACACACAGGTATATACTATATACAGGAGGAGATGACATACAGGTATATGCTATATATAGAAGATGACATGCAGGTATATACTATATGCAGGAGGAGATGACACTCAGATATATACTATATACAGGGGAGATGACACACAGGTATATACTATATACAGGAGGAGATGACATACAGGTATATACTATATATAGAAGGAGATGACATTCAGGTATATACTATATATAGGGGAGATGACACACAGCAGGTATATACTATATACAGGGGAGATGACATACAGGCATATACTATATACAGGAGATGACATACAGATGTATACTATATATAAGGGAGATGACAAACATGTATATACTGAGGTGATGAGGTGAAAATGAGAGGTGTGAGGTGAAAATGAAAAGGTGTGAGTGCAAAATGAGAGGAGTGAGGAAAAATAGTGGAGTGATCAGAAAATGACAGATGTGAGGTTGAAATGACAAGTGTTAGGGGGGAATGAGAGGAGTGAGGGAGAAAATGAGAGGAGTGAGGGAGAAAATGAGAGATGTGAGGGGGAAAATGAAAGATGTGATTGGGAAAATGAGAGGCGTGATGGGAAAATAAGAGAAGTGAGGTGCTATAACTAACCACAGATATTTACTATGCCCAGGCAACGCCGGGCTCTTCAGCTAGTATATATATATATACATATATATATATATATATATATATATATGTATATATATATATATATATTTTTTTTTTTTTTTTCAACATGTATAAAATGGGTCTTTAGCTGAAAAGACGATGCACAGTAAGATGAGATAAATGGTGCGTGGCCTCAGGTGTATAGAGACAATCCGCATTAGAATCCAGATTAATGTTTACTTCCCCAAACATCCTTATTTACCCCTATCCTTGCAACCTTCTCTACATCACAAGGGGCAATTACACATTAATAGGAGCCAATAAACATTCTCCCAGCTCATACAATTGGGCTGTTGATCAGCATATTTACACAGGAGATACACTTGTTCATCGGCTGATAATGATATTTGGACTGCATAAATGATCCTATCGCCAGCAGCACATCGCCCCATGTAATCAGGGGGTGCGTTGCCGACAACACGGATGCTGTAGGGGTACAGATTGACTGCAACACTCTTTAATCCCTTGTGGAACGATGGAGAGCAGCATCCTGAGACCCCACCACTCGCTAAAAGAATGGCTGAGAAGTGTGCAGCTCAGGATTCAGAAGCGCTCAAACCGTAAGCGCACGCGAGTGAGCAGTGGGTGCCTGGGTCCTGACATAAGGACCTAAAGAGAATTAAAAAAATCCAAAAGGGGTGTTACTTTTTTTTGTTAGCAGAAGATCCCATTCCTTTTGGCTGGACCTCATAATGATCAAATAGTAATGCCAGTCCCTTTAAAGGAATCAGGAAAAGAAAGAACTACTCTCGCTTTCTCCTCCTGTAGCCTAAACCTAACTGGCCCATTTTCTTTCACATATTGGGGGCGATTCATAAAGAATGGCAATTCTCTCGCCAGTCATGATGAGGGGTATTTTGGAGCCAAGAGTTTCCATGCCCCGTTAAGCCTCCATCCAGCCCCAGCTCTGCCCACTTTGTCAGAGCCGGGGCTACAATGACGTGAAAACACCAGAAGTCGCATATTTGTATGCAAACCAGTGTTGAGCCAAAAAAAAATTAAAATTTTCAAATATTTTGTTTCACCAGAAATCCAGCGAAAAAGCTTTGATGAATCACCCCCACTGTGAATCATATATTTAGCTATGTATAAGGATTCATTTACATGTATATGTTCTCTCCAGGAAGAGCACATACCTATATAGTCTATGGGGCAGTTTATAGTGTGTTGGCTAAAAAATAAAAATCATGGTGACGTGTTTTTTTTTATCCGAGTCATTGATGAAAATCAGCCATTCATGTCCATGGGCCTGTGAAAATGACAAAAAGTATGCGGATGGCATCTCTGTGATGTCCATTGATTCCCATTCTAATGGATAGGAGAAGCTTTCCATTTTTCGCATATGAGAAAAACACTGACGAAACACTGATGGGAAAAACTGACACTGACCAAACGCAAAAGAAAATCAGATCCAAAACATTGATGAAAATTGATCAGATTTCTTGTGACAAAAAAAAATATATCTAAGGCTTGGTTCACATTAGCGTTTGAGTCCGCAGCGTGGTGCTGCGGACTTCGCTCCACCTACTTCCGCATACATCCAGCGTACCTATCTTTAACATTGTGTACGCAGGGACATGCGTTGCATGCGGATGCGTCTGCGCGCGTCGTTTTGACGTGCCCGCCGAACGCAAGAAAATTCAACATGTTGCGGTTGGCGGGCACTTCAAAACATCCGCATACAACGCATGTCCCTGCGTACACAATGTTAAAGATAGGTACGCAGGACGCATGCAGAAGTAGGCGGAGCAAAGTCCACAGCACCACGCTGCGGACTCAAACGCTAATGTGAACCTGGGCCTTAATGAGGCTTAAATTAGAGGCAAAAGGCCTGGATTCCAAGTTTATCTTTGTATCCGTATGCTTACAAGCCTGCTGGACAGTCCAAAGTTGCAAGGTGAAAGCGCGTGCATTTATATAAAGGCTGCTGCACTTGCCCTCTACGGGCGATCCAAGGCTTTATAGATCTGTCCCTGGAAATGTTTTTTTCCTAAGCAGTGAGCAAATATCTGTGATCGTCCTCATGTTACATTTTAATCTGTCACCTGGGATGATCTCTTTTGTAATATTTTTTCTGCTATTGAGATATTCCAAGTGCTTGTTAAAAATAAAACTGGAGGCCTTGTGTGTACAATCTCAAAGGGTTGCGCAGGACATTGCACAGTGAGTGCGCTGGCGGGATTCATAGATCTGCAGTCACACACAGTGACTGCAGACTTATCTATTTAGACCAGACAACCCCTTTAAGGATACCTCATCGATATCAGCTGCTTCCAGGTCCCACAGTGTCCAGAAGTGAGCGGAGTATGCAGCTGTGATGCTCTACTCTGCACAGTGTAGCGGGCTGCCCTCGGGTACTGCAGCTTAGATCCTATTACCTACAGGCCATTATCAATATGTTGCTGATGATCTATCTTAGGCTATGTAACCGATAGCCGCAAATAGCTGGTATTCATGACCTATCATTAAAGAAGCACTCCTCCCATCAAACGTTTTATCCTCACAGTCACCATATTCTATAACACTGTGTACTTACAATTGCTCATTTTTTCTTTCTACCCAGATAATTCTTCTCTTTTCTCTGCATTTATCATTCCCCTCTTCTTCTCCTGACCCAGCTGCTGCTCCCCCCCCCCGCGAGGGACTTGTGCAGTGATGACTCATATAGAGAAAATTTACCTCCTGTTCTACATAGAGCTTAGAAGGATTCAGCTAGTCAGTTATTAAAGGGAACCTGTCACCCCCAAGATCGAAGATGAGCTAAGCCCACCAGCATCAGGGGCTTATCTACAGCATTCTGTAATACTGTAGATAAGCCTCTGATGTATTCTGAAAGATGAGAAAAAGAGGTTAGATTATACTCACCTGGGGGGGGGGGCGCGGTTCGATCCGATGGGCGTTGCGGCCCGGTCCGGGGCCTCCCATCTTCTTACGATTACGTCATTTTCTTGTCTTCATGCTCCGGCGCAGGCGTACTTTGTAGGAGGCCCCGGACCGGACCGCGACACCCATCGGATCGGACCGCCCCCCCAGGTGAGTATAATCTAACCTCTTTTTCTCATCTTTTAGGATACATCGGGGGCTTATCTACAGCATTACAGAATGCTGTAGATAAGCCCCTGATGCTGGTGGGCATAGCTCATCTTCGATTTTGGGGGTGACAGGTTCCCTTTAATTGCATGATGTCATAGACCGAATGGAAAAGAGAAGAATTGGGCAAAAAGGTAAAATGAGCAATTGTAAGTACGGTACACAGTGCTATATAATGATAACTGCAATATATTAAGAGGTTAAAAACTTTGATGGGAAGAGGAGTGCTTCTTTAAGATACCCAGGACCCAAATTTCCTACCAATCTCATATTGATGACATTCTAAGAATTGAAAGTTGATAACAACCTATCATCTAATTTTGTTCCTCAAAACAGATTCTGGCCTCATTATTGCATACTTTACTCTGAAAAGCTGCAGTGTTTCCAAACGAACATTCTGTACTTTAAGAAGCTTGCCAGGGACTATGTCTCCGCTGCCTCTCGAACAACAAGTCTGAGGCTAGTCCCAAGCAGCTTCTCCCCATCCCAATCCCTTTGTCTGACAGTCCCTTCCTGTGCATGCACGCCAGTCATGTGGCACAGTCAGGGAAAAGCCACCAGGGACCAGCCGAGGACTAGTCATCAGTGCCACATAGTTCCTGGCAAACTTATCAAAGTATGTTTTCTCTGAAACATCACAACATTTCAGAGTAAAAGATACACAGCTGGAATAATGCAGCCAGAGTTCGATTTACACGGCCCATGTATCCCAAAGATTTTGTCCGGATCCGTTGACCATTTATTTTTGTGGGAGCCTCCCTTCTCTCCCCCAACTGATATTCTTGAGGGAAGAAGGACTAAGTCTTGAATTTCAATGGTTGATCCTTTTGTTCTGTGCAGAAAAAGGGGGCTAACATTTATCGAATGTGTATGGGGGCCTGCATATTTCCTTGAATACATTGTAGTCACAGAAAACTAAGTAAATAAACCTGTCTGTTGGGAAACACTTACATAGTCACTGTTGGGGAACGCTTACATAGTCACTGTTGGGGAACACTTACATAGTCACTGTTGGGGAACGCTTACATAGTCACTGTTGGGGAACACTTACATAGTCACTGTTGGGGAACACTTACATAGTCACTGTTGGGGAACACTTACATAGTCACTGTTGGGGAACACTTACATAGTCACTGTTGGGGAACGCTTACATAGTCACTGTTGGGGAACACTTACATAGTCACTGTTGGGGAACACTTACATAGTCACTGTTGGGGAACACTTACATAGTCACTGTTGGGGAACACTTACATAGTCACTGTTGGGGAACACTTACATAGTCACTGTTGGGGAACACTTACATAGACACTGTTGGGGAACACTTACATAGACACTGTTGGGGAACACTTACATAGTCACTGTTGGGGAACACTTACATAGTCACTGTTGGGGAACACTTACATAGTCACTGTTGGGGAACACTTACATAGACACTGTTGGGGAACACTTACATAGACACTGTTGGGGAACACTTACATAGTCACTGTTGGGGAACACTTACTTAGTCACTGTTGGGGAACACTTACATAGTCACTGTTGGGGAACACTTACATAGTCACTGTTGGGGAACACTTACATAGTCACTGTTGGGGAACACTTACATAGTCACTGTTGGGGAACACTTACATAGTCACTGTTGGGGAACACTTACATAGACACTGTTGGGGAACACTTACATAGTCACTGTTGGGGAACACTTACTTAGTCACTGTTGGGGAACACTTACTTAGTCACTGTTGGGGAACACTTACATAGTCACTGTTGGGGAACACTTACATAGTCACTGTTGGGGAACACTTACATAGTCACTGTTGGGGAACACTTACATAGTCACTGTTGGGGAACACTTACATAGTCACTGTTGGGGAACACTTACTTAGTCACTGTTGGGGAACACTTACATAGTCACTGTTGGGGAACACTTACATAGTCACTGTTGGGGAACACTTACATAGTGTTCCCCAAATGAGGGAATAGGTGGGCGGCTAAAGTGGATAGTCTGCTTCAGTGCAATGGTCCACATAGGAGGAAAGGAAGAGGTAGAAAAAGCAACTTCCTCAATAGACTGTAAGTAAGAGGATGTAGTGAGGTGGCCTGTATAAGCACTTCATTCACACCCAAGTTTTTAGGTTATAAGAGTTCTAGGTCACAATATATTCTATTGCATAAGGTTATATCAAGTATCATATTATGGGTTTGATTTTAATTAGTTTGTATTTTAGAAAGTCCCGAGACTCTCACACTAGTGTTCATTCTTTCCAATTGTGTGTCCATTATTCATGGCAGATAGAACTGCACGAGAGGTTGGTCTTATCATAACGAGGTTATGACAGACTGTAATGGATTCATCAAATTATGAAGGATTCTTTCATAGATTTTTATGTTCGTGTGAGGAGAGATTAAAAATGTTTCCACAAAAAACTTAAAAATTGTAAAATTGTAGGTTTCCAAAGCTTAAAAACAACATGACAGCTGATCCATGATGGCCTTTCCATGGGCAGCATGTATCAGGCACTGGCGGTACGATCTCAGCCAGGTATGTTTGACTCTGAAACGTTGCAGTCTTTCGAGAAAAACATACTTTAAAAGCTCTCGAGGAAAAGCCACCGGAGACACGCCTATCCAACAAGTCCCAGGACACAGCTGAGTCCATGGTGGCTCCTTCCCTGTACGATGGTCTAGATTTACAGGTCCCGCTCAGGTGGCTTCGAAAGTATGGTATATCTCTCTGAAATACCACAGCGTCTCGGAGTCAAACATACCCTACTGAGATCATATCAGCTGTCAGGTTCAATTTAATATTAAATATCAGAGATAGACAAATACCTGTTGCCCTCTTGAGTTAGGGTCCTTACAGAGACAGATTGCCCAAATTGAGTGCTAACAAGTTACATAGCCAGTCGGGGGAAACCATCAGTACTGTACATGATCAAATGGTCGCTAGTGCAACATTTGTAAACTTAGGCTATGTGCACACGTTGCGGATTTTGCTGCAGATCCGCAGTGGATTGGCCGCTGCGGATTCGCAGTAGTTTTCGATGCGTTGTACAGTACCATGTAAATCTATGGAAAACAAAATCAGCAGTGCACATGCTGCGGGAAAATACTGTGCGGAAATGCAGCGTTGTATTTTCTGCAGCATGTCAATTCTTTGTGCAGATTCCGCAGCGGTTTACATCTGTTGCTCAATAGGAATCCGCAGGTGTAAAGCCGCAGGTGGAATCCGCACAAAACCGCAGGAAATTCTCGGTAAATCCGCAGTGGGTTTTACCTGCGGATTTTGCAAAAACGGTGCGGAAAAATATGCACACGATTCCGCAACATGTGCACATAGCCTTACAGGTGTCAGCAGCACATCCCTTGTTTCATTGGCTGGCAAGTTCTCCTGGGACAATGGTCAGGAATAAACGTTTAAGCATTCATCATTCATTCGCCCAACCATCGGCCCAGGTAAAAAGTCCTTTACTTACAGTAGATGAATCCAGAATTACACAGAAAGATAACTAGGTAGGTTTACAAATGTGTCATTTTTACTGGTTTCCGCAGTCTTCCTGCCAAGGTTCCTTGGAATCTGGACTAAAGGTATGTGCACACGTCCGGATTTTTAGCGTTTTTTTGCGGAATTTCGCCATAAAAACGCTATAAATCCGCTTAAAAAACGCTAACATTATGCATCCTATCATTTAGAATGCATTCCGCATTTTTTGTGCAGATGTTAGCGTTTTTTTCCGCAAAAAAAAACGCATACCGCAAAAAATCCGGACATGCTCTATCTTTTTGCGGATTTCCTATCAAAAAGGACATTCCGGAAAATTATTTAAAAAACCGCACAAAATCCGCAAAAAATCCACGCAAAAAACGCGCAAATTCTGCGAGAAATCCGCGCGAAAAAAGCATGCGGATTTCTGGCAGAATTCTCAGGATTATGTCAGGAAAAAATCCTGACGTGTGCACATAGCCTCACACTGTAGCAGCACTATGTACTATTAGGGCATGTTCAAACGCAGAATTTTTTTTGCTGCATTTTTTTTATGCAGAAAAAAAAAGCTGCACTGTACATTACCAGCAAAAGCTAAGAAATGTCACAACTCTCATGCACACATGACTGAAATTGAGCACTGAAGCGTTTATTTTACATCTGCAACAATGTCAATTCTTTCACCATTTTTTCACCCTAAGGCTATGTTCACATGCTGCGTTTTTGCTGCATTTTTTTTTGTTTCTGCAAGCAAAACCTGCAATAAAGAAGCTGATTACAAAAAGCAGGTGTTACTTAGTTTTTTTTGCTGCATTTTTGTTGTCTCTTGTGCATGTTGATAAAGGTTAGTGGCCCCAAAAAGAAAGCCTGATTTAAATTCCTTAGGTTATTCCAGCAAAAACGCTGCAAAAACTGATACCTGCGTTTTTTCCACTTACCCATTGTTTCCTATGGGTGAAAAAACGCTGCAAATATAATTTAAAAAAAAAAAACCCTGAAAGAGGTGACATGCTGCCATAGACTGCTGTCGTACTGTAAAACGCAGCTTAAAATCTGCATAAAAAATAGCAAAAAACGCTGCAAAAATGCAATGTGAACAGCTGAAAGCAATGATAAATGGTAGAAAGCTGGTCGTGCGTCATTTTTTGGTGGATAAAACTAAATTTTTTAAGCATGTACTGTAGATAAATCACACATATAATCCGCACACAAAAAAAAATATGCTTGAGTCCCTACAGCTGCTTGTCTCATGGCTGCTAGACCGCTGCAACAAATGAAGGAAATGCCTAACAAATAGACAATCCCCGCATGTGTTGCAACTGTCATAAAGCCATGAAACATGCAGCCGCGGGGACTCAAACATATAATTTGAGCACGCTGAAGACACATGGTTAGCAATTGAGCATGCTCAGATAACACCTTATCCCAGCATGTTCACTCATCACTAGAATCTTCCTATTTCTTTCAAAATTTTCAAAAGACAATTGTTCTCCACTCTCAAAAGAAGTAAGTACTAAAAACAATGACACAGCACAACTTGCTATTACAGGTTTTGTGATATAACATTACAAAAAAACACACACATTGCCAAAATGCAAGGTTTACTTATTGGGTAAGGTTGGTCAGGGTTAGCTATCCGGCTGGCAAATATTCAAAACAACAGGATAAAGTCTGCAGATCCCACACAGTGTGGTAGGGGGGCTGTGCAGAAAAGGAAAAAAATATATATATTTTGTACTAGTGAAAAATGCTGGTTATTTTGAGGAGTCCAGGGGTTATATAAGAAGTGTTTACATGGACATAGGCCATCTGAGAAAACTAGAATTTAATCATATCCAAATGTTATCAGATACTGGCTTTACTCCTGGTGACACCCTCATTATCCCTTAGACAAAACGAGAAACATTAGACATGAGCTATATTTGCTATTCCCTTTTTCTCTACACTGTTCTTCGCTTCCAAAGCACAATCAAATGTTATGTGAATCCACGTGAAAACTAAAGTAGATTATATGTACAGCGCCCCAGGGTCCTGGTCGTTGCAGTAATATCATTCTCCTCTAGGGGGGAGTGATGTTAAGTTTGAAGGTAATAAAGGAGATCTCTTTACCAGGTAACACCAACATACAACACATTTCACACTCCAGTCCACCAGGGGGAGCTATGCTCCTATTTATTAGGGCACTCTTCACAATTACCGTATTTCCGGCGTATAAGACGACTTTTTAACCCCTAAAAATCATCCCAAAAGTCGGGGGTCGTCTTATACGCCGGGTACGGCTGCAAGGAGCGATCCTGGATGGTTCCCAGGGTCTGAAGGAGAGGAGACTCTCCTTCAGGCCCTGGGATCCATATTCATGTAAAAAATAAAGAATAAAAATAAAAAATATGGATATACTCACCCCTCCGGCGGACCCTGGCTCTCAGCGGTGCAAGCGTCTGCGCCGTTCCTAAGAATGCAGTGAGTGAAGGACCTTCGATGACGTCGCGGTCACGTGAGCGGTCGCGTGACCGCGACGTCATCGAAGGTCCTTCACTCACTGCATTCTTAGGAACGGAGGCAGACGCTTGCACCGCTGAGAGCCAGGATCCATTGGAGGGGTGACTATATCCATATTTTTTATTCTTTATTTTTTACATGAATATGGATCCCAGGGCCTGAAGGAGCGTCTCCTCTCCTCCAGACCCTGGGAACCATACGCACCGCACACGACGTATAAGATGACTGGGCGTATAAGATGACCCCCGTCTTATACGGTGGGTATATCCCAAATTCCATATTTTATATGGAAAAGTTGGGGGTTGTCTTATACGCCCAGTCGTCTTATACATCAGAAAATACGGTAGGTAAAACTGGTGGTCTGGATAGGAAGTTAGGCAGTTCCTGTCAGGCAGACAGAGAGGAAGGAGGAACATCTAGTAGTTGCTGACAGGGTTGGTCCCTGACAGGGGTGGGATCCTGTCAGAGGCCTAGACAGAAGGTCACGGAGCTGCGCCTGCCCCACATGGGGCAGCATCCTAAGAACACGAACAGCGAATTGTATTGTAGAGAGGGTGAGAAACAAAGTCATAGCAAAAGGAGAGAAAACCAGAAGGAGTTCTGCCCTACACAGGCTGCCTCCTTCTGAGGCGCAGGATCCGGTATCCGGAACACCGAGGGAGCAACAGTCTCTATGCCTTGCTCCAGGGACCGACAGGACAACTAATTCCAAGTTACTGATCCGCCCTTTACCCAGGAGGCACGGTGGCAACTTGTGGGGGCCGGGGCATGCTAGGGTCCCTGTAAAAGCCTCAGGCCATCTGTCATACGGGTTTGTTCCTATCCATCTGGGGGACAGAGAGAGACATAACATCTAGAACATCAACATCAGTTGTGAGGACATTATGAGAAGCTTAGCAGGAAGGTACTACAACACCCAGGCGCTAGACGAAGGCTTCTGATTTCCACCTGGATAAGGGGACTCTGGATTTGCCTTCAGACCGGCCGGACTCGGCCTGCCCTGTGGTCTGGTGCTCTGGACTGTAGACGCTGAAGCCTTCAGTAAAAGGTAAAGAGACTGCAACCTTGTGTCCTCGTTCTTCACTGCGCCTCTCACCATCCACCATCTACACTTTTGGGAAGCCCTTGGGACACACTTCACCTGTGGTAAGGTATACCATCTAGCTGCCATAACATCACTCCAGCGGACCCCTAAGCAGCGTCGGTCACCCTGACCGAATACCACAGGTGGCGTCACGAACATATCCCTTTAAAGACCTTTCCCTTTTATCAACGGACCTCCCGAGGGCCGGGTCAGCCACCGTGACATCCCCCTTGAGAACCGAAGGACTCGGTACCGAGTTCCCCTAGCCCTTGGGGGCGCTCCATATGTATCACCCCTAAAACTGAAGTAAATTATCACTTAATGCTGATACAGTATATCACATCCCCAAAATAATGATACTGTTCAACAACAAAACTGTAAATTCAACAAAAGTGGCCATTTCGTACAGATCTGATGCTGCTAAAAAAGAAAATGACAGATAAAATTGATAATTATCTCTAGTTTATGTGTTACCAGTGTTGATCGTGGAGAATTATAATGCAGTAAATGTATGGAATTGAAGACTTTTTTCACAATAGGTTGACCATTGAAAGTTGAAAGAGGGTATCTTTGTTGGCCTACAGATTAGGGAGCCTTACAAGGACATTCATTTGGATGACGTACTTCAGGCTGTCGATAAGGCAGAGTATTTGTTCAAGATTTTGGGGACACAAACGTGCATCCAATTACAAAGAGCTGGTGGTGAGATGCTCATGTGCTACCATAACCTACACATGTCTCTAAAGAGTCACTTTTTCCATTCCTATCTTGACTTCTTCCCAGAGAAGTGTGGAGGCATCAGTGATGAACACGGTGAGAGATTCCATCAGGACATTGCTGCCATTGAGAAAAGGTTTGAAGGAAAATGGAGCCTGGCAACGTTAGGAGACGACTGCCGGACAATCAAGGGAGACGCTGCAGGGCCACACTACAAACGACAGGCCAAGAGAAAGCGCCCAGCCTCAAACTGCAATAAATTCAACCCATGTGATGATAGTTTGTCATAAAAATGCCCAATAAACGTGTGGAAGGTTTCTGCAAATTTCACCTTGTAACCATGAAGTGTATTTCATTAATTTCATCTCCTATTTTAAATATTAGAGCTAAAGATTTAACGATATAGCAATATTTTGTTCCCTCATGGTCATAGTAATATAAATAACCTCATTTGAACACATTTACCAAGAGTTCATGAAAATTCGTTGAACAATGGAAATAGGCAAATGGAGAACAGTAACATTTGTAAACCAGCTTGGTGATGGTCAGGGACTTTCCAGATTCGGAATCCTTATACTTTTCCATTCTATAGAAACTTTGTTTAAAACTGTTACTGATAAATATATTTACAAAGGCATGTCAGTGATTTGGGGTGGAACGTCGAGGTAGAGCCCAAGAGCATAAAGCTATGTATCAGAAAAAGCAAAATTCTATTCAATATAAGGTGATCATTTGCATCTGTAGACTTCTGTATTCTTAGTAAAACACAGATTTATTCAAATTATGCAATCACGTTTTTTGTTAGCAAAAAAAAAAATTATCATTGTTATGGATGGCAAACACATCTTAAAGGGGTTGCCTGGCTTAGAAAACCTATTTTCAAATTGTGATGTAATACAGAGGAGCTTTAAATTCGAGAAGATCAATTAGCTGGAGCAAAGAGCAGCTATAAAGAGTTTTCACTTTTAGAGGGCCTAGCACATTTATATATTACAAGAGCAGCCAAATGATTTCAAATGGCAGCACCTATGGTGGCGTTGTAGTGGGTTACTTGCTTCCTGACTGGTCGCTGGGATCGGAACTATCAGACACCTACGTGCTCCAAATGTCAGTAAATTGGTGATGTGGCAAAACTGGCCTGAACCATATACTGTGGGCAGTACAAGGAGGGCTTGTCTCAATATTACTCATATATCAGCCCAGAATGAGTTTTTCCCCGCTCGTCCTCTGGAGGAAATAAACATTTACTCTTTATACTGCTGGTTGCAGCACACTACTTAATGACTGCAGAATTTTGTGTTTCGGACAAGTTTACAGACGCTTTACAATGTAGTCACTAAACATAACCCATGTGTCTCATGGGATAGGAATAGATAACACACCGATGTGCATGTTTGTACATACAACGTCTTTTTCAGGAGGATTCCACCTCGAAACCCACCTGAAAAAGCACTGCAAAACTGCCGCAAAAAATGAACATAGTGCAGAGCCATGTAAAAAACGACATTGCTGTGCACACGTTCAGTCTTTTTATACTTCTTTATCCATTTCATGGTTCGAAAACCGTGAGGCAGTTAAAAGGAGCAACTAACGTTCCTTCTTCAGGCAGATTCGTTTGGAAGTTCCCCAAAAGTTTATATCTGAAAGCGCAGGGACAACGCGTTGGCACCAGCCAAACCGTCAGTGAAACCAACTTTTTCCTGAAGCAGTTTTGCCTAGGAAAACATTGGCAGGTACCCCAATGCCCTAATGGGGTTGTCCAGTCTAAAGCTACAAGTCTGCAGCCACAATATGTGACTGGAGACTTATGAAACCTCACATTGCGCGCACCGAGCGCTTCTGAGGATCCACCACTGTCGGCGTCGAGAGTAGGCATACATGCGTCCACAATTGTGAGATATGCATACTCCCGGCCAAATTCTGTAACCGGCCTCGCTCAATACATTGCATAGAGCGAGGCCGCACCCATCTAGTCGGATTGTGGCCAGGAGTATGCATAGCGCATTGGGGTCACAGGACCGCCGCTCCTGATGCTTGCACTGGAGAATCCTCACAGCGCGCAGTACACACTATGTGAGGATTCACACGTCTGCAGTCACTTAGAATAAATGCAGACTTGTAGCTTTAGAGCAGACAATCCTTTAAAGACTTCGTATTTCGTACGTACATACCCCAAAAGGAACCTGAGAGCAAGATCTACTCCTATGGGAGCTAAGGGGGGGGAGGTTAGGCAATTTGTACATGCTGTACATTGTCAGCTCCATGCCACTTTACCATCTTACTTACGACCCAAGAACATGATTCTGAACATTTGGTGTACAAATTGGACCTTGTTTCCCCAACACAACACATGTATGTAAATTTAATGCCATGACCACTGTGGTTGGGCTCGGAGGTTCCTTTTACGTGTGGGAACAATTTTGAAGGGCGGATATATCTTACGTACATATTTCAATGAATTGTAAAACCACGTTAATAAAATATAAAAGGATAGGAGGAAGGTTTGTAGACACAAGATATCTTACTGCATACTTTCTGCCATCATATGACACACACTACCTTATTACCAGGTGTAGAAGTCAAACAGTTATCTATGAATTTCACCCTTTGCACCTATAAAGTCAAGTTCTAGCGTGCCCTACAGAACATATGGCACCCAGAAAAATAAAAAACACAGTAATTACTTTTTCAAGCCACGCCAAAAGTATTATGACATCCAACTACTTAATTACACATCTTTTCATATTACATAAATACAATCTACATACAAAGTTGAGTAAATTGGTAAATTAATTACCGTATTAGCATAGTAATGCAAAATTATCAAAATCTCAATGTGACCCTAATCAGTGTGATCCATCACATAATTATGGCTTGCCCTATTTTAGGAAAAATAACCCTTTGTTGTTGCTATTTTACAGATATAAGTACAAAAACATGATTTGTCAGAAAGGTGTCAAATCTTTATAGTGATGTTTTTACATACAGTACATCCACTATATATATGTACCGGTAAGGCTAAGTTCACACTTATATAGTGCTCTATGCCGAGCTCTACATTGGGATTCCTCTCGGAATCCTCATAAGGCCAGGATCACACATGCGAGAAACACGTCCGTGTCTCGCATGTGAAATCCAAGCTCTGGCGCCGGCACTCCAGAGCGGAGCGTGTGGCCGCATAGGAACACATGGAGCCGCACGCTCCGCTCTGGAGTGCCGGCGCCAGAGCTTGGATTTCACATGCGAGACACGGACGTGTTTCTCGCATGTGTGATCCCGGCCTTATGCTGTATTTCGACAGGAACCTCCACAGAGTCATTCACTTGAATGGAGCCGACTGATCCTGTGGACAATGTCTGGCCTCCGTCTCGGTAGTATTTCTCTTTTTTATTGGGCTTAATGTATAATGGTTCTCCTTGTGGAGAGTACCAAGATGGAGTAAGGAGACTTATAGGCCATGCAATGCTCCTCTGGGAAATTAAATATACAAATAGCCTTTTTAAAAATAAAAAAAAGAGAGAGAGAACTGGAGCTCTAGTGCCAATTATTGAATGTAGCATTCCTAAAAGTCAATATCGACCCTTTAATGAGCCTTGCCACATGACCTAGGATAACGAGGCAAACCAGAAACTCCATTTGCAGACACATGTTTCGGGGTGCTTGCCCTTCATCAGCGCAAGCAGTTCTTTGAAATCCAAGTCCATCGACAGGTTTATATATTATGTCTGCTGCTGAATTCGCGAGTATTTAGCATTTTAATTCAAATACAAATAAAACAAACTCTCTGTGTGTGACAGAGAATTTAAAAGCCCTCCCATGAAGTTTTTTTTAATTAAATCTGTGCATTTGGGTATGTAGTTTAATGTGAGACCACGTAACAATAGTAGAAAGAACGCGGCGACACTCACCGGACCTGTGATCAAGGCTTGTCTTTATTGGAGTATATGTGAACACATCTTCACGGCACGGGGGAGTAAAAAAGAAGGAAGAGGTGAGCGGGGAGAGGACGACGGCCGTTTCACGTCAAACCGGCGCTTCTACGGGTGCCGTGAAGATGTGTTCACATATACTCCAATAAAGACAAGCCTTGATCACAGGTCTGGTGAGTGTCGCCGCGTTCTTTCTACTATTGTTACGTGGTGTCCTCCTTATTATCTACACGAGCACCTCCCGAGATTGTCGGGTCTCCAGTATTGAGGACTGATTGTGCACCTGATCTCGCTTTAAGGCTGTGCTGCTTTATCTTGTTTTCTTCTCGTGAGTTTAATGTGAGAGTTAATATACTCACCTATCGCTGCCATCTCCTTTATCCGATTATTCTGGTCCTCTTTTGAGTGACGTCACTGCTTCTTCAGATCTTCAGACTACCTGACTCGCTCTATGCTCTATACATGAGCTGGAAGTCAAATTTACTATGTAAGCCTATAGTGCCTTGTTCTGACACACCTTAGTCTTACGCTGCAAAAGCCACTTCCGGGTCACCAGAGCGTAGTGTGAGCTGAAGAGTGTGAAGAGCGGCAACGTCACTCAGAAAAGGACTGGAACGATGCTGAATTCCGGTTATGACAGCAGTAGGTGAGTATCTTAACACGCACTCCACAAATATGCACAGATTTATAGGGAAAAAAAAAACTTTATGGGAGTGCTGCTTTAAGGTCCCCGCCACGCAAGGAAATCAGACAGTGGGTTCTGGAGGTTGGTGATGGGCAGCATAATTTTCAGCCATATACGTCTAGTTGAGGTGGGAACCAGGACACAGTTGACTACATCTTGCTGTTCACCTCAGATAGGCCTATGTGGCTGAAAATGATGCCTGATCGAGCATGGCCCCATACTCATCTATATATTCGATGGCCCGGTCAGCTCATCCCCCACATCCCGTTCTCCTGGTTTTCGACATAAGCCCCGATGGAGCCACTGAAGTATGATAAAACACTATGTGAACATAGCCTAAGCAGTCGATGACAGAAATGCTGCTATGTTGTCAGCACACACACTCCAGCTGTGGCCGAGCGAAGGCAAACTCAGATCCCTGCTTCATTTGAAGCACCGTACATTAAACTTTGAGATCATGAACACTTCCAAGACTTTAAACTCAATTTGTACTCTTGGACCTTAAGTGGCACGTAAGCTGGCCATAGACATAATGATTATTCCATTCTACTGTACAAAAACTTTACAAAAAAAAATTGTACACATTTTTTCTCAGTGAGAATTATTCCAGTTGTGGTATTTAGTTCACTATTTTATGGTCAAAAAACACCCAAATTGTAAAAGTACCTGTCCTGTACATACTCAATGAGAATTTAAAAAAGATTTGGCATATAGGGGAAAGCTCTACCTCTATATTCAACCCTTAGCGACAAGACGCCGTTACAGCTACAACATTTGTCATTTTACCTGCACCTAATAAACATTTACCTGAAGTTCAGTTGATCCAGAACCATGAAACAAATATTTGCCGACAGCAAGTAAGCATGACAAAATATTCTCACACCCTATCCCTCTCCATTTGTATGTATGGGGCTTTTTCAATACTCGCTTCTTAGGCCGGTTTCACACGTCAGTGGCTCCGGTACATGAGGTGACAGTTTCAACACGTACCGGAGACACTGACACACGGACCGTGTCTCCGTGTGCCAAACACGGAGACATGTCAGTGTTCGTGGGAGCGCACGTATTACACGGACCCATTAGGCTATGCGCACACGTTACAGATTATTTGCGTTTTTTTAGCGTTTTTGCGCTATAAAAACGCTATAAAACCGCAAATAATCTGCATACATTAAGCATCCCATCATTTATAATGGAATCCGCAATTTCTGTGCACATGATGTGCATTTTTCCGCATGAAAAACGCATTGCGGAAAAATTATGAACCTGTTCATTAATTTTGTGGTTTTTTTCGCGTATTTCCCACTGTCTCATGCATTGGGAAATGTCCGGGAAAAAACGCGCAAAAAAACATGCAAAAACCGCGTCAAAACCGCGCAAAAAAAAAAAACGCAAAAAAACCGCATGCGGATTTCATGCGAAAATCTGGCAGAAATGTCCGGATTTCCACAGGAATTTTCTGCATGAATTCCTGAACGTGTGCAGATAGCCTTAAAGTCAATGGGTCCGTGTAAAACACGTATCGCACACGGACGTTGTTCGTGTGCAGTCCGTGTGCCGTGCAGGAGACAGCGCTCCAGTAAGCGCTGTCCCCCCACATGTTGCTGAAACCGCGATTCGTATCTTTTGTGCAGCAGCGTTTGCTGCAGAGAAGATATGAATAATCCATTTTTTTGTGGTTTTTCGTGTATAAAATAAAGGTCCATGTCCCCACCCCCTGTGCGCCCCCCCGCTGTTCTGAAAATACTCACCCAGCTCCCTCGTTGGCTGTCGCTGCTTCCTCTCCTGGCCGCACCTTCTACTGTATGCGGTCACGTGGGGCCGCCGATTACAGTCATGAATATGCGGCTCCACCTCCCATAGGGGTGGAGCCGAATATTCATTACTGTAAATGAGCAGCCCCACGTGACCGCTCATACAGTACAAGGTGCGGCCAGGACAGGAAGCAGCGAGGGAGCCGGGAGCTGGGTGAGTATTTTAATCACAGCAGGGGTGGGGTGGCGCACAGGGGGTGGGAGGGGCTTGGGGACCTGGATCTGGATTTTACACACTATTATTCATATCTTCTCTACAGGGAAGATATGAATGGGGCTTCAGCACGATGCAGGGGACAGCGCTAAACTTTAGCGCTGTCTCCGGCACGGTGCGTGTGGAACCCAGTGGGCACACGGGCGGCACACGTGTGCCGCACGTGTGCCACAGAAACGCACCGGCACACAGACACAGATAATTCCGGTACAGATTTTTCCGGTACCGGAATTATCTGGACGTGTGAGACTGCCCTTACTATTCGTATACATTTTTTCATTCAATAGAATACTTTAGTAGATTTTATTAATCTGTTCTATCACAAGGATATGATCATATAGAAAGTGTAAGATCTGCAGGGACATTTTTTACCTTAATCTATCCATTTCCACCACCTATTAATTAAAATTAAGTCTAGTTTTCAGAGGAGGTGGACAGAAAGATAGCAAAATCCACACAACAAAGTCCTATTCATGCGCCCATGGCCTGGCTCGGCTCCAAGCCTGGTTTCTGCAGAAGCCTTCTAGAGTTAAAACTCAAAGGTCCTTTATGTAAGAGCAATGTGAAGCCTTCACAGTAAACCTGAGCATTGCTTTATGAAGTGCCTCCCTGATACACAACCCAAAAGAGATGCTGGACATTTGCCTTTTAGCAAGAAATTCAATGGCTCTATGTCCATGGAAACAAACCAGGCTGTGTGTAGACTATCGTCACAACATTTTCTAGCAGATCACATGCCACAGGGTTTTTATAGTGTGGGGTTACCCATTTATATCTACCGGTAATTCTATCCATAACCTTAACGCGTAGGGTCACTTTTTGACTCCCCATAAAACATCCCTGACCTAAAAGCTATTGCTCTTCTGCTGTACAGGTCACGGAAATCCTAAGAACATCCAGAAATTAATGGCTATTTATTTTTGAGATCTTATAGACAGAATTTTCTCATTAAAACTGAAGGAAGTGCCCATAGCCGGGATTTCTCTCCCAACTGCCCCATACACAAACATATGGCTCAGACAACGGTTCATGTGTTTTCAGTGAGGAGAGGGGCCAAACCAGCAGATTACCACCTCTGCACACTAAAGTTATTGGGTGTCCCAATTTGAACCGTCCTCCTTTCAAATATGAGGCCCCATAAACTTAAGATGGTTGCCGGTCTCATCAACATATGAGTGTTGGAATAACTTTAATGTAATATGTATGGGACTCTACCACCCAAAACAATTAGTAAATTATTGAAACAGTAATTCCTTAATATTAAGTTATTGGGTCAACCTCACGTTACTGGTGGCAGCAGCACTCTACCTCTACTGGAGGGCTGCCTTAGAAAGTGTGGACTAAGGACATTTCCTCAAATAAGACTTTTTTTCTTTCAAATTTTCTTACATGATGACTGTGGGCAGGGTCGGCTTTAGGTTTTTGTGGGCCCCGGGTGAAAGAGTCTCAGTGGGCCCCTTTAACACATACCATAATACATGATGCACAGATACAGCAGAGAAATATAGATGTAGTGCAATGCCAAAGACTTCACTTACTTCTTACATTACATGAGTGATATCTATTGCACATTCTACAATAGCTCAAAAACCGGATAGTATAGCCCTCCATACAGTATTATGGGTACCACATAGTCCTCCACACAGACTAATGTGCCCTATATGTTGCTCAATACAGAATAATGAGCCCCATATATTGCGCCATACAGACTAATGTGCCCCATATAATGCTCCATACAGAATAATGAGCCCCATTTATTGCTCCATACTGAATAATGACCCCATATATTGCTTCATACAGACTAATGTGCCCCATATAATGCTCCATACAGACTAATGTGCCCCATATATTGCTCCATACAGACTAATGTGCCCCATATATTTCTCCATACAAAATAATGAGCCCCATATAATGCTCCATACAGAATAATGAGCTCCATATAATGCTCCATACAGAATAATGAGCCCCATATAGTGCTCCACACAGAACAATGAGCCCCATATAATGCTCCATACAGAATAATGAGCCCCATATAGTGCTCCACACAGAACAATGAGCTCCATATATTGCTCCATACAGTATTATGTGCACCACATAGTTCTCCATACAGAATAATTGGATAGGAAAGTATTGCAAGTATCGGAACCCAAGCAAGTGGAGGGCTCACTCACCGGCGCTGTTACAGGGTCCCCATAGTGCGCCGGTGTCCCCCCCACCTGCTTAGGGCCCTGGCATGCCAGGTGATGATGACGGCCATGACCGTGGGGTGGGAATATAAGTGGTTGCCTTAAGTGCAAAATCTTAGGGGTACAAAATTTTAAAAGTAAGTAACACTTTCTCTTTTTTTTTTTACTATGGAAATTTTACAAATAAATTGGCCAAAAATACAAGGAAGTGCACATGTTCTGAAGTTCTGGTCAGGTGCCCCTACTGTCTAGAAGAGCGCAACTTTGAATTGTATCGACATTGAGGTAACAGATATGGTTGGATCCATTGATCTCCATTCAGTAGGTCGCTTTAGACCTGTGACCTTCAAGAAGTCAGCATTCAGGCATAGATGAAACAAGTGTGTCACTGCATTGTGACGTCCGTGCGGCCCACTCTGCAGTAGTACACCTTAGTAGATCAGATTAGGAGTATACATTTTTATTTTTTATGGCGGTTACACAAAAGTTATAATTAATATTTTTGGAGGTGTCATTACTTTTGAAGGAGTCACTAGGGGATACTATTTGTCTTAAGGGACACTTGGGGCATTATTTATTTTAAGGGAGGACTGAGAGGACAATTCAACCTAGATTATCTCAGTTTGTCAGAGGTTTACAATAAGGTGCTAGAAGTGACATATAAGAAGTACAAAGCAAATGATCCTTAACTATGAAACTCAGAGTAAAAGTCTACATACTATGACCTTCCCCTGGTGACATGGATTGTCTGAGTTAACAATTCCCTTTAATCTAACCAATACAAATAATACAAAGTACCAGCTCATTACACAGTATATGCACTCATCTATCTAGGAAACCAAGACAATGTATCTAGCAAACAAATACAAAACCTAGAGCACACAGAGTAGTGGAAGTTCACAATATCCTGGATTTTATGTCTACATTTTTATGAACACAATTAGAAGAGCTGAAACCTTATATTGTTAACAGGACCATGATTATTAGTTAACTAGATGGTGGCCAGATTCTAGCGCATCGGGTATTCTAGAATATGTATGTATATAGCAGCCACATAGTATATAGCACAGACCATGACATATTCTTGAATACCTGTTGAGTTATTACAGGCCACGCGGTATATAACAGTGGCCACGCAGTATATAACACAGCCCAAACAGTATATGACACAGCCCACGCAGTATATAACACTGGCCACGTAGTATATAGCAGCCATGTAGTATATAACGCAGCCCACACAGTATATAACACTGCCCACGTAGTATATAGCAGCCATGTAGTATATAACGCAGCCCACACAGTATATAACACTGCCCACATAGTATATAACACTGGCCACGTAGTATATAGCAGCCATGCAGTATATAACGCAGCCCACACAGTATAGAACACTGCCCACGTAGTATATAGCAGCCATGTAGTATATAACGCAGCCCACACAGTATATAACACTGCCCACGTAGTATATCGCAGCCATGCAGTATATAACGCAGCCCATGCAGTATATAACACTGCCCACATAGTATATAGCAGCCATGTAGTATATAACGCAGCCCACGCAGTATATAACATTGCCCACATAGTATATAACACTGCCCACATAGTACATAGCAGCCATGTAGTATATAACGCAGCCCATGCAGTATGTAACACAGCCCACGTAGTATATAGCAATGTGGGAACTATATGCGTGGTTAAAAAAGACTTAAAATAAAAAATAAACATATACTCACCCTCCGAAGGCCTCTTGTTGTCCTGTCGCCTGTGTGCGGTGCACGCGGCAGCTTCCGGTCCCAGGGTTGGTAGTATGATCACAGGACGTGTGATGACGTCGCGGTCATATGACCGTGACGTCATGGCAGGTCCTTCTTGCATAGCATCCTTGGCACCGGAGCCTGCCGCTTGCACTGCCGAGGACAGCGCGCACGTCAGAGGGTGAGAATAAACTTTTTTTATTATTATTATTATTTGTAACATTAGATCTTTTTACTGATGCTGCATATACAGCATCAATAGTAAAAAGTTGGTCACACAGGGTTAATAGCTGTGTTAATGGAGTGCATTACACCGCGGTATAACGCGGTCCATTAACGCTGCCATTAACCCTATGTGAGGGCTGACTGGAGGGGAGTATGGAGCGGGCACTGACTGCGGGGAGGAAGGAGCGGCCATTTTGCCGCCGGACTGTGCCCGTCGCTGATTGGTCGTGGCAATGGTCGTGGGCGTTTTGCCACGACCAATGAGCAACTTGGATTTCCATGACAGACAGAGGCCGCGACCAATGAATATCCGTGACAGACAGACAGACGGAAGTGACACTTAGACAATTATATAGTAGATTCTTAGACCATGCGCCAATGATTTACTTTTAGCACGGACGCTGGAACACTTCTAAACCTACTCAATGATTGTGTCTGAAAGTTTACATTACATCAATAGAGGCAAAAAGAGCCTCTTGTCCATCCAGGATAATAGTAATATTACTGCCCAATGCAAATACATTGGCTTGGAAATAAACTGTGTGGGAAACTACTGAATGTTTCAGTTGTGCCTGAGTGCTTGATACTTCAAGATTTTCTAAACGTGCAGCCACCTGATTACGATGATAATTTATTCAGTATAATAATTATACCTCAGATATCACCTGCACAACTTAAAGGGAATCTGTCAGCAGGTTTTTGCTATCTCATCTAAGAGCAGCATAATGAAGGAAAAGAGAAGCTGAATCCAAGGATGTATCACTTAGTTTAATAGGTGCAGTCATTCTGACACAATCAGAGTTTTTAGATCTAACAATGAAGCAGAGCTGAGAAAGCTAACTCCACCCACACCAGGCTCTACATGTACAATGTCCATAGACTGTAAGCTGCCTGTCACAGGAAGGGGCGGAGTCAGACTAGCATGCAGATGCTGCTGTGTCCAGCAATGATAAGCTCCTGGTGCTAAAACAATCATTGCAAGCAAACAAAACTTCCAAATTTGATAAGAGAGGCATCACTGAAATCTGAGCTTTAACAGCTACCTCATGCTGCCTTCAAATTACACAGCAAAAATCTGCTGACAGATTCCATTTAAGTCACCCAAATGGACTTTTGAACTAATTAAGTCAACAGAGGTGTTACCTGACTGTTAGGTTATGTTCCCTCAATGAGCTTTTGGTGCATTTCGTTGCTGTGTATTTTTGCTGTGTCTAAAAAGTAACATTTTACAGTTCCAGTAAAGTGGATGGGATTCATAGAAATCTCATGCCCAGTGTGCTTTTTTTTTTACTCAGTGTAACCAGACCTATATACCCAAAATGTTAGACCAAACAATATCTGAGGCGTACCTCCAGAAGTAGCATATATCCAAATTAGAAGGGAAGTAACAGACCAAGAAGATAATAAAATATAATAAATTTTATTAAATATGATTAAAAGACAAAAATGCAATTCATATGTAAACGTATACAGAACAAGGGGAAACACGGCAAAATGGACCCAAGGCAATTCACAAAATGTAAATAAATGTAAAGAAGTAGATCACTAAATACATATGCACCAGCAGGCTCTGGATAACAAAGCATGAATGACCACGGATGAAATACAACAATGGCTCATATAAAAAGTCCCAACACACTGTGTAGATAGTCAAAAAAAGGCCACAAGTGTCTGTGGATGACAAATAGAGGTAGATGTGTCTTAATTAAAGACTACTATGATGTACTAGACGAGGGGCCATGTAGTTATACCCATATATGGTACTAGTGTAAATAAGAAGTATAGGACTGTGTCAGCTATCCGGTAACCACATAGGTCCGGAATAAAGTGTCAGTGCATAGTGCAAATAACGCAGAAGGCAATATCAATCCATATGGGAGCCATACTAAAAAGATCATAAGTAAGGTATCAGCGCTGCATGCATACCTGCTGGTGAGGGGATTTGCCGTGGGACAGGATAACCCCGACGCGCGTTTCGCAACATGGCTTCTTCCAGGGGGTCGTGATGGTATGTGGGACACAGTGCGGTCTTATAGAGTGCGGCGGTTGTTATGGCGCTGGCGTCCATCAGTCACAGAACAGGAAGTGGCGGGTCCGGCGTCCCACGTGATCAAGTCCCGCCTGTTGTGAATTCTGTGGCTGAGTTCACTTCTGTGGTCACAAGTGGTATTGCAGTCTCTGGGCTTCCTCCCTCAGGTGTTTTGGTGAGCTCGTTGGCTGCCTTGCTATTTAGCTCCACCTGAGTCTGTCTTCCTTGCTCCTTGTCAATGTTCCAGTGTTGGATCTGAGCTACTGCATCTTTCCTTGGGCCTGCTGCTCTGCTAGATAAGTGCTTCTAGTTTGTTTTCTGTTTTTTCTGTCCAGCTTGCTATTAACTTTTGCTGGAAGCTCTGAGAAGCAAAGGGGTGCACCGCCGTGCTGTTAGTTCGGCACGGTGGGTCTTTTGCCCCTTTGCGTGGTTTTCGTTTTAGGGTTTTTTGTAGACTGCATAGTTCTCTTTGCTATCCTCGCTCTGTCTAGAATATCGGGCCTCACTTTGCTGAATCTATTTCATTCCTACGTTTGTCTTTTCATCTTGCTAACAGTCATTATATGTGGGGGGCTGCCTATTCCTTTGGGGTATTTCTCTGAGGTAAGTCAGGCTTGTATTTCTATCTTCAGGCTAGTCAGCTCCTCAGGCAGTGCCGAGTTGCATAGGTAGTTATAGGCGCAATCCACTGCTGCTTATAGTTGTGTGAGGATAGATCAGGTACTGCAGTCTACAGAGATTCCACGTCTCAGAGCTTGTCCTATTGTTTTTGGTTATTGCCAGATCTCTGTATGTGCGCTGATTACTGCACGCTGTGTTGCCTGATTGCCAGCCATAACAGTACAAGGAGCCACACCAATGATTCCCAATAGAGGGAAAAAAGAAATCCTGACATCATTTTTTTTTCTTAGCTCTGTCTTCAGTCTTTTTTTTCCCCTAGACATTAGAGTGCTTCAGGACACAGCTGTGGACATGGATATTCAGGCTCTGTGCTCCTCAATGGATAATCTCGTTGTAAATGTACAAAAGATTCAAGATACTATTGATCAGAAATCGATGCTAGAACCAAGAATTCCGATTCCTGATTTGTTTTTTGGTGACAGAACTAAGTTCCTGAGCTTCAGAAATAATTGTAAGCTATTTTTGGCCTTGAAACCTCATTCTTCTGGTAATCCTATTCAACAGGTTTTGATTATTATTTCTTTTTTGCGCGGCGACCCACAGGACTGGGCGTTTTCTCTTGCGCCAGGAGACCCTGCATTGAGTAGTGTCGATGCGTTTTTCCTGGCGCTCGGATTGCTTTACGATGAGCCTAATTCAGTGGATCAGGCTGAGAAAAATCTGCTGGCTTTATGCCAGGGTCAGGATGATATAGAAGTATATTGTCAGAAATTTAGAAAGTGGTCAGTACTCACTCTGTGGAATGAATCTGCACTAGCGGCTTTGTTCAGAAAGGGTCTCTCTGAAGCTCTTAAGGATGTAATGGTGGGATTTCCTATGCCTGCTGGTTTGAATGAGTCCATGTCCTTGGCCATTCAGATCGGTCGTCGCTTGCGCGAGCGTAAATCTGTGCACCATCTGGCGGTATTGTCTGAGAGTAAACCTGAGCCTATGCAGTGCGACAGGACTATGACTAAAGTAGAACGGCAAGAACACAGACGTCTGAACAGACTGTGTTTCTATTGTGGTGATTCTACTCATGCTATTTCTAATTGTCCTAAACGCACTAGGCGGTTCGATAGCTCTGCCGTTATTGGTACTGTACAGTCCAAATTCCTTTTGTCCATTACCTTAATGTGCTCTTTGTCATCGTATTCTGTCATGGCGTTTGTGGATTCAGGCGCTGCCCTGAATCTGATGGATTTGGATTATGCTAAACGTTGTGGATTTTTCTTGGAGCCTTTGCGGTGTCCTATTCCGTTGAGAGGAATTGATGCTACACCTTTGGCCAAGAATAAGCCTCAGTACTGGGCCCAGCTGACCATGTGCATGGCTCCTGCACATCAGGAAGTTATTCGCTTTCTGGTACTGCATAATTTGCATGATGTGGTCGTGTTGGGGTTGCCATGGCTACAAACCCATAATCCAGTATTGGATTGGAACTCTATGTCGGTAACCAGCTGGGGTTGTCAGGGAGTACATGGTGATGTTCCATTTTTGTCTATTTCGTCATCCATTCCTTCTGACATCCCAGAGTTCTTGTCGGACTTTCAGGATGTATTTGAAGAGTCCAAGTCTGATGCCCTACCTCCGCATAGGAATTGTGATTGTGCTATCGATTTGATTCCTGGTAGTAAATTCCCTAAGGGTCGTTTATTTAATTTGTCCGTACCTGAACACACCGCTATGCGCAGTTATGTGAAGGAGTCCCTGGAGAAGGGACATATTCGCCCATCGTCGTCACCATTGGGAGCAGGGTTCTTTTTTGTAGCCAAGAAGGATGGTTCGCTAAGACCGTGTATTGATTACCGCCTTCTTAATAAGATCACTGTTAAGTTTCAGTATCCCTTGCCATTGATTTCTGACTTGTTTGCTCGGATTAAGGGGGCTAGTTGGTTCACCAAGATAGATCTTCGTGGTGCGTATAATCTGGTGAGAATCAGGCAAGGAGATGAATGGAAAACGGCATTTAATACGCCCGAGGGTCATTTTGAGTATCTGGTGATGCCGTTCGGACTTGCCAATGCTCCATCTGTTTTTCAGTCTTTTATGCATGACATTTTCCGTGAGTATCTGGATAAATTCTTGATTGTTTACTTGGATGACATTTTGATCTTCTCAGATGATTGGGAGTCTCATGTGAAGCAAGTCAGAATGGTTTTCCAGGTACTGCGTGCTAATTCCTTGTTCGTGAAGGGATCAAAGTGTCTCTTCGGTGTGCAGAAAGTTTCATTTTTGGGGTTCATCTTTTCCCCTTCTACTATCGAGATGGATCCGGTTAAGGTTCAGGCCATCCAGGATTGGACTCAGCCGACATCTCTAAAAAGTCTGCAGAAATTCCTGGGCTTTGCTAATTTTTATCGTCGCTTCATCTGTAATTTTTCTAGCATTGCCAGACCATTGACCGATTTGACCAAGAAGGGTGCTGATTTGGTTAATTGGTCTTCTGCTGCCGTGGAAGCTTTTCAGGAGTTGAAGCGTCGTTTTTGCTGTGCCCCTGTGTTGTGTCAACCTGATGTTTCTCTTCCGTTCCAGGTCGAGGTTGATGCTTCTGAGATTGGTGCAGGGGCGGTTTTGTCACAGAGAGGTTCTGGTTGCTCAGTGTTCAAACCATGTGCTTTCTTTTCCAGGAAATTTTCTGCTGCTGAGCGTAATTATGATGTGGGCAACCGAGAGTTGCTGGCCATGAAGTGGGCATTCGAGGAGTGGCGTCATTGGCTGGAGGGTGCTAAGCATCGCGTGGTGGTTTTGACTGATCATAAGAACCTTACTTATCTTGAGTCTGCCAAGCGCTTGAATCCTAGACAGGCCCGTTGGTCGTTATTTTTTGCTCGTTTTGATTTTGTGGTTTCATACCTTCCGGGCTCTAAAAATGTGAAGGCGGATGCTCTGTCTAGGAGTTTTGTGCCCGACTCTCCGGGGTTATCTGAGCCGGCGAGTATCCTCAAGGAAGGAGTCATTGTGTCTGCCATCTCCCCTGATTTGCGGAGAGTGTTGCAGAAATTTCAGGCTAATAAACCTGATCGTTGTCCGGCCGAGAAACTGTTCGTCCCTGATAGGTGGACTAGTAAAGTTATCTCTGAACTTCATTGTTCGGTGCTGGCCGGTCATCCAGGAATCTTTGGTACCAGGGAGTTGGTTGCTAGATCCTTCTGGTGGCCATCTCTGTCACGGGATGTGCGTGCTTTTGTGCAGTCCTGTGGCATTTGTGCTAGGGCTAAGCCCTGCTGTTCACGTGCCAGTGAGTTGCTTTTGCCCTTGCCGGTCCCGAAGAGGCCTTGGACACATATTTCGATGGATTTCATTTCTGACCTTCCCGTTTCTCAAAAAATGTCGGTCATTTGGGTGGTCTGTGATCGCTTTTCTAAAATGGTCCATCTGGTGCCCTTGGTTAAATTGCCTTCCTCCTCTGATTTGGTGCCTTTGTTCTTCCAGCATGTGGTTCGTTTACATGGCATTCCTGAGAATATTGTTTCTGACAGAGGTTCCCAGTTTGTCTCGAGGTTCTGGCGAGCCTTTTGTGGTAGCATGGGCATTGACCTATCTTTCTCCTCGGCCTTCCATCCTCAGACTAATGGCCAGACCGAACGAACCAATCAGACCTTGGAAACATATCTGAGATGTTTTGTTTCCGCTGACCAGGATGATTGGGTGTCATTTTTGCCGTTGGCTGAGTTCGCCCTTAATAATCGGGCCAGCTCGGCTACCTTGGTCTCTCCATTTTTCTGCAATTCTGGGTTCCATCCTCGTTTCTCTTCAGGACAGGTTGAGTCTTCGGACTGTCCTGGTGTGGATTCTGTGGTGGACAGGTTGCAGCAGATCTGGACTCAGGTGGTGGACAATTTGACCTTGTCCCAGGAGAAGGCTCAGCTTTTCGCTAATCGCAGACGCCGTGTGGGACCCCGACTTCGTGTTGGGGATCTGGTTTGGTTATCTTCTCGTCATATTCCTATGAAGGTTTCCTCTCCTAAATTTAAACCTCGTTTTATTGGTCCGTATAGGATTTCTGAGATTCTCAATCCGGTGTCTTTTCGTCTGACCCTCCCAGACTCCTTTTCCATACATAATGTATTCCATAGGTCGTTGTTGAGGAGATACGTGGCACCTATGGTTCCATCTGTGGAGCCTCCTGCCCCTGTTTTGGTGGAGGGGGAATTGGAGTATATTGTGGAGAAGATTTTGGATTCTCGTGTCTCTAGACGGAAACTCCAGTATCTGGTCAAATGGAAGGGTTATGCTCAGGAAGATAATTCCTGGGTTTTTGCCTCTGATGTCCATGCCCCAGATCTTGTTCGTGCCTTTCATGTGGCTCATCCTGGTCGGCCTGGGGGTTCTGGTGAGGGTTCGGTGACCCCTCCTCAAGGGGGGGGTACTGTTGTGAATTCTGTGGCTGAGTTCACTTCTGTGGTCACAAGTGGTATTGCAGTCTCTGGGCTTCCTCCCTCAGGTGTTTTGGTGAGCTCGTTGGCTGCCTTGCTATTTAGCTCCACCTGAGTCTGTCTTCCTTGCTCCTTGTCAATGTTCCAGTGTTGGATCTGAGCTACTGCATCTTTCCTTGGGCCTGCTGCTCTGCTAGATAAGTGCTTCTAGTTTGTTTTCTGTTTTTTCTGTCCAGCTTGCTATTAACTTTTGCTGGAAGCTCTGAGAAGCAAAGGGGTGCACCGCCGTGCTGTTAGTTCGGCACGGTGGGTCTTTTTGCCCCTTTGCGTGGTTTTCGTTTTAGGGTTTTTTGTAGACTGCATAGTTCTCTTTGCTATCCTCGCTCTGTCTAGAATATCGGGCCTCACTTTGCTGAATCTATTTCATTCCTACGTTTGTCTTTTCATCTTGCTAACAGTCATTATATGTGGGGGGCTGCCTATTCCTTTGGGGTATTTCTCTGAGGTAAGTCAGGCTTGTATTTCTATCTTCAGGCTAGTCAGCTCCTCAGGCAGTGCCGAGTTGCATAGGTAGTTATAGGCGCAATCCACTGCTGCTTATAGTTGTGTGAGGATAGATCAGGTACTGCAGTCTACAGAGATTCCACGTCTCAGAGCTTGTCCTATTGTTTTTGGTTATTGCCAGATCTCTGTATGTGCGCTGATTACTGCACGCTGTGTTGCCTGATTGCCAGCCATAACACCCGCCCAACTCCAACGCGTCAGAGAGGTGGGGAACAAGAAGACGCTAAGGGACACGTTGCCATGGCAACCCGAGGAGGCCGATAGACACGAGCGCACTACGCAGCACCCACAGAGCACCAATGAAAGGCTGCAGATAAGTGTGGGAGAATACCGGAAGTATGGAGGCTGAATGAATGCAGGGAGGTGGCCAAATACTGAAAGGAATGTGTATACAATGAAAAGCTGCAAATGAGTCTGATGAGATACCGGAGGTGTAAGACCTAAATGAATGCAGGGAGGTAACCAGATACTGAAAGGAGTGTGTGCTCAAAGTGAAATAAGGGAAAGGGGTATGTGCCAGATTGGACATGACTGGCAGATATGCAAAGGAGGGTGTACTAAGTGAAAAAAGAGAAGGCAACACTATGATTAGTACCAAGGGTGAAGGGGAGTGGAATGCTAATATGCATGTAAGGTGCAAAACTATGTGTAAAATACACATAGGGTTAAAGTGTTAACAGTAATATAGGATATACAATATCTTTCCCTTATTTCACTTTGAGCACACACTCCTTTCAGTATCTGGTTACCTCTCTGCATTCATTTAGGTCTTACACCTCCGGTATCTCATCAGACTCATTTGCAGCTTTTCATTGTATACACATTCCTTTCAGTATTTGGCCACCTCCCTGCATTCATTCAGCCTCCATACTTCCGGTATTCCCCCACACTTATCTGCAGCCTTTCATTGGTGCTCTGTGGGTGCTGCGTAGTGCGCTCGTGTCTATCGGCCTCCTCGGGTTGCCGTGGCAACGTGTCCCTTAGCGTCTTCTTGTTCCCCACCTCTCTGACGCGTTGGAGTTGGGCGGGACTTGATCACGTGGGACGCCGGACCCGCCGCTTCCTGTTCTGTGACTGATGGACGCCAGCGCCATAACAACCGCCGCACTCTATAAGACCGCACTGTGTCCCACATACCATCACGACCCCCTGGAAGAAGCCACGTTGCGAAACGCGCGTCGGGGTTATCCTGTCCCACGGCAAATCCCCTCACCAGCAGGTATGCATGCAGCGCTGATACCTTACTTATGATCTTTTTAGTATGGCTCCCATATGGATTGATATTGCCTTCTGCGTTATTTGCACTATGCACTGACACTTTATTCCGGACCTATGTGGTTACCGGATAGCTGACACAGTCCTATACTTCTTATTTACACTAGTACCATATATGGGTATAACTACATGGCCCCTCGTCTAGTACATCATAGTAGTCTTTAATTAAGACACATCTACCTCTATTTGTCATCCACAGACACTTGTGGCCTTTTTTTGACTATCTACACAGTGTGTTGGGACTTTTTATATGAGCCATTGTTGTATTTCATCCGTGGTCATTCATGCTTTGTTATCCAGAGCCTGCTGGTGCATATGTATTTAGTGATCTACTTCTTTACATTTATTTACATTTTGTGAATTGCCTTAGGTCCATTTTGCCGTGTTTCCCCTTGTTCTGTATACATTTACATATGAATTGCATTTTTGTCTTTTAATCATATTTAATAAAATTTCTTATATTTTATTATCTTCTTGGTCTGTTACTTCCCTTGTAATGTGTAACCAGACCTGCAGCATGTGTTTCAAATGTCAATTTATTTTGAGAGTACTCAATAATAATAAAATAATAATAATAAATAAATAAAACGTACATGCGGTTTTAGGGTGTTTCGCATCAAAAACGCATGCGATCTGCACTTAACTACCGTATATCAATAAAGTTGTGTCAAAGCCAAATAATAACAGGAAGTATCAAAAACCGAGCGTGACATATGAACAAGAGACAAAAACCTTAAGCAAAAAATGTGAGAAATGCACGTTAAAAAACAATGAGAAACCGTAAGTAGCATAATTTAAATAATAGGTGCAGAAATTCTGCAGCATCAAAAGCTCATTGTGTGAATGTAGCCTTATTGTGGTAAGAGAATAACTATAACTATAGGTTTAACCCCATACTATCCTAGGACTGTGCAAAAATTACAGTTACCGTAAGTTGAAATGCCAGTTTTGGAGCCCAGTAAGCTGCAGAGCTGTCAAGATTTTACTGAATGAATGAATGAATGAATGAATGAATGAATGAATGAACGCTTATGGGAAGCTAATTTGTGTAGCTTAAAAAAAAAATTGTGACCGAGTTCACCATAACGCACAGGCATTAGTCCTTTATTTCACTACATCCTAGTGACAACTCATGAACGATATCATAAAATGCTCCTTGCAGTTGTCAGCATTGTTGGATGTGCACTCGCGAATATGGACTTGGCTCATAATCTAGCAGGCTTTCCATTAAATTCACAGTAGAGAAACATTTCTTTGCTGTTAGCATGTTGATTTTAGTAAAATATATATGGTGTTGGCCAATCAGTAGATGAACATACAGAAGCCTCAACTACCTTTATTCTAAACTAGATGGCAGCCCGATTCTAAAGAATCGGGAGTCTAGAATCCATATATACTTTATTTATTCAAATGTAAGAATAATACAATTAATAAATAATAGTAAGAAAGAACAAAAATAATAGGCAGTATATGGAGAAAACACCAAACAAAAGTTCAAAATTGGTGTGACTTCACAACTAAATATATATAGTTTTGGTAAATGGTATTATCATTTTTTTGACGAAATTCGGCAGGAGCTTGAAGAGCAACGTCACTGGGCCCGCCTCCACGCAGTAGAAACTTGCTGTGAGGTAAAAATTCAAAAATCACACCAAAATGGCGGGCGGAGTGTGTCACAGTACGGCACGTTTCTGATTGGTCGCTTGCAGCAGGCGGCAACCAATCAGACACTGGACACTGTTGACGTCACTTATCTCCGGACATTAGCTCCGGACATTAGCTCCGGACATTAGCTCCGGACAAAGCCACGGAAGTTGGCACAAATTGCAGGAAGTAGTATTCTAGGCAATTATATATTAGATTTGGGAAATCCAATAAATTGGTAATTGTGACAACTGAACCCAATCAGAACAATTCTCTGAAGTGCAGCCGTCCTGAATTATCGTACAATAGTTTCACATTGATATTATGTTATTTTTTATTTCCCCAGTAATTGATTTATAATTCACGTTTCATCATTATGTTCTATCTCGATAAAGGCATTACGTGATACTATCAGAAACGTTTCACACCTACAAGATAAGACTTTGATTTCATGGGGTTTCCATTAGTCCAAAGTAAAAAAAAAAACAAAACAACAAGCTGCTTCCTATTACGTACAGATTGACTGCAGCACTGAAATAAAGCAATTTGTGAAGCACGTGCCTCAATATCCGCTCCAAAATGTTAATAATTTGGAAACCAAATCCATGTGTACAGACAAGTCTGTAGGAAATGGCGTTATGTACATCTGTTCTGCAGATACACTAGAATCTTGGGGAAAAAAATTAGGAAACTAGATTTTCATTGTAATTGTAATTATTCATTAAAAAAAATAAAAAGTTGTTCAGTCTCCTTAGAGAACATTTTTGAAGGAGCATTGGTAGGTGCAGCTCCGTAGTACGGCACAGACATTACCGCTCTATGTACAGTCCACTACCGGAGCCATAAACTCAACTCTTCTGTGACTTCCCACCAGATAGGACTGTAGGATCTTCTGGTCTCTAAGACCTTAATAACTGTTAAGGTACCGTCACACTCAGCGACGCTGCAGCGATATAGACAACGAGCCGACCTAAACTAGATCGCTGGAGCGTCGCTGTTTTGGTCGCTGTAGAGACGTCAAACACAGCAACTCCAGAACGATGCAGGAGTGATCCAGTGACGTAACGGCGACTCACTTCCCATTCTCGCTGGTTGTTAGCTCCATGTCAAACAGCCGGAGTGTACCGATCCGACACACATCTAGGGGCCCTGTGCTCGTTGCTGGCGTCGTTGCTTTTGATGTCAAACATGACGATACATGCTGACCTGGCAACGAAATAAAGTTCTGGACTTCTAGCTCCGACCAGCGATGGCACAGTGGGATCCAGATCGCTGCTGCATGTCAAACACAACGAGATCGCTATCCAGGACGCTGCAACGTCACAGATTGTTGTCGTTCTCGTTGCAAAGTTGCTGAGTGTGACGGTACCTTAAGAGTCCCTTGGGGTCATCCCCATATCTCACCAGCCCAAACACTTTTAGAAGAAATCCTGTTGGGGGTGTGAGGTCCAGGAGCCTCCCAATTGCTGTTATTCCGACCTCAGCCCCGGATTGCCGCTCTTTGACTTGTCGTTAAGGGTTGAGTTGGGCCCTTTTGCCTGCCCACACGATCACATTTCCCACCACTACCTCCTGGTCTAACCTCCACATTACTACCCCCAATGACAGCACCATGGAGCAACAATGCCCCTTATCAGTGTCAGGGTTTGCCTGGGTCTTTACTGGTGATGGCTTCTATATTCTTCCCAAGTGAAAGTCAAAACTCTTCATTCTAGGAAATCAAAGATGTTTGGCAATGACCCGATACCCGATTCACAGCAGCTAAGCAAATACAACAGGAACAAGGAAAACAAGCAAAGTAGATTGGCAAATAAACCTCTTGTCTTGACAATACTCAAGTAGTTCTCAGCATTTGTCTAGTATGAGGCAGTGCGGTCATTGGGTAAAACCACAATATGTATTGTTTGTAGAAATTTGGCAGCGTCCCTTGCAATCGGTGGTGCATTTCTATCAATTCAATCTCCTGGCAGGGAGCAGTGGGAAAGACATTTCCTCCAACTGATAGGGTGCAGGGGTGGACACAGACTGAAGATGTGCTTTGTGAAAGTACAATAAATGGGCCCCTTTTCAGTCCAAAAGTGCATCATAGTACACCATTTATTTAAATGCTGGGATAGAAGCTGCGTGCTGCTTTGGAGGTGGTAGTCGACCCCTTTACCTCTTGGGCCCCGTGCGACTGTACTGGTGGAGCATCTCATTTGTATTTTTGAATAAAGCAACAGATTTGGACACTAAAGGTATGACTTCCATTAGGGCACGTACCCCACAAGGTGCTGCGCTCGGTTTGAACAGTCATTTTATGCTGACAAACTGAGCATTAATTGTTGAATTTTATTCATTATTGCATCTAGATATATATGCATCGCTATCTCCTGACTACTACATAGACTTCGTTCTGCACATTTACAGTATCTCACAAAAGTGAGTACACCCCTCACATTTTGGAAAATATTTTACTATATCTTTTCTTTATTCTTTATTAATATGGGCATACAGGTAATACTGTAGGACTAGTGTAACATTTCTATCTGCATGCCTCATAATAATCGTCTTGATGCTGAGAAATGTTATATTCTGTAATGATTTCTTCCAGGCACCGCACACCCCAGAGATCCCTGCCTCCTGTCTTCATTGTAATACTACCCCCCTCCCATGCACGTCAGTTATGGCTTCGGATTCCCGCACCTGCGCCCTGCACTCCCCCTCAGAAATACATACCTCATCCTCCATTCTGTGTTGCGGCATTCAGGGATCTTCTGCGCAGGCGAGTCTCTGTGACCTCCGGTGTGCGCACCGATAATATGTTCTTCCCACTGCCTCCCTGCCCATCATCACTAGGCACCATGTGTACATAGCGATGACTATGTATGGAGGGAGGGTGAAGAGCGGAAGTCTCCATCGCCTGCGCAGAAGATCCCTGAATGCAGTGCCCATAGAAGGGAGGATGAGGTATGTATTCCTGAGGGAGTGCAGGGCGCAGGTGCGGGATTCCGGGGCCGTAACTGACGCTGATGGGAGGGGTAATATTACAATGAAGACAGGAGGCAGGAATTGCTTCCAGGCACCGCATGGCCCAGAGGCTGGAAGAAACATTAGCATACAGACAGAATATAACATTTCTTAGCAACAAGACAATTAATATGAGGCCTACAGGTAAGACTAGTGTCACAATTCTATTACCTGTATGCCCATATTAATAGGTCTTATACCCGTACATCCCAGGGGTGACAGATTCCCTTTAACCACAAAGATATATACATAAACCTATATATTCACAAGTTGTACAATTTTTTTAAAGATGTCAAGATTTGTAGATGTAAATTGTAAAAATATTGAACCCAGTGAGTGCCTCATGCATCCTGGCTTATGTGCCTATGGAACCCTGTATTTTTAGTAACTTTACAAATATAATTACCCTGATCAAAGACTTCTACTTTGTACTCCCCTAATCCTCCACTGAACATGCTGGCTTTTAATTCCTTTCTGTGTACCTGGCTGCTGCCTTTCCTCAGTGCCAAATATGATGTGACAAAGAGTCTTTATATGAAACGGTGTCAATTACTTTCCAACTTCTCTGAGAGACCCACCTAGACTGAATGCTCTCGTTTACACAGCGTCGTGCTGACATTAATATGTCCACAACGGGGTATTTCACTGCCTGAGAGCCGATGACGGACGTATAAAGATCCAAGTATAGCAGCATTCAGTGGACCATGTAGGAGTTCTGTGATTACAACTTGTCTCCAGATTTCTATTAATTACAGTAATTGTGAGGAGATTCCCAAACTGGGTTCATTCCGACTAATGTCAGTCATCCAGATCACACGGTGGATGAAATCATGAAACATTTCCACATTCACTGCAGGGACCACATTTTGGTAATGCTTTTGTGCTGTGATAATCTGAGGCCTTACCATAAAGATAGCCCTGTAGAGAATCCATGACTATCTATGAGTCCTCGTCAGTACTCTGTAGCAATCGGACCAGTCAATATAAACTTCCTCAGACAGCCCTGGAATGCTGGCAACCTGGGCTTCTGTTGTGATCACTAGGCCCACAAGTCAAAGAGGTTCTTGATGAATTAAAGAAGTTCTCTCAGGTCTGGCTGACAAAATACTTAAGGGGTATTCCCATCTACAAGATCCTATCCCAATATGTAGTATAAATATTAACAAATAACATTAGAAATGTAGTATAGTTCTCCTGAAAACCTATGTTGCTTACCCCATGTGCAGGGCATTGCAGTAGCTTAGGTATCCATGGTTATGACTACCACTCATACAGTGACAGTTAGTTTAGTTGCTAGTGACCATGGACACCTAAGCTACTGCAATGCCCTGCACATTGGGTAAATGACATACGTTATCAGAAGAACTATACTAATTTTCTAATTGATGCTATTTGCTAATAGTATAATTATTATTACTACACCTACTACATGTTAGGATAGGATCTTTGAGATGTGAATACACCATTAAAGGAAATATCCAGGACTTTGTAAAAAATAATAAAAAAAAGTGCCTAAGCGCAAACAGACAAGTAGTTGCTACCTACATGCCTGTTTTGCCCAGCACCATTTTCGCCGGCACAGACAGCTCCATAGGGGTGGAGCCGCATATTCATTACTGTAAAGGAGCGGCCCCACGTGACCGCTCATACAGTAGAAGGTGCGGCCAGGACAGGAAGCAGCGCCAGCCAGCGAGGGAGCCGGGTGAGTATTTTAAGAACAGCGGGCGGGCGCACAGGGGGTGGGAGGGGGCTTGGGACATGGATCTTTATTGTAAACACGAGAAACAAAAAAAAAAGGAATATTCATATCTTCTCTACAGCAAACGCTGCTGCAGAGAAGATATCAATGGCGGCTTCAGCACCAGTGGGGGGGAACAGCGCTTACTGTAGCGCTGTCTCCTGCACGGTACACGGACTGCACACGGACAACGTCCGTGTGCGGTACGTGTTTTACACGGACCCATTGACTTTAATGGGTCCGTGTAATCCGTGTGCTCCCACGAACACTGACATGTCTCCGTGTTTGGCACACGGAGACACGGTCCGCAAAAAATCAATGACATCTGCACAGATGCATTGATTTCAATGTGTCTACGTGTGTCAGTGGCTCCATTACGTGAGGAAACTGTCACCTCACGTACCGGAGCCACTGACGTGTGAAACCGGCCTTACACCAGATTCCGGCTGCCTAGCTTGGGAAGCCAGCTGCCAGTCAGCATGGTAGTCACACCCCTTCGAGAAGAAGCCTACCTTTTAGTGCTTAGGCACATTCTTTTTAGGGAGATATATAAATATATATATTATATACAGAATCCCAGATATCGTTTTTAAGTGAACGTTGCTCTGGGAAAGTGAAAGTCTATTTGCTCACGTCTATTGTCATGCCATCATCATGTGAAAACTTAGGTATGACGTTCAATTTATACTGCATAATTTAATAGTTTTTCTTTTTTGTGTGCAGAATATTATGGTGGTGCACACATCCTGGTATGATCTAATGTCGTTGTATGATGTATTTTTGCCATCCATATAGTATTTATGCAATGGTGGGTCATCCTCACTAATGTGAACTTTCCTGAGATCTTCTCATGGCATTACCCTACTTTTCCAGGAAACAAGTTGGATGATCAGAAAGTTGAAATGTACATGTCATGGAATTCCTTAATATGTCGACCTACACATGAATGTCTACATTCGGGTAAAGTAGTAGGAATACATTAAAATAAATCAAAGTTGAGTCACCAGCCATCATGTAAATAATATGTGAAGGCCAAGAAATGTAGGTTAAGAGTCAGGAGCCGCTGAGAACTGATGCGCTGGATATTCCCGTTCAGTGACGGCTTCTGCTGCGGCCTCTATTCCCGATGTCTACATTTAAAAGATATTGGGCCTAATTTATCAAAAATGTCTTAGGCTTTATTCACTCAACCATGTATCACATCCCGAGCATGCAGGGCCGTGGAGTCGGAGTCGTGGAGTTGGAGCCCATTTTGGTGGAGTCGGTGTCATGGAAATTGAGGAGTAGGAGTCGGAGGTTTGGCTTACCAACTCCACGGCCCCGCGACCACTGACCGTGAAGCGTGGACCCACTGAGGGCATCCTGACCCCAAATCAGCAGCCTCTCAGTTGTATATTAGACTGCCAAGTTCAAGTCTGGAGACCTGCGACCAGTCTGTTCATCACGGACCATGACACACAGATGTGTGAATCCATCCAATGAGGGAAAAAAATGTCTATGTTGCTATAATAACCGAAGTTCAGTTTTCATTTTTGGAACTGCTCTGGTAATTTGAAAGCAGAGCTACGATTAGTTGCTACGGGCAACAAAGACAGGTTCTCTTTTCGAGAGGCCCTCATAGCCTTTCTTGAACAATGATGCTTACCTCTCTACATGAAACTTGAAATATTTAGCAGTGTTAAACCTATAATATAATAAAAATATGAGCATTTTAGCGGCCTACGTGTAGTATATGACATATGGAGAGGAGACCATGTCATGGACTTTGCAGAGTTCCTGTCCCACTGAACTACACTTCACAATGATTTACACTTGGTGGCATAGTAAATATAAATTACTATACAAATTCTCATAAAGTCAGAGCATAAGGATATTTATACCATCCGCACATATAGCAATTTCCTAATACACGCTGAATACAGGCTATAGTAAATGGTAACCTGTACTCTCCTGAAGGTTAAAGGGACACTGTCACCTGAATTTGGAGGGAACAATCTTCAGCCATGGAGGCGGGGTTTTGGGGTTTTTGATTCACCCTTTCCTTACCCACTGGCTGCATGCAGGCTGCAATATTGGATTGAAGTTCATTCTCTGTCCTCCGTAGTACACACCTGCGCAAGGAAATCTTGCCTTGCGCAGGCGTATACTATGGAGGACAGAGAATGAACTTCAATCCAATATTGCAGCCAGCATGCAGCCAGCGGGTAAGGAAAGGGTGAATCAAACACCCAAAAACCCCGCCTCCATGGCTGAAGATTGTTCCCTCCAAATCCAGGTGACAGTGTCCCTTTAATGATGCTCTTCCGTGTCAATCATTTATGATTTCAAACAAGTGAGGTTTAATCGTGATAATCTGATTATTTTATTGTGTATCATGAATATCAAGAGTGTTATCTCCTATAAAGGAGACATGCGAGCGTCATAGCATAGCCCCCTGCTCTGACCACTATATGGGCGCGGACCCTGCAGGATAGTATTATGAGGAGCAAGAAAACCCTATTAATAGGACATTTAAGACAATCGCATGCTTATCAAACTATTTCAGATAGTACTTTTAACAAAGGTCTCTAGTTTTCCAGCCTTTAGCAAGCTTGTCAGTCTATACAATGTATTCAGCTATGCCCACTAAACAAACACTACTTCTAGGAAGTCTGTAAATTCCACCTAAAGTCCAAATGTGTAAAGCCCACATTACATCCCTCCAGGCAGAGAAATGTTATCATTCCTGTTCCCCATGGATTCAATGTAAATGAGGAAAAAGAACAAAAAAGACAAACAATGGGCCAGTCATAAGCTGCACTAGTCTACTAGGACACAGCTGACCACGTACAGATGATGTGTCTGCACACTATAGGTGGCCATACACATCAGAAGGTGAATGTCAACCAAATCCATTAAATAATGTGTATAGGGATGTCCCAACTCAAAATTCCTGTTTTCAACAAGCCTGGTACTATGTTCTCAGCCTATGGAAAACACATGTACATGTGGCCGATGTCGGGTGGAATAGCTGTTGGACCAGAAGGATGTTTTAAACCAACAACAAATAATGAGTGGTTTGATCATTTTGATGGGGTTGTAACCAATAGATGATACATTGCAAAATTGCTTGGGGTCCACCATTATTGAAAAACAGCAGTTCCGAGTTCCCCACTTGAATGGAGCCGTGGTCACACATGGGAGCTGCTCCATTCATGTGGAGAAGCAGTGACCAGGTAACACCACTCATCTCTGTAGGTTCTGCCAAACAGAGTGAGAAGCTCCTACAAACTTGTCAATTGAATTTTTCTCTTATCACACCTTCCACTGGCAGATCTCCTGTGTCTACAGGTTATATATTCTTTGTTTGTCTACTGTTCTTTGTTTATGTCCATGTAAGACATTTACATCTCCCTGCTTTGGCCACAAAAGGATGTAACTCGTATACATTTGTATTGGAGACATGGAGAGAGGGTAGCAGAGCAGCCAACGTATCTGTGTCCAAAGTCTCATCCTAGTGTGGCCAGACGAGAGAATTAGATATTGCCGTGAACTGTCTCCCATGAATGTCTGAGATATGAATGCCCAATAAAATGTCCACACAATAATTTGGTTCTTAAGTGTATGGGCAGTTTACAGCCTGCAATGACCACCTGCCACCTCACCACGATCGGAGCTGCTGCAAAGTACTGTCTCCTTCCCCATTACCCTGTAGACTAAGCCCACAAGCGTAGGGCCCTCTCCTTTCTGCACCAGTCTGTCATTGTTCGTTTGTTCATTGCGCATTGAATCAATGGTGCTCTAAAAATAATTAAATACCGTATACCGTAATAGACTAAATTCAGCATTTAGTTGACAGATTTGGCTTGGAATGTCAACCTTCCTGAGATCTTATCATGGCATTACCCTACTTTTTGAGGAAGCAAGTCAGATAATCAGAAAGTAGATAAGTAAATGTAATGGAATTCCTTAATATGTCGCCCTACACATGTATGTCTACATTTGGGTAACGTGAAAGGAATACAGTAACATAAACCAAAGCTGAGTCACCAGTCTTCATGAACATGATATGTCAGGTGACTATTACGCATTGACTATGTGAGTGATGAAGATAACCATGTTCTGTACTCAGCTACGTCTGGGATTCAAACCAAAGAATACGGACCTTATTCCTGTGATTGGTGCATCCCAATGACCCATAACGCAAGATCTATTCTAAGTGTAGGTGATAAACTGTAATTTTTATACATTTTTATCATTATGGTTTTTGAAGGCCCATCTTGTAACATGTGTCATAGTTGTTTGCACTACACTGTCCATGCATTTGACCACTATGAGCATTTTAAAGGGTTAAGGTGTTTCCATTGACAACTAGTGCTGCATACCAACATCCTCATCTAGCCCTATCTTATAGAAATGGTCTACAGAATTTATGAACTATGAAAGTCAACTGTAACTGGAAATTACCAAAGAAATCAAGAAAATGAAGAAATGGCAAGCATTGAGAAATAAGTGTTTTATCAAGAATCAGTCCCAAGAAAATACTTGCTAAACTTGTCTAAATACCTGTGTAGTGTGGTGCAATGAAAATACTTACCGATCGCCGTCTTCCCTGGTTTACAGCTCAGCTCTAATCCTCTTCTCACTTATGTCACTCAAATTTTGACTCTATGGATCACCCAGGGGTTTATGTAAGAACCAGAAGTCGCTTTCGTCACAATATAAAGTTATGGAGCCTCGTTCTTACACTCCATAGACTCACATTGTAAAAGCGTCTTCCGTTTCACATATAACAGTCTATGTGATCTACTAAACATGTCTAACTATGGGTGTAGTGTAGTGCCACGAAAATACTTACCGCCGTCTTCCCTGGTTTACTTCCGATTCACACAACACTCTGTGATCTGGAAAGTTGGTATTTCAATACCGTGCGTGAGAAGAGGATTGGAGAAGCACTTGAAACTGGGAAAGACTGCGTTGGTTATCGACTAGGATGAAAAATGGACGTCTCCATTTTTTGGGGGGCGGATTGAATGTCTTAAAAAAAACACCAACACAAAAAAATGGAGACGTGCGAAAATGATGTGTGAACAGCCCTACAGACTATGATGGATAGGTCTTCTTGATGTGAAAACCACAAATAGAAGAGGAATAAAAATATCAGATGTGAGAAACAAGCCCAAGGCCGGATTAACACATCCAGTTTTCCAATACATAGACCCGTAGGGGGTCTGCGCATCCAAATGAGTATGTGTTCAATCCAAGCAACAAAAAAAAAAAACACAGATGGAACTTGTGGGAGCAAATCAGAAAGGGGCCTGAGGTCAAATTCACACATACAGTTTCCAATGCAGGACCTGATGTGGGACCTCCGACCTGAACTTACATCCTTTTATGTGTATATGAGGCTCTAAGTTCAGGTTTGGAAGTCCATGGTCAGCTCAGGCATTGCAGTGAGTATATAGGTCAGTCCGGGCATCGCAGTAATCGCATAGCATTATTATAGCGCCATTTATTCCATGGCGCTTTACATGTGAGGAGGGGTATACATAATAAAACAAGTACAATAATCTTGAAAAATACAAGTCACAACTGGTACAGGAGGAGAGAGGACCCTGCCCGCGAGGGCTCACAATCTACAAGGGATGGGTGAGGATACAGTAGGTGAGGGATATAGGTATAGGTCAGTATAGGTATATAGGTCAGTCCGGGCATTGCAGTGAGTATACAGATCAGCGCAGGCATTGCAGTGAGTATATAGGTCAGTCCGGGCATTGCAGTGAGTATACAGGTCAGCTCAGGCATTGCAGTGAGTATATAGGTCAGACTGGGCATTACAGTGAGTATATACGTCAGTCCAGGCATTGCAGAGAGTATATAGGTCAGTCCGGGAATTGCAGTGAGTATATAGGTCAGTCCAGGCATTGCAGTGAGTATATAGGTCAGTCCGGGAATTGCAGTGAGTATATAGGTCAGTCCAGGCATTGCAGTGAGTATATAGGTCAATCCGGGCATTGCAGTGAGTATATAGGTAAGTCCGGGCATCGCAGTAAGTATACAGGTCAGCTCAGGCATTTCAGTGAGTATATAGGTCAGTCCGGGCATTGCAGTGAGTATACAGATCAGCGCAGGCATTGCAGTGAGTATATAGGTCAGTCCAGGCATCGCAGTAAGTATACAGATCAGCGCAGGCATTGCAGTGAGTATATAGGTCAGCTCAGGCATTGCAGTGAGTATATAGGTCAGACTGGGCATTACAGTGAGTATATACGTCAGTCCAGGCATTGCAGAGAGTATATAGGTCAGTCCGGGAATTGCAGTGAGTATATAGGTCAGTCCAGGCATTGCAGTGAGTATATAGGTCAGTCCGGGAATTGCAGTGAGTATATAGGTCAGTCCAGGCATCGCAGTGAGTATATACATCAGTCCAGGCATTGCAGTGAGTATATGGGTCAGCCCAGGCATTCCAGTGAGTATATACATCAGTCCAGGCATCACAGTGAGTATATGGGTAAGCCGAGGCATTGCAGTGAGTATATGGGTCAGCCCAGGCATTGCAGTGAGTATATACGTCAGCCCAGGCATCACAGTGAGTATATGGGTCAGCCCAGGCATTGCAGTAAGTATATGGGTCAGCCCAGGCATTGCAGTGAGTATATGGGTCAGCCCAGGCATTGCAGTGAGTATATACGTCAGCCCAGGCATCGCAGTGAGTATATACGTCAGTCCAGGCATCGCAGTGAGTATATACATCAGTCCAGGCATTGCAGTGAGTATATGGTCAGCCCAGGCATTGCAGTGAGTATATGGATCAGCCCAGGCATTGCAGTGAGTATATACGTCAGCCCAGGCATTGCAGTGAGTATATACGTCAGCCCAGGCATCGCAGTGAGTATATACGTCAGTCCAGGCATCGCAGTGAGTATATAGACCTTAAAATACACCCGTCTGACCCCACACTTACAGAAGACTACAATAATGACAGTCCATGAAATATTTGCAAATAATGAATTACCCTAACAGTTTCCCATGTTGCCCTCTCAGCACCCTTCAGACTTTTCTTTCTGTGTTAAATGATCTACAGTAAACATAATCGTCCCTTGTATTTTATCACTACATATGTTTTTTTTGGCCGGACATGTAAGATCCAGCAGAGATGATCACCCAGCTTTCCGAGAAGCCTGAATGAATGGCAAATCATTTGAATTAGGTGATAAATGGCACAAGTGATGCAGCTCATATATATGGTGGTCACCCATCTTTCCTAAAAATGATCACGAAGCAAAAACTGACCTAACACTGAAGGAAGACAGAATCAAAATATTTACAGCAGAAAAAATCAACTGCTGCTGCAGAACATCTTAAAAGACCCAATCTGTCAATCATTACTTAGCAGCCTACTTTCAGATTTAAAGACACAGTACTCCGGAGCAGGGGAGTGAGTGGCACAGCCCCAGTGTACCAGAGAAGAAGTCCTGACTCCTGATCACAAGACCCAGCGCTGGATCGTGCGGGCAGCACAGGAGTCAGGAGGAGCTGTGGAGTCAGGAGGAGCTGGGCATCCACAACTACAGCTGGCAAAGTTTCCTACCGGTTTGGACATGATGGCAGGAGCTGGGCTGGTGAGACTTCTGGAGAGGAAGGAGCCAGGAGCGGAGCCTCAGGAGGACAGTGGCTCCAGCAGCGGAGCAAGGAGGTATAAAAGGAGAGGGAGACACGTAGCAAAGTCCCTGGACCAACCTTTCGCCTCCTCACTCCCCGCCCCTGGTTAACCATTGAGGGGCAGGCTGACTGGAGGCACTGACAGGGTAGCAGCAGGCACCAGGCTGGGAGGAGCTGTCCTTCTGGGGCCTCCTCCTTACTCTGCCTTCCTCCTCTGCAGCCCGACAATGTGAGGGACTCATACAAGTCACCGTGGGTAAAGTTCACCCTCGTGTTATCAGGAGGATGAGCCCCACTGAGGAGAACAGGGTTCACCCCACTACCTGCTCTTTAGCCTCCTCCCCAGGGCTCATCAGGCTGCACTATCAGCTGCAGGTCACAAGGCTTTATCTACTCATGTCAAGTGCACAGCAAAAACACATGATAACACAAGTGATATGTAACATCAAGAAAAAAGGAATTAGAAGGAAAAGTAGCAAGAAGTGGAGAAAACCTCTGCCATGTCCTTTCATCAGGGACTGTACAGGTGGAGAACAGTCTCTTAGCGCCGCTGGACAGCTGCTCATCAATTTGATACCTCCAGGTAAAGCTGCCTCTAGCCAAGTCCCGAGGCTCTGTATTATATGGGGTAAGACAAAGAACGGAGGGCACCACTGTCAATAAACCCGGGATCAGCTCTGTAATAGATGGGGTAAGACAAAGAACGGAGGGCACCACTGTCAATAAACCCAGGATCAGCTCTGTAATATATGGGGTAAGACAAAGAACGGAGGGCACCACTCTCAATAATCCCAGGATCAGCTCTGTAATATATGGGGTAAGACAAAGAACGGAGGGCACCACTGTCAATAATCCCAGGATCAGCTCTGTAATAGATGGGGTAAGACAAAGAACGGAGGGCACCACTGTCAATAAACCCAGGATCAGCTCTGTAATATATGGGGTAAGACAAAGAACGGAGGGCACCACTCTCAATAATCCCAGGATCAGCTCTGTAATATATAGGGTAAGTTAAAGAACGGAGGTCACCACTGTCAATAATCCCAGGATCAGCTCTGTAATAGATGGGGTAAGACAAAGAACAGAGGGCACCACTGTCAATAAACCCAGGATCAGCTCTGTAATAGATGGGGTAAGACAAAGAACGGAGGGCACCACTGTCAATAAACCCAGGATCAGCTCTGTAATAGATGGGGTAAGACAAAGAACGGAGGGCACCACTGTCAATAAACCCAGGATCAGCTCTGTAATAGATGGGGTAAGACAAAGAACGGAGGGCACCACTGTCAATAAACCCAGGATCAGCTCTGTAATATATGGGGTAAGACAAAGAACGGAGGGCACCACTCTCAATAATCCCAGGATCAGCTCTGTAATATATAGGGTAAGTTAAAGAACGGAGGTCACCACTGTCAATAATCCCAGGATCAGCTCTGTAATATATGGGGTAAGACAAAGAACGGAGGGCACCACTGTCAATAATCCCAGGATCAGCTCTGTAATATATAGGGTAAGTTAAAGAACGGAGGGCACCACTGTCAATAATCCCAGGATCAGCTCTGTAATATATGGGGTAAGACAAAGAACGGAGGGCACCACTGTCAATAATCCCAGGATCAGCTCTGTAATATATGGGGTAAGACAAAGAACGGAGGGCACCACTGTCAATAATCCCAGGATCAGCTCTGTAATATATGGGGTAAGACAAAGAACGGAGGGCACCACTGTCAATAATCCCAGGATCAGCTCTGTAATATATAGGGTAAGTTAAAGAACGGAGGGCACCACTGTCAATAATCCCAGGATCAGCTCTGTAATATATAGGGTAAGACAAAAAAACGGATGGCACCACTGTCAATAAACCCAGGATCAGCTCTGTAATATATGGGGTAAGACAAAGAACGGAAGGCACCACTGTCAATAATCCCGGGATAATCTCTGTAATATATGGGGTAAGACAAAGAGAATGGAGGGCACCACTGTCAAACCCAGGATCAGCTCTGTAATAGATGGGGTAAGACAAAGAGAATGGAGGGCACCACTGTCAATAATCCCGGGATCAGCTCTGTAATAGATGGGGTAAGACAAAGAGAATGGAGGGCACCACTGTCAATAAACCCAGGATCAGCTCTGTAATATATGGGGTAAGACAAAGAGAATGGAGGGCACCACTGTCAATAAACCCAGGATCAGCTCTGTAATATATAGGATAAGACAAAGAACGGAGGGCACCACTGTCAATAAACCCGGGATCAGCTCTGTAATATATAGGGTAAGACAAAGAACGGAGGGCACCACTGTCAATAAACCCAGGATCAGCTCTGTAATATATGGGGTAAGACAAAGAACGGAGGGCACCACTCTCAATAATCCCAGGATCAGCTCTGTAATATATGGGGTAAGACAAAGAACGGAGGGCACCACTGTCAATAATCCCAGGATCAGCTCTGTAATAGATGGGGTAAGACAAAGAACGGAGGGCACCACTGTCAATAAACCCAGGATCAGCTCTGTAATATATGGGGTAAGACAAAGAACGGAGGGCACCACTCTCAATAATCCCAGGATCAGCTCTGTAATATATAGGGTAAGTTAAAGAACGGAGGTCACCACTGTCAATAATCCCAGGATCAGCTCTGTAATAGATGGGGTAAGACAAAGAACAGAGGGCACCACTGTCAATAAACCCAGGATCAGCTCTGTAATAGATGGGGTAAGACAAAGAACGGAGGGCACCACTGTCAATAAACCCAGGATCAGCTCTGTAATAGATGGGGTAAGACAAAGAACGGAGGGCACCACTGTCAATAAACCCAGGATCAGCTCTGTAATAGATGGGGTAAGACAAAGAACGGAGGGCACCACTGTCAATAAACCCAGGATCAGCTCTGTAATATATGGGGTAAGACAAAGAACGGAGGGCACCACTCTCAATAATCCCAGGATCAGCTCTGTAATATATAGGGTAAGTTAAAGAACGGAGGTCACCACTGTCAATAATCCCAGGATCAGCTCTGTAATATATGGGGTAAGACAAAGAACGGAGGGCACCACTGTCAATAATCCCAGGATCAGCTCTGTAATATATAGGGTAAGTTAAAGAACGGAGGGCACCACTGTCAATAATCCCAGGATCAGCTCTGTAATATATGGGGTAAGACAAAGAACGGAGGGCACCACTGTCAATAATCCCAGGATCAGCTCTGTAATATATGGGGTAAGACAAAGAACGGAGGGCACCACTGTCAATAATCCCAGGATCAGCTCTGTAATATATGGGGTAAGACAAAGAACGGAGGGCACCACTGTCAATAATCCCAGGATCAGCTCTGTAATATATAGGGTAAGTTAAAGAACGGAGGGCACCACTGTCAATAATCCCAGGATCAGCTCTGTAATATATAGGGTAAGACAAAAAAACGGATGGCACCACTGTCAATAAACCCAGGATCAGCTCTGTAATATATGGGGTAAGACAAAGAACGGAAGGCACCACTGTCAATAATCCCGGGATAATCTCTGTAATATATGGGGTAAGACAAAGAGAATGGAGGGCACCACTGTCAAACCCAGGATCAGCTCTGTAATAGATGGGGTAAGACAAAGAGAATGGAGGGCACCACTGTCAATAATCCCGGGATCAGCTCTGTAATAGATGGGGTAAGACAAAGAGAATGGAGGGCACCACTGTCAATAAACCCAGGATCAGCTCTGTAATATATGGGGTAAGACAAAGAGAATGGAGGGCACCACTGTCAATAAACCCAGGATCAGCTCTGTAATATATAGGATAAGACAAAGAACGGAGGGCACCACTGTCAATAAACCCGGGATCAGCTCTGTAATATATAGGGTAAGACAAAGAACGGAGGGCACCACTGTCAATAAACCCAGGATCAGCTCTGTAATATATGGGGTAAGACAAAGAACGGAGGGCACCACTGTCAATAAACCCAGGATCAGCTCTGTAATATATGGGGTAAGACAAAGAACGGAGGGCACCACTGTCAATAAACCCAGGATCAGCTCTGTAATATATAGGGTAAGACAAAGAACGGAGGGGACCACTGTCAATAAACCCAGGATCAGCTCTGTAATATATGGGGTAAGACAAAGAGAACGGAGGGCACCACTGTCAATAAACCCAGGATCAGCTCTGTAATATATGGGGTAAGACAAAGAGAACGGAGGGCACCACTGTCAATAAACCCAGGATCAGCTCTGTAATATATGGGGTAAGACAAAGAACGGAGGGCACCACTGTCAATAATCCCAGGATCAGCTCTGTGATATATAGGGTAAGTTAAAGAACGGAGGGCATCACTGTCAATAATCCCAGGATCAGCTCTGTAATATATGGGGTAAGACAAAGAACGGAGGGCACCACTGTCAATAATCCCGGGATCAGCTCTGCAATATATAGGGTAAGACAAAAAACGGAGGGCACCACTGTCAATAAACCCGGGATCAGCTCTGTAATATATGGGGTAAGACAAAGAACGGAGGGCACCACTGTCAATAATCCCGGGATCATCTCTGTAATATATGGGGTAAGACAAAGAGAATGGAGGGCACCACTGTCAATAAACCCAGGATCAGCTCTGTAATAGATGGGGTAAGACAAAGAACGGAGGGCACCACTGTCAATAATCCCGGGATCAGCTCTGTAATAGATGGGGTAAGACAAAGAGAATGGAGGGCACCACTGTCAATAAACCCAGGATCAGCTCTGTAATATATGGGGTAAGACAAAGAGAATGGAGGGCACCACTGTCAATAAACCCAGGATCAGCTCTGTAATATATGGGGTAAGACAAAGAGAATGGAGGGCACCACTGTCAATAAACCCAGGATCAGCTCTGTAATAGATGGGGTAAGACAAAGAGAATGGAGGGCACCACTGTCAATAAACCCAGGATCAGCTCTGTAATATATGGGGTAAGACAAAGAGAATGGAGGGCACCACTGTCAATAAACCCAGGATCAGCTCTGTAATATATGGGGTAAGACAAAGAGAATGGAGGGCACCACTGTCAATAAACCCAGGATCAGCTCTGTAATAGATGGGGTAAGACAAAGAGAATGGAGGGCACCACTGTCAATAAACCCAGGATCAGCTCTGTAATATATAGGGTAAGACAAAGAACGGAGGGCACCACTGTCAATAAACCTGGGATCAGCTCTGTAATATATAGGGTAAGACAAAGAACGGAGGGCACCACTGTCAATAAACCCAGGATCAGCTCTGTAATATATGGGGTAAGACAAAGAGAACGGAGGGCACCACTGTCAATAAACCCAGGATCAGCTCTGTAATATTTAGGGTAAGACAAAGAATGGAGGGCACCACTGTCAATAAACCCGGGATCAGCTCTGTAATATATGGGGTAAGACAAAGAACGGAGGGCACCACTGTCAATAAACCTGGAATCAGCTCTGTAATATATAGGGTAAGACAAAGAACGGAGGGCACCACTGTCAATAAACCCAGGATCAGCTCTGTAATATATGGGGTAAGACAAAGTACGGAGGGCACCACTGTCAATAAACCCAGGATCAGCTCTGTAATATATGGGGTAAGACAAAGAGAACGGAGGGCACCACTGTCAATAAACCCAGGATCAGCTCTGTAATATTTAGGGTAAGACAAAGAATGGAGGGCACCACTGTCAATAAACCCGGGATCAGCTCTGTAATATATGGGGTAAGACAAAGAACGGAGGGCACCACTGTCAATAAACCTGGGATCAGCTCTGTAATATATAGTGTAAGACAAAGAACGGAGGGCACCACTGTCAATAAATCCGGGATCAGCTCTGTAATATATGGGGTAAGACAAAGAATGGAGGGCACCACTGTCAATAAACCCGGGATCAGCTCTGTAATATATGGGGTAAGCAGAGGCGTAGCTAGGGTTTCGGTCCAGGGGGGCGAAGCTGAGTGGGCCCCTAACCAGGTAACCTTGATTACAACTCGATGACGCCCCCTAATAGTGGAGAACCTCAGCAGATGACCGCGCTATTACTGAAGATAATCTCTATATAACGACCAACATGGATATTACCGCCATATGGTCAGTGGTAGATACCAGTCCTACAGAACATATAAGAGATCACAGCACACTTATAGATAATGACTTACTATTGACGTTCTTTATAATGGAACCGTCACTTTTCCCGTCTTTTCCATCTGGCCCAGACCGACATGACAACTTCTTCCAGCTACAACTCGTCTGCAGAGAAAACAACAAAGACACATTTCACTTCTCACATTCCAGCCATCACCATCTATTCCCAACTTGCACAAACCCCTCATCCTGCTGATACCCCAATACTGAGCCGCTGCTGCCGTATGTGTCCCTATTACTACACCTCATACCACAATACTGAGCCGCTGCTGCCGTATGTGACCCTATTACTACACCTCATACCACAATACTGAGCCGCTGCTGCCGTATGTGACCCTATTACTACACCTCATACCCCAATACTGAGCCACTGCTGCCGTATGTGTCCCTATTACTACACCTCATACCACAATACTGAGCCGCTGCTGCCGTATGTGACCCTATTACTGCACCTGATACCCCAATACTGAGCCACTGCTGCCGTATGTGTCCCTATTACTGCACCTGATACCCCAATACTGAGCCACTGCTGCCGTATGTGTCTCTATTACTACACCTCATATCCCAATACTGAGCCGCTGCTGCCGTATGTGTCTCTATTACTACACCTGATACCCCAATACTGAGCCACTGCTGCCATATGTGTCTCTATTACTACACCTGCTACCCCAATACTGAGCCGCTGCTGCCGTATGTGTCCCTATTACTGCACCTGATACCCCAATACTGAGCCGCTGCTGCCGTATGTGTCTCTATTACTACACCTGCTACCCCAATACTGAGCCGCTGCTGCCGTATGTGTCTCTATTACTACACCTGCTACCCCAATACTGAGCCGCTGCTGCCGTATGTGTCCCTATTACTGCACCTGATACCCCAATACTGAGCCGCTGCTGCCGTATGTGTCTCTATTACTGCACCTGATACCCCAATACTGAGCCGCTGCTGCCGTATGTGTCTCTATTACTACACCTGCTACCCCAATACTGAGCCGCTGCTGCCGTATGTGTCTCTATTACTACACCTGCTACCCCAATACTGAGCCGCTGCTGCCGTATGTGTCCCTATTACTACACCTGCTACCCCAATACTGAGCCGCTGCTGCCGTATGTGTCTCTATTACTGCACCTGATACCCTGATATTGAGCCGCTGCTGCCGTATGTGTCCCTCTGCACCTGATACCCCAATACAGAGCCGCTGCTGCCGTATGTGTTTCTATTACTGCACCTGATACCCCAATACTGAGCCGCTGCTGCCGTATGTGTCTCTATTACTGCACCTGATACCCCAATACTGAGCCGCTGCTGCCGTATGTGTCCCTATCACTGCCCCTGATACCCCAATACTGAGCCGCTGCTGCTGTATGTGTCCCCATTACGGCACCTGATACCCTGATACTGAGCCGCTGCTGCCGTATGTGTCCCTATTACTGCTCCTGATACCCAAATACTGAGCTGCTGCCGTATGTGTCCCTCTGCACCTAATACCCCAATACAGAGCCGCTCCGCTGCTGCCGTATGTGTCCCTATTACTGCACCTGATACCCCAATACTGAGCCTCTGCTGCCGTATGTGACCCTATTACTGCACCTACTCTGTGGTTCTCTGTACCCTCTAAATTCTAAAGCACCCCTCTATAATATAGTAATGCCGGGTGCAAGTGCCCTAGAAAACAGAGCCCACATTTTGCCCCCTAGAAAGTAATAATGCCCTCTGTGTGCCCCTTTGATAGTCACAGTAACCTGAGTTCCCCTATTACAATAAGTGCCCACTTTAAATTTAATAATTTCCCGAGTCTCCCCCCCGTTCAGCTCCCCTATACACAGTATAATGCCCCCTAATGGTATAATACCACCCACACAGTATACTGACACCTTAGTAGCCTTCAAACTGTTTGATGGCTCCAACACTGTAATCCCCACACTGTATGATGGCCCCATAGATAACCGCCATATAGTAAATGTGCCAGATAGTCCTCAATATAGCACAAGGCAGCACCCCTATAGGCAGACCCTGTAGTTTAAAGCACCCCCCATAGGCAGACCCTGTATTATAAGGCAGCACCACCCCATAGGCAGATCCTGTAGAATAAGGCAGCAGTCCCCCCATATAGGCAGATCCTGTATATGAGGCAGAACTCCCCCCCTATAGGCAGATCCTGTATATAAGGCAGCACTCCCCCCATAGGCAGATACTGTATATAAGGCAGCACTCCCCTCCTATAGGCAGATACTGTATATAAGGCAGCACTCCCTCCCCTTAAGGCAGATACTGTATATAAGGCAGCACTCCCTCCCCCATAGGCAGATGCTGTATATAATGCAGCACTCCCCCCTATAGGCAGATACTGTATATGAGGCAGTACTCCCCTTTATAGGCAGATACTGTATATGAGGCAGCACTCCCCCCTATAGGCAGATACTGTATATGAGGCAGCACTCCCCCCTATAGGCAGATACTGTATATGAGGCAGCACTCCCTCCCCTATAGGCAGATCCTGTATATGAGGCAGCACTCCCCCCCCCATAGGCAGATACTGTATATGAGGCAGCACTCCCCCCTATAGGCAGATCCTGTATATGAGGCAGCACTCCCCCCTATAGGCAGATCCTGTATATAAGGCAGCACTCCCCCCCTATAGGCAGATACTGTATATGAGGCAGCACTCCCCCCCTATAGGCAGATCCTGTATATGAGGCAGCACTCCCTCCCCTATAGGCAGATACTGTATATGAGGCAGCACTCCCCCCCTATAGGCAGATCCTGTATATGAGGCAGCACTCCCCCCCTATAGGCAGATCCTGTATATGAGGCAGCACTCCCCCCCTATAGGCAGATCCTGTATATGAGGCAGCACTCTCCCCCTATAGGCAGATACTGTATATGAGGCAGCACTCCCCCCATAGGCAGATACTGTATATAAGGCAGCACTCCCCCCCATAGGCAGATCCTGTATATGAGGCAGCACTCCCCCCTATAAGCAGATCCTGTATATGAGGCAGCACTCCCCCCCTATAGGCAGATACTGTATATGAGGAAGCACTCCCCCCATAGGCAGATACTGTATATGAGGCAGCACTCCCCCCTATAAGCAGATCCTGTATATGAGGCAGCACTCCCCCCCTATAGACAGATACTATATGTGAGGCAGCACTCCCCCCTATAGGCAGATACTGTATATGAGGCAGCACTCCCCCCTATAGGCAGATACTGTTGAATAAGGCAGCCCACATAAAAACACAGCAAATAAATACTCACCTCTCTTCCTCCTTGTTCCAGCGGTGCTTCCTGCTCCTGCTCTTCTGACAGCGGGCGCTGGGCGGTGACGTCATCGTGCCCGCTGTCAGACGGTGTGGGGGATGATGGGAGGAGCGCAGCGCTCCTTCCCTTATCACTGCGGTGAGCTGTATCGGCTAGATGCGGATACAGCTCACCATGCGATGACAGGCGGGGGGCCCACTGCTGGCACCCGGAGGGCACCACTGTCAATAATCCCAAGATCAGCTCTGTAATATATGGGGTAAGACAAAGAACAGAGGGCACCACTGTCAATAATCCCAGGATCAGCTCTGTAATGTATGGGGTAAGACAAAGAACGGAGGGCACCACTGTCAATAAACCCAGGATCAGCTCTGTAATATATGGGGTAAGACAAAGAACGGAGGGCACCACTGTCAATAAACCCGGGATCAGCTCTGTAATATATGGGGTAAGACAAAGAACGGAGGGCACCACTGTCAATAATCCCAGGATCAGCTCTGTAATATATGGGGTAAGACAAAGAACGGAGGGCACCACTGTCAATAAACCCAGGATCAGCTCTGTAATATATGGGGTAAGACAAAGAACGGAGGGCACCACTGTCAATAAACCCGGGATCAGCTCTGTAATATATAGGGTAAGACAAAGAACGGAGGGCACCACTGTCAATAATCCCAGGATCAGCTCTGTAATATATAGGATAAGACAAAGAACGGAGGGCACCACTGTCAATAATCCCAGGATCAGCTCTGTAATATATGGGGTAAGACAAAGAACGGAGGGCACCACTGTCAATAAACCCAGGATCAGCTCTGTAATATATGGGGTAAGACAAAGAACGGAGGGCACCACTGTCAATAAACCCGGGATCAGCTCTGTAATATATAGGGTAAGACAAAGAACGGAGGGCACCACTGTCAATAAACCTGGGATCAGCTCTGTAATATATGGGGTAAGACAAAGAACGGAGGGCACCACTGTCAATAATCCCAGGATCAGCTCTGTAATATATGGGGTGAGACAAAGAGCGGAGGGCACCACTGTCAATAATCCCAGGATCAGCTCTGTAATATATGGGGTAAGACAAAGAACGGAGGGCACCACTGTCAATAAACCTGGGATCAGCTCTGTAATATATGGGGTAAGACAAAGAACGGAGGGCACCACTGTCAATAATCCCAGGATCAGCTCTGTAATATATGGGGTGAGACAAAGAGCGGAGGGCACCACTGTCAATAATCCCAGGATCAGCTCTGTAATATATGGGGTGAGACAAAGAGCGGAGGGCACCACTGTCAATAAACCCAGGATCAGCTCTGTAATATATGGGGTAAGACAAAGAACGGAGGGCACCACTGTCAATAATCCCAGGATCAGCTCTGTAGTATATGAGGTAAGACATAGAGAACCTTAGTGCCAACATATAGGCAGACCAAGGTGCAAAATCAAATAACCATACATAAACATAATATGTTTAATACAGCTGTAACCACTGTAAGACAATAGTTACCATGTGAATGTGCCCAGGGACGCCCACAGGACACTGGACTCTCATACTGACACTGAGGCCAAATAGGCCATTATCTATCTCCATAGCATTTACTGTGATCTAAAAACGTAAGCAAAAATGCTACAAAAAACAACAAATCCACAATGATTTTCAGACCTGCGTTTTTCATAATGATTTTTACAGACTTCATTGGAGTCAATGCGTGAAAGAATTGACATGTCGCAGATTTGCACCAAATCTGCAAGTCACGAAGAAGCAACATGTGCATGAGGCTTTAAGATTGTCATTCACTTTACCGTCATCAGGATTGTGACAAATCCGCGCAGCAAAAGTGCAATGTGTGCACAGAGCCTAATACTGACAGCTTGCTGCGGCTGTATCCTTGTGGAATCCACTCCAAATGTAACACAGTCATGTCAGGAGGCTTAAACAGCGTTGTGGAAAAAGCGAAAATGCTATTAACTGCTGCTGTCAGTCTCTGACAACAATATTTACAAGGCGCCAGAACTACACAGTTTTTCAGCAGCTGCAACACTGCAAAAAAAATTGCAATAAGAGCCAATGAAAACATTGAAAATACCTAAAATACCTAAAATGGCATCAATAAAAATGTAATTCCAAAGCGCAAAACATAAGCCAGCACACAGCCCCATTGACCACATTTTCAAAACATTAAAAGATGTCGATAAATGGCAACACATGCAAATTTTATTTTTCATTTATTTATATTTTACAAATTTCTGAATTATATTTTTTAATTTACATAAAAATATGCATGTTTAGGATCTCTGTACTGATCTGGGGAGAATCATATTGCCAGGTCATTTGACGCTTGAATTTTTTTTTCCTTCTTTCCAGTACATCACCTGATAAAATTAATTGTGCGATTCAAAATGTTATGGCTCTTGGAAGAAGAGGAAAAAAACAAAAAAGCCAAAACAGAAAATAGCCATGTCAGGAAGGCGTTCCATGCTGCCCTACCCCAGTATTAAGCCTAATAATTTTGGCCCAACACTGACTCCATACTCAGGTATTTTATTCATAAACATATTTGTATTCATTTTAAAGTTATAAAAGCTACTGCAAACCAGTTTTGAATATGTCTTTACTAAAAGGGGATCTATCACCAGGTCTTTGCTATCCCACCTGATAGCAGTATGATGTAGAGGCAGAAGCCCTGATTCCTGGATGTATCACTTACTAGGCTGCTTGTTATAGTTTTGTGAAAATCACTGTTTCACTGTTCTCTGAATGCTGAGCTGTGTTTAACCCTGCCCACACCTCTGATTAGCAGCTTTCTATGTACACTGTGCATAGGCAGAAAGTTGCCAATCAGTGGTGGGGGCAAGGTTATTCAAAGCTCATGAATATGGAGAACTATATGGCAGCAGGTTTACTAGTGATAATCTCCTGCTAATAAAGCTGAGATTTCTCAAAACTAAAAAAGAAACAGCCCAGTAAGTGACATATCGCTGGAATCGGGACATTATACCAGCAAGGAGACAAGAATGGGTGCATTAATACAGGAAGGGGCCCAGGAAATGAGACATTATTACATCTAGACCTAGAACGCTACAAGAGCCCATACATCTGACCAACATGCAAGTGGGGGCGCAGGACCAAATTTTGCACAAGGGCACATCAGACTCTAGTTATGCCACTGTATGTAAATGCATACAGTTTAACTATATAACACATATAACTATATGTGCTGCCAAGAATCAGGATTTTTTTTAAAGGAAGCTGCAAGATAATTTCACCTGATGAACAAGAGTTTTCCTGATACAATTGTGCAATGTACATGCTCCTTTATTCTCCATTCTCCATGCAGAACATAAGACTGCTCCGTCGGAATAGTACATTCATGTGTATGTGGGATCGGGAGGGACAGTCATCAGCGAAACAGGCTTTCAGACAATTAAGTCTGTATGGTCACCTATAGGCTCCTTTCACTCTGTAATCTCAAATGTACATTACAGATCTCCAATGGGAAGGTTTCTCAAAAGGATTGTTGGACAAATACACTACTCAAAAAAAAATAAAGGGAACACTAAAATCCCACATCCTTTATATCTCTGAACGAAATATTCCAGTTGTAAATCTTTATTCATTACATAGTGGAATGTGTTGAGAACAATAAAACCTAAAAAATGATCAACGTAAATCACAACTAATATCCCACGGAGGTCTGGAGTTGGAATGATGCTCAAAATCAATGTGGAAAATGAAGTTACAGGCTGATCCAACTTCAGTGGAAATGCCTCAAGACAAGGAAATGATGCTCAGTTGTGTGTGTGGCCTCCACGTGCCTGTGTGATCTCCCTACAACGCCTGGGCATGCTCCTGATGAGGTGGGGGATGGTCTCCTGAGGGATTTCCTCCCAGACCTGGACTAAAGCATCCGTCAACTCCTGGACAGTCTGTGGTGCAACGTGACGTTGGTGGATGAGCGAGACATGATGTCCAAGATGTGCTCAATCAGATTCAGGTCTGGGGAATGGGCGGGCCAATCCATAGCTTCAATGCCTTCATCTTGCAGGAACTACTGACACACTCCAGCCACATGAGGTCTGGCATTGACCTGCATTAGGAGGAACCCAGGGCCAACCGCACCAGCATATGGTCTCACAAGGGGTCTGAGGATCTCATCTCGGTACCTAATGGCAGTCAGGCTACCTCTGGTGAGCACATGGAGGATTGTGCGCCCTCCAAAAAAATGCCACCCCACACCATTACTGACCCACTGCCAAACTGGTCATGCTGAAGGATGTTGCAGGCAGATCGCTCTCCACTGCGTCTCCAGACTCTGTCACGTCTGTCACATGTGCTCAGTGTGAACCTGCTTTCACCTGTGAAGAGCACAGGGTGCCAGTGGCGAATTTGCCAATCCTGGTGTTCTGTGGAAAATGCCAAGCGTCCTGCACGGTGTTGGGCTGTGAGCACAACCCCCATCTGTGGACGTCGGGCACTCAGACCATCCTCATGGAGTCGGTTTCTAACCATTTGTGCAGACACATGCACATTTGTGGCCTGCTGGAGGTCATTTTGCAGGGCTCTGGCAGTGCTCCTCCTGTTCCTCCTTGCACAAAGGCTGAGGTAGCGGTCCTGTTGCTGGGTTGTTTCCCTTCTACGGCCCCCTCCACGTCTTCTGGTGTATTGGCCTGTCTCCTGGTAGGGCCTCCTGCCTCTGGACACTGCGCTGACAGACACAGCAAACCTTCTTGCCACAGCTCGCATTGATGTGCCATCCTGAATGAGCTGCACTACCTGAGCCACTTGTATGGGTTGTAGAGTCCATCTCATGCTACCGCGAGTGTGAAAGCACAACCAACATTCAAAAGTGACCAAAACATCAGCCAGAAAGCATTGGTAATGAGATGTGGTCTGTGGTCCCCACCTGCAGAACCACTCCTTTATTGAGGGTGTCTTGATAATTGCCAATAATTTCAATCTGTTGTCTATTCCATTTGCACAACAGCATGTGAAATTGATTGTCAATCAGTGTTGCTTCCTAAGTGGACAGTTTGATTTCACAGAAGTTGGATTTACTTGGAGTTATATTCTGTTGTTTAAGTGTTCCCTTTATTATTTTGAGTAGGTGTATTTTTAATGCACATTTATCTCTGGCCCGCAGGTGGAATATATTTGACCTGCCATGCTGGGCGGGTACTCCAAGTATATTTCACCCGCAACTCCAGGCGGGTCCCCAGAGTACATTTGTCCCACAATGCCGGGCAGGTCCCCCGCCATCGCACTTTCAACTATATCAGCATCTAGTGCCAATACAGTTGAAAGCCATCGTTCCCCCTCTGTGTCTGACGTCTCAGTGTAGCGGGTGCAGTTACATAATTACAACTTGTCCGCTGTACCCAGATGTACAGAGGATCTGAAGACACCATGAAGATACCAGAGCAGCGGGGGAATACGCAGAGGTATTTAATTATGTATTTAATTTTTATGTGGGATGCATTATACTGTATGGAGAACTATGTGGGGTGCATTATACTTTATGGAGCACTATGTGGGGCCATTATATGGTATGGGATGCAATCCTGGGCACCATTATACTGTATGAAGCACTATAAGGGGTGCATTATACTGTATGAAGGACTATGTGGGTACAATTATACTGTATGGAGTTCTATTTGGGGTGCATTATACTGTATGGAGGACTATGTGGGGCCATTATATTGTATGGGATGCAATCCTGGGCACCATTATACTGTATGAAGGACTATATGGGTACAATTATACTGTATGAAGGACTGTGGGGCCCATTATACAGTAAGGAGGACTATGTGGGGCCCATTTTACTGTAAGGAGAACTATAAGGGGTGCATTATACTGTATGGAGTTCTATTTGGGGTGCATTATACTGTATGGAGGACTATGTGGGGTGCATTACACTGTATGGAGGACTATGTGAGGTGCATTAGACTGCATGGAACATTTTTTGCTCATTTTACTGTGTGGAGTTCTGTGTGGGGATTAGAGTTGGATAATCATTCTGTGATAGGGTCACCATTCTTTGTCGGGGGGATTGAGGAAGGGCACAGTTGGGTCATCATACCATGCGTGTGGAGGGTACTGTGGGGAAATTCACTGTGGGGGTATCTTACTGTGTTTGGGAGCACTTTTGTTAGCATCATACTTTATTATTTGCATTATTCAAGGTTGTTTATCCTTTGTTATTACATATTTAAATTAGGCTATATGCTTTTTACTGCTCTTACATATTATTTCAATATTTTATTCTAAGATCTATTAATTAAATGTTCTTTGATCAACCCCTTTAAGTTTTTTTCATATGAACAACATTGGAAAAATCTAAAAGGAATATATTGGGGAGTTGCTCCAAATGTAATTCCCTACTGCAGTAGAGAAGGATTACCAAACGTTACCCTTCATTTCAGTTAGGGTACCTTCACACTGAACGATATCGCTAGCGATCCGTGACGTTGCAGCGTCCTGGCTAGCGATATCGTTGAGTTTGACAGGCAGCAGCGATCAGGATCCTGCTGTGCCATCGTTGGTCGGAGCAGAAAGTCCAGAACTTTATTTCGTCGCGTGTGTGACGCCGATTCAGCGATCTCTTCACTGGTAACAAGGGTAAACATCGGGTTACTAAGCGCAGGGCCGCGCTTAGTAACCCGATGTTTACCCTGGTTACCAGCGTAAACGTAAAAAAAAAAAACACTACATACTTACATTCCGGTGTCTGTCCCCCGGCGCTGTGCTTCTATGCACTGACTGAGCGCCGGCCGGAAAGCAGAGCACAGCGGTGACGTCACCGCTCTGCTTTCCGGCTGGCCGGCGCTCACAGTCAGTGCATAGAAGCACAGCGCCGGGGGACAGACACCGGAATGTGAGTATGTAGTGTTTGGTTTTTTTTACGTTTACGCTGGTAACCAGGGTAAACATCGGGTTACTAAGCGCGGCCCTGCGCTAAGTAACCCGATGTTTACCCTGGTTACCCGGGGACTTCGGCATCGTTGGTCGTTGGACAGCTGTCTGTGTGACAGCTCTCCAGCGACCACACAGCGACAGCGATCGGGATCGTTGTCTAGATCGCTGCAGTGTCGCTAAATGTGACGGTACCTTTAGAGTTATGAAATCCCACCGCACTGAATTTCACTTTCCATTTCCACTTCTAGTTGAGCGGTCTTTCCTTTTTCATAGGTTCCGCATTTGTTTTAGGGGGCATCATACAATACAGTACTGGAGAAAAATAAGACCCTGCATCGCCACCTATGGGACAATTGTACTAATGCAGGAGGATAATTTTCTACTTTTATATTTCTGCAAATGCAATCTTTTTAATGTAGAGGTTTATTGAGGCATAGCTACAAAAATCTTTGTTGCAAAAATTTCACCATTTTTGCAGGACTTCTGCCATAAAATGCATGGATTTTTTTTAAATTAGTTATAAGTACTATGTATTTGGAAAATTATTTGATCCCCCATAAGTTAATACTCAGAAAAAATTTGACCTGAACGTGCTCAGTTTTTCTTAGAAGGCCCCAAGTGAGCCAATTACAACTTTTTTTTTTTTCTTAGAGAGCCCAACTCCTGTCCCCAATCCAATGCGGAGTTGATATTTGGGCTTGATAAGGGGCAGCTGCTGATTATCATTGCGATTGGGAACTGTTCATACTACATCAGATGCTCTGTCTGACCCATTGTTTTGCCATACATTGGGCTTTATGGAAGCGCTTACCATATATACTGGGTTAAGGCCATCTTTTTAATATACACTATTGAGGGATTTTAAAGGGAGAATCCAGTCACATAATCTACTGACGTATCAAATGTGGGGCATTTACTTTGGGGAAGTTTGTGATCTTGGACAACTAATTACTAGCGATATTTCTATATTCCCAACTATAGTCCTGTGTAACCGAGTCATTAATACTTCAGACGGTCAATAAAGGCCCATTACACTGGCCGATTTCACTCTGTAAACGAGCCTCTATATAAAAGTTGATCTGTGCTCATTTAATGGACCATTCACACTGGCTGAGACAACCGTATGTGGACAGGACAGTCATTAAAGGGGTTGTCCAGGCATACATCTGCAGGATCGGTGCAGGTCCAACACCCAATGCCCAAACTGATCAGCTATTTTTTTTTGCTTTGACGCTGGCTGGATGTAGACACGTTTTTGGATTGTGTGTAGCTGATGCCGACGGCTACTGCAGCACATCTTTTCTGTAACAGAGTAGGAGCAGAGCAGCAGCATCCGGCAGCGGCAGCTACAATTTGAATGGAGTTGTGCTCAGAAGTTCTTTTCAAAGTGTTTATATTTGACCGCCGGTGGATCAAAATATAGTTAATTGGTGGGGGTGTCGGAATTGATTTCCTATCCTGCATAAATGTCATCAATACTGTGTACCTGGACAACCCCTTTAAATATGATAGATCTGTTCACAGACTGTTATGACCTGGTGGTTAGGAGCACCCGACCTGATAGTTGAACTCATACAGGACGAGCTCTGGGATGTGGGAGCTCTGCTGACCGCAAGCCCTAATCCTATCGCACACACTAAAAATAGCCGTGGAGCGCTCCTGACGCTCCCTAGGCGCCTCGTCACAGCCTCAGAGCTAGCTAGCCCTAGAGATAGAAAATAAAGCCTACCTTGCCTCAGAGAAATTCCCCAAAGGAAAAGGCAGCCCCCCACATGTAATGACTGTGAGTAAAGATGAAAGTCACAAACGCAGAAATGAAATAGGTTTCAGCAAAGGGAGGCCAGACTTACTAAATAGACAGAGGATAGGAAAGGTAACTTTGCGATCAGCACAAAAACCTACAAAAGACCACGCAGAGTGTGCAAAAGGGTCCTCCGCACCGACTCACGGTGCGGGGTGCCACTCTGCATTCCAGAGCTTCCAGCCAGCAAGACAAAATCAGGATAACCAGCTGGACAAAGAAACAATGAGCAAAAATAACAATAAGGAACTTAGCTTCTGCAGGAGAAGACAGGTCACCAGGCAGATCCAGGAGCGAACTGAACCAATGCTAAAACAATGACAGCTGGCAAGGAGTAACGATCTGAGTGGAGTTAAATAGAGAAGCCAACCAAAGGATAAACCACGTCACCTGTGTAAGGAACCTCAGAAGCAGCAGCTTCACTCATAGCCACCAGAGGGAGCCCATAGACAAAACTCGCCGAAGTACCATTCACGACCACAGGAGGGAGTTGGACAACAGAATTCACAACAGTACCCCCCCCTTGAGGAGGGGTCACCGAACCCTCACCAGAGCCCCCAAGCCGATCAGGATGAGCCAAATGAAAGGCACGAACAAGATCAGCAGCATGAACATCAGAGGCAAAAACCCAGGAATTATCTTCTTGACCATAACCCTTCCACTTGACCAGGTACTGGAGTTTCCGTCTCGAAACACGAGAATCCAAAATCTTCTCCACCACATACCCCAACTCCCCCTCGACCAACACCGGGGCAGGAGGATCAACGGAGGGAACCATAGGCGCCACGTATCTCCGCAACAACGACCTATGGAACACATTATGGATGGCAAAAGAAGCTGGAAGGTCCAAACGAAATGACACAGGATTAAGAACCTCAGAAATCTTATATGGTCCAATGAAACGAGGCTTAAACTTAGGAGAGGAAACCTTCATAGGAACGTGACGAGATGACAACCAAACCAAATCCCCAACACGAAGTCGGGGACCAACACAACGCCGGCGGTTAGCGAAACGTTGAGCCTTCTCCTGGGACAATGTCAAATTGTCCACCACATGAGTCCAAATCTGCTGCAACCTGTCCACCACCACATCCACACCAGGACAGTCCGAAGGCTCAACCTGCCCTGAAGAGAAACGAGGATGGAAACCAGAATTGCAGAAAAAAGGAGAAACTAAAGTAGCCGAGCTGGCCCGATTATTAAGGGCGAACTCAGCCAAAGGCAAGAAGGACACCCAATCATCCTGATCAGCAGAAACAAAGCATCTCAGATATGTCTCCAAAGTCTGATTAGTTCGTTCGGTTTGGCCATTAGTCTGAGGATGGAAAGCCGAAGAAAAAGACAAATCAATGCCCATCTTAGCGCAAAAGGACCGCCAAAACCTCGAAACAAACTGGGAACCTCTGTCCGAGACAATGTTCTCCGGAATGCCATGCAAATGAACCACATGCTGGAAAAACAATGGCACCAAATCAGAGGAGGAAGGCAGTTTAGATAAGGGTACCAAATGGACCATCTTAGAGAAGCGATCACAAACCACCCAAATGACCGACATCTTTTGAGAAACAGGGAGATCAGAAATAAAATCCATGGAAATATGCGTCCAGGGCCTCTTCGGAATCGGCAAGGGCAAAAGGAACCCACTGGCACGAGAACAGCAGGGCTTAGCCTGAGCACAAATCCCACAGGACTGCACAAAAGAACGCACATCCCGTGACAAAGAAGGCCACCAAAAAGATCTAGCCACCAAATCTCTGGTACCAAAGATTCCAGGATGACCAGCCAATACTGAACAATGAATCTCCGAGATAACTCTACTAGTCCATCTATCAGGGACAAACAGTTTCTCCGTAGGACAACGGTCAGGTCTATCAGCCTGAAACTTCTGCAGCACACGCCGCAAATCAGGGGAAATGGCAGACAAAATTACCCCCTCTCTAAGAATACCCGCCGGCTCCGGAACACCCGGAGAGTCAGGCACAAAACTCCTTGACAGGGCATCAGCCTTCACATTCTTAGATCCCGGAAGGTATGAAACCACAAAATCAAAATGGGAGAAAAAGAGCGACCATCGAGCCTGTCTAGGATTCAACCGTTTGGCAGACTCGAGATAAGTCAAATTCTTGTGATCCGTCAAGACCACCACGCGATGTTTAGCTCCTTCAAGCCAATGTCGCCACTCCTCGAATGCCCACTTCATGGCCAACAACTCCCGATTGCCCACATCATAATTGCGCTCAGCAGGCGAGAATTTTCTAGAAAAGAAGGCACAGGGTTTCATCACCGAGCCATCAGAACTTCTTTGCGACAAAACAGCCCCTGCTCCAATTTCAGAAGCATCAACCTCCACCTGAAAAGGGAGCAAAACATCTGGCTGGCACAACACAGGGACAGAAGCAAAATGACGCTTCAACTCCTGAAAAGCCGCTACAGCCGCAGAGGACCAATTGACCACATCAGCACCTTTCTTGGTAAAATCAGTCAACGGTTTAGCAATACTGGAAAAGTTAGCGATGAAGTGACGATAAAAATTAGCAAAGCCCAGGAACTTCTGCAAGCTCTTCACAGATGTCGGCTGAGTCCAATCGTAAATGGCCTGAACTTTAACAGGGTCCATCTCGATAGTAGAAGGGGAAAAAATGAAACCCAAAAATGAAACCTTCTGAACTCCAAAGAGACATTTAGACCCCTTCACAAACAAGGAATTCGCACGAAGGACCTGGAACACCATTCTGACCTGCTTCACATGAGACTCCCAATCATCCGAAAAGACCAAAATGTCATCCAAATATACAATCATAAATCTATCAAGGTACTCTCGGAAGATGTCATGCATAAAGGACTGAAACACAGATGGAGCATTAGAAAGCCCGAATGGCATAACCAGGTACTCAAAATGGCCCTCGGGCGTATTAAATGCTGTTTTCCATTCATCACCCTGTTTAATTCGCACAAGATTATACGCCCCTCGAAGATCTATCTTGGTGAACCAACTAGCCCCCTTAATCCGAGCAAATAAATAAGACAGCAGCGGCAAAGGATACTGAAATTTGACTGTGATCTTATTAAGAAGGCGGTAATCAATACAAAGTCTCAAAGAACCATCCTTCTTGGCCACAAAAAAGAACCCTGCTCCCAATGGTGACGACGACGGACGAATATGACCCTTCTCCAAGGATTCCTTTATATAACTCCGCATAGCGGCGTGCTCTGGCACAGATAAATTAAACAGACGGCCCTTAGGAAACTTACTACCCGGAATCAAATTAATAGCACAGTCGCAATCCCTATGAGGAGGTAGGGCACCAGATTTGGGATCTTCAAATACATACCGGTAATCTGATAAAAACTCAGGGACTTCAGAAGGAGTGGAAGGCGAAATTGACAGCAATAGAACATCACCATGTACCCCCTGACAACCCCAGCTGGACACAGACATAGATTTCCAATCCAACACTGGATTATGGACCTGTAGCCATGGCAACCCCAAAACGACCACATCATGCAGATTATGCAACACCAAAAAGCGAATATCCTCCTGATGTGCAGGAGCCATGCACATGGTCAATTGAGTCCAGTACTGAGGCTTATTCTTGGCCAAAGGTGTAGCATCAATTCCTCTCAATGGAATAGGATACTGCAAGGGCTCCAAGAAAAAACCACAGCGCCTGGCAAACTCCAAGTCCATCAAATTCAGGGCAGCTGTTATGAATAGGTAATTCAGAACCACAATGGACCTTGAAGTTCAGAGCACACAAGTGACCTGACAAAAACCACAAAACATAGGACGAGCTCTGAGACGTGGAAACTCTGCTGACCGCAATCCCTAAACCTATCAAACCACACTAGAGGTAGCCGTGGATTGCGCCTAACGCTCCCTATGCAACTCGGCACAGCCTGAGAAACTAGCTAGTCCTGAAGATAGAAAAATAAGCCTACCTTGCCTCAGAGAAATTCCCCAAAGGAAAAGGCAGCCCCCCACATATAATGACTGTGAGTTAAGATGAAAATACAAACACAGAGATGAAATAGATTTAGCAAAGTGAGGCCCGACTTACTGAATAGACCGAGGATAGGAAAGATAGCTTTGCGGTCAACACAAAAACCTACAAACAACCACGCAGAGGGGCAAAAATACCCTCCGCACCGACTAACGGTACGGAGGTGCTCCCTCTGCGTCTCAGAGCTTCCAGCAAGCAAGCAGAATCAAAAAAGCAAGCTGGACAGAAAATATAGCAACAAAAGGACACAAGCAGAACTTAGCTTATGCTGAGCAGACAGGCCACAGGAACGATCCAGGAGGAAGCAAGACCAATACTAGAACATTGACTGGAGGCCAGGATCAAAGCACTAGGTGGAGTTAAATAGAGCAGCACCTAACGACTTAACCTCCCACCTGAGGAAGGAAACTCAGAAGCGGCAGTACCACTCGTGACCACAGGAGGGAGCTTGCTCACAGAATTCACAACAGTACCCCCGCCTTGAGGAGGGATCACTGAACCATCACCATAGCCCCCAGGCCGACCAGGATGAGCCATATGAAAGGCACGAACAAGATCGGCAGCATGGACATCAGAGGCAAAGACCCAGGAATTATCTTCCTGACCATAACCCTTCCACTTAACCAGATACTGGAGTTTCCGTCTCGAAACACGAGAATCCAAAATCTTCTCCACTATATACTCCAACTCCCCCTCCACCAAAACCGGGGCAGGAGGATCAACAGATGGAACCACAGGCGCCACGTATCTCCGCAACAATGACCTATGGAATACGTTATGGATGGAAAAAGAATCTGGAAGGGTCAAACGAAAAGACACAGGATTAAGAACCTCAGAAATCCTATACGGGCCAATGAAACGAGGCTTAAACTTAGGAGAGGAAAACTTCATAGGAATATAACGAGATGACAACCAAACCAAATCCCCAACACGAAGTCGGGGACCCACACAGCGTCTGCGATTAGCGAAACGTTGAGCCTTCTCCTGGGACAAGGTCAAATTGTCCACTACATGAGTCCAAATCCGCTGCAACCTGTCCACCACAGTATCCACACCAGGACTGTCCGAAGACTCAACCTGCCCTGAAGAGAAACGAGGATGGAACCCAGAATTGCAGAAAAACGGTGAAACCAAGGTAGCCGAGCTGGCCCGATTATTAAGAGCGAACTCAGCCAACGGCAAAAAGGACACCCAATCATCCTGATCAGCAGAAACAAAACATCTCAGATATGTTTCCAAGGTCTGATTGGTTCGTTCAGTCTGGCCATTTGTCTGAGAATGGAAAGCCGAGGAAAAAGACAAATCAATGCCCATCCTAGCACAAAAGGCTCGCCAAAACCTCGAAACAAACTGGGAACCTCTGTCAGAAACGATGTTCTGTGGAATGCCATGTAAACGAACCACATGCTGGAAGAACAATGGCACCAAATCAAAGGAGGAAGGTAATTTAGACAAGGGTACCAAATGGATCATCTTAGAGAAGCGATCACAAACTACCCAAATGACCGACATTTTTTGAGAGACGGGGAGATCCAAAATAAAATCCATAGAGATATGTGTCCAAGGCCTCTTCGGGATCGGCAACGGCAAAAGCAACCCACTGGCACGAGAACAGCAGGGCTTAGCCCGAGCACAAATCCCACAGGACTGCACAAAAGAACGCACATCCCGCGACAGAGACGGCCACCAAAAGAATCTAGCCACCAAATCTCTGGTACCAATGATTCCAGGATGACCAGCCAACACCGAACAATGAACCTCAGAGATAACTTTATTCGTCCACCTATCAGGGACAAACAGTTTCTCTGCTGGGCAACGATCAGGTTTATTAGCCTGAAATTTTTGCAACACCCGCCGCAAATCAGGGGAGATGGCAGACACAATTACTCCCTCTTTGAAAATACCCGCCGGCTCAGGCAAACCCGGAGAGTCGGGCACAAAACTCCTAGACAGGGCATCCGCCTTCACATTTTTAGAGCCCGGAAGGTACGAAACCACAAAGTCAAAATGGGAGAAAAACAGCGACCAACGAGCCTGTCTAGGATTCAACCGTTTGGCAGACTCGAGATAAGTCAAGTTCTTGTGATCAGTCAAGACCACCACGCGATGCTTAGCTCCTTCAAGCCAATGACGCCACTCCTCGAATGCCCACTTCATGGCCAGCAATTCTCGATTGCCAACATCATAATTTCGCTCAGCAGGCGAAAACTTCCTGGAAAAGAAGGCGCATGGCTTCATCACCGAGCAATCAGCACCTCTTTGCGACAAAACAGCCCCCGCTTCAATTTCAGAAGCATCAACCTCAACCTGGAACGGAAGCGAAACATCTGGTTGACACAACACAGGGGCAGAAGAAAAATGACGCTTTAAGTCTTGAAAAGCTTCCACAGCAGCAGAAGACCAATTGACCACATCAGCACCCTTCTTGGTCAAATCGGTCAATGGTTTAGCAATACTAGAAAAATTACAGATGAAGCGACGATAAAAATTAGCAAAGCCAAGGAACTTTTGCAGACTCTTCAGAGATGTCGGCTGAGTCCAATCATAAATGGCCTGGACCTTAACAGGGTCCATCTTGATGGTAGAAGGGGAAAAAATGAACCCCAAAAATGAAACCTTCTGAACACCAAAGAGACACTTTGATCCCTTCACAAACAAAGAATTAGCACGCAGGACCTGGAACACCATTCTGACCTGCTTCACATGAGACTCCCAATCATCCGAGAAGACCAAAATATTATCCAAGTATACAATCAGGAATTTATCCAGGTACTCTCGGAAGATGTCATGCATAAAGGACTGAAATACTGATGGAGCATTGGCAAGTCCGAATGGCATAACTAGGTACTCAAAATGGCCCTCGGGCGTATTAAATGCGGTTTTCCATTCATCGCCCCGTTTAATACGCACAAGATTATATGCACCACGAAGATCTATCTTGGTGAACCAACTAGCCCCCTTAATCCGAGCAAACAAATCAGATAGCAGCGGCAAGGGATACTGAAATTTGACCGTGATTTTATTTAGAAGGCGGTAATCAATACAAGGTCTCAGCGAACCATCCTTCTTGGCCACAAAAAAGAACCCTGCTCCCAATGGCGACGACGACGGCCGAATATGACCCTTCTCCAAGGATTCTTTTACGTAACTCCGCATAGCGGCGTGCTCAGGTACAGATAATTTAAACAGTCGACCATTAGGAAACTTACTACCAGGAATCAACTCGATAGCACAATCACAATCCCTATGCGGAGGTAGGGCATTGGACTTGGGCTCATCGAATACATCCCGGTAATCAGACAAGAACTCTGGGACCTCAGAAGGGGTGGATGATGAGATAGACAGAAATGGAACATCACCATGTACCCCCTGACAACCCCAGCTGGACACAGACATAGATTTCCAATCTAATACTGGGTTATGGACTTGTAGCCATGGCAACCCCAACACGACCACATCATGCAGATTTTGCAACACCAGAAAGCGAATATCCTCCTGATGCACAGGAGCCATGCACATGGTCAGCTGGGTCCAATACTGAGGCTTATTCTTGGCCAAAGGCGTAGCATCAATTCCTCTCAATGGAATAAGACACTGCAAGGGCTCCAAGACAAACCCACAGCGCCTAGCAAACTCCAAGTCCATCAAATTCAGGGCAGCGCCTGAATCCACAAAAGCCATGACAGAATAGGAAGACAAAGAGCAGATCAAAGTAACGGACAAAAGAAATTTCGACTGTACCGTACCAATGGTGGCAGACTTAGCGAACCGCTTAGTGCGCTTAGGACAATCGGAGATAGCATGAGTGGAATGACCACAGTAGAAACACAGCCCATTCTGACGTCTGTGTTCTTGCCTTTCAGCTCTGGTCAAAGTCCTATCGCACTGCATAGGCTCAGGTTTATGCTCAGATAATACCGCCAAATGGTGCACAGATTTACGCTCACGCAAGCGTCGACCGATCTGAATGGCCAAAGACATAGACTCATGCAGACCAGCAGGCATAGGAAATCCCACCATGACATCCTTAAGGGCTTCAGAGAGACCCTTTCTGAAGATTGCTGCCAAAGCACATTCATTCCATTGAGTGAGCACAGACCACTTTCTAAACTTCTGACAATAAATCTCTATCTCATCCTGACCCTGACACAGAGCCAGCAAATTTTTCTCTGCCTGATCCACTGAATTAGGTTCATCGTACAGTAATCCGAGCGCCAGAAAAAACGCATCAATATTACATAATGCAGGATCTCCTGGCGCAAGGGAAATTGCCCAGTCTTGAGGGTCGCCACGTAATAAAGAAATAATAATCTTAACTTGTTGAACTGGGTCACCAGAGGAGCGAGGTTTCAACGCCAGAAACAGTTTGCAATTATTTTTGAAACTCAGAAATTTAGCTCTATCTCCAGAAAACAAATCTGGAATAGGAAGTCTTGGTTCTAACATAGAATTCTGAACCACAAAGTCTTGAATATTTTGTACTCTTGCAGTGAGAAGATCCACACATGAAGACAGACCTTTAATGTCCATCACCACACCTGTGTCCTGAACCACCCAAATGTCTAGGGGAAAAAAAAGGCAAAACACAGTGCAAAGGAAAAAAAATGATCTCAGAACTTCTTTTTTCCCTCTATTGAGAAGCATAGTACTTTGGGCCTCCAGTACTGTTATGAATAGGTAATTCAGAACCACAATGGACCTTGAAGTTCAGAGCACACAAGTGACCTGACAAAAACCACAAAACATAGGACGAGCTCTGAGACGTGGAAACTCTGCTGACCGCAATCCCTAAACCTATCAAACCACACTAGAGGTAGCAGTGGATTGCGCCTAACGCTCCCTATGCAACTCGGCACAGCCTGAGAAACTAGCTAGTCCTGAAGATAGAAAAATAAGCCTACCTTGCCTCAGAGAAATTCCCCAAAGGAAAAGGCAGCCCTCCACATATAATGACTGTGAGTTAAGATGAAAATACAAACACAGAGATGAAATAGATTTAGCAAAGTGAGGCCCGACTTACTGAATAGACCGAGGATAGGAAAGATAGCTTTGCGGTCAACACAAAAACCTACAAACAACCACGCAGAGGGGCAAAAAGACCCTCCGCACCGACTAACGGTACGGAGGTGCTCCCTCTGCGTCTCAGAGCTTCCAGCAAGCAAGCAGAATCAAAAAAGCAAGCTGGACAGAAAATATAGCAACAAAAGGACACAAGCAGATCTTAGCTTATGCTGAGCAGACAGGCCACAGGAACGATCCAGGAGGAAGCAAGACCAATACTAGAACATTGACTGGAGGCCAGGATCAAAGCACTAGGTGGAGTTAAATAGAGCAGCACCTAACGACTTAACCTCATCACCTGAGGAAGGAAACTCAGAAGCCGCAGTACCACTCGTGACCACAGGAGGGAGCTTGCTCACAGAATTCACAACAGGCAGCGCCTGAATCCACAAATGCCATTACAGAATAGGACGACAGAGAGCAAATCAGAGTAACGGACAAAAGAAATTTAGACTGTACCGTACCAATGGTGGCAGACCTAGTGAACCGCTTAGTGCGCTTAGGACAATCGGAGATAGCATGAGTGGATTCACCACAGTAAAAACACAGCCCATTCCGACGTCTGTGTTCTTGCCGTTCAGCTCTAGTCAAAGTCCTATCACATTGCATAGGCTCAGGCCTATGCTCAGAGAATACCGCCAGATGGTGCACAGCTTTGCGCTCACGCATGCGCCGATCAATCTGAATGGCCAAGGACATAGACTCATTCAGACCAGCAGGCGTGGGAAATCCCACCATGACATCCTTAAGGGCTTCAGAAAGACCCTTTCTGAAAATTGCCACCAGGGCACATTCATTCCACTGAGTAAGCACAGACCACTTTCTAAACTTCTGACAGTACACCTCCGCTTCATCCTGACCCTGACACAAAGCCAGCAAGATTTTCTCTGCCTGATCCACTGAATTTGGTTCATCATAAAGCAATCCAAGCGCCAGAAAAAACGCATCTACATCTCGCAATTCAGGATCTCCTGGCGCAAGGGAAAATGCCCAGTCTTGCGGGTCACCACGCAACAAAGAAATTATGATTTTTACTTGTTGAACGGGGTCACCAGAGGAGCGGGGTTTCAAAGCTAGAAACAGTTTACAATTATTTTTGAAATTCAAGAATCTAGATCTATCCCCAGAAAATAAATCAGGAATAGGAATTCTAGGCTCTAACATAGGATTCTGAACCACAAAATCTTGAATGTTTTGTACCCTTGCAGTGAGATGATCCACACAAGAGGATAGACCCTGAATGTCCATCTCTACACCTGTGTCCTGAACCACCCAAAGGTCTAGGGAAAAAAAAAGACAAAACACAGTGCAAAGAAAAAAAAATGGTCTCATAAGTCCTCTTATCCCTCTATTGAGATGCATTAATACTTTTGGCCAGCTGTACTGTTATGACCTGGTGGTTAGGAGCACCCGACCTGATAGTTAAACTCATACAGGATGAGCTCTGGGATGTGGGAGCTCTGCTGACCGCAAGCCCTAATCCTATCGCACACACTAAAAATAGCCGTGGAGCGCTCCTGACGCTCCCTAGGCGCCTCATCACAGCCTCAGAGCTAGCTAGCCCTAGAGATAGAAAATAAAGCCTACCTTGCCTCAGAGAAATTCCCCAAAGGAATAGGCAGCCCCCACATATAATGACTGTGAGTAAAGATGAAAGTCACAAACGCAGAAATGAAATAGGTTTCAGCAAAGGGAGGTGTTGTGAATTCTGTAGCAGAGCTCCCTCCTGTGGTCACAAGTGGTACTTCGGCTGATTCTCTCTGTGAGCTTCCATTGGTGGAGGGAAGTGGTACTGCGGCTTCTGAGTTTCCTCCCTCAGGTGATGTGGTGAGGTCGTTAGGGGCTGCTCTACTTAACTCCACCTAGTGCTTTGATCCTGGCTTCCTGTCAATGTTCCAGTATTGGACTTGTTTTCCTCCTGGATCGTTCCTGTGGCCTGCTGCTCTGCATAGCTAAGTTTTCCTTTGCTATTTTGTTTGTTTTTTTTCTGTCCAGCTTATCTATTTGTTTGCTGGAAGCTCTGGGACGCAGAGGATGTACCTGTGCGGTTAGTTCGGTATGGAGGGTCTTTTTGCCCCCTTTGCGTGGTTTTTAGGGTTTTGTGTTGACCGCAAAGTTTCCTTTCCTATCCTCGCTCTGTTCAGAAAGTCGGGCCTCACTTTGCTAAATCTATTTCATCTCTACGTTTGTCTTTTCATCTTAACTCACAGTCATTATATGTGGGGGGCTGCCTTTTCCTTTGGGGTATTTCTCTGAGGCAAGGTAGGCTTATTTTCTATCTTCAGGCTAGCTAGTTTCTCAGGCTGTGCCGAGTTGCATAGGTAGTGTTAGGCGCAATCCACGGCTGCCTCTAGTGTTGTTGGTGAGGATCAGGGATTGCGGTCAACAGAGTTCCCACGTCTCAGAGCTCGTTCTATGTTTTTGGATTATTGTCAGATCACTGTATGTGCTCTGACCTCTATGTTCACTGTGGTACTGAATTGCCTAATCATAACAGTACAGGAAGCCGAAAGTACTAATGATTCTCAATAGAGGGAAAAAAGAAGTTCTGAGACCATTTTTTTTTCTCTGCACTGTGTTTTGCCTTTTTTTTCCCCTAGACATTTGGGTGGTTCAGGACACAGGTGTAGCAATGGACATTAGAAGTCTGTCTTCATGTGTGGATCAGCTCTCGGCAAGAGTACAAAAGATTCAAGACACTATTGATCAGAAATCTATGTTAGAACCAAAAATTCCTATTCCTGATTTGTTTTTTGGTGATAGAACTAAGTTTCTGAGTTTCAAAAATAATTGTAAACTATTTCTGGCCTTGAAACCTCGCTCCTCTGGTGATCCAGTTCAACAGGTTTTGATCATTATTTCTTTTTTGCGTGGCGACCCTCAGGACTGGGCATTTTCTCTTGCGCCAGGAGATCCTGCATTAAGTAATATCGATGCGTTTTTCCTGGCGCTCGGATTGCTGTACGATGAACCTAATTCAGTGGATCAGGCAGAAACAAAATTTGCTGGCTCTTTGTCAGGGTCAGGATGAGATAGAGTTATATTGTCAGAAATTTAGAAAGTGGTCCGTACTCACTCTATGGAATGAATCTGCGCTGGCAGCTATGTTCAGAAAGGGTCTCTCTGAAGCCCTTAAGGATGTCATGGTGGGATTTCCTATGCCTGCTGGTTTGAATGAGTCTATGTCTTTGGCCATTCAGATTGGTCGACGCTTGCGTGAGCGTAAATCTGTGCACCATTTGGCAGTATTACCTGAGCTTAAACCTGAGCCTATGCAGTGCGATAGGACTTTGACCAGAGTTGAACGGCAAGAACAGAGGGCTGTGTTTCTACTGTGGTGATTCCACTCATGCTATCTCTGATTGTCCTAAGCGCACTAAGCGGTTCGCTAGGTTTGCCACCATTGGTACAGTACAGTCAAAATTTCTTCTGTCCGTTACCTTGATCTGCTCTTTGTCATCGTATTCTGCCATGGCATTTGTGGATTCAGGCGCTGCCCTGAATTTAATGGACTTGGAGTATGTCAAGCGTTGTGGGTTTTTCTTGGAGCCCTTGCAGTGTCCTATTCCATTGAGAGGAATTGATGCTACGCCTTTGGCCAAGAATAAGCCTCAGTACTGGACCCAGCTGACCATGTGCATGGCTCCTGCACATCAGGAGGTTATTCGCTTTCTGGTGTTGCATAATCTGCATGATGTGGTCATGTTGGGGTTGCCATGGCTACAAGTCCATAATCCAGTATTAGATTGGAAATCCATGTCGGTGTCCAGCTGGGGTTGTCAGGGGGTACATGGTGATGTTCCATTTTTGTCAATTTCGTCATCCACCCCTTCTGAGGTTCCAGAGTTCTTGTCTGATTACCGGGATGTATTTGATGAGCCCAAGTCCGATGCCCTACCTCCGCATAGGGATTGTGATTGTGCTATCAATTTGATTCCTGGTAGTAAGTTCTCAAAAGGCCGATTGTTTAATTTATCTGTGCCTGAGCACGCCGCTATGCGGAGTTATGTGAAGGAGTCCTTGGAGAAGGGGCATATTCGCCCGTCATCATCGCCATTAGGAGCAGGGTTCTTTTTTGTAGCCAAGAAGGATGGTTCGCTGAGACCTTGTATAGATTACCGCCTCCTAAATAAGATCACGGTTAAATTTCAGTACCCCTTGCCGTTGTTATCTGATTTGCTTGCTCGGATTAAGGGGGCTAGTTGGTTCACCAAGATAGATCTTCGTGGTGCGTATAATCTTGTGCGAATTAAGCGAGGCGATGAATGGAAAACCGCATTTAATACGCCCGAGGGTCATTTTGAGTATCTAGTAATGCCATTCGGACTTGCCAATGCTCCATCAGTGTTTCAGTCCTTTATGCATGACATCTTCCGAGAGTACCTGGATAAATTCCTGATTGTGTACTTGGATGACATTTTGATCTTCTCAGATGATTGGGAGTCTCATGTGAAGCAGGTCAGAACGGTTTTTCAGGTCCTGCGTGCTAATTCTTTGTTTGTGAAGGGATCAAAGTGTCTCTTTGGTGTGCAGAAGGTTTCATTTTTGGGGTTCATCTTTTCCCCTTCTACTATCGAGATGGATCCTGTTAAGGTCCAAGCCATCCATGATTGGACTCAGCCGACATCTCTGAAAAGTCTGCAAAAGTTCCTGGGCTTTGCTAATTTTTATCGTCGCTTCATCTGCAATTTTTCTAGTATTGCTAAACCATTGACCGATTTGACCAAGAAGGGTGCTGATGTGGTCAATTGGTCTTCTGCTGCTGTGGAAGCTTTTCAAGAGTTGAAGCGTCGTTTTTCTTCTGCCCCTGTGTTGTGTCAACCAGATGTTTCGCTTCCGTTCCAGGTCGAGGTTGATGCTTCTGAGATTGGAGCAGGGGCTGTTTTGTCGCAGAGAGGTTCTGATTGCTCAGTGATGAAACCGTGCGCCTTCTTTTCCAGGAAGTTTTCGCCTGCTGAGCGAAATTATGATGTGGGCAACCGAGAGTTGCTGGCCATGAAGTGGGCATTCGAGGAGTGGCGTCATTGGCTTGAAGGAGCTAAGCATCGCGTGGTGGTATTGACTGATCATAAGAACTTGACTTATCTCGAGTCTGCCAAGCGGTTGAATCCTAGACAGGCTCGTTGGTCGCTGTTTTTTGCCCGTTTTGACTTTGTGATTTCGTACCTTCCGGGCTCTAAAAATGTGAAGGCGGATGCTCTGTCTAGGAGTTTTGTGCCCGACTCTCCGGGTTTGTCTGAGCCGGCGGGTATCCTCAAGGAAAGAGTAATTGTGTCTGCCATCTCCCCTGATTTGCGGCGAGTGCTGCAAAAATTTCAGGCTAATAAACCTGATCGTTGTCCAGCGGAGAAACTGTTTGTCCCTGATAGGTGGACGAATAAAGTTATCTCTGAGGTTCATTGTTCGGTCTTGGCTGGTCATCCTGGAATCTTTGGTAACAGAGAGTTAGTGGCTAGATCCTTTTGGTGGCCATCTCTGTCGCGGGATGTGCGTACTTTTGTGCAGTCCTGTGGGATTTGTGCTCGGGCTAAGCCCTGCTGTTCTCGTGCCAGTGGGTTGCTTTTGCCCTTGCCAGTCCCGAAGAGGCCTTGGACACATATCTCTATGGATTTTATTTCAGATCTTCCCGTTTCTCAAAAGATGTCAGTCATTTGGGTGGTCTGTGATCGCTTTTCTAAGATGGTCCATTTGGTACCCTTGTCTAAATTGCCTTCCTCCTCTGATTTGGTGCCATAGTTCTTCCAGCATGTGGTTCGTTTACATGGCATTCCAGAGAATATCGTTTCTGACAGAGGTTCCCAGTTTGTTTCGAGGTTTTGGCGAGCTTTTTGTGATAGGATGGGCATTGACTTGTCTTTTTCCTCGGCTTTCCATCCTCAGACTAATGGCCAGACCGAACGAACCAATCAGACCTTGGAAACATATCTGAGATGTTTTGTTTCTGCTGATCAGGATGACTGGGTGTCCTTTTTGCCTTTGGCTGAGTTCGCCCTTAATAATCGGGCCAGCTCGGCTACCTTGGTTTCGCCATTTTTCTGCAACTCTGGGTTCCATCCTCGTTTCTCGTCAGGACAGGTTGAGTCTTCGGACTGTCCTGGTGTGGATACTGTGGTGGACAGGTTGCAGCGGATTTGGACTCAGGTAGTGGACAATTTGACCTTGTCCCAGGAGAAGGCTCAACGTTTTGCTAATCGCAGACGCTGTGTGGGTCCCCGACTTCGTGTTGGGGATCTGGTTTGGTTATCTTCTCGTCATATTCCTATGAAGGTTTCCTCTCCTAAGTTTAAACCTCATTTCATTGGTCCGTATAGGATTTCTGAGGTTCTTAATCCTGTGTCTTTTCGTCTGACTCTTCCAGATTCTTTTTCCATCCATAACGTATTCCATAGGTCATTGTTGCGGAGATACGTGGCGCCTGTGGTTCCATCTGTTGACCCTCCTGCCCCGGTTTTGGTGGAGGGGGAGTTGGAGTATATTGTGGAGAAGATTTTGGATTCTCGTGTTTCAAGACGGAAACTCCAGTATCAGGTTAAGTGGAAGGGTTATGCTCAGGAAGATAATTCCTGGGTCTTTGCCTCTGATGTCCATGCTCCCGATCTTGTTCGTGCCTTTCATGTGGCTCATCCTGGTCGACCTGGGGACTCTGGTGAGGGTTCGGTGACCCCTCCTCAAGGGGGGGGTACTGTTGTGAATTCTGTGGCAGAGCTCCCTCCTGTGGTCACAATTGGTACTTCGGCTGATTCTCTCTGTGAGCTTCCGTTGGTGGAGGGAAGTGGTACTGCGGCTTCTGAGTTTCCTCCCTCAGGTGATGTGGTGAGGTCGTTAGGGGCTGCTCTACTTAACTCCACCTAGTGCTTTGATCCTGGCTTCCTGTCAATGTTCCAGTATTGGACTTGTTTTCCTCCTGGATCGTTCCTGTGGCCTGCTGCTCTGCATAGCTAAGTTTTCCTTTGCTATTTTGTTTGTTTTTTTTCTGTCCAGCTTATCTATTTGTTTGCTGGAAGCTCTGGGACGCAGAGGGTGTACCTCCGTGCCGTTAGTTCGGTACAGAGGGTCTTTTTGCCCCCTTTGCGTGGTTTTTAGGGTTTTGTGTTGACCGCAAAGTTTCCTTTCCTATCCTCGCTCTGTTCAGAAAGTCGGGCCTCACTTTGCTAAATCTATTTCATCTCTACGTTTGTCTTTTCATCTTAACTCACAGTCATTATATGTGGGGGGCTGCCTTTTCCTTTGGGGTATTTCTCTGAGGCAAGGTAGGCTTATTTTCTATCTTCAGGCTAGCTAGTTTCTCAGGCTGTGCCGAGTTGCATAGGTAGCGTTAGGCGCAATCCACGGCTGCCTCTAGTGTTGTTGGTGAGGATCAGGGATTGCGGTCAACAGAGTTCCCACGTCTCAGAGCTCGTTCTATGTTTTTGGATTATTGTCAGATCACTGTATGTGCTCTGACCTCTATGTTCACTGTGGTACTGAATTGCCTAATCATAACAGGGAGGCCAGACTTACTAAATAGACAGAGGATAGGAAAGGTAACTTTGCGATCAGCACAAAAACCTACAAAAGACCACGCAGAGTGTGCAAAAGGGTCCTCCGCACCGACTCACGGTGCGAAGTGCCACTCTGCATTCCAGAGCTTCCAGCCAGCAAGACAAAATCAGGATAACCAGCTGGACAAAGAAACAATGAGCAAAAATAACAATAAGGAACTTAGCATCTGCAGGAGAAGACAGGTCACCAGGCAGATCCAGGAGCGAACTGAACCAATGCAAAAAACATTGACAGCTGGCATGGAGTAACGATCTGAGTGGAGTTAAATAGAGAAGCCAACCAAAGGATAAACCACGTCACCTGTGCAAGGAACCTCAGAAGCAGCTGCTTCACTCATAGCCACCAGAGGGAGCCCATAGACAGAACTCGCCGAAGTACCATTCACGACCACAGGAGGGAGTTCGACAACAGAATTCACAACACAGACAGAGCGCATATTGTTGGCAGCACATCCCGTTTACAAGAAGCAATGTGCTGCCAACATCTAATCGCATTAATTTTCCAATCAGCAGACAAACTAGGGTTAATAATCTTTAATAATCTTTATTTTTATATAGCGCTAACATATTCCACAGCGCTTTACAGTTTGCACACATTATCATCACTGTCCCTGATGGGGCTCACAATCTAGATTCCCTATCAGTATGTCTTTGGAGTGTGGGAGAAAACCCCCGCAAATGTGGGGAGAACATACAAACTCCTTACAGATGTTGTTCTTGGTGGGATTAGAACCCAGGACTCCAGCGCTGCAAGGCTGCGGTGCTAACCACTGAGCCACCGTGCTTTTCTCTTTTTCCATGGTTTTTCTCATTTGTTGGCCAATCAGTTACAAAGGCTCATGAGCAGAAATGAACATTCGTTTTCCGATTATAAGCCCCATGGGATTTGTTGGGCTAACCGTGACAGGACATCAATGTTATGGGTTATATAGTTAGCTTTGTACGCTGTATTGGATTCTCCCTCCTATCATTGCTCCATGTGAGAATAACTCCATACATCGCCTAATGCAGCCCGTGCTAGGGAGCTGTACACACTAGGTCCTGCCATACAGGCTTCATCAATGCTATGGATATAGTACTATATTGTAAAACCCCTTAAAGCTAATCAGGGCAGATGTCAGCATGCATTTAGGTAAGAAAGATAAATTGTCTCCGTCACGTCATGTTCCACCCCGTCAGCTCAGTACAGGTAATTGCCTACTTATTTCATAATGGGCCTGAATACACGGCTATGGACGCTCTCCTCTCTTCGTGTCTGGGACATTTTCTGGCTGTCAGAATGACTCAGCAGGAATGTTTTCATCTCCACCTATAGATCCGACAAGCACTATGCACAACAATGGGAGAAAGTTTCCTGCTGTATTAGGAAGAAGACAAACCCAAGTCTTCTATTACACCGCTGCAATACTGCCTGTTACTTATTATTACCAGAGTGATGCTAGGGAAACATGGTGGACTCCTTGGCTGCTGCTAGATTACTAATCATCTGCTATATGGTGTATAGTCATACATGGTGAAAGAGGAGGGGACAAACCTAAGAACCAAAAGATCTGCAAAAACTAATACAGTTAATGAATAAAATTTAAAAAGAACTTGTAAGCAGCCATTTTGCAATTAACTCCTTATTAAAAATGATCTCTACACTCAAGAATGGAGGGATTTTTTAATTTCACAGTGAACAGCTCATTTCCCAAGTCACCAGCTGCCCTGCGGTCTCAGATTTACCAGTTACCTAGGTAAGGAGCACACGCCGCTCATAGGCTTCCGGGTATGTGCACACGCTGCGGATTACTCTGCGGATTCTTCTGGACTGATTCTGGTACATCCGCAGGTAAACCGCACTGCGGATTTCCTGCGGAATTACCCTGGATTTTCCTAGATTTTTTTTTGTGGCTTCCACCTGCAGTTTTACACCTGCGGATTCCTATTATGGAGCAGGTGTAAACCGCTGCGGAGTCCGCACAAAGAATTTACATGCTGCCGAATAAACAACGCTACGGTGGTCCTGAAAAATGGTTTTGTAAATTTTGTTGGAAAAATGAGAAATCCCTGGTTAACTTTTAACCCTTATAATATCCTAACAAAAAAATTATGCTTCCAAAATTGTGCTGATGTAGACATGTGGGAAATGGTATTTATTAACTACTTTGTGTGACACCACTCACTGATTTAAGGGTACAAAAATTAAAAGTTTGAAAATTTCATTTTTTTTTTCATAAATAAATACAGGCCATATCAAAGAAATGTTACCACTAAAAAAGTACAATATGTCATGAAAAAACAGTCTCAGAATCATTGGGATCTATTGAAACGTTCCAGAGCTATAACCTCATAAATTGAAATTGGTCAGCATTGTAAAAATTGGCTCTGTCATTGAGGGGTTAAATAATGCTTTTTCGTGTTGTGGCAAATGTTTCTCAGCAAATAAGAGCCCAGGAGGCAAAGGAATAGTATATGCTCCTGAAACTAACGTTTAGTGCATTTGTGAGCATCTTGATTGTAAAGGGTAATTAAATTAATAACAAATGTTAATCTAATAAGAACATAAAGGTTCAAAGATCTAATATATAAAGCTGAATGTGTGTATGTGTCTGTGTGTGTGTGTGTGTGTGTGTGTGTGTGTGTATGTCCGGGATTGGCATCTGCACCGTCACACGTCTGAACCCCGAGAGCGTCATAGGCTATGTTGTGAGGCGAAATTTTAACCCTGCGCGTTCCAATTCACCAAACAATTTTGCCCCTATCTACATAATGGGAAAAAAAGTGAAAGGACAAGTGTTGGAGGCGTGGCAGCTACAGCCACAAAATTTTGCACAGTCACACGTCTGGATCCCGAGAGCGTCATAGGCTATGTTGTGAGGTGAAATTTTAACCCCGCGCTTTCCAATTCACCAAACAATTTTGCCCCTATCTACATAATGGGGAAAAAAGTGAAAGGAAAAGTGTTGGAGGGGTCGCAGCTACAGCCACAAAATTTTGCACAGTCACACGACTGGACCCCGAGAGCGTCATAGGCTATGTTGTGAGGTGAAATTTTAACCCCGCGCTTTCCAATTCACCAAACAATTTTGCCTCGATCTACATAATGGGGAAAAGTGAAAGGAAAAGTGTTGGAGGCAAATTGACAGCTGCCAGATGTGAACAAGGGGGACTTAAAGAATGAGAGCGATGGCGCCAAAGAGTATATACTGTACAGTTGCTAAGGTGGGGCCCCGACATGGGATACTCACCACACACGGGGATATGAACACACACAAAATGCGCCACACACTACCAGATGCTTGAACACATATTACCCTCAGCACACATTTCACCACACATACACCAACCTCGCCACATAAAAGTCGAAACACAAAAGTCGCCGCTCAAAACTCGCCATGCGCAAAACTCACTACATGCAAAAACTAGGCTCACGCAAAACTCGCCACAAGTGCAAAACTCACCTCATGGAAAACTCACCACACCGAAAAGCCAGTGTTCATAATAATTTATTAAATTGGATAGGATAGGCCATTAATAATTAATCTTGGGGATATGGTCAAATTAGACTAAGCTCCTGTATCAGGCATAGCTGACCAGTATGACAGATAAATAATAATAATAATCTTTATTTTTATATAGCGCTAACATATTCCGCAGCGCTTTACAGTTTTGCACACATTATCATCACTGTCCCCGATGGGGCTCACAATCTAGATTCCCTATCAGTATGTCTTTGGAATGTGGGAGGAAACCGGAGTACCCGGAGGAAACCCACGCAAACACGGAGAGAACATACAAACTCTTTGCAGATGTTGTCCTTGGTGGGATTCGAACCCAGGACCCCAGCGCTGCAAGGCTGCAGTGCTATCCACTGAGCCACCGTGCTGCCCCACAGATACTGTGTGTGTCAACAGGGCCGCCACCAGGGCATTACTGCCCTGACTGGCGTATGGGGTCCAATAAGCAGAGGGGGCCCGCAGGATTCGGCCGATGCAGTAATTGAACCTGTGTCCGAGACGCAGGTTCAGTTAATCTCTACTGCTGTGTGGGCCTGCACGGCAGTAGTTAAAAGCTGCCAGCCAATCGGAGGCTAGCAGCTGATGTCAGCGCACGCGTTGCCGGCATATGACATCATTGTCATTCACCGGTGAGTCCGCGCTTGAAATGCCTGGAGGGAACATTGCCGCTGGAATGCGGCCAAGTAAGGAGAAAGTGTATTTTGTTTTCATTTTTATTGAAAGGGGCAAGCCACAATATGTTTTGACGACAGAATGGAGACACATGGACCACATGGTGCAGGATGGAGACACATGGTGTAGGATGGAGACACATGGGGCAGGATGGAGACACGGAGCAGGATGGAGACACGGGGCAGGATGGAAACACATGGTGCAGGGACATGATGCAGGATAGAGACAAGAGGCAGGATAGAGACAGATGGGGCTGGATGGAGACAGTTGGGAAAAATAGAATTAGTCTCACCGGTAATTTGGTTTCTAGGAACCTTCCACGACAGCGGTACAGGAGGATGTCTCCCTGCCCTAATGGGGGACAGGAAACACAAAAGAGGTTAAATACACTCCTCTTCCTGCAACCTCCAGCGTTTTTTTCTGGACACAGTAGCATGTATAATTACCACTTAGGTGCAGGAACCATTTGATCAGTATCATTAATTGGGAGGGAAATTAGTGCTGTCGTGGAAGGTTCCTAGAAACCAAATTACCGGTAAGACCAATTCTATTTTCTCCAGTCACCTTCCACGACAGCGGTACAGGAGTAGTACCAACAAATTAATTTCTTAAGGGGGACAACAGCCTGGAGAACTCTTCTGCCGAATGATAAATCCCTGTTAAAGTCTAGTCTGTAGTGACTGGTGAACGTATGAACCGAAGACCAGGTGGCAGCTCTGCAAATCTGCTCTGTAGATGTGTCACCTCTCTCTGCCCATGATGTTGACACTGACTGTGTAGAGTGGGCTTTCAGTGAAGAAGAAGGAGATAGATTCTGAGATGAGCATGCGAGAGATATGGCTTGCTTAATCTAATTGGCGATTGTGTTTTTTGCCGCCTTTTTGCCTCTGTACCTTCCAGAGTGCTGAATAAAGAGGTTTCGATCAATCTTCCAACCCTCAGTATGTTGAAGGTAATATAGAACCACCCTGCGGACGTCCAGGGTGTGGAAGGATTCTTCCTTCCTGTTGGAAGAATCTGGGCAGAATAAGGGCAGCACTATGTCCTGACCTCTATGAAAGTCTGATGTTACCTTAGGGTACCGTCACACTATACCATTTCGATCGCTACGACGGTACGATTAGTGACGTTCCAGCGATATCATTACGATATCGCTGTGTCTGACACGCAGCAGCGATCAGGGATCCTGCTGAGAATCGTACGTCGTAGCAGATCGTTTAGAACTTTCTTTTGTCGCTGGATCTCCCGCTGGCATCGCTAGATCGGTGTGTGTGACACCGATCTAGCGATCTAGCGATGCGATCTAGCGATGCGTTCGCTTGTAACCAGGGTAAACATTGGGTTACTAAGCGCAGGGCCGCGCTTAGTAACCCGATGTTTACCCTGGTTACAAGCGTAAAACTAAAAAAAAACAAACAGCACATACTTACATTCTGGTGTCCGTCAGGTCCCTTGCCGTCTGCTTCCCGCACTGTGACTGCCGGCCGTAAAGTGAAAGCAGAGCACAGCGGTGACGTCACCGCTGTGCTGTGCTTTCACTTTCACTTTACGGCCGGCAGTCAGTGAGTGCGGGAAGCAGATGGCAAGGGACCTGACGGACACCAGAATGTAAGTATGTGCTGTTTGTTTTTTTTTACGCTGGTAACCAGGGTAAACATCGGGTTACTAAGCGCGGTCCTGCGCTTAGTAACCCGATGTTTACCCTGGTTACCTGGGGACCTCCGCATCGTTGGTCGCTGGAGAGCTGTCTGTGTGACAGCTCCCCAGCGACCACACTACGATTTACCTACGATCACGGCCAGGTCATATCGCTGGTCGTGATCATAGGTAAATCGTATAGTGTGACGGTACCCTTAGGTAAAAATGTAGGGTCTAGTCTGAGGACTATACTATCTGATGTTATCTTCAGATAAGGTTCTTGCATGGATAGGGCCTGTAGTTCTCCTATCCGTCTGGCGGAAGTAATGGCCACTAAAAAGACACTTTTTAAGGTAAGAACCTTTAAAGAAGATTCTGATAAAGGTTTGAATGGATCTTGTGTTAGACTATTAAGCACCAGATTTAGGTCCCAAGGGGGAATGCGGTTATGAACTCTGGGACAGAACCTACTTGCTGAGGTTATGAAGCGTATTACACAGCGATGGTTGGCTAGGTTCTGATCAAATTATGAACTAAGAGTCGAGACCTGAACCTTTAAGGTACTAGGCTTAAGCCCTAAATCTAGACCTTTCGGAGGAAATTTAAGATATGAGCAATATTCGGATGGAATGGGTCTGGGGTGTTCGGAAAACACCAAGATGAGAATTTCTTCCAGATCTTGCCATAAATGGCATTGGTTATCGGTTTCCTACTTATCTGAAGAGTGTGAATTACTTCGTAGGAAAGGCCTCTTGCTCTTAGTAGCTCAGCTTCAGTAGCCATGCTGCAAGGTTCAACCTGTGTAGGTTCAGATGTAATAAAGGACCCTGATGAAGAAGGTCGCTCTTCTGAGGTAAACGTATTGGCCCCTCCTGGGCCACGTCCAACAGTGCACTGTACCAACTCCTCCCCGGCCACATGGGGGCGATCAGAATTGTAGTGACCTGTTCGGATTGGATTTTCTGTAACGTTTTTGACAATCGGGATTGGAGGGAAAGCATAGGCAAGGTTGAATTCCCAGGGGTGTAAGAACGCATCCATGCCCAGAGCTTTGTCTGCCCTGTTTAGAGGAAAAATATGTTTGTAGGTACGCTACAGTGGTCATGTTGTCGGAGTATATCCTAACGTGGTGACCTTGGACGAGAGCTGATGCGGCCTTTAAGGCCCCTTCCACTGCCTTCAGTTCTCTGAAGTTTGAAGAGCTGGCTCTGGTGTCTGGAGACCATATGCCCTGGAAGTGAGTTCCCTCTACTATGGCTCCCCATCCCCTCCAACTGCCATCTGATGTGAGTATTTTTAGTGGGACCTGGTCCCAGCTGACCCTGTTGGAGGTTCTGGAGACACAGCCACCATGCCAGGGATATTCTGACATGATTGGGGAGGAGAACTTTCTTGGATAGGGAGCTCTGCTGCCTATCCCAGGATGATAGAACATGTGTCTGAAGAACTCTTGTTTGGGCTTGGGCCCATGATATCATCTGGATACAAGATGTTAGTGATCCCAGAATGGACATGGAGTGTCGCAAAGTGGGAGTTTCAGAGCTCTGAATTTTGTTATCTTCTGTACCAGATCGAGCTGGCGCTCTCTGGGTAGAAAGGATTTTCTTAATTCTGAGTCCAGTAGGACCCCTAGGAATTTCTTCCTTGTAGAAGGAAGCAGATCTTATTTCTTGTGGTTCGGGATCCACCCCAAGGATTCCAGGATTTCTAGAGTCCTTACTACGTCTGTATTTAGACGGGAAATGGATGGAGCGACTACAAGCAGGTCGTCTAAATATGGTACGATGCAAATCCCCTGAAGTCAAATGAAAATCACTGCCTCCGTCATGATCTTTGGGAACACTCGAGGTGCCGATAAGAACGGGAGGGCGTTGAACTGATAGTGTGTTATCAGTTGATTCTGAGAAATTGCAAACCTTAGGACCTTTCGGAATTTTTGATGGATGGGGATGTGATAATATGCATCCCTCAAATCTAACGCAGCCATCACCCAGCCCTGAGCTATCAGGTGAATCGCAGACCTGATTGATTCCATCTTGAATCTTCTGTATGTAATTACCTGATTTAGGGGTTTTAGGTTGATGATTATTCTGTGCTTCCCTGAAGGCTTTTTGATTAGAAATAGGCGAGAGTAGTGTCCTCTGCCTATCTCCTGTTGAGGTACTGGGGAAATCTCTCCTGCTTGGAGTAATTCTTGAAGGCCGACAGAAATGCATCCTGAGGGCGGAGATTCTGTAATGGGGTGACCCTTAGGCGGCAAGGCAGAGGGCTCTCGAACTCTAGTTTTAAACCATCCTGAATGGTACTGAGTACCCACTGGTTTGAGGAGATGGACCTCCACTGGCTGATAAAGCTCGAGAGCCGACCCCCGATGCCCCGGGGGTAGTTACTGTTTGTCAGGCGTCTGCTGGGTTTGGGGGACGAGGATATTCCTGCACTTTCCTCCTTTTGGATAGCTCCAGCGGCCTTATTTGCCTTTCCCCATGAATTCTCTTTGAGAAGCCTGATCTTTTGAGGGACGAAAAAAAACACTTTTTTGGATTCCTCTGTTGAGGAAGCGCTTTCTTTTTGTCTGTGGCCTTGTCTAATATATCATCCAAGGTCTGACCGAACAAATAGTGACCCTGGAAAAGAATGGCACAAAGCTTTGTTTTAGAAGTAATGTCGCCACTCCAGGATTTCAGCCATAGAGCTCTCCTGGCTGAGTTAGAAAGGACTGCAGACTTGGATGCCACTCAAACAGATTCTGCCGAGGCATCGGCAAGGAATCCGGTGGCCTTCTGGAGTAGGGGAAGGGGATCAAGGATTACCTCCCTAGATGTACCCTGGGTAAGGTGATCTTCTAGAGTGCGGAGCCAGTGAAATAGAGACCTAGCCACACAGGTAGACGCTATATTTGATCTAAGGAAGTTCGTAGAGGTATCCCAAGATCTCCTTAGGAGACTTTTTACGGTCCATGGGGTCCCTGAGTTGGAATGCGTCGTCAAATGGGAGGGCGGTCTTTTTCGTCACTCTAGACACCTGTACGTCTACCTTACGGGTATCCCACAAAGAGGCGTCTCCATCTAAATGGAAGCGTTTTTTTAATTCAGATGGAACGCTAAGCCCTTTCTAAGGGGACTCCCATTCATGAAGAATTAGGCTCTGTACATTTTCATGCATCGGAAACCCCTTCAGTTTTCTAGGTTTTAGGTCACCAAACATTTCGTCCTGCACTGACTGTTTCACCTCCTCTTCCTCAACACCCATTGCCCCCCTGACCATACTAATTAACTGTCTTATGTCTTCGGAGGAAAAATAATATTTTTTTATCCTCTTTGGGGGTAGAAGTGGAGCCCTCATTCTCCCCCATATCCTCTGAGTCAGAAGAACGTAATTCACCGGAGTCTGAGTCAGACTCTCCCGTCGATAATTTCCTCATTTTTGAAGGAGGCAGCTGCGGTAATAGAGACTGGGAAAGGGCTGATACTGAGGATTGGACCTCTTGTTTAATGAGGGATTTAATGCTTTCGAACAGAGATGGTTGTTCGATGTGCAAAACCTCATCAGTGCAGAGTTGGCAAAGCTTCTTCTTGCATGAGGAAGGAAGCTTTGATGCACACACACACTTGCGGTCTTCCATTTTTCTGGAAGTTTTGTCCTTCTTAGGGGCAGAAGCCTTGTCTCCCTAAAAAAAGAGAGAGAAGGGGACTAAGTCTTATGGCCACCTAGAAGTAAAGGGACCTACGTCCGCTACTCACGGTAGGAGGGAGGACGCTGGGCTCGGCAGATGCAGAGAGGGGTCTGTCACCATCCATGGTCGTCACAGTCACACAGTGGGTCTTACCTGGAGGTGAACCCTGCCAGAGTTAAATAACTGAGGCTACAGCGTCGGAATAGCGTGCTCCTCCTCTCCCAGGTCCGCAGGTGTAGGGGGGAGGGAGGAATGCCCCACGTGGCTGCCGAATCCGAAGAACCAGCAGCGGTGCTGGGCATGCGTGTGTTCCACGGTGGAACACACAGGAAGTGAACCGGAAGTTCGGGTACGTCACTTCCGGTGCGCTTGTACTCCGAATCCGGTACCAAGAGGGAGAGGAAGAAGCTGGGGAGCCATGAGGGGACCCCAGCCGCACGTCGCCGCTCCACTTTACCCCTGAAGGGGCGCGGGAGGAGCGGGAATAAGGTCCCAAGTCCATATTAGGATGGAGATGGGAGGAGCAGCTCTGCAGGGAGGAGAGCGTCGCACCCGACCCCAGCTGCCCAGCTAAAGGTAAAACTGGGTGTTCCGATCACCGGCCACTGCAGCACCACAGCAGGACCTCTTCATGCCCCATAGGGGACAGGAAAAACACTGGAGGTTGCAGGAAGGGGAGGGTATTTAACCTCTTTTGTGTTTCCTGTCCCCCATTAGGGCAGGGAGACATCCTCCTATACCGTCATCGTGGAAGGTGACTGGGGAAATGTAGGTAATGTGCTCTGCAATCATGATCTAGATAACTTTTTTCCTGCAGAGACGAGCCCTGGCTGGAAGAAGTGATGGCAGTCTGTGCTGGATGAAGATGAAAAGCGAAGATGAAGGACTTCATCTAGAGATGTCACTGGTGAGTCAGTGTGTTACCTGAACACTGACAATATACACTGTATAATATATACAGAGGTCCTGTGTACAATGTCACTAGTGATCACTGTATTACCTTTACACACACTATGTACAGAGCTCCTGTGTATAATGTCATTGATCATTGTATAACCTGTACAATATATACAGCGCTCATTTGTATAATGTCACTGGTGATCACTGTATTACCTGTACACTGATGCTGTATACAGAGCTCCTGTGTATAATGTCACCAGTGATCACTGTATTACCTGTACAATGATACTGTATACAGAGCTTTTGTGTATAATGTCACCAGTGATCACTGAATTACCTCTACACTGATACTGTATAGAGAGCTCCTGTGTATAATGTCACCAGGGTACACTGTATTACCTATACACGGACACTGCATACTAAGTACAGATCTCCTGTGTATAATGGCACTTATGGTTATATTAGTACTAGCTATTGAACCCGTTCTACGCCCGGGTGGCGAGCATTTATATTGGTATATGGTCTCCATCATGTGCTGCTGCCATCCTGCGCCCGTTCTGTCATGTGCTGCTGCCATCCTGCGCCCGTTCTGTCATGCGCTGCTGCCATCCTGCGCCCATTCTGTCATGCGCTGCTGCCATCCTGCGCCCGTTCTGTCATGTGCTGCTCCCATCCTGCGCCCGTTCTGTCATGTGCTGCTCCCATCCTGCGCCCCCGTTCTGTCATGCGCTGCTGCCATCCTGCGCCCGTTCTGTCATGTGCTGCTCCCATTCTGCACCCGTTATGTCATGCGCCGCTGCCATCCTGCGCCCGTTCTGTCATGTGCTGCTCCCATCCTGCTGCCATCCTGCGCCCGTTATGTCATGCGCTGCTGCCATCCTGCGCCCGTTCTGTCATGTGCTGCTGCCATCCTGCGCCTGTTCTGTCATGTGCTGCTGCCATCCTGCGCCCGTTCTGTCATGTGCTGCTCCCATCCTGCGCCACTATTGAATTATATGCCCCCGTATGCTGCTGCCATATAAAAAAAAAAAAAATACCATACTCACCTATCGTCCGGCTCCACTGCAGGTGTGTCTTCAAGAAAATGGCGCCGGAAAGCGCGGACTGCGCAGGCGCCGATTCCGGCAGCAGGAATTGGCGCCTGCGCAGTCCGCACTCTCCGGCGCCATTTTCTTGAAGACACACCTGCAGTGGAGCCGGAGTGTGTGTTCAAGAAAATGGCGCCGGAAAGCGCGGACTGCGCAGGCGCCGATTCCGGCAGCAGGAATCGGCGCCTGCGCAGTCCGCGCTTTCCGGCGCCATTTTCTTGAACACACACTCCGGCTCCTCTGCCTGTGACTGGACTCTGTCACAGCAGAGGAGCCGGAAGACGGAGCCGCACGCAGCGCTGGAACGGAGGACAGGTGAATATACTTACCCTCCCTCCTGGCACGTCCACGGTCCCTGACTCTCCGGTGGAGATCGCGGTATGCGTTCAGTGCTTACGCATACCGCGATCTCCTGGGAGCGTCACTCTGTGGGGGCCAGACTGCGCCGGCGCTTGCGCCTGCGCAGTCTATAAAGGCTTCGGACAGAGTGACGCTCCCAGCGTTATATTATAGATTGTGTGTCTTTATTAATGATCAATATTGTAGTATTCGGTCACTATGTGGTGGTAATATGTGGACCGGCCCATCGATTTTAGGAATCAGCTGAAAATAGAATTTATAACTACTAACAAAGCTATGTACTCTGGATTTCTGCTATTCTGCATAACATTACCATACAAGACAAGACTTATCTACAAATAATGAATATGAAATGTACACAGCTCAAATAATTCTTTTTCTTGTCATGTGCCTGAAACAGCACAAGAAGGGTTAATATTCCTGCTCATCTCAACTAGGACAGAAGAACAGAGTGTATCATCCTCAAACATCACTAATTAATGACAATCATTTTCTGCATCCATAAGAGAGCCCTTGAGACAACAACTAGACATGTAGGTATGTTGCAATAAAATGTAATAGAGGGGATGAAGGAATTGTGCTGCCCCTTTTGCACAAGTAGAAGAAAGGAATTGGCAGATTTTATCAATAATATCTTGAATTCAGGGACCGAGAGAAGACCTTCTGATCTCCAGAGTTCTTTCCAGATAGATTTGAAGAGTACTCGTCACTTTAGATTAATGAAAACACTGAGTACCGGATTCAGCAGACAGAGAAAGTAAGTATGTTTTTTGATTAACGTTGCTAAATTAAGCTACTTTAGGAAGGAAACCAGGAACCTTTCCTAGTATGAGACAGTCTGAATGGAATCTGATTTAGGGTTTCTTGTGAAGACAGAGCTTACAACTAGAGTTGAGCAAATGTTTCAAAATTTGGTTCCAAATATGGCAGCGAATATTGTTTATGCAATATTCGCCAAACACAGCCAAACGTCATTGGAGTCAATGGGAGTAGAAATGAACTAATATGTTAAGAACCGATCATCAAACATAAATTCGGTACCAATATGGAATGAATATGGCAAATTCAGATTTGGCGACCGAATCCGAACATATTTGCTCAACTCTATTTACAACTTTCCAACCCATTTTGAAGAAGTAATTGCCAACTGAAAAAGGGTCCTCTATTATATAAAATGTAAGCTGCAATCATGAAGTGGCTCAGGGAGAAGCACTCAATTGATACAAAACTAAGGATAGATCCTAGGGGGAAATTGGATTAGAAAAAGGTTTTCTCAGATCCTTTATGCTTTGAAAAACATTTACTTAGGAAAGGTTGACCAGAAAAAAAACACTTTCGTAAATAGAATTGATCACAGAAAAGTGATTTCATCTTCTGGAGAACCTTCAAAATAAGTGGCAGGTGTGGCAACCTATAGGAGATTCTTCCAGCTTATGGAAAGGCCACCCAATTCCCTTCCCTGATCACAGAGCATAACTTCTGTACTTTCACGTTCTGATCCGTCATCATACCATCTAATTGAGGATTTTCAAACAGGGCTATTATTTGCTTGAAAAGTTCCATATTCAGTCTCCATTCATCCATATCTCTTCCGTGGATCATCTGCCCTGGACCTTAGAGCTCCCTAGATTGCCATCCTACCTTATATTGGAAGCATCTATATGAGGTGAGAGAGCAAGTGGTCTCCATAGAAAGTGAAAGCGAGTTATTGGATGAAGCCACAAAACCCTATACCTCTTTGTAAAAGAAAATATCCTTAACTTTTTGTCCAGACTTCTTAGGGACTTTTTCCATTGGGATAGAATTTAAATAGAACTTGAAGTGGGTCTTTGCCCAAAGTAGTGCATCCAATGTTGAAGACTTAAGACTGACATGGTTTCTCAGATCTGATTCTTTAGTTATAATAAACCTAATTTGCTTTCAAATTGTAAACCCTCTGAGAGAAAAGGTTTGGCACATATTACTGAACTTACAGTGAATGAACGAGATAAAACTTGTATCAGATTTCCTGAAATGTACTATAATGCCTTGGGATGGCAGAGTCTGGATGGTGGTTTCCAAATGAACCGGTCAAAGAGACTTGAAAAAGGCTCTGAAAAACAAGTAATCTAGATACATCAGAAATTTACCTTCAATCTAAGGAACGCTGCCATCATTACCGAAATCTTTGTGAAGATTCTTGGGGAGAATGAAAAACTGAAGGGAAGGCCTGTGAATTGGAGATATATGGTGGTCAAACCCCACTTTATGGCCATCCTAAAGAACTTCCTTTGCGACTGAAGAACTGATACATGTAGACATCCATCCTTGAAATCTATAGTCACTCTACAATTGTCTTGCTGTAAGATGGAAATCAGGGTTCCTATTGATTCCATCTTGAAATACTCAAAGTCATTTTAAGAATTTGTTGACAAAAGTCAAGCATTTAACCAGCCTCCAGCTGTGAACGCACTTAATCCCTTTGTGTAGACCTCTTTGATGGATAAGGACATCCTTCAAAGCCACTTTTTTGACAAATTCTTAAAGAAGCTAAAGTATCATTGGATTTGAGCCTGTGTTTAGGGAAAAATAACATGGAGATAAAGACCCAAACTCCATAGGGTGTCCTCTTGAAATTATGGACAATAACCATTTGACTGAAGTAATACTTCACCCATTCTGGAGCAAAATTTGACAGGCACTTTACCACACAGATCGCTTCTGGCATCATACCTCCTCGTTTGGAATCCGAATTTTGAAGTCTCCAAAATGGAGAGACATTTCTAGTCTGACTGAACCTGGATCTATTTTAGTGATGGTCCAAATCTTCTATCTCTAGGAGACCTTCTTGTTCTCTGACAAAAAGGCTTGAACTTTTGGTTGTTGAAGAAAATAAGCTAATTTTTCATCAGAGATTGGTTTACAGGATTTGTTTAAGCCCAAAGTGAGAACTTCGGTGAAAAGGCAGACTACAGAAATGATTTTAGAGGGTACATTAACAACCATTCTTTAAGCCAAAATGTTCTTCTGAAAACCATTGAGAAAGACAAACAGTAACTTTGTAATATATCTTATCAGAGAAATCTCGTATCTCCCGCCGCAGGTACTTTCTTTCTCAATTCACAGGTAAAATCTGTATTCAGTGAAGACAAATTGTTACATTGCTGAGATAGGAGATGGCGGCTTCTACTGAGATGTTATGTAAAGAGAGGAGGAGGGAGTCAGAGGCAGAACTCCTCCACCCTCTGGTCTATACAGAATCTTATCACTAGCAGCCGCCATCTCCTATCTCAGTAATGTAGCAATCTGTCTTCACTGAATACAGATTTTACCTGTGAATTGATAATTTTGATAATGACTGATCAATTCTGGCAGAGAAAGAAGCAGATTTCTCTGATAAGATATATCACAAAGTTGTTTATTTTCATTTGTACTATTGATTTATGAAATAATAATTAAAACAACTTTAAAGCCTAGGCAGTCAAACATAGCACCATGTTAGCAGAAAAAACATCAATGCTGAGTAAAAGGTGAGTTAGATGTCCTACCTTGTAAGCTGGGGAGAGGCGCAGCCTGGCAGGTACAGGTGCCAAGGCCGGATGTTGGGCACCTAAACAGGAAGTCTCGTAATCACTGGCACCCAACCCCTATTCAGGACTGCTGCATGTGTGCCAAAATCACCTGGCACGCTAAGAAAGTGTCACCATAGCAGGACAAATAGAGTTTCCAATTAGCAACATAGATATACCTGAGGCTGAGAGCCTGACCATATACCACAGAGCTATAGAAGAGGGAGCAAGGGTAATGTGATGGAAATCCTCCTGGGATTCCTCCATGGTGTCAATAAAAAATAAAACCTAATAGAAAAAATAAAATATACAGTTCTACTGGGATGGAAGAAAAACACGTATCATTGTCTCAGGTGTTTCTATGGATGTGGAGAATGAGTAATTACTAGTGATGTTTGAGCCTGATGCTCTCCTTTCTTCTGTCCTAGCCAGGAGGAGGAGGAGTATTAACTTTTCATATGCTGCCTGTGGAAGATAGGGAAATAACTTCTGTTTATACAGGGAATAAGTAATCTGCATCTTCAGTGTCTACCATGACATACAGATACCCTGTTATATTCAGCCTATGCATTACTTTGAAGTTTTTTCTTCCTGGAAGAATATGGGCATTGAAGAAGTGCTGTTCCTTCATTAAAGGGGTTATCCGGTCCGGTCTACAAGTATATATATGTGTATGTATATGACTACAGGCAATTGTGAATCCTCACATCACGAACTGTTAGGATTCTCCAGTGCTCGCAACAGCAGTCATGTGACCGCAAGTAGGCAATATGCATCCTCCCGGCCACATTCCAACTAGACTGTATCTAACCTTGCTCAATACACTTGCATTGAATGAGGTTGCGCATGTCTAGCTGGAATGTGGCCGGGAGTATGCAGATAGTACACAGTGGGCATGATGTGATGAATAACAAGTATACAGCCTCCACTAATAAAAATAAGATGATAAATCATGACATATCACTTTCTCCATTAGTAGTCAATCTGAGGATGATTCAAGGCCTCAATTATTCGCTTTTATGGAAAATAAAATATGTATCCACTAAAAAAACAAGTCAGAAGAAAATAAATTACAAGTTTTGAAAATGGCTGTAGAAGAAATATACATGCTTTTTGAGGCGGTTATGAGGAAACTATTATTTTAGATAAAATCGTGATAGACTCAGACTATTGGTGTCAAGCTGTGATGGTCTTCTGTAAGGGAACTATCCCTGTCCTGGGGGTACACTTAAAAGGTAGAGAAGACTGAGTCTCCGACCTTACTAAGCTCCTGTAAAAACTCTAATTTGTTCCCTCACCCACCCCATGAGGCATGGGACACAAATGAAAGGTAACCAGACACGCTAAGACAAAACAGGGATAACAAAAAACCTCTATCATACAAAAGCACTAACCAACAATAGGGAGGAGGATAGGGACAGGGAGGAATAACTAAATGGGAAACCTGAAGAGGAGATAAACACACATGTACAACAATAAACTGCAGAACACTCCAACTCCAAACTTCAACTGCTTAGCTTTAGCACACAGGAAGACGAATCTTTCACCAGCTCGGACTAAACGCCCAGAGCCTAAATATATAGAGGGAATAAAGGGTAAGCAGTTGCAGCTAAGAACAACCAGGCTGTATGGTCTCAGCCAGCATGGAAAGAGTCCTTAACCCTCTCAGGACTGAAGGAAAGCAAAATCCAATTTAAATTAGGACATCAATCACACCATCTCTAAAGAGGACTGCGATTCATTACCTGATGTGACCGTCTAAAGGTACCGTTACACTAAACGACTTACCAACGATCACGACCAGCGATACGACCTGGCCGTGATCGTTGGTAAGTCATTGTGTGGTCGCTGGGGAGCTGTCACACAGACAGCTTTCTCCAGTGACCAACGATCAGTGGAAAGACTTCGGCATCGTTGAAACGGTCTTCAACGATGCCGAAGTCCCCGGGTAACCAGGGTAAACATCGGGTTACTAAGCGCAGGGCCGCGCTTAGTAACCCGATATTTACCCTGGTTACCATTGTAAAAGTAAAAAAAAACCAAAAAACACTACATGCTCACATTCTGATGTCTGTCACGTCCCCCCGCCGTCAGCTTCCCTGCACTGTATAAGCGCCGGCCGTAAAGCAGAGCGGTGATGTCACTGCTGTTCTCTGCTTTACGGCCGGCGCTGACACAGTGTAGGGAAGCTGACGCCGGGGGACGTGACAGACATCAGAATGTGAGTATGTAGTGTTTTTTTATTTTTTTACTTTTACAATGGTAACCAGGGTAAATATCTGGTTACTAAGCGCGGCCCTGCACTTAGTAACCCGATATTTACCCTGGTTACAGGTGAACACATCGCTAGATCGGCGTCAGACACACCGATCTAGCGATGACAGCGGGGTGATCAGCGACCAAAAAAAGGTCCTGATCATTCCCCACGACCAACGATCTCCCAGCAGGGGCCTGATCGTTGGTCGCTGTCACACATAAAGATATCGTTAGCGGGATCGTTGCTACGTCACAAAAAGCGTAACGTTGCAACGATATCGTTAACGAAATCGTTATGTGTGAAGGTACCTTTAGTCTTCCAGGAGGACATGACTCTCATGACAATTGGCTTAAATATTCTAGATTGTGAGCCCCATCGGGGACAGTGATGATAATGTGTGCAAACTGTAAAGCGCTGCGGAATATGTTAGCGCTATATAAAAATAAAGATTATTATTATTAAATGTAGAATCTTCCTTTAACTTACATTTTATTGCCAATGGTGCCATTTACATATAGCATGGACTTGTCACAGCAACATGTCCTTGTGCTTTTAGAATTTCATGGTCGTTTGGTATTGCACCATGGTAGCCCTATAAATCACTTTATAAGAAATGTCTCCCTGACCAGTAAATCGAACCCAATATCATCCATTCTCCAGTGATGCATAAATATTTTATTTTCACATTTAATGAAAGTATGAGCTTGGATCACGCAGAAACATTATCGCTTTATTTGAAGACTTTTTGGCTCATGTTCTATTCATGGGGGCTGCGGAGATAAAAATCACTTTCTAATGAAGCACTTTGAGCTTGCAAGTTACCAGGAGTTCCGTATGAAGCCAACGGGAAATAGGCATACAACGTTTACAGCTAACAGCATGCGCCAAGAACCAAGAAATACTTTCTTACATTACCCAGAAAAATTGCTGTAAGTTTTAAAACAGACAGTCGACTGTACTGAAATTTGTACTGTACATACTTTGGTTCATGAGAAGTGTGAGTGCAATCAGCCCCAGTGACGTGAAACATCCTCGGGTTTAGTGGTCTCGCAGATTGATCGCCACGCCGATCGTCTCCACTATGAGATAGACTTGCTGCATGCCTTTCTGCACATCGGTAATTTATCTGTGGTGCTTGCATTTCACTCCTGCAGAATTCCTTCTTCATTCGTTACCAATGTACAGATACAGTTTGGAGGAGCAGGCTTTCTTTGTGAAAAACTTGTTGCATCATTCCCAAGAAGACTCATGGCTTTACTAGCTCAAAAGGTGCTTGTACTCAATACTCAGCAAAGGGTCTGAATACTTATGACCATGTGTTACTTCAGTTTTTTTTTTTAATAAATTTGAAAAAATTTCAACATTTCTGGGGGTTTTTTCGGTCAAGATGGGGTGCAGAGTGTACATTAATGAGAAAAAGATGAACTTTTTTGAATTTACCAAATAGCTACACTGAAACAAAGTGAAAAATTTAAAGGGGTCTGAATACTTTTCGTACCCACTCTATGCCTGGCATTTTCAGCTGCCCCTGTTCATAGTGCCTTGTTCCTTTGATTGGTGTACTGCAGTGAACTGTTACTCCCCTCTTCCCTGGTGGGGGAAGAGAACGGAGGGTGGACACAGGTGATTAGGCAAGGTACCTTGGCCCAGCATCTTCACCTTCAGAAGTAACCTGGGGAATAGGGCGAGCTATGGTGCCCCCTAGCGTTAGGGAAAGGGAAGGAGCCCCTGGTCCAAGGTCACCCGACAACAGAGTCGTGACAGTAACATTACTGGATAGGCATGATGGAGGACATCCGAAAATGTCTGAGGAAATTATTCAAGATCTGGAACAGCGACTTCTGGCATCTAAAGGTAAACTGTTGCACAGACTTTCCCAGGAGACAGGCATGTTGTATTGCACATGTCATTTTTTCATTTGGGGCCAAGGTCGGGTTGTACAGTAACAAGTCATGAACTCTATAGGCTCGCAGAGAACATACAGTCAGAAATTCAGGCTATGACCCCAGACATCCTACAGACAATATTCAACAAAATAGAACGACGTGTGTAGGAATGATTGGATGTGAACGGTGGACATTTTCAACACCTACTTTAAAACATCAGTTTCTCATGAAACAATCTAAATTTCAGTACTTTTTACCATCTCTTTTAGAAGTTACAGCTATTTGTCCAGCAAAAGTAGAGTGAATCACCCTGTAGTTTCCCCTATAAATATATTATAATATATATATATACATACATACAGTGCCTACAAGTAGTATTCAACCCCCTGCAGATTTAGCAGGTTTACACATTTGGAATTAACTTGGCATTGTGACATTTGGACTGTAGATCAGCCTGGAAGTGTGAAATGCACTGCAACAAAAAAGAATGTTATTTCTCTGTTTATTTTTTTTTTTAAATTGTGAAAAGTCTTTACAGAGGGTCATTTATTATGCAACCCCTCAACCCACCAGGATTCTGTTTGGTTCCCCTAAAGTATTAAGAAGTAGTTCAGGCACAAAGAACAATGAGCTTCACATGTTTGGATTAATTATCTTTTTTTCCAGCCTTTTCTGACTATTTAAGACCCTCCCCAAACTTGTGAACAGCACTCATACATGGTCAACATGGGAAAGACAAAGGAGCATTCCAAGGCCATCAGAGACAAGATCGTGGAGGGTCACAAGGCTGGCAAGGGGTACAAAACCCATTCCAAGGAGTTGGGCCTACCTGTCTCCACTGTTGGGAGCATCATCCGGAAGTGGAAGGCTTATGGAACTACTGTTAGCCTTCCACGGCCTGGATAGCCTTTGAAAGTTTCCTCCCGTGCCGAGGCCAGGCTTGTCCGAAGAGTCAAGGCTAACCCAAGGACAACAAGGAAGGAGCTCCGGGAAGATCTCATGGCAGTGGGGACATTGGTTTCAGTCAATACCATAAGTAACGTACTCCACCGCAATGGTCTCCGTTCCAGACGAGCCCGTAAGGTACCTTTACTTTCAAAGCGTCATGTCAAAGCTCGTCTACAGTTTGCTCATGATCACTTGGAGGACTCTGAGACTGACTGGTTCAAGGTTCTCTGGTCTGATGAGACCAAGATCGAGATCTTTGGTGCCAACCACACACGTGACGTTTGGAGACTGGATGGCACTGCATACGACCCCAAGAATACCATCCCTACAGTCAAGCATGGTGGTGGCAGCATCATGCTGTGGGGCTGTTTCTCAGCCAAGGGGCCTGGCCATCTGGTCAGCATCCATGGGAAGATGGATAGCACGGCCTACCTGGAGATTTTGGCCAAGAACCTCCGCTCCTCCATCAAGGATCTTAAGATGGGTCGTCATTTCATCTTCCAACAAGACAACGACCCAAAGCACATAGCCAAGAAAACCAAGGCCTGGTTCAAGAGGCAAAAAATCAAGGTGTTGCAGTGGCCTAGTCAGTCTCCTGACCTTAACCCAATTGAAAACTTGTGGAAGGAGCTCAAGATTAAAGTCCACATGAGACGCCCAAATAACCTAGATAACTTGGAGAAGATCTGCATGGAGGAGTGGGCCAAGATAACTCCAGAGACCTGTGGCGGCCTGATCAGGTCTTATAAAAGACGATTATTAGCTGTAATTGCAAACAAAGGTTATTCCACAAAATATTAAACCTAGGGGTTGAATAATAATTGACCCACACTTTTATGTTTAAAATTTATAAAAATTTAACTGAGCAACAAAACTTTTTGGTTTGTAAGATTTATGCATCTGTTAATAAATCCTGCTCTTGTTTGAAGTTTGAAGGCTCTAACTTATTTGCATCTTATTAAACCTGCTAAATCTGCAGGGGGTTGAATACTACTTGTAGGCATTGTATGTATATATATATATATATATATATATATATATATATATATACATATATTTTTTTTTTTTTTTCGGGACATTGTGGCAAATATCACATAAAAAAGCATGTTGCAGTCATTAAAAATCATGTAGTTTTTGTCCAGATCGTGAAAACATTTAGAAAAATGTTTTCACTATATGGATATACATGATATGGATAACAGCACCTCTTAATTGGTTATTATATTGGCTTATGTAGCACCAATCCGTTCTTTACAGACATTATCCTTGCCTCCATTGGGGATCACAAACTAAATTCCCTATCAGTAGGGACAGTTGAAACCAGAAGTTTTCATACACTATACACACGTGGTCACAATTGTTGGTACGCCTCGTTTAATGACAGAAAAACCCACAATGGTCACAGAAATAACTTGAATCTGACTAAAGTAATAAATAAAAAAAACTCTATGAAAACGAACAAAAGAAAGTCAGACATTGCTTTTCAACAATGCTTCTACAGAATTAACCCCTTAGAGACGGAGCCAAATTTTTCAAATCTGACCAGTGTCACTTTATGTAGTAATAACTCTGCAACGCTTCAACAAATCCCGTGATTTTGAGATTGTTTTTTCGTGACACATTATACTTTATGATAATGGTAAATTTAGGTCAATATGTTTTGTGTTTATTTATAAAAAATATCAAAAATTTGAGAAAAATGTTAAAAAATTAGCAATTTTCAAAATTTGAATGAATATCCCTTTAATCCAGATGGTCATACCACAGCAAACCATTAATAAATAACATTTCCCACACGTCGGCTTTACATCAGAATCATTTGTAAAATGTTATTTTATTTTGTTAGCATTTTAGGAGGTTTAAAAATATAGCAGCAATTTTTCAAGGAAATTTACTAAATTTATTTTTTTAGGGACTTATCCATGATTGAGGTGACTTTAGGGGTCTCATATATTGGGAAACCCCCAAACGTGATATCATTTTAAAAACAGCACCCCCTGACACATTGAAAACGGCTGTCAGGTAGTTTATTAACCCTTCAGGTGCTTTACAGGTATTAATGCAAAGTGGTATGACAGAAGTGAAAATGTGCATTTTTAACACCTAAATGTCGGTAACTTCTGAACAGGTTACAACAGCCGACAGACTCCTAGGCCGCTATTTGGTCATGAACTGCCATCGCAAACATCAGGACAACAAAATCATGATCTGAGGGCACCAACTGGGATAAAGAGGAAGCCCCCACACTCTGTTAACCATTTATAATGATGTAGTCACTATTTACAGCAGCATCTAAGGGGTTAAACAGAGTTGGACGGTGCAAACACTGATCGTGGCAGATACAGCAAGTTGTCAGCTATAGTGTACAGCCGACAGATTATAGGTTATTAACTGTATGGGGAGGCTATTCTTTTATATGTCAGGTCAGTTAAAAGACGTATTGGCTGTCATTAAGGGGTTAAAAAAACCCTCATAAAATAGGCCTTGGACAGAAATGTTGGTAGCCCTGAAAATAATGTGACAAAAGGGACATATTAAAATGACTGTGTGCCCACTAAGGCCTCTTTCACATTTCTGTCTTTCTGTTTTCGTCACAATGTGTTGTTTTGTGAAAAAAAACAGATCCAGCAAATGGTGCTGCTGGATCCGATTTTTTCTCATAGACATGTATTAGCGACGGATTGTGACGGATGGCCAAACGTTTCATCCGTCGTACACCCGAACTGTCGTAAAATTGCTGTCCGTCAGGCGGAGACAACGCACAGAGGAACGTTTTTTTCTGTACATTGGGAAATCGCTTAGCGACGAATCCTGCGCTGTCCGTCGTTGGCTATAATGGAAGCCTATGGAATCATGATCCATCGCTGACTGGCAAAAGCAGGAATCCAGCAACAGATGCCGTCTTTTGAACCTGAGCATGCACGGAAGAAATTCCCGTCAGGGAAATTCTCTCTCTCTTTTTATTATTGATGCTGCCTATGCAGCATCAATAGTAAAAAGATATAATGTTAAAAATAATAAAAAAATAAAAAAATTGTGATATTCTTACCTTCCGGCGTCCACCGCGGACTCCCCGTGACCTTCCCAATGCTGCAGGCAGCTCCTGTTCCCAGTAATGCATTGCGAGACAATGACCTGTGATGATGTAGTGGTCTCACGAGACCGCTACGTCATAGGGTCATTTCACAATGCATTACTGGGAACGGGAGCTGCCGGCAGCATCGGGACAGTCGTAGGGAGGCTTCGGTGGACGCCGGAAGGTAAGACTATCACGATTTATTTTTTAAATTATTTTTAACCTGTGCTGTGATGTGTATGCGTTTTCACAGCAAAAAAAGGTGGCGAAGACGCATACACAACGTGTGCACATAGTCTCAACGGATCCGTCACAAAAAAGGGACCCAGTGCATGTTTTTTACAATCTGTGCAGGATCCGTCTTTTCAACATTTTGACGGATTGTGAAAGAGGCTTAAGTAGCATCACAGGTGTCTACAATCTTGGAATCAGTGAGTGGCCTGTATATAAGGCTACAGATACTCACTGTGCGGTTTGGTGACATGGTGTGTATCTCAACATAGACCAGAGGAGGCGAAAGAAAGAGTTGTCTCAGGAGATCAGAAAGAAAATTATAGACAAACATCTTAAAGGTAAAAGCAGCACGGTGGCGCAGTGGATAGCACAGCAGCCTTGCAGCGCTGGAGTCCTGGGTTCAAACCCCACTAAGGACAACATCTGCAAAGAGTTTGTATGTTCTCTCCGTGTTTGCGTGGGTTTCCTCCGGGTACTCCGGTTTCCTCCCACATTCCAAAGACATACTGATAGGGAATTTAGATTGTGAGCCCCAACGGGGACAACGATGATAATATGTGCAAACTGTTAAGCGCTGCGGAATATGTTAGCGCTATATAAAAATAAAGATTATTATTATTAAAAGTTAAAAGACCATCTCCAAGCAGCTTGATGTTCCTGTGACTACAGTTGCACATATTCACAAATTTAAGATCCATGGGACTGTAGCCAACCTCCCTGGACATGGCCGCAGGAGGAAAATTGATGACAAATCAAATGGATGGATAATACGAATGGTAGCAAAAGAGCCCAGAAAAGCTTCTAAACAAATTAAAGGTGAACTTCAAGCTCAAGGAACATCAGTGTCAGATCGAACCATTCAAAGTGGACTTCATGGGAGACCACCAAGGAGGACACCAGTGATGAAAAAAAAAAAAATCATCAAAAACCCAGATGGAATTTGCCAAATGTTGAGATGAGTTTGCATCTCGGCTTTGGGAAAATGGCCGCCGCGATCTCTAATGCGCACGCGCGGCATCCCGCGGCCATTTTCCTGAAGCCCCGTGCAGCAGAGCACTCGATCTGCGCACGCGCGGCCCCAGGAAGATGGCCGCCCCCACCGACGAAAGGGATGACAGCGCAGATCGCGCGCTGTGTCTTCACCACTACGCCACCAACGTAAAGCTGAGGAAGAACCAGCGATGTCACCACGCCCTCCCGACCTGACCAGCCTGATTGACAGGCGAAAACGGCGACTTTGGTAAGTTATTTCTCAGCATACATGGGGAATCGGGGTACACTACATACACTATAGGAACACACAGCGCAGGCCCTATTTAACAGTATTTATAGCTCAATCTCAAAAAACGGGGTGACAGGTTCCCTTTAATGAATTAGGCACATGTTAAGTCAGAACTCCTGCCATTTAAGCTGGCATACACAATGCCAGTCTTAAATGGAATCTGTCAGTAGGATCAACTCTCCCTTAAATAGTATTTGTGGGCACACAATTCCTAGAACGTTGAATAAATAACTTTATATTTGCAATGCGATGTCTTATTCCAGGGAAATCCAACTCAGATGCTAAGATCTATGGGCAGGCCAAAGATCTTCCCGAGACTCTGCTTCCAGAGCTTACTGTAAATAAAAGGGGGCATTTTGTGTTCTAGCATGACCGTAAACCCACTGCACAACGCAACATCAACGCTTCTTTGTATTTTTCTATAGACATTTTCATCTTAAGATAATTAAAAACCACAGACAAATTATTGATTATATTTATTCATTTCATAAATAATTACACATGAAAAAATATAGGCTCACACCAATAAAAACAAAGATTTTACCTTCATGTACTAAAGCATTGTTTTCACACTGTATAGTCAGTTAATTTTCTTTAATTACAAAATATTGATCCAGGTTAACGATAAACTTGGTAAGGCTTTATATTGTAGCTCATAAATAACAGCTATTGCGCAGAAAAAATGTGTGTGATTACACAGAGCAACCAAACCACATGTTGCTTACCTTTTTGGCAATGTTCACAAGCAGCTGATTTATTGCAGATATTTCTGCTTGATCTCATTTAGCTGGATTGCAGAAATCCATGTACTGGAAAGTTGAACCAACAACTGTCGAAATATGCAGTATTAGGGACCCTAAGGACTATTCCCTGTGAATCACAACAAGTTTTAAAGGATTTTTAGAGTAAAGTCTTTAAATTCGATGTAAAAGAGTGTGGGGATTTTTCCATTTTGTGATGCATCACCTCCAAGGATTAGCTATAAAATACCCGGGTCACGACTGTAGTGGCATCGCTGTCTATATCTTGTCTATAGATGTTTGCTTTGCACACGCAGCAGATATAACCGCTCTTAGATTCATTAACCCCTTCAAGACCCAGCCTATTTTGACCTTAAAGACCTTGCCGTTTTTTGCAATTCTGACCAGTGTCCCTTTATGAGGTAATAACTCAGGAACGCTTCAACGGATCCTAGCGGTTCTGAGATTGTTTTTTCGTGACATATTGGGCTTCATGTTAGTGGTAAATTTAGGTCAATAAATTCTGCATTTATTTGTGATAAACACGGAAATTTGGCGAAAATTTTGAAAATTTCGCAATTTTCACATTTTGAATTTTTATTCTGTTAAACCAGAGAGATATGTGACACAAAATAGTTAATAAATAACATTTCCCACATGTTTACTTTACATCAGCACAATTTTGGAAACAAAATTTTTTTTTGTTAGGAAGTTATAAGGGTTAAAATTCGACCAGCAATTTGTCATTTTTACAACGAAATTTACAAAACCATTTTTTTTAGGGACCACCTCACATTTGAAGTCAGTTTGAGGGGTCTATATGGCTGAAAATACCCAAAAGTGACACCATTCTAAAAACTGCACCCCTCAAGGTACTCAAAACCACATTCAAGAAGTTTATTAACCCTTCAGGTGCTTCACAGCAGCAGAAGCAACATGGAAGGAAAAAATGAACATTTAACTTTTTAGTCACAAAAATTATCTTTTAGCAACAATTTTTTTATTTTCCCAATGGTAAAAGGAGAAACTGAACCACGAACGTTGTTGTCCAATTTGTCCTGAGTACGCTGATACCTCATATGTGGGGGTAAACCACTGTTTTGGCGCACGGCAGGGCTTGGAAGGGAAGGAGCGCCATTTGACTTTTTGAATCAAAAATTGGCTCCACTCTTTAGCGGACACCATGTCACGTTTGGAGAGCCCCCGTGTGCCTAAAAATTGGAGCTCCCCCACAAGTGATCCCATTTTGGAAACTACACGCCCCAAGGAACTTATCTAGATGCATAGTGAGCACTTTGAACCCCCAGGTGCTTCACAAATTGATCCGTAAAAATGAAAAAGTACTTTTTTTTCACAAAAAAATTCTTTTAGCCTCAATTTTTTCATTTTCACATGGGCAACAGGATAAAATGGATCCTAAAATGTGTTGGGCAATTTCTCCTGAGTACACCAATACCTCACATGTGGAGGTAAACCACTGTTTGGGCACATGGTAAGGCTCGGAAGGGAAGGAGCGCCATTTGACTTTTTGAATGAAAAATTATTTCCATCGTTAGCGGACACCATGTCGCGTTTGGATAGCTCCTGTGTGCCTAAACATTGGCGCTCCCCCACAAGTGACCCCATTTTGGAAACTAGACCCCCCAAGGAACTAATTTAGATGCCTAGTGAGCACTTTAAACCCTCAGGTGCTTCACAAATTGATCTGTAAAAATGAAAAAGTAATTTTTTTTCACAAAAAAATTCTTTTCGCCTCAATTTTCTCATTTTCACATGGGCAGTAGGATAAAATGGATCATAAAATTTGTTGGGCAATTTCTCCCGAGTACGCCGATACCTCATATGTGGGGGTAAACCACTGTTTGGGCACTCGGCAGGGCTCGGAAGAGAAGGCGTGCCATTTGACTTTTTGAATGGAAAATTAGCTCCAATTGTTAGCGGACACCATGTCGCGTTTGGAGAGCCCCTGTGTGCCTAAACATTGGAGCTCCCCCACAAGTGACCCCATTTTGGAAACTAGACCCCCCAAGGAACTTATCTAGATGCATATTGAGCACTTTAAACCCCCAGGTGCTTCACAGAAGTTTATAACGCAGAGCCATGAAAATAAAAAATAATTTTTCTTTCCTCAAAAATGATTTTTTAGCCTGGAATTTCCTATTTTGCCAAGGATAATAGGAGAAATTGGACCCCAAATATTGTTGTCCAGTTTGTCCTGAGTACGCTGATACCCCATATGTGGGGGTAAACCACTGTTTGGGCGCACGGCAGGGCTCGGAAGGGATGGCACGCCATTTGGCTTTTTAAATGGAAAATTAGCTCCAATCATTAGCGGACACCATGTCACGTTTGGAGAGCCCCTGTGTGCCTAAACATTGGAGATCCCCCAGAAATGACACCATTTTAGAAACTAGACCCCCAAAGGAACTAATCTAGATGTGTGGTGAGGACTTTGAACCCCCAAGTGCTTCACAGAAGTTTATAACGCAGAGCCATGAAAATAAAAAAAAAAATTATTTTCTCAAAAATGATCTTTTAGCCTGCAATTTTTTATTTTCCCAAGGGTAACAGGAGAAATTGACCCCAAAAGTTGTTGTCCAGTTTCTCCTGAGTACGCTGATACCCCATATGTGGGGGTAAATCACTGTTTGGGCACATGCCGGGGCTCGGAAGTGAAGTAGTGACGTTTTGAAATGCAGACTTTGATGGAATGCTCTGTGGGCGTCACGTTGCGTTTGCAGAGCCCCTGATGTGGCTTAACAGTAGAAACCCCCCACAAGTGACCCCATTTTGGAAACTAGACCCCCAAAGGAACTTATCTAGATGTGTGGTGAGCACTTTGAACCCCCAAGTGCTTCATAGAAGTTTATAATGCAGAGCCGTGAAAATAATAAATACGTTTTCTTTCCTCAAAAATAATTATTTAGCCCAGAATTTTTTAATTTTCCCAAGGGTAACAGGAGAAATTTGACCCCAATATTTGTTGTCCAGTTTCTCCTGAGTACGGTGATACCCCATATGTGGGGGTAAACTACTGTTTGGGCACATGCCGGGGCTTGGAATTGAAGTAGTGACGTTTTGAAATGCAGACTTTGATGGAATGCTCTGCGGGCGTCACGTTGCGTTTGCAGAGCCCCTGATGTGCCTAAACAGTAGAAACCCCCCACAAGTGACCCCATTTTGGAAACTAGACCCTGAAAGGAACTTATCTAGATGTGTGGTGAGCACTTTGAACCCCCAAGTGCTTCATAGAAGTTTATAATGCAGAGCCGTGAAAATAATAAATACGTTTTCTTTCCTCAAAAATAATTATTTAGCCCAGAATTTTTTATTTTCCCAAGGGTTACAGGAGAAATTGGACCCCAAAAGTTGTTGTCCAGTTTCTCCTGAGTACGCTGATACCCCATATGTGGGGGTAAACCACTGTTTGGGCACACGTCGGGGCTCAGAAGGGAAGTAGTGACTTTTGAAATGCAGACTTTGATGGAATGGTCTGCGGGTGTCACGTTGCGTTTGCAGAGCCCCTGGTGTGCCTAAACAGTAGAAACCCCCCACAAGTGACCCCATTTTAGAAACTAGACCCCCCAAGGAACTTATCTAGATATGTGGTGAGCACTTTGAACCCCCAAGTGCTTCACAGACGTTTACAACGCAGAGCCGTGAAAATAAAAAATCATTTTTCTTTCCTCAAAAATTATGTTTTAGCAAGCATTTTTTTAGATTCACAAGGGTAACAGGAGAAATTGGACCCCAGTAATTGTTGCGCAGTTTGTCCTGAGTATGCTGGTACCCCATATGTGGGGGTAAACCACTGTTTGGGCACACGTCAGGGCTCGGAAGTGAGGGAGCACCATTTGACTTTTTGAATACGAGATTGGCTGGAATCAATGGTGGCGCCATGTTGCGTTTGGAGACCCCTGATGTGCCTAAACAGTGGTAACCCCTCAATTCTACCTCCAACACTAACCCCAACACACCCCTAACCCTAATCCCAACTGTAGCCATAATCCTAATCACAACCCTAACCCCAACACACCCCTAACCACAACACTAACCCCAACACACCCCTAACCCTAACCACAACCCTAATTCCAACCCTAACCCTAAGGCTATGTGCCAACGTTGCGGATTCGTGTGAGATATTTCCGCACCATTTTTGAAAAATCCGCGGGTAAAAGGCACTGTGTTTTACCTGCGGATTTTCCGCGGATTTCCAGTGTTTTTTGTGCGGATTTCACCTGCGGATTCCTATTGAGGAACAGGTGTAAAACGCTGCGGAATCCGCACAAAGAATTGACATGCTGCGGAAAATACAACGCAGCGTTCCCGCGCGGTATTTTCCGCACCATGGGCACAGCGGATTTGGTTTTTCATATGTTTACATGGTACTGTAAACCTGATGGAACACTGCTGCGAATCCGCAGCCAAATCCGCACCGTGTGCACATAGCCTAATTCTAAAGGTATGTGCACACGCTGCGGAAAACGCTGCGGATCCGCAGCAGTTTCCCATGAGTGTACAGTTCAATGTAAACCTACGGGAAACAAAAATCGCTGTACACATGCTGCGGAAAAACTGCACGGAAACGCAGCGGTTTACATTCCGCAGCATGTCACTTCTTTGTGCGGATTCCGCAGCGGTTTTACAACTGCTCCAATAGAAAATCGCAATTGTAAAACCGCAGTGAAATGCGCAGAAAAAAACGCGGTAAATCCGCCATAAATCCGCAGCGGTTTAGCACTGCGGATTTATCAAATCCTCTGCGGAAAAATCCGCAGAGGACCAGAATACGTGTGCACATTCCTAACCCTAACCCTACCCCTAACCCTACCCCTACCCCTAACCCTACCCCTACCCCTAACCCTAACCCTAACCCTAACCCTAACCCTATTCTAACAGTGGAAAAAAAAAATTCTTTATTTTTTTATTGTCCCTACCTATGGGGGTGACAAAGGGGGGGGGTAATTTATTATTTTTTTTATTTTGATCACTGAGATATAATCTATCTCAGTGATCAAAATGCACTTTGGAACGAATCTGCCGGCCGGCAGATTCGGCGGGCGCACTGCGCATGCGCCCGCCATTTTGGAAGATGGCGGCGCCCGGGAGAAGACGGACGGGACCACGGCTGGATCGGTAAGTATGATAGGGTGGGGGGGGACCACGGGGGGGGGGATCGGAGCACGGGGGGGGGAATCGGAGCGCGGGAGGGGTGGAACGGAGCGCGGGGGGCGTGGAACGGAGCACGGGGGGGCTGGAATGGAGCACGGGGGGGTGGAACGGAGCACGGGGGGGGGGGTGGATCGGAGTGCAGGGGGGGTGATTGGAGCACGGGGGGGTGATTGGAGCACGGGGGGAGCGGGCACGAGCACGGGGGGGAGCGGAGCACAGGACGGAGGGGAGCCGGAGCAGTGTACCGGCCAGATCGGGGGGGTGGGGGGGCGATCGGAGGGGTGGGGTGGGGGCACACTAGTATTTCCAGCCATGGCCGATGATATTTCAGCATCGGCCATGGCTGGATTGTAATATTTCACCCGTTATAATGGGTGAAATATTACAAATCGCTCTGATTGGCAGTTTCACTTTCAACAGCCAATCAGAGCGATCGTAGCCACGAGGGGGTGAAGCCACCCCCCCTGGGCTAAACTACCACTCCCCCTGTCCCTGCAGATCGGGTGAAATGGGAGTTAACCCTTTCACCCGATCTGCAGGGACGCGATCTTTCCATGACGCCGCATAGGCGTCATGGGTCGGAATGGCACCGACTTTCATGACGCCTACGTGGCGTCATGGGTCGGGAAGGGGTTAAACAAAATTTGTAGTAACAGAATATTTTGCAAGAAATATACATGTGTAAACAGACTTGATGATAGGGAGTAAAACTTGCTGATCATTGGGGGCCCAACTGCTGGGACCCCAGCGATCTCACGATGGAGGCTCTGGAATCATGGGAAAGGAGCTCTGCAGATCCATCTTAAAGGGAGCACAAGTGTGCATGCTCTACCTCCACCTTGCATATTATCCAAAGTGTGGATCGCAGGCGATTGCTTGCTCGGGGTTGCAATCTTAAGGTGAGTTAACCCTGTGTAATGCTCAGTGTCTGACGTTTGTCGGTCATTGATCAATTAATAGCATATTTCCACAGGCCAACTCGGATTCAGATGTGTCTGTAATAGATCGATCTGTGCATGATGGTGGATAGCAATAACAGACACTGCCCAATAGGATTCCCAGCTGAGCCTTCTGTATATTTAGTTCCATCATATCTCTGCAAAAGGTGATACTTAAAGAAGCACTCCTCCCATAAAAGTGTTTATCCTCTTCATAGATTGCAGTCATCATTATATAGCACTGTGTACTTACAATTGCTCATTTTGTCTTTCTACCCAATTAATTCTTCCCTTTTCTATGCAGAAACAGCAAGTCTCTTGTCCCTATATGCTTTATTCCTCTCTTCAACTCCTGACCCAGCTGCTCTGCTATTCCTACTGCCATAAACTTTGCAGTGACTCATGACTTGCGCAGAGAAAATTGACCTCTCATTTCTACATAGAGCTTAGAAGGATTCAGCTAGTCAGATTTAATCATGTTATGTCATAGACCTAATGAAAAACAGAAATATTAGCTGGGTAGAAATTCAAAACGAGCAATCGTAAGTGTGCAGTGCTATATAATTTGGTGACTGCAATATATTAAAAGGATTAAACTGATGGGAGGAGGAGTGCTTCTTCAATGACATTTTGAGAGGGAGCTGATAGGCATGGGGACCTGTATGATTGGGTGTTGTGTATGAGATTGAATGTATTGAGTGTATGGAAATGATTATTTAGTTGCTGTTAATTCATTCTCTGTAACTACATAATATTGATCCAAAGTCAGACATTGAATTGGCTTCAGTGGACATTGATGATAACTGTTTATTCTAATGGTTGCGATTGTTAATTTTTATTGCGTTTTTAAAAAAAATGTCAAATAAAACTATAAAAAAAAAAATTGATCTGTTCACATAGACTGCACCCGTTTACGTAGGATGATGAGCGGCTGAGTAGAGATGAGCGAATTTGATCGGGTCCCTGCTTATTCGGCAACCTATAGCGCTTACCGAATAACCTAGAGCGGGAACCCGGATACCTGGAGCGCGTCGGCTGTTCGGCTCCACAGCTGCATGTGCCACAGCTGCATGCCAGAGGAATCAAATACGTATTTCTCACTGCAAACTGCAAATAAAATTATATAATTTATACAATGTGATTTTCTGGATTTTATTTTTGATATTCTATCTCTCAATCTTAAAATTAACCTACCTTTAAATTGATAGACTGTTCATGTATTTGTCAGTGAGCAAACTTACAAAATCAGCAAGGGATCAAATACTTATTTCCTTCACTGTAGGTCCTTATAATTAAACTTTGCATAACACAAACTTAGCAATACAATATTGTGTAAAATACGGTATGTGCCAGGCCTTTTCTCACAGACAGTAGTGTGACTATAGTTTTGTTCCTTCCAGCTGCACAATCTATAATATTTTGTTACGTGTATGATTTGGTCCAATAGTTTCAATTGTTCTAAAAAGTTACAGTGACACAAACTTTATATCCAGGGCCTTTAGGGTATGTGCACACGTCAGGATTTCTTGCAGAAATTTTCCTGACAAAAACCGGACATTTCTGCCAGAAATCCGCATGCGTTTTTACTGCATTTTTGACGCGTTTGATGCGTTTTCGGTGCATTTTTTGTGCGTTTTTCCCCAAATGCATAGAATTGCGGGAAAAACGCAGAAAATCCACAAAAATAATGAACATGCTCATTTTTTTAATGCGATGCGTTTTTTTAGCGAAAAAAAACGCATCCATGTGCACAAAACATGCAGAATGCATTCTAAATGATAGAATGCATAATGTATGCGTTTTTAATGAGTTTTTATCGCGAAAAACGCGAAAAATACACGAAAAAACCTGTACGTGTGCACATAGCCCTACAATATGATGAAGGAAGTGGATTTTCCTTCATCATAACAGAACAGTATTTTTCTACAGATTTTCACATTATAATCCTCACATCTGGTGCATGGAATGATAAATGGGGTTGTCTGGGATTATACAAAGAATGACTTGAGCGTAGGAAACGTGTTAGAATAATGATTACTTATTCATTCAATCCCCCCTCGCACAGGTGGGCCACGTTGGTCCTGCAGCAATTATGTCACGTTCATCATTCATGTGACCGCAGCAGCCCATCACTAGCCTAAGTGATGACATTGGCACAGAGCGGTCACAAATGATGGAGGCGAGGTCATCTGGAGCAAGTAATAAATTATTGCAACCAATATCAAGCAAATAGGTTTCTTTATTTTTTTTTAATCCCCAATTTTAGCTAAATAAAGCTTGGTCATTAATAAATAATTATAATGCATCCAACCACAAAAATATGTATTATACTTTGGTTTTCGGATCTTTACAATTTTAATATCTCCGCTTGCTCTCAGTGAAGTGGAACATTTTTTTTTTTTTTTAAATTTAGTTGTTCTTTTTCCGCCCATACACATTTCAACACAAATAGACATTTAATTTATAACCTGCATGTCTGGCCCAGTTCTTGGTCTGCCATCAGATATAAGGAGGTCTTCTGAATCTTTGTTTTTGTATCTTGAATTTGCGGCTGATCTTTTCACACTGAATGAAAACACAGGTATTGTGTTCACTGCACGTTTTCCAGCATTGGTCATTCAAACGTGACCAAAATGATTAATTTTGACCAGTTCACCCAAATCAACAGTTTTCAAATGTCAGTGACCAATTGCCGTTTGCTGAAAAAGCAACGATTATGGTGTTGGCTGTTTCTCAGCGCTCGGCTACTGACATTGCATAATCATGACTTTACTGGCCAATTATGACTGATCATTTGCAACTTTGCACATTCCTGATCTGTCAGCAAAGTCTGTCAGCAGGTATTTGTTAACCCATTTGAGATCAGCATGATGTAGAGAGACAGAAACCCTGATTCCTGAGATGTGTCACTTACTGAGCTGCTTAATTTATTTTTGAAAAAAGTCCGTTTTCTCTGCTGCAGATCTATCAGTTCTCTGAATGCTGAGCTCTGTATAACAGTCCACCCGACTGGCAGCTTTCTGTGTACACTGCGCATAAGCAGAAAGCTGCTAATGAGAGGTGTGGGTTGGTTTATATAGAGCTCATGAGTATGGAGAACACGGCAACAGGTTTACTAGTCCTCTACAGATAATCGCCTACTGATAAAAACAATGAATTTATCAAAATCACAGGAAGCAGCCCAGTTATGGACACATCACTGGAAACAGGATGTTAGGCTCACCTGGTGAGGTAGATCCTCCAAGTCCACAGTCCGGGTGGGCACATGGGCCATGAGTGTTGGTGTAGCAGATGGCTGAGGCATGCAGGACACAGGCAAATAGCTGAAGTACTGGAAGTCACAGGCAGACAAATAGCTGAAGTACTGGAAGTCGCAGGCAGACAAATAGCTGAAGTACTGGAAGTCGCAGGCAGACAGGTAGTTGAGGTACTAGAAGCTGCAGGCAGACAGGCAGCTGAGGTACTGGAAGACACAGGCAGACAAATAGCTGAAGTACTGGACGCTGCAGGCAGACAAGTAGCTGAAGTACTGGAAGTCACAGGCAGACAAATAGCTGAAGTACTGGACGCTGCAGGCAGACAAGTAGCTGAAGTACTGGAAGTCACAGGCAGACAAATAGCTGAAGTACTGGAAGTCGCAGGCAGACAAATAGCTGGAGTACTGGAAGTCGCAGGCAGACAGGTAGTTGAGGTACTAGAAGCTGCAGGCAGACAGGCAGCTGAGGTACTGGAAGACACAGGCAGACAAATAGCTGAAGTACTGGACGCTGCAGGCAGACAAGTAGCTGAAGTACTGGAAGTCACAGGCAGACAAATAGCTGAAGTACTGGACGCTGCAGGCAGACAAGTAGCTGAAGTACTGGAAGTCACAGGCAGACAAATAGCTGAAGTACTGGAAGTCGCAGGCAGACAAATAGCTGGAGTACTGGAAGTCGCAGGCAGACAGGTAGTTGAGGTACTAGAAGCTGCAGGCAGACAGGCAGCTGAGGTACTGGAAGACACAGGCAGACAAATAGCTGAAGTACTGGACGCTGCAGGCAGACAAGTAGCTGAAGTACTGGAAGTCACAGGCAGACAAATAGCTGAAGTACTGGACGCTGCAGGCAGACAAGTAGCTGAAGTACTGGAAGTCACAGGCAGACAAATAGCTGAAGTACTGGAAGTCGCAGGCAGACAAATAGCTGGAGTACTGGAAGTCGCAGGCAGACAGGTAGTTGAGGTACTAGAAGCTGCAGGCAGACAGGTAGCTGAGGTTTTTGAGGTCACAGGCAGACAGGTAGCTGAGGTACTGGAGGTCACAGGCAGACAGGTAGCTGAGGTACTGGAAGCCACAAGCAGACAGGATAACTGTACACAGACAAACTAAAAGTCTAAATATGAAGACACAAGTGTGTAAATCGGTGAAACTTACATAGGTCCAGACAGATGATCACATGGGGCAATCTGCAAATGCCAAAGTGGAGCACAACAAAGTTTAGCGGACCAGAGTGAGGGAAGCAAAGCCTGGATCCAGGACAGGTGCCTAACGCAGGGTCTCTGCCCCTACATCATGCTGCTCTCAGATATAGCAAAAAACCTGCTGCCAGATTCCATGTAAATGTATGGCCATTTAAAATGCACAATCCCTGTGTTACTCAACATTCTTGCAGATATCTCAACAACTCTCCAAGCTAGTGTGATAGCAACTCGTCGATATAAACATATTTAATGATTTCGAGAAAGTATGGAAATCTCAAACTTGAACTTAAACAGACCCATTATATGTGATGCATATACAGTTGTGTGAAAAAATGTTTGCCCCCTTCCTGATTTTCTATTCTTTTTCATGTTTGTTACACTTAAATGTTTCACTTTACAAAATAAATTTAAATATTATACAAAGATAACACAAGTGATCTCATAATCAGTTTTTAAATTAAGGTCTTCATTATTAAGGGAAAAAGAAACCCAAACGTAGATGGCCCTGTGTGAAAAAGTGATTGCCCCCTAAACCTAATAACTGGATCGACCGCCCTTAGAACCAACAACTGCAATCAAGCGTTTGCGATAATTGGCAATGAGTCTTTTACAATGCTCTGGAGAAATTTGGGCCCACTCATTTTTGCAAATTTATTGTAATTCAGCCTCATTGGAATGTTATAAAACCAACATCAAAGTGAACATGAAGTGACAATCACAAAGAAGAAAAAATATATTTAAAAATAATTTTATTGAAGATAAGAATAAAATATACAAAAAAGAAAAGGACAACCAACAATACTACACCATATTACAAAATATATATTAAATGAGGAGACCAGATCCATATAATATAATAAAAGGTACTAGAAAAATATATTTTGCCCTCCAAAGTGCAAAAAAACACCAAATAGAAGACAATAATAGGCCGTCTATCTACATTTCCATAAAGTGCATGTGCATTTATAATAAATAGTCTAACCTAGACAAAAAGGTGCATAGAAATCTTTGGAGAAATACTAGTACCAGTGTGAAGATGATCTGTGACCCTCAAGGACTCCGACCCTAACGTACGTTTCGCCTAAGTGGCTTTTTCAAGGAGTCTCCTTGAAGACTCCTATGCACCTTTTTGTCTAGTTCAGAGATGTCAAACTGCATTCCTCGAGGGCCGCAAACAGGTCATGTTTTTAAGATTTCCTTGTATTGCACAGGTGATAATTTAATCACCTGCACAGAATGATTCCAGCACCTTGTGCAATACAAGGAAATCCTGAAAACATGACCTGTTTGCGGCCCTCGAGGAATGCAGTTTGACACCTCTGGTCTAGGTTAGACTATTTATTATAAATGCACATTATGGAAATGTAGATAGACGGCCTATTATTATCTTCTATTTGGTCTTTTTTTGCACTTTGGAGGGCAAAATATATTTTTCTAGTACCTTTTATTATATTATATGGATCCGGTGTCCTCATTTAATATATATTTTGTAATATGGTGTAGTATTGTTGGTTATCCTTTTCTTTTTTGTATATTTTATTCTGATCTTCAATAAAATTATTTTTAAATATATTTTTTCTTCTTTGTGATTGTCGCTTCATGTTCACTTTGATGTTGGTTTTATAGTTATTGGTGGACATTCACTAGGGTGAATTTTGTTGTGTCTTTCACATTGGAATGTTTCTGAAGATAAACCGCCTTTTTAACGGTCATGCCACAGCATTTCAATCGGATTACAGTCAGGACTTTGACTAGGCTACTCCAAAGTCTTAATTTTGTTTTTCTTAAGCCATTCAGAGGTGGACTTACTGGTGTATTTTGGATCATTGTCATGCTGCATAACCCAAGTGCATTTCAGCTTGAAGTCATGAACAGATGGCCAGACATTCTCCTTCAAAATGTTTTGGTAGACAACAGAATTCATGGTTCCATTTACCACAGCAAGTCTTCCAGGTCCTGAAGCAGCAAAACAGACCCAAACCATCACACTACCACCACATTTTACTGTTGGTATGATGTTCATTTTCTGAAATGATGTTACTTCTATGCCAGATGTAATAGGACATATGCCTTCCAAAGACTTCCAACTTTTGTCTCGTCAGTCCACAGAGTATTCTCCCAAAGTCTTGGGGATCATCAAGATGTTTCTGGTAAAGCGGAGAGGAGCCTTAATATTCTTATTGCTCAGCAGTGGTTTTGGTCTTAGAACTCTGCCATACAGGTCATTTTTGACCTGTCTCTTTCTAATGTTGGAGTCATGAAGACTGACATTAATTGAGGCAAGTGATGCCTGCAGTTTGTTGGATGTTGTTGTGGGGTCTTTTGTGACCTCTTCGATGAGTCGACGCTGCACCCTTGGGGTAATTTTGATCGGACAGCCACTCCTGGGAAGGTTCACCAGTGTTCCAAGTTTTTGCCATTTGTGGATAATGGCTTTCACTGTGGCTTGCTGGAGTCCCAAAGCTTTAGAAATGGATTTATGACCTTTTCGAGACTGATAGATCTCAATTTTTTTGTTTCTCATTTGTTCCAGAATTTCTCTGCATTCCGCATGATGTCTAGCTTTTCAGAATCTTTTGGTCTACTTCACCTTCTCAGGCAGGTCCTATTTAAGTTATTTCTTAATTGAGAACAAGTGTGGCAGTAATCAGGTCTGGGTTGTGGCTAGGGAATTTGAAATCAGCTTCACAAAGATGTGATAAACCACAGTTAATTTATGTTTTAAGGGGGAGCAAGCCATCACTTTTTCACACAGGGCCCTGTAAGTTTGGATTTCTTTTTTCCTTAATAATAAAGACCTTCATTTAAAAACTGCATTTTGTGATTACTTGTGTTATCTTTGTGTAATATTTAAATTTATTTGGAGATCTGAAACATTTAAGTGTGACAAACATGCAAAAGACTAGAAAATCAGGAACGGGGCAAACACTTTCACACAACTGTATACTATAAATATAAAGACATGTAGGGGATAATTCTGCAGTATCTAATTTTTTTAAATTATTATGCCCCGCTACAGCATCTCTGCAGACACCCTGCATCCCCTAACTACCCTGCTGCTTGTATACACGGAAGATCTTTATGTCAGTTACTCACAGTGCAGCGGACTTGTCAGTTTAGTTGCCTTACAATTGAGTGAAATATGCAAAGTGCATTGAGCAAAATCACAATTCAAGAACAAAACCATCTCCTGAAAGTTCATGAATAAAGTAGCATACTAGAAAAATAACTCTCATTCAGGCTACTACCGTAATTCCTATCTTGACTGTTACCATCCACACAAGGCTCTTATCCAGTCAAATATGTAGTCACGAATTCTTCATGCATGGACTAATCTCGTAATTTAAACGTGAAAGCTGACGAGAATGAAGCCCAATGAATTCGCTTCTCCTAGTTGTAGTGATAGTGAATGTAAGAATGGCTGGTCCTCCCTCGACCATTTTTAATGGTCTATTATCGAGGAAGTGAGCCTTTCCTATCTACGGTCAGGTCCATGTTTAATGTCGGCTACATCCTGGAACATTGGAAAAGAAAATTATTGAATTAAAAAAAAAAAATGACACCATAAAATTCATATATCGGTAACTAAAATCCATTTGGAAAGCAAGCAAGAAAAAAAAAATAAAGCTCTCTGTAAATATTGCACATAACCTCCCACAGAGCACCACAATTACACTGCAATTATTGTCACATTGTCATAATACTGAATGCATACCAGTCCGAGATGGAGGAAACACAAATCATTGCCGATACAAAGGAATCTACCGTAAAGCTGAAGAACAGTACCCATTGCCTATCAGCAGCTGTGGACTAGAAATCCTACTTTTGGGTTTATTGCTTCTCCAAAAGCTAAGAAGCCCACCTTACTTAATCATTATCTCACAGCTCATCCTCAGAGGTACGAGTTAAGTTTGCAAGTTGACATTCGTCTTTTACATGGCATCTGTTAAGAAGGTGGCTGTACTGCTTCTTCAAATCCTCAAAAACACAGACTGACTCTTGAGAATGGGGAAAAGGAAGAAGGTTCTCATTTAGCAGCATCTGAACTTGGTACTCTTCTGTAGGATTCTCTGCAAAGTCACAATGGTACAAGACAAACACCAGGTTGGAAGCATAAGGCACGATTCTGCCGCTGCGAAACCTCTGCTCCAAGTGTGTGGAGAAGTTGTTGGCCATCAAAGGTTTCTCATCCTTGAACAGTCCCATTAGAGCCAACAATGGCAAGAGAGTCTCCGCATGTCCAAACTGCATAACCACAGGAGTGGAGATTTGCTGAGATCTGAAATGTACAAAACCATAAAAAAAGCTATTAATTTTCAGTCAAGCAATTATTTTGCATGCAAAATCAGGGATCCCACAAAAGAGCTTAAGGGTATGGTGCACACGCTGCGGGTCCGCAGCATTTCTGCAGCTGCGGGTCCGCAGCACTTTCCCAAGAGTTTACATTACAATGTAAACCTATGGGAAACAAAAAAACGCTGTGCACATGCTGCGGAAAAAAACGCGCGGAAATACAGCGGTTTACATTCCGCAGCATGTCGCTTCTTTCTGTGGATTCTGCAGCGGTTTTACACCTGCTCCAATAGAAATTCGCAGAAAAACCACGGTAAATCCGCAGAAAAACTGCCGTAAATCTGCAATAAATCTGCAGTAAAAACGCAGCGTTTTTGCCCTGCAGATTATCAAATCCACTGAGGAAAAAATCCGCAGTGGACCATTCTACGTGTGCACATACCCTTAGGGTGACAATAGGGGCAGGTAGTAAAAGAAAGCACACCATTCTATCACAAAATGGATTTACATTGACAAAATCATCACTTGACCTAGTATAGTGAGCAAATAATGCAAATAATCGATGCAGTAGACTGGAATCGGCCTTTCCCTCAATGAACTTTCAGTCTCCTTTACATAAAAAGTCAAAGTTAGTTTCCTAGCTGATAAAATTATGCATGAACTTGTCATTTTCTAACCCATCTACAAATGTAATTCGTTTAATGACCCCTAAAGTGAGATTTCCACAAAGAATGAACATAAATAATCAGGTTATTGGCATTATGTTCTTTCTCCTACAGACCTGTACCCATCAACAAATATTAAACAGAACCATCGTAATACGTTGCCTCATCTCACCCTCACATACAGCTCTGGCCAGAATTCAGAGACCACCACATCAAAACCCTGTCATGGGCAGCCCAATCTCCAGACCTGAACCCCATTGAAAATCTCTGGAATGTAATCAAGAGGAAGATGGATAGTCACAAGCCATCAAACAAAGAAGAACTGCTTAAGGCCATGTTCACACAGTGCGTTTTTTACCGCGGAACCGCGGCGGTTTTGCCGCTGCGGTTCCGCAGCTGTTTTCCATGCAGGGTACAGTACACTGTACCCTATGGAAAACAGGACACACTGTGCACATGGTCCGGAAATTGTAAAAAAAAAGACGCGCTGAATAGCTCCCGGAAAAAAGAAGGAGCATGTCAATTCTTTTTCCGGAGCCGCAGCGGTTCTGCACCCATAGACCTCCATTGTGAGGTCCAAACCGCAGTAAAACCCGCAGATCAAAAATATATCTGCGGGTTTTACTGCGGTTTGATGTGCAGAACCGCTGCAGCAGGAAGTGCGGGGAGCGGGCGGAAGTGCGTGGGCGGAGTGTGGCTGCCCCCCCCGTGTTCCGATCCCGCCCCCCCGTGCTCCGATGCCCCCCCCCAGTGCTCCGATGCCCCCCCCCAGTGCTCTGATGCCCCCCCCGTGCCCTAATCTCCCCCCCTTATACTCACCCGGCGTCCCGGTGTCCGTCCGTCCGTCTTCTCCCTGGGCGCCGCCATCTTGCAAAATGGCGGGCGCATGCGCAGTGCGCCCGCCGAATCTGCCGGCCGGCAGATTCGTTCCAAAGTGCATTTTGATCACTGAGATATAACCTATCTCAGTGATCAAAATAAAAAAATAGTAAATGACACCCCCCCCCTTTGTCACCCCCATAGGTAGGGACAATAAAAAAAATAAAGAATTTTTTTTTTTTTTTTTTTTTCACTAAGGTTAGAATAGGGGTAGGGGTAGGGGTAGGGTTAGGGGTAGGGTTAGGGTTAGGGGTAGGGTTAGGGTTAGGGGTAGGGTTAGGGGTAGGGTTAGGGTTAGGGGTAGGGTTAGGGGTAGGGTTAGGGTATTTTCAGCCATTTTAACCCTAAAAAAATTCCTAGAAAACACACAGACTCTGGCTAGAAAACTGCATCAAAAAAACGCATCAAAAAACGCATCAAAAAACGCATCAAAAACGGACCAAAAAAGGACCAAAAAAAGGACCTGCGTTTTCTGCCAAGAGCTGCAGTTTTTTAAAAAACAGTCAGGAAAAAAAAAGGATGGAAATCCTGAACGTGTGAACATACCCTAAATGTTTGGGCCAGAAGCAGTGTGAAAGACTGGTGGACAACATGCCAAGACGCATGAAAGCTGTGATTAAAAATCAAGGTTATTCCACAAAATACTGAATTCTGAACTCTTCCTGAGTTAAAACATTAGTATTGTTGTTTCTAAATGATTATGAACTTGTTTTCTTTGCATTAGAAGTCTGAAAGCACGTTTTTTTTTTTTTTAATTTTGACCATTTCTCCTTTTCAGAAAAAAAAAATTACAAAATTTATTGCTTGGAAATTCGGAGACATGTTGTCAGAAGTTTATAGAATAAAAGAACAGTTTACATTTTACTCAGAAATATACCTAAAGAGAGAAAAATCTGCAGTGGTCTCTTATTTTTTGCCAGAGCTGCATGTTTCGCTAACTGTGGGGAGGCTCCTACCTTAGCTCATACTTGGCTTCATACTTAGCTCGTACACCTTCCCCAACCCCTTGGATGTCGGATGAACACACCAATAACGGCAGTTTTAGCTCACAGTCCAATGTGTATGGGACCCCAAGACGATGGTCATAGAAGTTTTAAATTTGCCATGTCCCTTTTCAGACCGCCGATCCTTTTGTTCTCTTCAAAATAAGCCGCCACTAGACATGTCTAGCATCAGCTCTCTCATGTAGAAGGAGAATACAGGAGCACTTGGCCAAGCACACCTGTGCGCGGGAGAAATCGAAATAGCTGCCGGCCGAACGAACGAACGAACGAACCATTGTTCAGTCAACGGTCATCTAATGTGTATTGTGGGCTATAGTCTCACTGGTAAAGGGTTAAGCACATCATCATCTAAAACAACTATCCAACTGTCCTGACATAGTAGGACTCAAAATACACACAACCGTCTCCCACAGACATTTCGCTGTCCGATGAACATCGCAGAAAATATGCCCCTTCAAACAGCTCTAATAAAAAGCCACAAAGTCAACAGGATAAGTAACATCAGAGGACAAACTTCCCAAACATGACGTTTTTTGGTCAGTATGGAATCTTAGGCAATAAAACCAAATAAAGCAGTCGCATGTACTAGATCCAAATACACTATAGCCTATTATGTACTACAATTTATTCTGCAAGATTAAGATGTACATCTTGTTTTTACGTGTTAAATGTTTTAGCTCTTGTATGCCTTTTCCCCTTTTAATGCGTTTTTGAGGGGCAAGTCTAAATGACAGGAAGAGTTGCCCCATGACTTTGTAGCACCGACTTATTTCTGAGTATAATAAGACCTGTAAAGAGAGACCATGAAAGTGACCACTCATCCTCCATATAATAATGGAAATACAAAAAAAAAAAGTAAACAATTAAATCCACATAATTGAAAAAGGTAGAACTACGAGGATCTCTAATAATACTTGCCAAGCTAAATGTAAAACATTAGCTCAGGTGTCAAGATTAACTATAGATAAATGCTCCAGTCCTGGCAGGCTTGCTCTTGTGCAATAGCTGCAAAATTACCAATCAGAATTAGAATAAAGCATAATACTGTGAAGAAAGTAAAAGCAAGAAAGAAAGAAATGAATCCAGATGTCCATTATGCCCGATGCACGTTTCGCACAATGCGCTTTATCATAAGCACTATTTTAGAATAAGGTAAAATGCGGAGTATACCCCCCCCAATTACAAACAGCAGCTTTAATCTTCATCATGTATGATTACGAGCTTATACTTGATAAGAAGCATACATTGACAATGAGGTGTGTTACTGCCTAGGCATCCATGTTGTCCTTAATACCTTCTGTCTTCTCCACCCTGGGGGCAGGAATGGCAATACAGAGGGGTGTTGACACCCACCACCCTTGATAAATAAGTTCCATTGACTTTTTTTCGTGCATCCACATAATGAAAAATAACACCACTAATACAAATAATAAGGAGCTTACACTCTTTCACAAAGGATGTGCATTATTCTCACAGAAGATCACTTTACATATCTTGCCATCACGGCACAGGTAACGTGCATGTTACGCTTACCTCATACTGGAGTGGATTTATAGACTAACTATGAATGGGGACTGTAACACCTAGATTTGTACCGATTTGTGTTTTCAGACAATCTTGACAAACAATACATAAGACAACTGAAATACATCAAATAACCGGCTCAGATTTGTAGTTTTGGAATATGTATTTATTCTGTCTGCTTATATAGCACCAGCGTATTACATAGTCCCCGTGCTCAGTAGGGGATATATTGTAATTACTCTGCCTAAAATACACACAACAATCATAAAAACTGTGTTTATGTTGCTCGGAATTTGCTTATCAGTAGTTACAAATTAATTCTCCATGGGACTACCAAAGATAGCCAAGTAGGGTGCTCAGATTTTTTCGTGGGTCCCATAGAGAATGGAGTGGTGATGTGCATGCATGGCCACAGCTCTGCAGAGCTTGATACTTGGGATAGATGGGGGTCCCAGCAGTTGGAACATGACAAATTAGCAAGCAATCAGCTATCATGCAGAGAGGTGGTGGCTAGTGAGGATTGTACGTGCTGGGATAACGACTTATCAGAGCATGCTTGGGTGTTATGTGAGCATCTGAGTGTGCTCGAATATTATGTTCCAGTCCTAATAGAGCACACAAGTGTGTGATAACGATTACCTAGTGCTGGGCAAGGACAAACCCCAACGCGCGTTTCGCCTGCTCCTTCAGGGGTGTGTGATAAAATGTTATTCGAGCACGTTCGCTCATCACTGGTGATCGCTTCTAAATAAAAAAAATTAAAAAAAAAGGGAAAACCTTGAGCTACAAATCCTGAGGGACCCGTATAGCTATAATTGTGGATACATCCATAATGGTAATAACACTTGTACTGCACAGAGACTATATTATGCAGGGCTATATAATATGAGGGACAAAGGGGCACAATTACCCAATAAATTTTGACCTTTTATAGTCCACAACAACAGAAATAGGCATGAGAATCCGCATTTATAAGCCCAGGCTGGTATTACAGTGCATCATCTATTGCACTGAATGGAGTTATGTGGCCACTCGAACTTAAAACTTGTTTCGGCACTGCACAGATTTACACAGTATACTGATAAATCAGGACACCTGAATATAACCACAGTAAACAATAAGTCTAAATTCCAAATTATACATGCGAATAACTGAGAAACAAGTGTTCATAAGAACTCGTTCCCAATCATCGTCCCATTTACAAGCTTGTTCTACATCTGATCTTGTATGTCGATATGAATATTAACGTCGTCGGCAGAACAATGCCCCGTATAAAACATTGGAAGGGGTGCTGTATTGGGTTAATGAGGTTTCTGTCCCCATCAATTTCTGTCGCCCGCTGTGAATGGGTCAATAAACTAATGCCGATCCACTTTTTAATGGGTTTTAACTATTGAAACAACAAGGTAAGTCCTTGTGTAAAGCATGCAAGACTGAAGGAGATTATGCCTGCCTAATAGATTGGATTACAAGTAGAGGATATAATGTAAGTGTTCAAAGTAATCAGTCTATAGCTTACCGATATGTGATATATGGCTGCATTTACTTCTATCTAGTCTCCTCCCAACTCTCACATCAAGAACAGTTAAAACTAAATGATATGAAATATTATTGACAGATATGGATTATGTAATTGATCAAATATATAATTGCTTGCAATAAAACTTATAATCAGTTAGAATGAGTGACATGAACCTGCTGACTTCCCTTCAGCAATGCTCGATCTCATCATCGTACCATTCACACCACATTTTATTACCAGATTATCACACACAATACATTCCTAGGTTTCATTCTTTCTTAGGCTACTTTCACACTAGCGTTGTTTTCAATACGTCGCAATGCGTCGTTTAGGGAAAAAAACGCATCCTGCAAAGTTGTTTGCAGGATGCGTTTTTGCCCCATAGATTAACATTAGCGACGCATTGACACACGTCGCAACCGTCCTGCGACGGTTGCGCAGTGTTGTGGCGGACCGCCGGGAGCAAAAAACGTTACATTTAACGTTTTTTGCTGCCGACGGACCGCTTTTTCTGACAGCGCATGCGCGGCCGGAACTCCGCCCCCACCTCACAATGGGGCAGCGGATGTGATGAAAATCTGCATCCGCTGCACCCGTTGTGCGGCGCTAACAACGCTAGCGCCGTTGCGTCTGCACGTCGCATCGCGACGTGCAGCGCACGACGCTAGTGTGAAAGTAGCCTTACAAATATAATCCCCTACTTGTCAGTCAAAGCTGCTCTTCTAATCCCCTCAAGAATAGAAAGTGATGATGTCCTGTCTAAAGATGGGAGGAATTGATAAGCAGAACTCAGGTCCATCAGCCAGGTTAGTACTCCGTGACTGCTGGGCGGGAGACCTGCAAAACCTCCTTACCTCCCGGCATTCTCAGACTCACCTTCAGCTAGGACTGGCATGACTCCATTATTGTGGCGTGATGCCAACACAACACAAGTAAAAGAGTAGCTGGAAATGCTGAGAGGCAAGGAGATGTGCAGGCCTCAGTCCAGCGGAGACAGATTACTCCTATGGCTAATGGACCATATTCTCCAATCTCTAATTCTGGACATTCAGTCAACTGACCACAGGGGCCATCAATTTGCTCTAGGGTTAGGAGTCATCTTAATGGAAGTAATGAGTCACCGTCTGTCAGTCACCTGGAGTGGTGGACTTTTGTGGTGGTAAGTAAAGCTACTTTATTTTATAATGGTCCCTGATCATTGTAAAGAGTGGATAGAAGTAAAGACTATCAATAATAGTGGACTACTTCTAATCTTAGTGGGAACCTGTCAGGTGAGAGACCGCTATTAACCTGCAGATATGGGGTTAATCTGCAGGTTAATAGTGTGGGCGCTGGGCCTGTCCAGAACACTTAGAGCCCCTTCCAGGAGGAAATGAACTTTATTCCTCCCGGCAGCATTCAGCCTCCAGTCACAGGGGTGGCGTCGGCGCGGGTTTAGTCACCACTCAGGGAGCAGCAGCTGTAACCGCAACGTCGGCACTGACTGACAGCCAGCCCTAATGCTGAGCTGCTGTCAGTCAGTGCTGGTAGTGTGGACACAGCTGCCGCTCTCTATACACAGAGCAGTGAATTAAACAGTGCCGGCCCCATCCCTATGACTGAAAGAGCGAGGCTGCCAGGGGGAATAAACTTAATTTCCTCCCATGAGTGTGGTTCTAAGTGCTGTGCCATGCAGATTCAGAACACTATTAACCTGCAGATCAACCGCATATCTAATATCTAGCTGCTGGCAGCTCCCTGTGCAATTACACACCAATGATGTTCCAGGTGTGCTGGATGGGACACGAGTCCGGAGACGCCGGATGGCCCACGCAGGCTGATCACAGTAGCACGGACAATATGTGGCTTAGAATTATCATGCTTAAAAATGGCTCCATAATCAAATCAACGTGACACCGAACTGTTAGTGCACCTGGAATGAAGATAACTGGGATCACCATCTTTGGAGTAAGAAGGTTGGCACACATAGAATTGTACTCCTCGATATATGGTGTTCTCTCAGAACGCCCTCAGACAGCTTTATTCTCTTGCATATCACAGAGTTACAGTAATTTTCACATTAAATAGTTTAAAAATAAATCCTAACCCATCTGACCACTAACTAAAGACAAAGTGTCCTTCATGATTATGCCAGGCACCTCAAAATACAACATTGCTCATACCATTTAGCATGATGGCTTCTGCAGGCCAGCGATGGCCGTCTTCACCATACTAGGAGCCTTGCATGAAAAGCTCACACACTATTTTAGGATCTCTTCCATCTAGAGAGCCAGCACCGCCTATATGGAGTGGCACCCCACACATTTTATTTATCTATTTTACGCACTTATATAAAACGCTTTACAAACATTATTGGCACTGTCCGTATTGAGGCTCACGATCTAGAATCCCTATCAGTATGTCTTTGGAATGTGGGAGGAAACCAGAGAACCTGGAGGAAACCCACGCAAACACAGGGAGAACAAACAACCTCCTTGTAGATGTTGTCCCTGGTGGGATTTGAACCCAGGAGCTCTCTCCACTTCAGTAATGAGCCAAATTCTGGGTTTAACAACTGACTAATGGCAGAGCAGCGTCTCTTTCTTTGCAGCACAGATTTTTTATTCCAAGAACGGATATACCATTGGTGCCACGGCCTAAGAGGTAAGGGGGCCGACTTACCTACAAAGTAGATGGAATTGTGCATTATGATGGACTGTAACGCCGGGGGCCCACGATCTGGAAGCAGTGTTTTGGACGCAGTACGTTCGCTGCATACTAAGCCCTGCCTTCTATTGAACGCAGGTAAATTCACATGTGTTCACTGAACCGTGCGGATTTACCGCTTTCAATACATTTCTAGTGCTGTAACTTCTGTTGCGGAGACTAGAGTCTCTGCAAGATAAATTGACACGCTGCGGTCTAGAAAGCCGAGCTGCATGTCAGCTAGAAATCCCATCCACTATGCTGTAACATCTGGACGCTGCGGGTTTGACGCTACATAAATACACAGCTTCAATCAAACCCGCAGCAGTTCCTGATCGTGGGCACGTACCATAAAGGGCCCATATATTATTCTTGATTGGGCACCTCTTCTATCTGTGTCTGCACCTGTTGTAGTTGTCGAAAATGTCACTTTAGTACCTGCCCTGCTAGTAAAATTCTGAATTCCTGTAAAGTTTCACTTTTACAGAAAACACAAAGTATAAAAGGCATGTTGTCATTAAAGTGTACGTATAAAGTATTTAAGAAATGCAGTATACATCCTTTACTGGATGCCTCTAAGAAATACCTGAGTAAAGAACATGCTTGTGGCATATGCTGTGTCAATGAGGCCCTGAAGATATGTTCAATGCGTGTGAAGGGAGCTTTCCTAGGTATCCGCCAAAACTAGAGTTCAGATGAGCCCCAATTATTTAATAGAAATATAACTGAGCCAGTTTGCAATCTCCATTTGGAATGATTTCTACAAATACATTGTAGCTATTACTTTCTTTTACTTCTGCATTTTCAGAGCCTTGATGCATTGCAATAATTTATGAAACTTGCATCGTACAACATATAATAATGCTTCGCTGAGTAACTTAGGTTGAAAAGCTGCGTATTACATGATGAGATTTTAATGAGCCATAAAAACCTGTCATTAGTAATTCCTTCTTTTCTATGAGACCCAGTGACCCTTTTCAGAATTATAAAAGATTATGCAGTTCTCACTCAGTTAATACTTATAATAACCATTATCAGTTTTGCCATTTTTACAGCCATGTCATTCTACCAATCAATAATAGTGAGATAAAAGAAAAATATCAATAAATATTGATAAAACCAATACTTTTTTCTAGGAACTACGCACCTTGTTTTATTACGTGGGTAAGGAGATACTTGGCATATTTGCGAGGGGATAAGGGTAGAGCGTTAAACTACATTTACATCAAATTGAAATTTTCTTTTGACATAAATATATGTAAAAAACAAAAAAAGACAAACACACCTTAAGGCAAGGTTCACACACTGTGCTCTACACTAAGCCCTACGTCACGATTTCTGACAAAATCACTGAAAAACTGGATTTCAATGGAAGCCCTGACAGAGGCCTGGTATTTAGCCTTACCGTTAGGCACTTCCAAGCCCTTTAGATTTGGGTCTCTGATTGCCCAATAGGATGTACAAAAATGATTCCTACTCCTTTCATATTGTACACAATGTACCCTACCAAAGGGGACATCCACAGTCCACCCAAACTCTGGGACAGCCTTGATTTACCATAATGGAAGTGTTGTCTTCAGTCAAGTCTTAGGCTCGGTTCACACACGTACAGAACTCTCCGCGGAGCATTATTATGTCAACGTTTCTGTTGAACTCATCAATAAAAAAGTATTCAGACGAAAAGCCTAACAGAGACCCGACGGAGCAATTCACTTCGATAAAGCTGACCTAGACACTTTGTACACCGTGTGGCCTCAAACAGCTTTTCGTACATCCTCTCGGAGACCAAAATCTACAGGACTTGGGAGTGCCTAAAAGGTAAGGCCAAATATCAGGCCTAGGCACAGCAACATCGGAGAAACTGCACAGTATTTTTGGGAGTAGTAAACTCAAAAGTTGCTTTTTAAAATGGGACTTTATTATGAATATTTATACTTGTGAGACAATTCCTTTATGCAGATCTAGATTTAGGTTAAGATTCTGATTTCACACTACCCAATCTACTGGAGTGTTCGGAGTATAACCAGGGTGTGCGAGCCAGGCCATTGGGTATGTGCATACGCTGCGGATTCTCTGCGGATCCGCAGCGTTTTTTGCAGTGCAGAAACGCTGCAGATCCACAAGTGATTTACAGTACAATGTAAATCAATGAGAAAAAAAAATGCTGTGCACACTTTGCGGAAAATCTGCTGCGGAAACGCTGCGGTTTAAAAGAAGTAGCATGTCACTTCTTTTTTGTGAATCTGCAGCGTTTTTGTACCAATTTCATTATAGAAAACCGCAGGGGTAAAAAACGCAGCAAATCCGCAAGAAAACCGCAGCAAAAACGCACAAAAAACGCTGCGGAACCGCACAAAAAACATGACAAATCCGCAGGTGCATTTTCTGCCAGGAGAGGTAGAATTCGCACCAGAAATTCCTAAGCCTAATCCGCAACGTGTGCACACAGCCTTAAATGTATGTGCCTCATCAAATATATTCTCAAAGTATGCCTTTCCCAGCATTCAAAGAAGTTTCACTTTCCAAAGTCACAACAGATCTATCCATACTAGTGATGAGTGAATGTGCTTGGGTGTTATCCAAGTATCTGGAAGTGCTCATTTATTATGTTCCAGTCCCCGTGGCTGCATAATTTGAGGCTAGCCTAAACACATGTGGGGGATTCCTCAACAGCCGCAAGTCATGCAGCCGCAGGAACTCGAACATAATATAAGAGCATGTCCAGATGCTCGGATAACACCTGAGCGTGCTGGGATAAGACGTTATGTGAGCATGTTCGCTCATCACTAATCCACCATTTTTTTTACCAAACCATATTTCCTTACTTTTACCAGTAGTCACAGCAGAGCCTCCTCAATTCTCACTAGGCAACATCTCACCATGTGTCAACTGTCCTCTAGCAGTCACAGTACACCATCTCCTCTCCAACAAGAAATATTGTCACTTTCCATTCCACCCACATTCATAGGAATCCCCCCCAAAGACAGAAGACTCAACAGTGCCCCCCTTGTGCCCATTTCCACAAGTACAGTCTTTCCTCCACTCCCTATTATAGCAGTAATCCCATCCATTCCCCCTCTGGTAACAGCGGTATATTAGTCGGTGAGATTAAAGCTGTGTATTTACAGGGAGTAAAGTTGGCCGCCATGGTTCATTCTCTAGGGTATGTGCACACGTTCAGGTTTTTTCGCGATAAAAACACGATAAAACCGCATTAGAAACCGCAGACATATGCATCCTATCATTTAGAATGCATTCTGCAATTTTTGTGCACATGATGCATTTTTTACCGCAAAAAAAACGCATCGCGGTAAAAAAAACAGCATGTTCATTAATTTTGCGGATTTTCTGCGTTTTTCCTGCTATTCTATGCATTTGGAAAAAACGCGGTAAAAACGCGGTAAAATCACGGTAAAAACGCATGCGGATTTCTGGCAGAAATGTCCGGTTTTTGTCAGGAAAATTTCTGCAACAAAATCCTGACGTGTGCACATACCCTTAGGGACTTACAAGACTCTGATAAATACAAACTTTTATTTAAATAAAAGTAAATACATAAATACAAACCGGATTGTGCCTGACGGTAAAAAACGGATGTGTGAAAGTAGCCTTACATGTTTGACATTTCTAAAGTGATAGCAACATTTCCAATAATTGCACAAACTACATGAAGGTAGAGATTCCATATCTGCAGAGACATTTTTACGTCTACGCCCTACATTTTCATGCACATTGCATCAGTGGTGTATGAGAGCCAGTTACGGTACTGGTGTCCCGTGTATCGCACACATTACAGCCGCGTGGCCTTTGTTCTGCTTATTACCAGGCTCTGGAAGACTGATTCTTGCAGCGGCATTACAAGCCGGGACTTGACTTTACACAAGGCAATAATAGTTTGTTGTGAAGTGCTGGAGTTAATCTCTATAAAAAGAGGCTTTCATCGCTCTTCTCGCTTTCTATAGATTTGTTTCAAAGTTCACCGGCTCCAGCTAAATGCTCCGACATTGTGACTCAGCTGTTTGCACAGATAATACACAGCGGCCTGTGGCTAACACTCCTACATATAGACATGGACATTACTGTACAGGAAAGCGAGTACACAAGAGGATTCAGAGCCATCCGACTCCTCACTGCAGAAGGAAGAGGACTGGGTCATCCCGGGACTGGGCAACCAGTGTCACACAGCCTACTGGAGAAGATAGTGACCCAGAGGGTCGTCATGAATTTACTCCTGAGTTCATGCCAAAATCTATGGGATTCCCCAGTATGAACCCTTTTACCCTATACAGAAATCTGTACTACCAACAGTTGGCGTAATCAGAGCATAAGACACCAGGAGACAGTGCCAAGCAGAACACAACAGCTGGGGCAGAGGTGAAGGCAGGCAAAGTATGACCATCATGGTAGTCAAGCAGAGGTCACACCAGGCAGCACACAGGGATATAAGTCAAGAACTAGGAGAGTCAAAATCAGGAAGAATACCTAGGTGCAGTACTGGATGATTTAAGGATCTACCGCTCAGGCACTGGAACCCTGGGGAAAGATCCCCTAGAGCGGATCTGTGACCATATTTCACAACATAAACCGTAAACATCATTAAGATCTCCTCGATCTGATGAGACTGGTGTAATTACGTTGAAAATCCATGTAAGAATGACTCTATACATCTTTTAAGAAGTCTTCTCACCGGATATTAAAATTAGTATTTTGAGCTGGACTCAAAATGCTCAACTTATTACAGGATTGTACATCTATTATGACATGGGTCTTTAAAGTAAATACACCAGCCTCAGCAGGTCTAAAAGATCTCACTGACTATTGACAGAGCTGGCTTGCTTGAGATTCCTCTGCAGAGAGTGCGCATTCAAGGCAAGTCAGTGCTGTCAATCATCATGAGGGAGGAGGGGACATGAAAATCCAGTGGGCGAAAAGGTGCCCTATGCCTCCTGCCACCCCGAAAAGTGCACTGAGCAGCCAAATTAGCATATCTGATTAAAGATCAGTTTCTTCAGCAGGACAAAGGCAGTGATTAGAACAGTAAAGGTGCCATGTCTATAGTGCTTTTATCCCCTACATGGCCCCGATTCATCAAGATGGGCATTCTTCAAACCAGTAATGATGAGCGAACATGGTGGAGTCAGAGGCAACTGAATTACTAACCTTGCTACAAATCTTACTCCAGGCACATACTAGAGTAAGATGCGGTATAAGGTATGCCACAGCTTGTCAGGAATTAAATGAGCGCGTGTCGATACGCCTTTCCTGCCCCCCGTCCAAGCTTCTATAATTTTGGCAAAGCTGGACAAAACTGGAGGTAAAAAAAAACAACACAAAATTCACTTGATTTTCTACAACCTCAGAGGTTGCAAAACATTTTGCAACTTTTCTAAAGTGTCTTAGAACAGATTTCTGGCATAAACCGTTTAATTAATCACGGCCTACGTGCTTATACTGTCAGTTTGGGATGATAAACTTTCTTTAAGAAGCAGAGTGCCATCATGTGCATGTAAGGATAGCTGGACCCTGGCGAGAAGGATGCTGGAGCCGGGCGACCCCAGGAGACGGGCACAATCCAGCAACAATCTCACATCTATGGTCACCAAACATCTATCTAACAGATTCAACCAGCCTGAAATTTCCAGTTAGTTGCCTTCCATACTTTCACAATAGAAATGTTCAACATGTTTAATTGTAGGGTTGGGGAAAATGTGTTTATGGTCAGCAGAAGGTTGTAAGCTTGCGAGCAGGGACCTCACCCCTAATGTCACTGTTTAAATTGTCTTAACTTGTACTGAATTTATTGTCTGTACATGTCCCCACTTAATTGTAAAGTGCTGCGGAATATGTTGGCGCTATATAAATAAAAATTATTATTAATATTATTATTGTACATCTTGGATTGTCTTACTAGGTTTTTCCCTAAGTTTTGCCTATTTGCCAGGGCTTTATGGAAGCAGTGTGGGTCTGAAGTGATAGGAGCAGAAAAGTAAAGCAAAGGGAGGACTTCATCACACATCATTAACAAGTAAGAGTTGCATTACACTAATGGAAGAGGACACCAAATATTCCAGATTTATTGCCAAGTTTATGGGCTGTGGTCTATGAAATAATAGTCGCCAACAAATCTCTGGTTGTAAACAGGGAAAGTGCTGATGACATTATGGCCTAAGGTTTCTCCTTGTGGAGAGTGACATACCAGCTCTGGCTTGTCAAGGTAAGGAGGCTTAAGCCCCCGTCACACAAAGCGAGATCGCTAGCGAGATCGCTGCTGAGTCACAAGTTTTGTGACGCAACAGCGACCTCAGTAGCGATCTCGCTATGTGTGACACGTAGCAGCGACCAGGCTCCTGCTGTGAGATCGCTGGTCGTGTCGGAATGGCCTGGACCTTTTTTTGATCGTTGAGGTCCCGCTGGGTAGCACACATCGCTGTGTTTGACACCTTACCAACGACCTCATGACAGGACGTCCCTCATTGAGGTCTGTTAATCGTCATGAAATAGCTGCCATGTGACATCGTTGTACAGGTCGCCGCATCGCTGCTGCGTCGTTGGGGAGATCTCACAGTTTGACATCTCACCAGCGACCACATAGCGACGCAGCAACGATCCCTGACAGGTCGTATCGTTGTCGGGATCGCTTTAGCGTCGCTAAGTGTGACGGGGCCTTTATTCACCATGCAATGCTCCTCTGGGAAATCTGCAAATTGCCTCTTCAGAGGGAAAGAGGACTTGAACTCTATATCGCCACCTGTTGGAAGTAGCGATCCTACAAGTCACAATCAACCCTTTGATGAGTCTTGAAAAAGGACTTAGGATAAAAGCCAAATCAATCCTGAAAAGCTTGTATCCTAAGTCATATTGCAAGACCCGCTAAAGGGTTGATTGTGACTTGTGGGATCGCGACTTCCAACAGGTGGCGATATAGAGTTTAAGTCCTCTTTTTCTCTGAAGAAGCAATTTGCATAGATGATATTATGCAAACTGTATGGGGACTGAACAATTCTACAAACATTTTTTCCTCCCTGGACTGTTGTCATTGGCCCCGCGTAAAAAAATAAATAAATAAATAAAAAGGCTATAAAAGAGCTCTAGTTCATTAATTTTATTGTCAGACAAAGCTCGTAATTGGCAGAAGTCCGCCTATGGAAAGCTCCTCTACAATGGTGGCCATACATGATGACTGCCACAGTGTTTCAGCTTCTTTTGACTGTTTTTGCCATTGAATTCTTTCAATCTAAAGTTCAGTAATTAAATCAATCATGTTTCATTGTTTCTAGAAACTCAAACACCATTCATAAGAATGATAAAAGAAAGAATGCCATTAGGGTTTTTCCAGCCAAACCAGTATTTCTGCTGCTCTAGTTTCTTCAGACCAGGTCACAAGAGATGCCAAATACTTATGTTTACACCAAAATGTAAGTGTACTCTTACACCCCGACTCCACTGCAGTACTGTCATGTGCACTGATCAATAGCATTAGAAGCCTGGCAACATTTACTATGCGGATGCCTGTCTGGCAATCAGATCATCACTGAGTTTTAGAAGCCCCCAACACTCAGGGGACGATGCAACTGGTCCGACAGCTAGCCATACTGGTGAAGGCCTTGATTCATCAGTTACCAACAGAATTTTGCCGTAAAACTGTTGGATGTGATGTAATAGTTTTGGGCAACTTGTAACTACACAAAACGTTGCGACTTTAAGGCTATGTGCCCACGTTGCAGAAATGCTGAGGAAATATCCGCAGCATTTCCGCAACTTCCTGCCACGGGTAAAACACATGTGGAATTCGCATGTGTTTTCCCGCAAAACACAAGCATTTTGCAAGTGTTTTTAGCTTGCAGAATGCTTGCGTTTTCAAAGTGATTTGAAGCATTGCTTGGAAAAGTGATTGACAGGTTGGTCACACTTGTCGAGCATAGTGCCTGACAAGCGTGACCAACTTTTTACTATTGATGCTGCCTATGCAGCATCAATATAGTAAAAGATAGAATGTTATATATATAAAAAAAAATATATATGTTTTTTCTCACCTTCTGACGGCCCCGATCTTCTCAGCGGTGCTCCCGGTATGTTTCGTTCACAGAGATGCTTTGCGCTAAGGACCTTTGTGACGTCATGGTCACATGACCGCAGCGTCATCTCCGGTGATTCGCGCATTGCATCCCTGGGAACGGAAGCCGCCGCATGCACCGCTGAGAGCCGGGAGGACTTGGGGGGCCATCAGAAGGTAAGTATGTCAATATTTTTTATTTTAATTCTTTTTTTTACAGAAATATGGTTCCCAGGGCCTGGAGGAGAATCTCGTCTCCTCCCCCCTGGGAACCAGCCGCACATGAAGAGCTCACTTTACGCATGGCAGGCATAGCCACATGCGTAAAGTGAGCGTTTCAATGCAATCCTATGGCGGTGATTCCGCAGAAATAATGAACATGCTGCAATGCTGCGGATTTTACCACTATGTGATTCCGCAGCGGGAAAAAACGCAGCATGGGCACTGCAAATACAGAATCCCATAGGATTGCATGGGAATGAGGTTTTTAAGCGTTTCCACTGCAGCAAAAAACACAGCAGAAACGCATAAAAAACGCAACATGGGCACACAGCCTTAATATTTTTATTCCAGTCCTCGTCTTCTCTGCCAACATCAATAGTTGGGAGGAGTTAAGCCGTGAGTGGGCATTGGCAAGCGCTTCTGGTAAGTTCATCATTATTTAATCCAAGATACATAAATTCAGACTAAAATGTATTCCCATCTCTGGAAGGAGAACGTTTCTTACAATGGTGTGCTGCAGATGAAAGATGGGGTACAACTATTTGGAAACAACTCTTAATTTGCTGTATATTAGAGACTGTTCATCAGGACTATGTCCAAAATACCAGTGTACATGAATCAGGGCCAAAACTTACTATTGAAAGAATTAGCATACCTGTGAAACATGGACAGTCTGGCTCTAAGGCCAGCCTCACACTAGCGTGTTTTACGGACGTAAGAGAGGTGCTGAAAATACGGATTGCATACGGTACAATGCTTCTCTATGCCCCTGCGCCTATCTGCCGTATTTTACTGATCCGTATTATACGGTCTTCTACGGCCGTAGAAAATCGCAGCATGCTGCGTTTGTCACCGTATTGCGCAAAAAAATCCGCCAATGAAAGTCTATGGGGGTGAGAAAAATACGGATTACACACGGACCAGCAGTGTGACTTGCGAGAAATAAGCAGCGGTGTTAGAGAGAAAAGCCGGCAATTCAGTGCGGTGTACAGTAAAATCACACTGACAGCTTACAATAGAATAGATAGAATAAATGTGTATATATATATATATATATATATATTTATATATATATATATATATATATATATATATATAATTGTCTAAGGGGTTTTCCGTCTGTCTGTCTGTCTTTCTGTCTGTCTTGGAAATCCCACGTCTCTGATTGGTCGAGGCCGCCAGGCCTCGACCAATCAGCAACGGGCACAGCGACGATGATGTCATAAAGGACGTAGACATCTCACGTTTCTGATTCAGCGACGGGCACAGTATCGACGTAGATGTCATAATGGTTGCCATGGCGACGATGATGTCATAAAGGTTGCCTCGACCAATCAGCGACGGGCACAGTCTGCCACGAATTCTGGAATCATCATTGTCCATATACTACGGGGACATGCATATTCTAGAATACCTGATGCATTAGAATCGGGCCACAGTTAATATATATATATATAGGAAAAAACAAAAAAAACAAAAAAAAAAACAAATCAGCACTCCCAATGTGAACACGTGCAAGCTGCAAACTGCAACACACAGTAAAAAAGATCACAGCAGCACATGTACATGAATCGGCCATGTGAAAACACAGACAAATATACATTTCACTAAAATATTTTTTTTATTATTAAACTTACAGTTAAAATGGAGATTCTTAGCGCATAAATTGGCCAATTCATGTGTGCCCATCAACCACATGTTGACCAATTTATGCGCTAAGAATCTCCATTTTAACTGTAAGTTTTATGGAAAAAAAAAATAAATTTTTGAAATTTTTTTTATGAAAAAATATTTTTGTGAAATGTATATTTGTCTGTGTTTTCACATGGCCGATTTATGTACATGTGCTGCTGTGGTCTTTTTTAGCTATATCTATATATATCTATATCTATCTATCTATCTATCTACAGTTAGGGCCAGAAATATTTGGACAGTGACACAAGTTTTGTTATTTTAGCTGTTTACAAAAACATGTTCAGAAATACAATTATATATATAATATGGGCTGAAAGTGCACACTCCCAGCTGCAATATGATAGTTTCCACATCCAAATCGGAGAAAGGGTTTAGGAATCATAGCTCTGTAATGCATAGCGTCCTCTTTTTCAAGGGACCAAAAGTAATTGGACAATGGACTAAGGGCTGCAATTAACTCTGAAGGCGTCTCCCTCGTTAACCTGTAATCAATGAAGTAGTTAAAAGGTCAGGGGTGGATTCCAGGTGTGTGGTTTTGCATTTGGAAGCTGTTGCTGTGAGCAGACAACATGCGGTCAAAGGAACTCTCAATTGAGGTGAAGCAGAACATCCTGAGGCTGAAAAAAAAGAAAAAATCCATCAGAGAGATAGCAGACATGCTTGGAGTAGCAAAATCAACAGTTGGGTACATTCTGAGAAAAAAGGAATTGACTGGTGATATTCTGCCACCGATATACGTGGATGAGATGTGTCTGAGGGATGTGATCACAAATCGCTATATAAACAATGACAGGTAGCGTTACTCACTAACTGTGCCACCAGTCTCTATCAGCCGCGCGTGGTGATCCGGAAGGATGATGCAGTGATACATTCAACAGGTTTATTTACAGTACCTTGGTGAGAGTGAGGACTGTAGTTTAGAGTTGTTACAGAATCACCAGATAGAGATAATAGAAGCTTCAGGTTAGAGGTAACAAGAGAATCCTTTCTCCAGCTCTGCAGCACATGTGGGATCCAAGATGGCACGGAGTACAAAAACAGGAAGAGAAGGAAAAAGATAGGAGGAGCTAAAGACAGAAAGGTGTTGTGGGAAAATTCCATAACAAATATTACAGTGATATAGCAAACGGCAAGTAGATGGCAGCAAAGTATAACAAATGATAGAACCAGGCTTATTAGCACTACATAAAGGTCCATGTATGGCTGAAAGTCTATAATAATAAACTGAGCAGCACACTCCCCGTCTGAAATCCCTGGATTTCACTATACCATAAGTCTCGAATTGGGAGTGTTCACCAGAAGTGCATGGAGGGATACCTCAACCTGTAAGATAAAAACAACGCATGCAATGCAACAATAACATATTGAATAACAAGATAGACGAATGTCTAGAACGAGTTCTTGAAGTAATCCAACGGATAACCCATCTTCGGATTGGAGAAGCCGCGCTAGGCCAAACTGTCTCCAACCCATTTGTAATCCAAAGGTTGAAGTTCCTTGAAAGAGTTCCTACTGATTGGATGGATAATCAATCCTCAACCGGTATGAGTAAAATAATCTCTGATATAGGCCTAATGAAAGTTTTGGGGTCACCTTGCTTAGTAACTGTCACTTCTACCTTGCGTACCTTGCCATCGTCACTTGGAAAGGTTTTAGAGATAAGTCCCATAGGCCATGTGCTTCTTTCCTCCTTCTGGTCTTTCATGAGGATAATATCTCCTACTTGTAAATTTGGCTTTACGTGTTGCCATTTTCTTCGTTTTTGGAGAAGTGTCAGGTACTCCTTCTTCCATCTATTCCAGAAACAATTAGCCAGATGTTGCACATATTTCCACCGTCTCTGATATTTGTTACCGGACACAGAGTCTTCAGGCGGGTTAGGAACAGTTCCAAGTTTCTGGGTGAGGAGAGTTGCCGGAGTGAGAATTGTAGGAGATTCTGGATCCGTAGATATGGGTACAAGTGGTCTTGAGTTTACTATAGCAGAGACTTCTGCTAAGAAAGTGGTCAAGGTCTCATGAGTGAGTCTTGAAAGATTTGAGTCCATCAGCATAGATTCCAGTTCCTTGTGAAAAACATTCTGCTGCACATTGCGTATCACAATGAGTTCACTCAGAGCAATGTCTTCTGCAGAGAGAGGCTTATGGCAGATATGCCAACCGTGACAATCAGTGATACTGTCCTTATTGCGATAGCATTGTACAATGTGTACTAACCTTGCAATGGCACGAACCAGCCTCGTCCATCTTGAGAAGCGATCAAAACGCCGACAGTCCAAGCCAACCTCCTCCTTGAGTTTGGTGATGAAGGTGCTGACATCAGGACGGATCTCTGGGTCGACATCTGGATCCTCAAGGCTGAAGCTGTCTTCAACGGCAGTCTCTTTGCACTGTTCGTGAAGGAACTCCGGTCCGGTCAACCAAGAAGAGCTTGCAAAGGCACCAATAGACACTGGTCTAGTAGCAAGGTCCGCAGGGTTAAGATGGGATGGGACGTGCTGCCATTGCTGGGGTTTGGAGGATTTCCTGATCCTTTCCACTCGGTTACTGACATAGACGTAGAAGCGTTTCGTCTGGTTGTATATGTAGCCCAGAACTACCTTACTGTCTGTGTAGAATTTTGTGTCATCCACGTGAATAGCTAGTTCGCTCTGTATGAAGTCTGCAATCTCTATGGCTAGTACAGCCCCACAGAGCTCGAGTCTGGGTATGGTGTGCTCGGGTTTAGGAGCCAGTTTAGCCTTTCCAAACAGAAATCCAACATGGGCTTCATTGTTAGAGTCTACAACCTTCAAGTAAGCGACAGCGGCAATAGCTTCAGTGGAGGCATCAGCGAATACATGAATCTCCTTCCTTTGACTTGTAGTTAGGGATGCTGGAGTGTAACAACGTGGTATGTGGATCTTATCCAAGGCGCAAAGAGATTCTCTCCATGACTTCCACTTTAGTTGTTTGTCTGCAGGGAGTGGTATATCCCAGTCCTTAATGTACTCTGAGAGTTGTCTCAGCAGGAGCTTGCCTTGTATAGTCAGGGGTGCGACAAACCCAAGTGGATCATATAGACTGTTCACCACTGACAGAACCCCACGCTTAGTAAATGATTTTTCTGCACCACTAACCTGAAAGCTGAAGGAGTCATTTAGCAAGTTCCACCTCAGGCCTAGACTTCTCTGTACTGGTGGATTGTCTGAGCCTAGGTTCAAGTCCCTAAATTCTGCGGCATGATCATTAGGGTGAAAGGCCTTCATGACAACAGCACTATTGGAGGCAATTTTATGCAATCTTAAATGAGCTTTAGAAAGCATACCTTGTGTCCGTTTGAGCAGATCTGTGGCTTCTTCCGCCGTGGGCAGGGATTTAAGACCGTCGTCCACGTAGAAGTCCTTTTCAACGAACTGTTGAGCATCCTTCCCGAACTCTGCTGCACCATCGGAGGCGGTCCTACGTAGGCCGTAGGTGGCGACTGCAGGAGAAGGACTGTTTCCGAAAACGTGCACCTTCATGCGGTATTCGATAATTTCCTTGTTGGTGTCGTTGTCTCGGTGCCATAGAAAACGGAGATAATTTCTGTGATCTTGTTGCACGATGAAACAATGGAATATTTGTTCGATGTCGGCGGTAATGGCGACCGGTTCCTTTCTGAATCTCATGAGCACTCCCACCAGGTTATTAGTCAGGTTCGGACCAGTGAGGAGAACGTCATTCAGAGATACGCCGTCATGTTTGGCACTTGAATTGAACACCACCCTGATTTGTTTCGGCTTTCTTGGATGATACACTCCAAAGGAAGGTAGATACCAGCATTCTTCATCAGCTTGCAATGGTGGAGCTGGCTCTGCGTGATCATTGCGAAATATCTTGTCCATAAAAGCTATGAAATGTTCCTTCATTTCAGGCTTGTTCCTTAATGTTCTCTGCAGTGAGATGAATCTAGATAAGGCCTGTTCTCTGTTGTTAGGAAGCCTGGTCCTTGAAGCCTTGAAGGGTAAGGGAGCAACCCAGCGGTCAGATTCATTTTTCAAGAATCCACTGTCCATGATTTTAAGAAACTCCTTGTCTTCTATGGATAAGGCAACTTTGTTGTCATCTTTTGTTGTGTGAAACACTGTTCTCCCTAAGTCATCACCGTAGGGAGTGGGAATGATGTCAGGCTCCTGGATGGAATCAGAGAACCTCTCTTTCACTTCGTAGTGATGAAGGCATGGCTTAAAGTGAGTTGCGCGACCATTTTGGAGCACATACGTTTTACAGGCGTTGACTTCGGATGCCTTGTGACTCCTATCCAGACATACATCGCCCACGATTACCCAGCCTAGGTCGAGTCTTTGGGCGTATGGAGCATCATCTGGGCCGTTGCATTGTTGGCGTACCTTGTGGACCTTCAGAATGTCCCTTCCGAGTAGGATTAGAATATCAGCATTCATGTCCAGAGGAGGAATTTCATTAGTCAGGTGCCTCAAGTGGCGATGATAAAGTGCGGCTTCCGGAGTGGGAATCTCCTCCCTGTTATCAGGTATCTGGTCACATTCAATTAGGGTTGGCAAAGGTATATGCACGTTTCCCTTGATTGAAGAGACTATGTACCCAGAGGCTCTCCTGCCAGAAGTCTCAATACGACCAGAGCAGGTGTTGAGGGTGTATGGAGTCATTTGTCCCTTTATGTTGAAGATCTCAAAGAATTTGGGCCTTGCTAGAGATCGGTTACTTTGCTCATCTATTATGGCATACATTTTGGAGGCCTTGTCGGGTTGTCCTTCTGGATAGACCTTAATCAGACATACCTTGGCACAGCATTTAGGATCAGTCCCTTCTCCACATACCTCAGTACATGAGGAGGAAACAGCGGTTGCAGTTGGGTCAGGGACCTGTGGCTCCCCGCCATGCTTTTGAGCAGGGTTAGATGCTGCAGAAGGTTGTGAGTTGTATGGAGCTGGCGTGGGATGCATGGCTGTGACGTGTTTATCACTGCTGCATTCAGTGCACTTAATGGCGGCCTTACACTCCTTAGCGAGGTGGTCTGAGGAGGTGCAACACTTATAACATATCCCAAGCTCCTTGAGGGTATCTTTACGCTCCTGCAAAGTCCTTGCTCTGAATCCACGGCATTCTTTAAGTGGGTGAGGCCTTTTGTGGATAGGGCACATACGGTTACTGTCCATGACTTTAGGAGCAACATTATTTGTCTTAGTGAAGGCAGGTGTAGTAAGTGGAACGTCAGTCTTTCTCACAGATACTGTGTTCCTTGAATCTCTACGTTTGGCAATGTTATCATACCTTGTAGATGATGATGATGCTGTGGAGTAGGCTCAGTGAAGTCGAAGCTGGGATCATTCTTCTTCCGAGCTTGGTCACTGATGAACCTGGAAAAATATGAAAAGGGGGGAAAGGACACATTATACTGCCTTTTATACCGTGAGCCGTGGTCTGCCCATTTATCCTGCATGCCGTGTGGCAACTTGGACACTATTGGATTAACGCCATGAGCAGTATCTAGGTAGCTCAGTCGTGAGAGACGTGGGTCTAATTTTGCCAATTCTATTTCCTTTAGCAGGTCGCTCAGATCTTGAAGTTTTCTATTGTCCTTGTTAGTTATCTTTGGGAAGGTTTGCAGTCTTTTAAATAAGGCACATTCTATAGCTTCTGAGCTGCCATAGGTTTGTTCCAGTCTCTCCCAGGCTGCAATAAGACCTGCATCTGAATAGTCCACATGAACTGCCCTTATTGTCTTTATGCGCTCTGCTGATTCAGGGCCTAACCAGTTAACAAGCAAATCCAGTTGTTCCTTGCCGGTGAGATTAAGGTCTTGGATCACTGCTTGAAAGGTGGATTTCCAGGCTCTATAATTCTCAGCACGATCATCAAACTTTGAGAGACTAATGTTTATTAACTCCCGGCGAATCATGTATCTGGCGAAGTCAGACATGTCCGATCTCTCGGTCATTGTTGCAGGATGAACTTGTGGTATCCGTAGGGAATGTAAGTTCTCTGGCTTATATGACTGCGACAAATCAGGACGAAATGATGCGGCATAAGGGTTAAACTGCGGTTTAGTCTCTATAGGTTCTGCTGGCTGTGGCCTAAATTGTAAGTTAGTGCTGGAAGTTACCTTGTCCGCAGTAGGTGGCGACATTTCTTGACTTGCGGGCGCATCCGTGTTAGAAACTGGAGGTGGTGCTGGTGCAGATGTTGCATGTCTTAGCACGTAGTCTGCAGTTCGATCAGCTGCGTCTTCCATTTCTTCTGGAATAAGACAGTCCGGATTATCATCTTGTCCCAGTGCTTGTTCAAGGACCTTCAGTTTAGCAAGGGCTGTTGCTTCTTCCTTTTCTGCTTGGAGTATTTTTAATTTCCTTTGAGCTTCCATTTTGTTTCTTTGAGCCTCCATCTCATTTCTTTGAGCTTCCATTTGGGCTTCTACTTCGACTTCAGCCTCCTTCTTAGCAAAGGAGCTTTTTACTCTAGCTTCCTCTGCAGCTGCACGGATCTCCAGTAGCTTGTCAGACAATGTTGATTTCCTGGAGTGAGATGATCTGGAAGACCGAGCTGTGATTTTGGTCGATGTTGTGCGATGTGACCTAACCTCTTGGAGGTGAGCGATGCGAAGTTCTGCTTTATCCTGGGCATCTCGTACTAATGAGGTCTTTTCTTGGAGAAGAGTTTCCCTTTCAGTTACTTCTGCATGGGCATCTTCCATGTCACAGTTACTCAGGAATGTGATGAACTTTGCAGACAGTCTCTGGTAGCGATCATATGCGGCAGATAAACTCTTCAATGTGGCGGTTAAACCTGCAGCGTCACTGTGATAACGTGGAAGAGCTGCTAAATAGTGATCAACTCTGCCCCATAAATGTTCTAGGTTATCATGGAACTCGTCTCTAGTAGTCTCAAAGTTCTCTCTGGCCTTTTGTGTCGGCTTGGTTACACGTTTGGGTCGTACGTCCTGCTCTGCAGTAAGTGTGGGCTCTGCTCCTGCAGCATCTACGGTGTCGAGAACCTGATGTGCTTCACTTGCAGATGGGTCCATGGTGCCCTTTGTGGACATGTTTTAGATAAGATGGCGGACGGTTAAGACTTGCTGGCAGACAATGCATATGCACACAGACACTGTATACTTAGGTCTCTTGTTACTATTCTGCCACCGATATACGTGGATGAGATGTGTCTGAGGGATGTGATCACAAATCGCTATATAAACAATGACAGGTAGCGTTACTCACTAACTGTGCCACCAGTCTCTATCAGCCGCGCGTGGTGATCCGGAAGGATGATGCAGTGATACATTCAACAGGTTTATTTACAGTACCTTGGTGAGAGTGAGGACTGTAGTTTAGAGCTGTTACAGAATCACCAGATAGAGATAATAGAAGCTTCAGGTTAGAGGTAACAAGAGAATCCTTTCTCCAGCTCTGCAGCACATGTGGGATCCAAGATGGCACGGAGTACAAAAGCAGGAAGAGAAGGAAAAAGATAGGAGGAGCTAAAGACAGAAAGGTGTTGTGGGAAAATTCCATAACAAATATTACAGTGATATAGCAAACGGCCAGTAGATGGCAGCAAAGTATAACAAATGATAGAACCAGGCTTATTAGCACTACATAAAGGTCCATGTATGGCTGAAAGTCTATAATAATAAACTGAGCAGCACAGGTGAGCTTGGGAACTCAAAAAGGCCTGGGCGTCCACGGATGACAACAGTGGTGGATGATCGCCGCATACTTAATTTGGTGAAGAAGAACCCGTTCACAACATCAACTGAAGTCCAGAACACTCTCAGTGAAGTAGGTGTATCTGTCTCTAAGTCAACAGTAAAGAGAAGACTCCATGACAGTAAATACAAAGGGTTCACATCTAGATGCAAACCATTCATCAATACCAAATATAGACAGGCAAGAGTTAAATTTGCAGAAAAACACCTCAAGAAGCCAGCTCAGTTCTGGAAAAGTATTCTATGGACAGATGAGACAAAGATTAACCTGTACCAGAATGATGGGAAGAAAAAAGTTTGGAGAAGAAAGGGAACGGCACATGATCCAAGGCACACCACATCCTCTGTAAAACATGGTGGAGGCAACGTGATGGCATGGGCATGCATGGCTTTCAATGGCACTGGGTCACTTGTGTTTATTGATGACATAAGAGCAGACAAGAGTAGCCGGATGAATTCTGAAGTGTACCGGGATATACTTTCAGCCCAGATTCAGCCAAATGCTGCAAAGTTGATTGGACGGCGCTTCATAGTACAGATGGACAATGACCCCAAGCATACAGCCAAAGCTACCCAGGAGTTCATGAGTGCCAAAAAGTGGCACATTCTGCAATGGCCAAGTCAATCTCCAGATCTAAACCCAATTGAGCATGCATTTCACTTGCTCAAATCCAGACTTAAGACGGAAAGACCCCCAAACAAGCAAGACCTGAAGGCTGCGGCTGTAAAGGCCTGGCAAAGCATTAAAAAGGAGGAAACCCAGCGTTTGGTGATGTCCATGGGTTCCAGACTTAAGGCAGTGATTGCCTCCAAAGGATTTGCAACAAAATATTGAAAATAAAAATATTTTGTTTGGGTTATGTTTATTTGTCCAATTACTTTTGACCTCCTAAAATGTGGAGTGTTTGTAAAGAAATGTGTACAATTCCTACATTTTCTATCAGATATTTTTGTTCAACCCTTCAAATTAAACGTTACAATCTGCACTTGAATTCTGTTGTAGAGGTTTCATTTCAAATCCAATGTGGTGGCATGCAGAGCCCAACTCGCGAAAATTGTGTCACTGTTCAAATATTTCTGGCCCTAACTGTATATATATATATATATATATATATATATATATATATATATATATATATATATATATATATATATATATATATATATATAAATATATCTATCTATCTATATACATATATACATACATACACACACACACATGGATCCATTGTATGTCCGTATGTCGGTTTTGCAAGCCTGCGAAAAAATCTCGCAGTACGGATGCCATACGGATTACATACGGAGGATGCCATGCGCAAAATACGCTGACACACCCTGCCTACGGAGGAGATACGGACCACTATTTTGGGGACTTTTCTGCGTATTACAGCCGTAAATTACGGACCGTATTTTTATACGCTGAGTGTGACGCCGGCCTAAGACTAGGTACATTCATTAAATGTGAACGTGCTCAAATAAGGCTTAAAAGATAGTCTGTCTACCCAGAAAACAGAAATGACACCATTTGGCTTGGCCAAGTGATCGGGGCCCCATTGTGCCCCATCAATAACCATCAGGCATCTCTCTCCTTGGGATCATTGACACAACTCTCAAAAGCGCAGAGTGAATCCTCCATCCATCCCCCAGATAGCTCACACAACGTCAGCATGTGCGGGACCCTCTGATCCCCTATCTTGTCTGTAGCTGCTACTTTCTGCACACAGGATTGCACAGCAGCGGGCGGCTAACGCTGACAGGTGAGAGATAAGAGCACACACGCACACCGACACAGCATGTGTTTAATTAATAAAACCAATCACTAAAGGAAATCTGTCATCGGGTTTTGTCACCCAATCTGAGAACAGATTAATGTAGGGGCAGAGACCCCAATTCCAGTGATATGCCAATAATTGGGCTGCTTGCTGCAGGTTTGATAAAATCATTGCATTACCAAGAGCAAATAATGACTAGAGAACTATTGATCCTGCTGCATTTAGTCCTCCATATTCATGAACTCTTTATAACTCTGCCCCCACCCCTGATTGGAAGATTTTTGTGTACACGGCACATAGGCAGAAAGCTGCCAGTGGGTGGGGTTATAAAGGGCTCAGCATTCAGAGAATTGTGAGATCTGCAGTAGAGAAAAGTGATTGTATCAAAACTGCAGCAAGCAGCTCAGTAAATAAAACATCCCTAGAATCAGGTTCTCTGTCCCTACATTATGCTGCTCTCAGATGGGGTATCAAAAACCTGGCGACAGATTCCCTTTAAAGAACCTATTCTTACTTCTACCTTTGTTATCATATGCAGCTTACTCTGCGGCCTGAGGTGCGTCATCCTGCCAAGGTACCTCCATGATGTGCCTGCATAAGTGTTTTCCTAAAGGTGTGCACTTGGTTACACTTTTTAGCCAACCGGACAATTGACTGAAACTTGCCTAAGAAATCATGAAGTTTCAAGCTGCAAGACAACAGTAAGGGGATGCCACTGTCATCTATCTTTTCTCCTTAGGCTACTTTCACACTAGCGTCGGAATCACCCCGTCGCAATGCGTCGGGCAGAGATTCCGACGCTAGCGTTTAACGCACTGCACAACGGAGGCAGTGGATGCATTTCTCCGGCGCATCCGCTGCCCCATTGTGAGGTGCGGGGAGGTGGGGGCGGAGTTCCGGCCGCGCATGCGCGGTCGGAAAAAGCGGTCCGTCAGGAGCAAAAAACGTTACATGTAGCGTTTTTTGCTCCCGACGGTCCGCCAAAGCACGACGCATCCGTCGCACGACGGATGCGACGTGTGGCAATCCGTCGCAATGCGTCGTCAATACAAGTCTATGGGGAAAAAACGCATCCTGCAAGCACTTTTGCAGGATGCGTTTTTTCTGCAAAACGACGCATTGTGACGGATTGCAGTTAACGCTAGTGTGAAAGTAGCCTTAAAGCACCACTCCAAAGTCTTTTGTTATATTTTACCACTGAATTGGTGCTACTAATATAAGTCCCCCCTGCCCTTATGCTACTGTCACACTAGCGTTGTTTGCTGTATGTCACAACATGTCGTTTTGGAAAAAAAAAAAGCATCCTGTAAAAATTGCCTGCAGGATGCGTTTTTTCTCCATAGACTTGCATTAGCGACGCATGGCCACACGTCGCATCCGTCGTGCGACGGATGCGTCGTGTTTTGGCGGACCGTCGGCACAAAAAAAATGTTGCATGTAACTTTTTTTGTGCGTCGTATCCGCCATTTCCGACCGCGCAGGTGCGGCCGGAACTCCGCCCCCTCCTCCCCAGACCTTACAATGGGGCAGCGGATGCGTTGTAAAACTGCATCCGCTGCCCCCGTTGTTCATTTTTTTCGCAGTTTGCGTCAGTTCGTCGGGCCAACGCATGGCGACGGCCCCGTACCGACGCTAGTGTGAAAGTAGCCTTACTCTCATACTTACCTCCTGCCGTCTTCATCTTCTCTCACCGCTCGCGTCGGTCTCCAGCAGTTTGTGACTCGCCGGATCACACCAGTGTTTGCTGCTCCTCAATGCAAGTCTATGAGATACTTTTTCTTGCTCTCAGACTAGCATTGAGATCTTATCACTGTTGCTTCTCACTTCCGGTCCAGTCAGTATCTGCAGTAACACGATGGTAGCATGGGACCGGCGGAGCGGCACCGGGAAGAGCTGAACACGATGAGTGGAGAGTATAATATTAGGATCTTGGGATAGGACCACCACTCCAGCGCGTACCTGGTTCAATTAGCTCAACATATTGGAATATGATGACATTTTCTTAATGGGGAATCTATAAAGGTTCAGCCGGGTACAACTGAGATTCTGCAAACTTACCATATCGTACCGCTGCGGTTCCTTCCTTGTACAGGAGTATTGATTTATACTCATTGTGGATGATTTGCCTTTACAGTATTGATTTTCTTACAAATTACGTAACCCGGGTAATTTATATTACTACAGTTAAATCAATAACATTATGCAATGGCATTGAGCGGTACAGCGCAGCACACATCTCACCCTGCAAATAGCAAAATGGACAACGTGGCCACTGGTCCTGGTGGTCACAGACAGGAGAAGGAGTCCATTGGGGACTGTGCATTGGTGATATTGGAAGCAGTTAGAAATTGTTCAAGATCTTCCAACAGAAATTGTGATTTAACAAGGATAATATTAATATTTTATGAATCAGACATATTATTGCCTGGAAATAGGAGTTTCATGGGTAGACATCACACTAATTGTGCCATTCATGTGAGCCATTGGGCAAGTACAAGCTCTCCATACTGATGACTGTCAGAATAGTTTAAAAAAAAAAAAAAAAAAATCAGAAAAAAGGAAGCCATATTTACCAACAACTGGTCACAATATTAAAGCACTACTAGATGCAGCAAGCCCCAAGGATAAAGATGGAGGCAGCAGCTGCAGCAGCAGCATCGAACACTGATGATTGATCCTAAGGGTAACATGATGGTCTGTGGCTTCCCTTAGGGGCCAAACTCGGAATTCTGCCATAGCCGATACTATGTCACATATAGTTTTAAATGTATGTGCACACGTTAAGTATCTGCTGCAGACATTTCTGCATCAAAAATGTGTCTCTTGGCAGAAAAAACACTGCAGAAATTTTTTTAAAATGCCATTCATTAGGCTATGTTCACATGTTGCATTTTTTGGCTTTTTTTAATGCAAATTAAAAGCTTGCAGTACCAGCAAAGGCTTTAAACTTTCAGAAATCTCATGCACATGCTTTTTTTCCCATGAGTGAACTGGAAAACCACAGTGTTTTTTTTAATCTTCAGTGTGTCAATTCTTTCAGCATTTTTTCACACACAGAAAGCAATGAGTATGTGAAAAAACGCTGAATAAATTTGACTTTATTAGTAAAAAGTACTGTAGACAATGCATGCAGGTAATCCGCACCCAAAAAATGCTGCAAAAAACGTGCCAAAAATGTTGAAAAATAGGCATTTTGACCACAGCGTTTTTTACTGCCAAGAGATCAGGTTTTGGCTACAACGTACCTAGCTTTAGAATTGTTAAAAAAAAAAACGAAAACATTTACATGATGCAGGTTTGAAACTGCTTCAAAATATGCAAGGAAGAAATAAGTAACATGTGCATGAAATTTCAAAAATCTCATTCACTTTATTGGGAGAGTAAAATGTTGCATTTTTTTGAGGCAAAAATGCTGGAAAAATGTGGCCAAAACATGACGTGTGAACAGATCATTGAAGAGAACCCATAACCATGCAAATTCAGTCCAATCTGCAGGCAGATAGTTTTGTGAGAAATTAATCAGTATTAGGCCGGAGTCACACATGCGAGATACACGTCCGTGTCTCGCATGTGAACAGCAAGCTCTGGCGCCGGCACTTCGGAGCGGAGCGTGCGGCTCCATGTGTTCCTATGCGGCCGCATGCTCCGCTCCGAAGTGCCGGCGCCAGAGCTTACTGTTCACATGCGAGACACGGACGTGTTTCTCGCATGTGTGACTCCGGCCTAACTCGTGTTTTCATCATTTAATCCTCTTTCTGTGACTTCCAGTCCGGTGGGTGGTCCCATCAGTGCATTGGGAGATAGCTGTCAGTCACTGATAGGACCACTGGACTAAAAATCTCAGAAAGAAGCGAGAATTAAGGCCAAGTTCACACGGTCAGTATTTTACCTCATCAAACACTCATTGTGAGCACAGCGTCTCAGCCACGTTCACACTGTCAGTATTTGGTCAGTAATTTACCTCAGTATTTGTAAGCCAAAACCTCGAGTGGAACAATCAGAGGAAAAGTATAATAGAAACTTGTCACCACTTCTGGATTTATCACCCACTCCTGGTTTTGGCTTACAAATACTGAGGTAAAATACTGACCAAATACTGACCGTGTGAACGTGGCCTGAGACGCTGTGCACACAATGAGTGTTTGATGAGGTAAAATACTGATCAAATACTGAATGTGGCCTCAATGTTTAAAAACACAAGTATCATGGTGACAGGATTCTTCTAAAACGCGCATTCTCGCTGCTGGAGCATCAAACAGATCAACTTGCTCATTCATAGTGACGGTTCATTGTAAAGAAGATTTAGCACCAAACCAACCTCTTTACGTCAGAGCTTTGCAGCAACCAGTGGAGGAATACATTACTTACATTGCTTCCTTGCACTCACTAGCACAGTGTTATCTTATAGATAATTGGTTGCTCTGTACAATAAACTGGTGAAAACAACAACAAAAAAATCAATATGGCTTTCTGGGTCTCCTTGCAAATAAGAAAATCAAATCATTGGCTTCAATTAGGCTACGAGAGCAATAAAGAGAGGAAAGATATCACGCGACATGCCTGTAATGATTATTGATTGTGAGAGCGGATACAGGATGACACACAGTGTAACATTGATCTTTGCATCATAATCCAGGATCTCACATTAAATGTATTGTAATCATTGAGGTGAAACCTTTGAGACTTACGCTGATCAGCAAAAGGAAGGGTCAGTTCACTGCCGTACCTGGCACCTGTAAGTGCTTCTACCACAGCTTGACCTTGCTCGCCAGAATGGGCTGAGCTGCGTTACCAGCCACCACCAAACTAACACGGATGTGGTTTCGCTAATCTGTGGGGCTTCTGGGGGTAGGACCCCACCAATCAATGTAAAACCCTTCAAAATCAATTATACTATTGTAGAAAATAAAATATCTAATACATTATACTGACTAATATCAGTCCAATCTTGCAAAAAAAATAAAAAATCTGGTGTTTAATTTGATGTCCAAATCTTTATTCCTTGATACACAAAACAATGGATGACAAATAAGATAAAGCCTGAAATATGACTGGTTGGTACCGGCAGAAATTACCGGGGGTAAAGACAGGTCAGCAATGCAGATTGTCCTAAATCTTACAGCAATTTGCATTCCTATGGTCGTGGAGAAAGCATTTGATAAAAATTACAGACCTCTCCATTCTCTGTAGACGGGGAAACTTGCAAAATCATCAGTGTATCAAATCCGTATTTTCCCCACTGTACATGCATTGTAATGCCGTAAGCGTCTCACCATCAGGATGTACATGGACGAGAATTTGCTTTAACCCCCTTCATGACCTAGCCTATTTTGACCTTAAAAGGAACCTGTCACCCCGTTTTTTGAGATTGAGCTATAAATACTGTTAAATAGGGCCTGCGCTGTGTGTTCCTATAGTGTATGTAGTGTACCCCGATTCCCCATGTATGCTGAGAAATAACTTACCAAAGTCGCCGTTTTCGCCTGTCAATCAGGCTGGTCAGGTCGGGAGGGCGTGGTGACATCGGTGGTTCTTCCTCAGCTTTACGTTGGTGGCGTAGTGGCGAAGACACAGCGCGCGATCTGCGCTGTAATCCCTTGCATCGGTGGGGGCGGCCATCTTCCTGGGGCCGCGCGTGCGCAGATCGAGTGCTCTGCTGCACGGGGCTTCAGGAAAATGGCCGCGGGATGCCGCGCGTGCGCATTAGAGATCGCGGCGGCCATTTTCCCAAAGCCGAGATGCAAACTCGGCTTTGGGAAAATGGCCGCCGCGATCTCTAATGCGCACGCGCGGCATCCCGCGGCCATTTTCCTGAAGCCCCGTGCAGCAGAGCACTCGATCTGCGCACGCGCGGCCCCAGGAAGATGGCCGCCCCCACCGATGCAAGGGATTACAGCGCAGATCGCGCGCTGTGTCTTCACCACTACGCCACCAACGTAAAGCTGAGGAAGAACCACCGATGTCACCACGCCCTCCCGACCTGACCAGCCTGATTGACAGGCGAAAACGGCGACTTTGGTAAGTTATTTCTCAGCATACATGGGGAATCGGGGTACACTACATACACTATAGGAACACACAGCGCAGGCCCTATTTAACAGTATTTATAGCTCAATCTCAAAAAACGGGGTGACAGGTTCCCTTTAATGACCTGGCCATTTTTTGCAATTCTGACCAGTGTCCATTTATGAGGTAATAACTCAAGAATGCTTTAACGGATCCTAGCGGTTCTGAAATAGTTTTTTCGTGACATATTGGGCTTCATGTTAGTGGTAAATTTAGGTCAATAATTTTTGCGTTTATTTGTGAAAAATATGGAAATTTGGCTAAAATTTGGAAAATTTTGCAATTTTCAAATTTTGAATTTTTATTCTGTTAAACCAGAGAGTCATGTGACACAAAATAGTTAATAAATAACATTTCCCACATATCTACTTTACATCACCACAATTTTGGAAACAACATTTTTTTTTTGCTAGGAAGTTAAGGGTTAAAATTTGACCAGCAATTTCTCATTTTTACAACAAAATTTACATAACCATTTTTTAGGGACCACCTCACATTTGAAGTCAGTTTGAGGGGTCTATATGGCTGAAAATACCCAAAAGTGACACCATTCTAAAAACTGCACCCCTCAAGGTGCTCAAAACCACATTCAAGAAGTTTACTAACCCTTCAGGTGCTTCACAGCAGCAGAATCAACATGGAAGGAAAAAATGAACATTTAACTTTTTAGTCACAAAAATGGTCTTTTAGCAACATTTTTTTTTAATTTTCCCAAGGGTCAAAGGAGAAACTGGACCCCAAAAGTTATTGCACAATTTGTCCTGAGTATGCAGATACCCCATGTGTGGGGGGGGAACCACTGTTTGGGCGCACGACAGGGCTCAGAAGGGAAGAAGCGCCATTTGACTTTTTCAATGAAAAATTGGCTCCAATCTTTAGCTGACACCATGTCGCGTTTGGAGAGCCCCTGTGTACCTAAAGATTGGAGTTCCCCCATAAGTGACCCCATTTTGGAAACTAGACCCCCCAAGGAGCTTATTTAGATGCATAGTGAGCACTTTGAACCCCCAGGTGCTTCACAAATTGATCCATAAAAATGAAAAAGTACCTTTTTTTTTTTTCACAGAAAATTTCTTTTAGCCTCAATTTTTTAATTTTAACATGGGCAACAGGATAAAATGGATCCTAAAATGTGTTGGGCAATTTCTCCTGAGTACACCGATACCTCACATGTGGGGGTAAACCACTGTTTGAGTGCACGGCAAGGCTGGAACGGAAGGAGCGCCATTTGACTTTTTGAATGAAAAATTAGCTCCAATCGTTAGCGGACACCATGTCGCGTTTGCAGAGGCCCTGATTTGCAAAAACAGTAGAAACTCCCCACAAGTGACCCCATTTTGGAAATTAGACCCACCAAGGAACTTATCTAGATGTGTGGTGAGCACTTTGAACCCCCAAGTGCTTCACAGAAGTTTATAACGCAGAGCCGTGAAAATAAAAAAATCATTTTTCTTTCCTCAAAAATTATTTTTTATAGCAAGCAATTTTTTATTTTCACAAGGGTAACAGGAGAAATTGGACCGCAAAAGTTGTTGTCCAGTTTGTCCTGAGTACGCAGATACCCCATATGTGGGGGGCAACCGCTGTTTGGGCATACGTCAGGGCTCGGAAGGGAAGTAGTGACGTTTTGGAATGCAGACTTTTATAGAATGGTCTGCGGGCGTCATATTACATTTGTAGAGCCCCTGATGTGCCTAAACAGTAGAAACCTCCCACAAGTGACCCCATTTTGGAAATTAGACCCTCAAGGAACTTATCTAGATGTGTTGTTGAGCACTTTGAACTCCCAAGTGCTTCACAGAATTTCATAACAGAGCCGTGAAAATAAAAAAATCACCTTTTTTCTCCACAAAAATAAATTTTTAGCCCCCAATTTTTTATTTTCGCAAGGGTAACAGGAGAAATTGGACCCCAAAAGTTGTTGACCAGTTTGTCCTGAGTACGCTGGTACCCCATATGTGGGGGTAAACCACTGTTTGGGCACACGTCGGGGCTCGGAAGGGAGGGAGCACCATTTGACTTTTTGAACGCAAGATTGGCTGGAATCAATGGTGGCGCCATGTCGCGTTTGGGACCCCTGATGTGCCTAAACAGTGGAAACCCCTCAATTCTAACTACAACACACCCCTAACCCAAATCCCAACCCTAAGCATAACCCTAACCACAACCCTAACCCCAACACACCCCTATCCCGAATCCCAACCCTAACCCTAACCTTAACCCTAATTCCAACCCCAACTCTAATCCCAACCCCAACTCTAATTCCAACCCTAAGGCAATGTGCCCACGTAACGGATTTGTGTGCAGATTTTTCCGCACCGTTTTTGAAAAATCCGCAGGTAAAAGACACTGCATTTTACCTGTGGATTTCCTGCGGTTATACACCTGCGGATTCCTATTGAAATAGGGATTTTTGTGTACTCACCGTAAAATCCTTTTCTCCGAGCCATTCATTGGGGGACACAGACCGTGGGTGTATGCTGCTGCCAATAGGAGGCTGACACTAAGTGATACAAAAAAAGTTAGCTCCTCCCCTGCAGTATACACCCTCCTGCTGGCTCTCAGCTAACCAGTTCGGTGCAAAAGCAGTAGGAGATCAATAACAATATATGAGCGTATAGCATGTCATATTCTAAAAAACAAGCATAAGCTAATAACAGGGTGGGAGCTGTGTCCCCCAATGAATGGCTCGGAGAAAAGGATTTTACGGTGAGTACACAAAAATCCCTATTTCTCCTTCGCCTCATTGGGGGACACAGACCGTGGGACGTCCCAAAACAGTCCCTGGGTGGGGACAACAATAGATCAGGCCCTGTGTAACCGCTACTTACAAGTGCGCCACTGCGGCCTGCAGAGTCCGCCTGCCCAGACTCACATCTGTGGAAGTGTGGGAATTATAGTGCTTCAAGAATGCATGCGGACTGGACGAATCCGCAAGCTTGCAGGCGTGCCTTGCTGACGCCTGGTGCCTAGAACCCTTGATAGACAGGGAGATAGGCTGACATCTAGCACGGAAGGACTCCTGGATGTTGAAAAGAATTCACCATGTTATCATGGTCGATGAAACGGCTAAACCCTTCCTGAAAATGTCAGGAAGCCTTCCTCTACCGTCAGGAAGCCCAAATAAAGCGTCCAACCTTCAGAAGGACGCCATCCTCAAGACGTACCTACTCAGAGCACTCACTTCGTCCAGAATATGGGGGATCTTATTCCATTTTGTGGACTGGAGCCAAAAGAGATGAGGGAAGAACTATGCCCTCATAACAGTGGTAATACAGTACCACCTTGGTAACAAGGGATGGAGATGGCCTGAGGACAACCTTGCCTCGAAGGTAATAAGGGAAAAAAGTCTGAAAGAGCAGAGAAGCTAGCTCCGAAGACTCGTCAGAGTGAGAATATCGCAGAGGAGAACGGGACGACTTTCCCTGATAGTAAAGTCTGCCCGAATGAAAAAGGAGCCTACTGTAAGGCTCCTAGGAATAATAAGGTCCCAATGATCTAACGGTATGCGATAGGGAAGAACTACGTGTGAAAACTCCCTGTGAGAAAGTCCCTACTTGCAGTTGTGCTACGATAAGGCGAGAAGATACTAGCTCCGCAAACAAAAAACGGACGTAGTCAGTGCGGATCTCTGAGGATCACTGGGGCCCCTTTCTGCTTCCGAAAGGCTTTCGGAAGCAGTGAAAGGGGAGTTATGGAAGCTGGTACCACGGCAGAACCAGAGCATGGAGAGCGATGGCTCTTGGATCTCGAGGCCGAACCACGAACTCTAGTACATTGGCCTTCAGTCTGGATGTCATCCCACCTACAACTGGAGAGCTCCAGTAAGGACAGATCTGATGGAAGACTTCGGGGTGAAGTTCCCACTGACTTGAGGCGGAACCCTGACGGCTGAATTTGCTTGCCGTTCAGAGTTCTACTTCTGGGATATATACTGCCGAGATCACCGAAAAATAGACTTCGGCCCATCAGAGAAAGTGAGGTACCTCGGTCATGGCGCCTGACCGTGGGTACCTGCTAGATGACTGACGTAAGGCACCGCCGTGGCATTATCCAATTGAATTCGGATAGGGAGACCCGCCAGAAGGCAGTGGACCTGCTGTAAGACTACCGTTCAGATCTCCAGAACAATGATGGGTAGAAGAAGACTGGCATTGGTAGTTACTAATAACCATTGAACCGGGAGAAAGGCCCTGGATGAAGAAGGAGCTCAGAGACTATTGTCTGAAAGTCTGTTTGACTTGCTGAAAACGAGCGGAGCGAAGGAAACCGCTTCCATTGTCGTCACCATTTTTCCTCAGAACTCTCTTAGCAAATCGAATGAAATGAGGGGTTGAGTAATCAAGTCCTCAGAACTCTCCTTGCGCGAGCTCCCTGTTTAAGGGCCATGACCTTGTCTCGAGGAAGAATTACCATCCTTCTAGAAGTGTGCAGGATCATCCTCAAAAAGGATATCTGCTGGGCTGGAAATGAGGAGAACTTGTCTAAAGGTACCTTCACACTCAGCGACGCTGCAGCGATACCGACAACGATGTCGATCGCTGCAGCGTCGCTGTTTGGTCGCTGGAGAGCTGTCACACAGACAGCTCTCCAGCGACCAACGATCCCGAGGTCCCCGGGTAACCAGGGTAAACATCGGGTTACTAAGCGCAGGGCCGCGCTTAGTAACTCGATGTTTACCCTGGTTACCAGCGTAAAAGTTAAAAAAACAAACACTACATACTTACCTACCGCTGTCTGTCCCCGGCGCTGTGCTTCTCTGCACTCCTCCTGCACTGACTGAGCACAGCGGCCGGAAAGCAGAGCGGTGACGTCACCGCTCTGCTTTCCGGCTGACCGACGCTCACAGCCAGTGCAGGAGGAGTGCAGAGAAGCACAGCGCCGGGGACAGACAGCGGTAGGTAAGTATGTAGTGTTTGTTTTTTTAACTTTTACGTATGGTAACCAGGGTAAACATCGGGTTACTAAGCGCGGCCCTGCGCTTAGTAACCCGATGTTTACCCTGGTTACCAGTGAAGACATCGCTGGATCGGTGTCACACAAGCCGATCCAGCGATGTCTGCAGGGAGTCCAGCGACGAAATAAAGTTCTTGACTTTCCTCAGCGACCAACGATCTCCCAGCAGGGGCCTGATCGTTGGTCGCTGTCACACAGAACGATTTCCTTAACGATATCGTTGCTACGTCACAAAAAGCAACGATATCGTTAACGATATCGTTATGTGTGAAGGTACCTTAAGTGTAGCTGCCAGCCCAGGAGAGAAGGCATCACAAGAGATCTAGATGACTCAGCGTAGTCCTGGAAGGGCGGCTAGACAGACCAAACAGGGCAGGACGAGCACGCCTCTAGAGTGCAAGAGAAACATGACATCCGCCATGACCCGAGCGAACACTCTGGGTGCGGAAGCAAGGCCGAAGGACAAGGTTGTGACTTGAAGATGCTGTTGACGAATGGAAAGGCGAAGGAATTTTTGCAGAGGGCAAGCAACCCGAATGTCGATGGATGCCGGAAACTGCACCTTTTTCTGTTGAAGTAATGGCTGAGCGGAGGAACTCCATCCAAAGAAGGAGGACCATGTCAAAGGTTGTTAGAAGTTTGAGGTCCAGGGTCGATCTTACTTTTCGTTCCCCTGTTTGGAACCAAGATCCCTTAGATCTAGACTGTGCTGGACAATCCTTATACAATCCTTTGTCAGTCTCCCGCTCAAAGGATTTGATTGGCCAGTTGTTGCTGGTGTGAATCAAGGTAGTTAAGGTCTCCCAGCCAGGAGACCATTGCTCTAGCAATCCATGCGGCCGCTAGGGAGGATAGAGCGCTGGACCCGAAGCCGCAAGACGGAATGAACCAGATTTGCTATCTGACAGTCCGTGGTATTTTTAATTGATGACCCATCAGGTAGGGATACTGGTAGGTATACCACAGGAGATTCTACCCGGTTAATCTGCCCCATGGCAGAATGTGCGGCTGCATCCAGCAGGTCATAGTCTCTTGCCATCTCCTCTTTTCACGGTGCAGAGATAAAAATTAGGAACCCTCGATCCATCAACCTCTTAACAGGGAAGTGGAGAAGAATTGTCCGCCTTCTTGCATCATCCACTAAATAGTGATGATGCAGAGGGGGGAGCTCGTACGCCAAAAAGGGTGCCTCTATATGTCCACAAAGTTCAGGTCTCCAGGTGGACAGGACAGGTTGTCTGGCGTTAGGCCTGGATGCAGAAGAGGAAACATGGAGTCGACACTCCGTGTGCTCGTCTGTTGATGGTGTGGGGAGATCGGTGCCCTTTAAAGGACCCGTCGCCCTTAAAAAACAGGCCAGGCATGGCATCCCACGTAGAGGCTTCTGTCCAGTGAATCGCTTATCCAAATTGAATGGCAAATGCTCTCGAGGGAGTTTAGTCTCTGAAGCTCTGGCAAGCTCAGGCAATATCCAATCCATATTCAGAGCCTTGTTGTCATCAAATCATTGGTGAGGGAGCAGGAAACGAAAAACTTCCGTTTTCTAGATGCCTGTATGTTTCTAGACGCCTGCACGTTTCTAGAATACTTGCGGCCCCTGCTAGCCGACGGCTCCCATGTAGGATAGGGACCATGTATATTGGTCCTGCGAGCACTCCAAACACAGAGGGTACACAGAGGGATTCAATCTCTTGGTCAGAGAACCATGGATTGGTCAGTGAAGAAGTCCACTGAGGGGAAATAGAGGATAAAGCTGGGGTCAGCGGCGGAGGGCTCCTCGGACTGATCAAGCGCCTTTACGACCAGGGAATACTGGTCATGCACCTTTAAGACCAGGAAATACTGGTCATGCGCCTTTAAGAACAGGGAATACTGGTCATGCGCCTTTAAGACCAGGGAATACTGGCCATGCGCCTTTAAGACCAGAGAATACTGGCCATGCGCCTTTAAGACCAGAGAATACTGGTCATGCGCCTTTAAGACCAGAGAATACTGGTCATGCGCCTTTAAGACCAGAGAATACTGGTCATGCGCCTTTAAGACCAGAGAATACTGGTCATGCACCCTTAAGACCAGAAAATACTGGTCATGCACCTTTAAGACCAGGGAATACTGGTCATGCACCTTTAAGACCAGGGAATACTGGTCATGCACCTTTAAGACCAGGGAATAATGGTCATGCACCTTTAAGACCAGGGAATACTGGTCATGCACCTTTAAGACCAGGGAATACTGGTCATTCACCTTTAAGACCAGAGAATACTGGTCATGCACCTTTAAGACCAGAGAATACTGGTCATGTACCTTTAAGACCAGAGAATACTGGTCATGCACCTTTAAGACCAGAGAATACTGGTCATGCACCTTTAAAGACCAGAGAATACTGGTCTTGAGCCTTTAAGACCAGGGAATACTGGTCATGCGCCTTTAAGACCAGGGAATACTGGTCATGCGCCTTTAAGACCAGGGAATACTGGTCATGCACCTTTACGACCAGAGAATACTGGTCATGCACCTTTAAGACCACGGAATACTGGTCATGCGCCTTTAAGACCAGGTACTTCCTTACCCGGGTACTGATGTAGAGTCGATGTGCCCCTTTAATGCAAAAATACTGTCACCCCAGTGTGAGCTGGCCGGTTGGACCAAGATGGCCGCCGGGAGCTGCAGAGTTGATAAAATCTCGCAGAGAGCGAGAAGCGCCAATTTGGGGGGCGGAGTCACAGACACGATGTGGAATAGGCCTAAGCCGGGGCCTAAATTTCTGTAGCTGGCGGACGTCACCAGTGGGTCGTTCCAGGCAAGACTTCCAGGATGCGGCCTTCAAATCGGCCGAAGCCGGGGACTACATTTTTGCAGCCATCCAGAGCGTTACCTCAGAGAGGTGGGCCACAGCGAAGTGGCTGAGGCTGCCTGTCAGCATGTGAATATCCCACTGAAGATGGATCCACTCACCATTGGTGCGCGTCCCGGCATGGAGCCGCCGCGGATGTGGGTTTCAGCGCTGTTCTGTGCAGCGTGGACGGTGCAGGGATAAACCTCAATCCATCATCCGTTTGTTAGGGAGGTGGAGAGGAACCGTCCGCCTCCTTGTGCCATCCGCTTTCACAGTGGTGGGACAGTGGGGGCTGCTCGGACGCCATAGAGAGGGGCCTCTGTACATCCACGGAGTTCAGTCCGGGTGGACAGGGTCAGTTGTCCGGCATTAGGCCTGGCTCCAGGAGAGGATACATGGAGGCGAAACTCCATGTGGTCGCCTGCTGCTGGTGTGGGGAGATCGGGACCATGAAGGAACCGTCGCCCCTGAAGTGAGCTCAGGCATGGCTTCCCACGTCGCAGGAAAGGGTACGGGGAGGTATACTCGCCGTGCTCGCCTGTTGATGGTTCGGGGGAGATCGGAACCTTGAAAGGAACCGTCGCCCCCTTCACTCCGTTAATTAAAAAATAAAAATTTACAGAAAAGTAAACAATAAAATAAAAACGTTGCGGTCTGAAATAGACCCATGTGCCTCCTACAGACACTAAGCAAGAACTAGTTAGCTGAGAGCCAGCAGGAGGGTGTATACTGCAGGGGAGGAGATCACTTTTTTTGTATCACTTAGTGTCAGCCTCCTATTGGCAGCAGCATACACCCACGGTCTGTGTCCCCCAATGAGGCGAAGGAGAAAAGCAGGTGTAAAATGCTGCGGAATCCGCAAAAGAATTGATATGCTGCGGAAAATACAACTCAGCGTTTCCGCGTGGTATTTTCTGCACCATGGGCACAGCGGATTTGGTTTTCCATAGGTTTACATGGTACTCTACAATGCATGGAAAACTGCTGTAAATCCGCAGCCAAATCCGCACTGTGTGCACATACCCTAATTCCTACCCTAACCCTAGTTCTAACCCTAACCCTAGTGGAAAAATAAAAATATTTTCTTTATTTTATTATTTTCCCTACCTGTGGGGGTGATAAAGGGGGGGAGGGGGTTATGCACTATTTTTTTTATTTTGATCACTGTGATAGGTTGTATTACAGTAATCAAAATGTACCGGCATTGAATGAATGAATGAATGAATCTGCCGGTCTTGTAGGATGGCGGCACTCATCGCTAAAGACCGCCGGCACGGGAGGGACGCCAGGACTCGGGAGGCACAGAAGGGGTGAGATCGGACAGCGAGGGGGACGGAGGACAGGCGGGGGAACAGAGGTCAGGAGGGGAGAGGAGGGCTAACGGCAGATCGCCGCTGTCAGTCGGTGGCGGGGGTGGATCGGGGTCTCCAGCCATGGCTGATGATATTGCAGCATCGGCCATGGCTGGAATGTAATATTTCAGCAGTTTGACTGGTGAAATATTACAAATTGCTCTGATTGGCTGTTGAAAGTGAAACAGCCAATCAGAGGGATCGTAGCCACGTGGGGGCAAAGCCACCCCCCCTTGGGCTGAAGTACCACTTCCCCTGTTCCTGTAGGTCGGATGAAATTGGAGTTAACCCTTTCACCCGATCTGCAGGAACGCGATCATTCTGCGACACAGCATATGCATCACAGGTCGGATTGGCACCGACTTTCATGACGCATACGCTGTGTCACAGGTTGGGAAGGGGTTAAGGGGACAGAGTTATTTGCTGTGTAGCACACTTTATCACATTTTTTAGGCAATCACTCCAGTTCTTGGGGTTTACTTTAGCTACAAAATGTTGTAAATTGCGCAAATTCTAGATTTCTGTACCAAGCTCAACAAAAGTTGAAGAAATGGGTGTGGTGCGCCAAGAGTGGATGAGGGAAACAGGTTTTAAACAGATAAAACCATAATTGATTTCATGCCATAAAAGGTCTCTGTTTTTGGTGCACATCGGCACATAGGAGGTCTAAATTTGATTTGGATAATCTAAAACGGTCACGCATTTATCAAGTATATGTACTTTTTAATACATTTTCCAAAATTTACACCAATTTTTTTTTAGACTAGCATGCAAAATGCCTGATGTGCTAAATGTCCCCATTATCAATCAGATCCTCCATTCTTTGCCTCCAGAAGCATGGGGTTTGGGGGATGGGAGAATAACATATTTTCCATTTCATAGTAATAGAGAGTATACATTCATCTGCTGAAAATATAGATAAACTGTAGGTGTGATAGTTTTCAGCAGAAAATTTTCTACATGACTAATTAATTTTTGTCATCGAGCATTTTTGTAAGCTAAAACTGGGATTTTTCCCCTAATTATATCATATATACTAGAGTATAAGTTGACCCGAGTATAAGCCGAGGCACCTAATTTGGCCACGGATAACTGGGTAAGCTTATTGACACGAGTATAAGCAAAGTACGCATTGTCCCCTCATCCCTGTCCCGGTATGCATGGCCCGGTAATCCTGGTTCAGGCTTAAAGGAGTTGTCCACTATTAGGTCAAACTCTTCTCAACTGCTATATTACTCCGTATAAAATCACAGCCTATATTCACCTCCAGTGTCGGTGCCGTACGAGCGATATCAACACTTGGTGTCCCCGTCATGTGAACCCTGCAGCTACTTGGTCAAGATCTACAGAAAACGTCTGACCTCTAATTGCAAACAAAGGTTTCTGTACCAAATCTTAAGTTCTGTTTTTCTATTGAATCAAATACTTATTTCATGCAGTAAAATGCAAATTAAATATGTAAAAATCATTCAATGTGATTTTCTGAATTTTTTTTTTTTTTAAGATTACATCTCTCACAGTTGAAGTGTACCTACGATAAAAAATACAGACCTCTCTATTCTTTGTAGGTGGGAAAACTTGCAAAATTGTTAGGGTATCAAATACTTATTTTCGCCACTGCATGTCACTGGGATGTGGCAGGCACAGAAGTTGTGCTTGTTTCAGCCTCAGCAGCTGTAATAAACATCCAACCTCATCTAAAATTATTGGGACTGGAGCCATCTGTGATCCCAGTGTAACCTCCCTCAGATTCTGCGGACTATAAGAACTGTGCCATCTAAGGAGTATGACAGTGACTGAGGCGGGTATGCTCCACATGTTGTGGGTGTGCCCCAGGCTCTTTTCATATTGGGTAGCAGTGTTGAACCAAATTGGAGTGCTTTATGGATGTGCGATTCCCAGGAATCCAGTGGTTTGTATACTTGGGTATGTGGAGGAGTTGTCGGCCGATGAAACTGCCAAAATGGCAATAGCTAGATTGCTCTTCGTTGCAAGGAAAGTGATTGCGAGATACTGGATTAGGGAGGAACCTCCAACCAGACGAGAATTTACCGCACAGGTGAATCATATTGTCCAGCTCGAAAAAAGCATTTATACCAAGAGGAATAGGATGGGGTTTTTTCAAAAGCTATGGCAGCCATGGCTAAATGGGAATGATTAAGAGGTTGTGGTAAATAATGTTAATAATACAATTTGTCTGTAATAAAAATGATCTTCTTGGGGAGGAGGGGGGGAAGTTGGGGTTGGGTATCTGAAGGAGGGAGGGGGGAGAAGGGGTATATTTTCTTGTTAAAATGAAAAACACAAATGCACTTTGTTGTATGAATAGATAACATTTATTATGTTCAATAAAAATTTATCTGATAAAAAGGAGTATGACAGAGGAAGAGAGTTCCAATACTAAAAACTTTTACGGAGTGTAGGTCTTGTGCTTCTTTAATTTTTATCCTCTTAACTAGTGATGGGCGAATATACTCGTTACTCAAGTTTTCTCGAGCACGCTCGGGGGTCCTCCGAGTATTTTTTAGTGCTCGGAGATTTAGTTTATATTGCCGCAGCTGAATGATTTACATCCGTTAGCAGCATAAGTACATGTGGGGGTTGCCTGGTTGCCTGCGCAGTCTGGACCAGAGTGACGCAGCCGAACTCACCCCCCCTCCACCAATATACCGGCCATGGGGGCTCCACACACCCGTGTATCCCCCATAATATAGCGGCCATGAGGGCTCTGTGCTCTGCAGCTCTGGTCAGGGTAGATGTAGAGCCCAGCGGAGCTCCAGGACCTTCGATGATGTCACCAGCATGTGACCAGTGACGCGAGTGGGCGGAGTCAGCCCTCGCTGTGCTGGCTGCATGGGTGCTGTATAGCCAGCGCCGCACTCGCGCAGCACAGCCGCACTCGCGCAGCACAGCCGGAGAGAGAAAGATGGGAGCAACATATGGCAGAATGGAAACAGGAACAGGCAGAATGGGTGCAGCACATTACAACAGAATGGTAGCGCAGGATGGGAGCACCACATGACAAAATGGGGGCACAGGATGGGAACAGCACATGACAGAATGGTTGCACACGATGGGTGCACCACATGACAGGATGGGTGCAGGATGGGAGCAGCACATGACAGAATGGGGGTTCAGGATGGGAGCAGCACATGACAGGATGGGGGTGCAGGATGGGAGCAGCACATGACAAGACGGGGCGCAGGATGGGAGCACATGACAGGATGGGGACGCAGGATGGAGCAGCACATGACAGGATGGGGGAGCAAGATGGGAGCAGCACATACCAGGATGGAGACCAAATGCCAATATAAATGTTCGCCAGGCGTAGAACGGGTGTTATATATACACACACACACACATAAAAAGGTGATTTAAACTTTTATTTATTTTTTAATATTTTTACTTTTTTTTTTTTTTACTTTTTGCATGCTTCAATAGTCTTTATGGGCGACTAGAAGCTGCAGTTGTCTGCTTGACAGCAGCCGCAGGTGGATCGCAATTCCAACGCGGCTGCTAGGGGCACATGTCAGCTGTTCAAAACAGCCGACATGTGCCGGGACAGATGTGGGCTCAGCGCTGGAGCCCACATCAAAAGGGAGGGACATGACATGCGCTGTACTAGTACGGCGCATGTCCTGAAGGGGTTAATAAGACTGTGTTAAAAAAACAGGGGTGCACACCCAGATATACCAAATACAGTAGTTAAGAGGGAGCTAGGGAGAAATACATAATTAGGTGACTTGTAAGTCACAGTGCAAAGAGTAAGGCTACTTTCACACTAGCGTCGGAATCTCCCCGTCGCAATGCGTCGGGGAGAGATTCCAACGCTAGAGTTTAACGCATTGCACAATGGAGGCAGCGGATGCATTTCTCTGGCGCATCCGCTGCCCCATTGTAAGGTGCGGGGAGGTGGGGGCGGAGTTCCGGCCGCGCATGCGCGGTCGGAAAAAGCTGTCCATCAGGAGCAAAAAACGTTACATGTAGCGTTTTTTGCTCCCGACGGACCGCAAAAGCACGACGCATCCGTCGCTCGACGGATGCGAAGTGTGGCAATCCGTTGCAAATGCGTCGTCAATACAAGTCTATGGGGAAAAAACGCATCCTGCAAGCACTTTTGCAGGATGCGTTTTTTCTGCAAAACTACGCATTGTGACGAATTGCAGAAAACGCTAGTGTGAAAGTAGCCTAATAAAGTAGATTAGTAGTACCATAATTCTATCACACAATTGAAGGTTTATTAGGAGTAGTAGAAATAGCTGTAAAGTGCACAGTGTAAAATAGCTATAAAGATTATCTCTACTAGTCCATAATGTAAGCACATGTAAACATAATACTGGAGGATAACATGGAGAGTGTGATGGTGGAAAGGGTTAACATTACCACATGGTAAGCACATCAGTTGGTGGTGTACATGAGTAACCCCTCATGTTGGTAATTGACACTAGTAGCAATGAATGTACTTCCTGTTGCAAAGAGGGCTCTCTCTCCTGGATGGTGCTCAGCTTTACGTAGAAACAGGAGGTCAATTTTCCCTGCATGACTCATAAGTCACTGCAAAAGTCCTGGCAGGGGGAGGAGGGAGCAGCTGGGTCAGAGGGAGATGATGCATGCAGGGAAAAGACTTCCTGTTTCTTTATAGAGAAAAGAGAAGAATTAGCTGGATAGAAGGGCAAAATGAGCAATTGTAAGTACACAGGGTTATATAATATGGTGACTGCAATATATTAAGAGGATACAAACTTTGATGGGAGGAGGGGGGAGGGCTTTTTTAAGTTGGTCTATGTTGGGCAGTATCTGATCCTATCACAGCTTTCCTGTGTGGTTTATACTTATCTGTATACTGCAGCATTTTATGCAACAGTTTCTGCTAAAGATAACAAGAGAGACATCATGTGCCACGCAGTTACCATATCAGATCAACAATATAAGAACACAGCAGCTTCTGGGAATAAGTGATATAGATGGAGGAAGGTTCCTTAACAGAAAGAGAAGTCTCGTCAATTGTAATCATATATTTTTAGGCAGATTTGCTAGCGATAAAAAATAATTTACATAAGGTAAAAGAAGCATAAACTTAATATTTGCTAAAATAAATAAAAAGAGGTTTAAAGCAAAACAAAACAAAAAAAACGTAATATTTGCTAAGAAATTAGTCTTCAGGTACTAAAGGGAATACGGGCTGGATGAGGCAGCCACATACAGATGGGATATGGCCATGGACATAAATGAATATTTTAGGGCTTCTTCTGCATATAGCTAAACTTTTATATAGTAGATTACACTGGAATCTCTTACCAAAAACATTAGAGGGAGTTCTACAACTGCTTGTGAAAAGCTAAGAACTTGCATAATAAAAATGAATCATATCTCAAGGAACATGCTGCCACCCTGCGGTTATCAGACAAAGGAAACTAAGTGGAAAGGTCAATTGAATAGAAAAATGAAAATGTGTAAAAACAAAACAAAAAAAACAACAACCCACAATCAAAAAGAAAACAGAAATCCATATGACTTGGAATTAATGATGGGTGAAATGTAAGAGAATGATAGTGCAGCAATGTGTGAGGAGGGCGCCATCTGTCAGCGGTTCAGGAAGGTGTAGACACCATAAGGAACAAACTGCGCCCTAAAGAAAAGAAATTACAACTGCTAAATTATATGTAAAAGTTACCATGGCCATAGTAAATATTTCTGTTCTGTAGTGTTTGCAATATTTCTACATCATTATTAAAGAAAGGTTGTCACAATCACACCAATCAGTCAACAGGAGCGCAGTATGACCTCTTGATGACCACAGTGTCGTTCTGCTGCGCCTTGTGGTGCCACAGACTATTTTAGCCTGTGCCACCACTTCTGCTGATGCGGACTGAAGAGCCGAATAGAAGAAGATCTGTTCCTGTGCCCTGCTTTTTTCTAATCCATCCGAATCCCTCTTTGCCGCCTTTCCCACCCCTTACCGAATCCCCCTTCTGCCACCAAGCGCTGATCAGTACTTGATAGCTGGCATTTTTTCCCCTTTTGACCACCTGCGTGCATGCATCCTGCAGCTGCTGAGGTGCTGATCAGTGACGCATTTCCCCAATTGGCATCTGTTTCAGCTTATGAATTTTTTTGCCCTGTCCATTTTTTTTCCCCGCGTGCACTACCTCCGTGCATATGTCCTGCAGCCGCTGAGCGCTGACCATTGACGTACATCACCTATCGGCATCCGGGTTTTTTTTCCCCCAACAAGTGTAAAAAGAATCAAATAAAAATAATTTAAATGAGTAGCTATAGGTAGATTAGGGGCAGTAAATGCTGCAGTAATTTGCTTATACAACAGCTCTTTTTTACTAAAATATAAATAAAAATTAGCCTCAGATAGTAAAGTGTAAAAAAAAATAATTTCGATCAGTTGATAGAGCTAGATTAGGGACAGTGTAATCCACAGTAAAAACATACTAACATACTATAGTAATCGGCTTCTACTACAGAATTTTTCTACAAATTTTTTTTTACACTGACGTCAGTTTAGCTAATGTAGTTTCAGAATTTTAGTGGAAAATCGTTAGTAATTATAACAGTTTGTTTCTACTAACAAAATCAGAATTAACGTCAGATAGTTGTGGGCGCTCAGTAATTTTTTTTTTTTTTTTACTGACGTCTGTTTAGTAACAGTAGTTTCTGGATTTTAGTGGAAAATTATTGTTGTTGTAATTACACTATAGTTTTTTCTACTTTTTTTGTACCGTGTTTTTCTACTGCATAGAATTACGGTTAGTGTAATTTTTATTTAGTTGCGGGAGTTCAGTATTTGTTTTTACTGTAGTCCGATTAATACTTTTTTTATTTTACCAATTTTTATGTTTTCCTTTTTATTTCTTGATTCTTTTCTAGTTTTTTTTCTTTCTTTTATTCTAAATTTAATAAAGTAATATAAAAAGTTCCGCTTTTCCCAAAGAAGGTATTCAGTGGACGAGGCATACGATTCCATCTTGCTATTTTTTCCCCCTCCTCTTCTTCCTCCATTGATAATGACCCTCCCCCACGCAGATGTCCCAGCACAGCAAACGAACCAGCACCCACCGTTAGTGACCCCTTATGGACCCAAGCCCTGATTTTGTAGCCCAATCAGGAATCCAATTTGACACCAAAGGACTCATGGAAAAGGACTTTTTCAAAGTCTTCAGCTCTGACAACTTCATAAATCTCAAGCCCCACTTCGTCATATGCTAATTGGACCCCGTGAAGGTTGGGGGGGGGATGTAATGGAAGCTTACAATTGTCCTGTAAGCATTTGTAGCTGTAACAAGAAACCTGGCGCTGCAGGTGGTCGGCCTTTCAACTGCAAAGTGAGAATTTATACCTCCACCAGCTAGCTAAAATCCAGCTCCTACAGGAAGACCCCCTGAGGATCCAAGCCATGCGGTCTGCTTTGTTCAGACAGCTAGGATTTCAGAAGCAGAATATGGGATTATTGTATGCCCTAGCCACACACCGGTTACATTTCAGCTTTAGCTCATTAGCTTACAGTTAGGAAGGATGAAAACTAGTTACCGTACCAACATCTGTTTATCACTGTGTACTGTATTCCTGAATGATTCATTATGCCTTCTACTGTGTAACCTCTGACAGCCCGGCTACTGCAGGGAAAATAAGATTTTGGATAATCTTTATCTCTAGGTATGTGATTTATCAGACGTCCCAGTATTTTCTAGCTTATCATTCTTACTCTCTGTCCCTCATAACAACATGTGAGCTCATGATACAGAGTGTTCCCCAAATGTGTCAGGTCTGAGAGATTCTTGGCCTTTGATGTGTTGAGTTTCTATATCGTGTCCCCAAATGCTATAAACCTGCAGGTATAGAGTTACTCTGCAGTTAATGGTGATGTAATACTGATCGTCCCCCTTACTGAATGTGCAGCTCTTAAATTTTCTCCTAATTGTATTCCTCTCTTGAGATGCTGGTTTTCGATCATACTGGCGTGCCCAGAGCGATTACAATCACTTGGGTTGTCAACTCACTCTGCAATGCATCTGTGCAAAGCAAGCTGTTAATCAAAGTGCTGGTGCCTGCGCCGCTGACAATGCTATGATTGGTGTCTGTCTGTAGTAGCTTTCTGGTGGCGCCCAGGAGAAATACTTATATCCAGATATCCAAAATACAGTGCGACCCTCTGATGGCATAGTCAGTAGGCATCACTCGATAAGAATGTTAGGTATAAAAATGCTCACACCTTAGACTGCAATTATACTTCTCATGTGCAGGGATGTTAATTTATCCAACATTTAATTTACTAAAAAATTGCACTCAGCAAATCCTTACACGTCCTAACATGGACCGATGTCCTTACACGGGCCGAGACAGTCTAAGAGCTGAAAACATGTGGGCCGCATCATACCCTTGCCCTTACCCGCCCGCAGCCAGTGTCCCAATATCACTGTTATCTACACTCTCAGGACGCAGACAGCGCTGACATCATTACATCACGTCTACTGTGCAGAGAGTCTGTGCACCGGACACCGGAGTGAGTATGTGTTGTGTGCTATGTGGGGTCTCATACAGTATATAGCGATGCTATGTGGGGGCTCATACTGTACATAGGAGGCTCCCCCACTGTATATAGGGGCTCATTTGGTATACAGAGAGGCTAAGCGTGGGCTCTCACTTTATATAGGGGGCTCATACTGTATATAGGTGGGCAATGTGTGGGCTCATACTGTCTCAAGGGGGTTGTGCGTGGGGTCATACTGTATATAGGAGGGGCTGAGCGGGGGCTCAACAGTATGAATATTACACACTGTTAGTATTTGGTAAGCTACACTGTCAAACGTTTACCCTTTTAGGCCTCATTCACTCGTCCGTGTTTAAACACAAATGTGAAAAAATTGTACCTGTCAGTCTTTTTGATCAGTGTCATCAGTTTGTACGTTTTTACCATCAGCGTCATCATTGTTTTTCACAGATGAATATAAAAATAAATAAATTCCAACGCTTCTCCTATACTTTGCAATGTTAAACACAGACAGCACATAGTCCACATGGACGCCATCTGTGTTCTGCACGCGTTTTTCACAAACTAGTAGAATTGTATAGGCCTTTTTATCCGTGTTGCTCTAAAAAATACTAACATGTCTCGGTGTGTTTGGCATAGACGCACGGTCTGTGAAAAAACACGGCCATGTGAACAGTTCCGTAGATTATAATGGGTATGTGTTGTATCTGTGAAAAAAAAAGCAGATACCACAAGTACGTGCAACACGGATGTCTGAATGAGGCCTTCATTCAGTTTCTTTAAGTAGGAAGCACTACTTTAATGTCACGTCATCCCTTCTTACAGATATATACTTCTGGAGTATTTCCAATGTACACCTCCGGACACACAGCACTGAATTGCAGTAATATAGTGACATATTGTACGTCTCCAATATTACAAAACATATCCAGGGCATTATATTTCCATTGTACCACTGTGTAGAAAAAAAAAAAAACGCTGTCTACTATCTTTCCTCTAAAAGTTAAAAAAAAACCTAAAAGTATGCTGATGGATACCTGCGTCTTTAGAAATGCAGCTCCGCTAATGGCACGTCATTAATCCATGCCTGGCGTCTGCCAAGAAATATCATGGTAATAAGGTATAATCAGAGGGTTAGTAATAGAAATAAGCCAAGAGAAACAGTAATCAGTATGAGGGATGTTATCCAATGTGTAAAGGAAAAAAGAATCTGTAATCTAGGAAAAAGGAAAACAAATTAGGAAGTAATCTAAACGGCGTTGTAAAAGACGTTACACCCCGTGGTTAGGACAAGAAAACAGCTGCCGGAAACAAGACAATACCTTTTACTTTCCGAGACCGCATTGTCCAAGTGCTGGAAGATATGCTGGAATAGGTGACAGCTGGAGCGGCTGTTGATATCATACCCATAGCCCCGCTTCCAATATTGCTTCAGGTCATTGAGGTATTCCAGGATCTACGTGGGAGAAGAGAGACAGCACGGGTAAATGCAAAGTGTACAGAAGGCGACTCCATATTCAGCAATGCCGGAATACGGCAACTCAATGGCTAGTGACCATGGGAAGAAGGGGCACAATTGTGAGGAGCAGAGCAAGTGTCATTAGTGGGAGCCCAACAAGGATACAACCATGGAGAGAGCACTGAAAGCAGTGACTACCGGACCCCAGAGCCCCAGGAGGCCCCTCCGCAACCAACCATGAACCATAGCACATGGCAGCTAGGAGCCCAATTACCAGGAGGGTCAACTTACAACTCCGACCCCACTGATCAGTGTCTGGTGACGAGACCAGAGCGCCTTTTCAATGGCAAGATCTCAGCACAGCTGCAAGCGCTGTTCACGATTTATGCCATTATTCCCAGCAATAAATGTATAAACATCTTAGATTTCTGCCCCATTGTGATAGCAGTAAAACAATGGTTTTCTTCTTGTCAATTGTGAACATGTTCCTACTTCACACTGTAAACGTTGCTTTTGACTAAAGGTACCGTCACACTCAGCGACGCTGCAGCGATACAGACAACGAGCCGATCGCTGGAGCGTCGCTGTTTATGTCGCTGTAGAGACGTCAAACACGGCAACTCCAGAACGATGCAGGAGCGATCCAGTGACGTAACGGCGTCTCACTTATCGTTCTCGCTGGTTGTTAGCTCCATGTAAAACATTGCTGGCGTCGTTGCTTTTGATGTCAAACATGACGATACACGCCGACCTGACGACGAAATAAAGTTCTGGACTTCTAGCACCGCCCAGCGATATAACAGCGGGATCCAGATCGCTGCTGTGTGTCAAACACAATGAGATCGCTATCCAGGACGCTGCAACGTCACGGATCGTTGTCGTTCTCGTTGTAAAGTTGCTGAGTGTGACGGTACCTTTATTAGCACAGGACTGGCATTGCTTTGTTATCTTATAAAGGGTAGGAGTTTCTGATAACTACAATCCTGTGAAGAACCATTTTGACATAAGTTGCACCAGTCCAAAAAAACAAGACCGTGAGCAGACAGCGAATGTAGCCAACAAGCTGAAGGGGTTGTGCCCACAATGGGGCTGATTCATCAAATCTTTAAACCGCCTGAAAAAGTGATAAAAATAACAAAAAGAATAAATATATGCAAAGCAGTGTCTAAACAATTTACTGTGCTGTCTTTTGTCACTTTTTTTTTACTCTTTCAGGCCTTGAAGGTTGTGAAGAGGAGTGATCTGAATACTCTGCCAGCCACCACCATCTTATTTATTAAATAAAAAAGACACCATGGCAAAGCAGCCACAAAACATCAAAAAAGACACCGAGAAAAACACTGTTGGTGTTTTCATGAAGCGTCTTCTGCTTAAAAAACGATGAAGGCATTCCGATATATAAAAGCCAAGTGCACGTACCCTAGAATCTCTTTCATACAGGGATATTTCTGCCCATAAAGACCACTGTAAAACAAGAGGACTCCGCACTCACACACAAGAACTGATGCAAGCTGTATGGGGACAGAGCAATCATTAAAGGGGTTTTCTACCCATTTCTATTAATTAACATATGGACCGAATGTGATAAAAATATATAGCACTTACCCATCGATCCTCTGCCATATAGCACATACCCATCGATCCTCTGCCATATAGCACATACCCATCGATCCTCTGCCATATAGCACATACCCATCGATCCTCTGCCATATAGCACATACCCATCGATCCTCTGCCATATAGCACATACCCATCGATCCTCTGCCATATAGCACATACCCATCGATCCTCTGCCATATAGCACATACCCATCGATCCTCTGCTGCTGCTCCATCTCAGGTCCCCTGCTGGTCTCCTCTCATTCTCATCTGACTTAACTAGTGGAGGACTGATGTGGATGTAACACCAACTGGCTGCAGCAGTCAGGCTCTGACAGTGTCTATGGTGGAGGATCGATGGGTAAATGCTATTTTTTTTTTTTTTTTTTTTTAAATCGCACACTCGGGCAATGTGCAGCTAACAACTACGTACTGTTTAAGCCACATTCACACATTCAGTATTTTACATCCGCATTTGTAAGTCAAAACCAGGAGTGGGTTAAAAATGAAACAGCGTCAGACAAGTGTACTGCACCTCCATGCGCACCTTGTCACAAATCCTACTCCAGTCCCTGCTGGAGTAAACTTTGTGACATAGTGAAAGCCGGTGCTCAGAATGAATCTGATGAGCGTTGGTCACCACGTCCCTGTCCCAACCTCTTGGGGACAAAAATGGTGTGAGAACGTCAAAAAGCTCAAAAGTTTAGCGCAGCCTCGAGTTGTGCCAAAATTGCGTCACTTTTTAAAACGTTTAACCCCACAATACTGGGATAAAAGCTGTGATGAATTGGGCTCATTGTCTTATTTAGATGGATATCAGTAAATTATATCCACTCATGGGACCACTGGCCACAACGCTATTCGCTCATTCTCAATCAATCAATCCTTAGCTAACAGCTGGTAGATCTAACGATTCAGTCTGCATGGACCTTTATCAGATAAATGTGTATGGTTGTGGTGGAGAGTGAGTAATAGATGCCCACTAGGGCCAGTGACAGTGGCTCTGCCACCATACACAAGCGTAGTCTCACCTACGCCTTTTCCTAAATTCAGTCCATATCATTTTCACTGGCCTTAGTGAATATCTGTTACTCACTCTCCACCACAACAATACAGCATTTATCTGATAAAGGTCCATGAGGACCGAAACGTTATATCTACCAGCCGTTATCTGCGGACTGATTCATTGTAAATAAATTCAACATATTTTGCAACATATCATCTTGAGTGCCGTGTTTTCCTACTTCTACTGGAGCCCTACTCAGGCACCTCATATATCTACACCGGAGGGCCATTTATCATATTAGCTCATTCTCATAATATATATTAGTTGGTGGCCAATATTGTTATTTTCAGCCCATTTATTTATATTACACAGATAAAGGCACATTAATATTGCAATAAGGTGCACACTCAAATCCCTGCTGGGAGACCTGAAGCAAGCCATTCATACTGATATCACAACGGCTTTCACTGAGCTACATAAAGAAATAACGCAGATTGGCGACAGAACCTCACACATAGAGGGGAAACTGGAGGAATATACTACGGCGCACAACCAACTAGTAGACGCGCATAATGAAGCGGACGAAGAAATCATGGCCCTAAAACTGAAGCTTGCAGACCTAGAAGACCGATCCAGGCGCAATAACCTATGTTTCAGAGGAATCCCTGAGAGTGTGTCAGCGGATACACTAAAGGAGTTTCTAATGGACTTCTTCACAATTCTGGTGCCGTCAGCAGAACAGAGGGACCTGCTGATTGACAGGGCACATCGGATCCCCAAACCAAAGTCTGCTCCCAGCTCCGCACCGCGAGACGTGATAGCCAGGCTGCACTTCTACCATTTCAAGGAGGCAGTGACCAAGTCAGCGTCAGCAAAGCAAGAACTTCCAGAAAGATTCCGGAACATTCTGGTGTTCACCGACTTGTCTGCGACAACCCTGAACAGGAGGCGAGAATTCTCATCCGCAACCAAGATTCTACGGGACAACAGTATTGTCTACAAGTGGGGATATCCAGTAAAGCTCATCGTGACGAAAAACGGAACTTCACACGTCCTTGCGTCTCCCAGAGAGGCCATGACCCTGCTCCAGGAATGGTCCCTGACATCAGTGGATGAAGATACCAGCTCCCCACTAAAGAAAAGACCCCCGACACTGAACAAAGAATGGACCTGATTCTCACGCAAGTACTCTGTTACCATATGTATCCCCTGTGTGCCTATGCCAGGACACCACACTGTTATTTTTTTGCCTGGCTGGCAGGTTGAAGGGGCATGAGAATATTGCTTTCGTTTTTTCTATTCTCTCCCCCCCTTTAATACTGGATAGGAACGACTATCCAGTTGGTTCACATAGAACCGGACTCTGAGTTGTACAAGTTGTACTTGTTCTGGTTGTTGTTAATTACTTTAACCCCTTTGTTTCCCTTATTATTATCCTGTATCTGGTGACTGATTGAATTTTTTTTTCTTTTTTGTAACTGATGGTATTTCAAATATCTAGCATTAATGTGAAAGGCCTAAACAGCCCTTTCAAGAGATCGTTATTATGGAAGGAAGCCCAGGCACTCAAAGCGGACATACTATGTGTCCAAGAAACTCATTTAAATCGTGATGATACCCATAGACTACAACATAAAAATTACCCCCATATCTATGTGTCATATGCGGCGAAAAAGAAGAGAGGGGTAGCGATTGCAATAAAAGACACTGTAGCGTTCCAGCTTGTTGATAGCGTTCTGGATGATGAAGGCAGATATGTAATATTGATATGTAGCATCAATAACAAGGTGTATACAATTGCATCTATATATGCACCCAATACAGGTCAAATCACTTTTATTAAAGACCTCATAACTAAATTATCCAAAATAAAACAAGGATCCCTGCTAATCTGTGGAGATTTTAACCTCGTCCCGATCCCCAACATAGACAAATCTTGGTGCTCAAAGAAAAAGTCCCAATCCCATGCGCTGTCCCAGTGTCTTATATCAGAAGAATTGTATGACACGTGGAGGGTCCTTCATGCTTCTGAAAGGGATTATACATATTACTCCCACCCACATAAAGTATATTCAAGAATAGATCTAATAGTAGTGGATAAATGGCTCCTACAAAATATACAATCAGCAAAAATTGGGAACATAACCTGGTCGGACCACGCTCCTGTAACATGCCAAATTAAAGAGACGTACAATAATTTAACTTATTCTCCGTGGAGAATTAATAACTTCTTAATAGCCTCAGATAATATTAAATCCCAACTTAACGACCTTCTCCAGGAATTTTTTGATATCAATAGTACCCCTGACATATCCCCGACCACAGTGTGGTGCGCCCACAAGGCCTATATAAGAGGGCGGCTAATACAGATAGCAGCGCAACACAAAAAATTGAGAATGCGACAAATAGAAGAGCTCAATAAAAATATAGCAACAATGGAAAACATCCATAAACATAGCCCATCACCCACGGTATATAGGAAACTACAAAAGGCAAGATACGAACTATATCAGCTATTCCAATATAAATATGAGCATAATTTGAGGAGGAATAAAGCTAAATATTATTGGCAGGGGAATAAGGCGAGTAAAATACTTGCCAATAAGATTAAAGCGAGATTAACAAAGCAAAAAATAGCTCACATACAAGATGATCAAAAGAACAAAATATACAACCCTAAAGAAATTGCGAATACTTTCGCAAGATATTACTCCTCACTCTATAATCTCAAGACCGACAACCTTATCCCACAACCCAACGCTGAGCTAATTAATAATTTCCTGAATAGCATATCTTTACCCCAAATCCCAGAGGATAAATTGATGGCAATAAATCAACCTATAAGCCAAAAAGAAATCCAACAAACCATTCAGGCAACAAAAAATAATAAATCCCCAGGACCGGATGGTATAACTAATGAATACTTGAAGTTATTCAACCAAATATTGTCCCCACATCTATTATTAGTCTTCCAAAATATATTTGAAACAGGCAAAATACGAGAAGAAATGTTACAAGCGACTATAGTCCCTCTTCCCAAGCCAGGAAAAACTCCCGATCATCCAAGTAATTTCAGGCCAATATCCCTACTAAATACTGACCTCAAGCTGTACTCCAAAATCTTAGCAAATAGACTCTCCGATGTAATCCCTTCCCTGGTGCACAGAGACCAGGTTGGATTTATCAAATCTAGACAGACATTGGACGGCACCAGACGAATGATTGACCTCATCCATGTGGCGGGGAGCGACCGGACGCCTTCTCTGCTCCTATCCCTGGACGCGGAGAAGGCGTTCGATCGGGTGCATTGGGGATACCTGTTTGAGGTTCTGGCCAGATTCGGATTTACGGGTAATATTGCTAAAGCAATCACTCTGCTATATTCTCACCCATCAGCATCGGTTTCTGTCTCTGGAATGATGTCGGACAGGTTTACTATTACTAACGGGACGAGACAGGGGTGTCCGCTATCACCCCTTATATTCGCTTTGGTGATTGAGCCTCTAGCGCAGAAAATTAGATCACACTCGATGATATCAGGAATTCAGGTGAATAAAACGGAACACAAAATAGGCTTATTTGCTGACGACATCATTCTAGCGTTAACAAACCCGACAGAATCATTACCGGCAGCAATGCAAGTAATCGATTCATATACTAAAATATCATATTATAAGCTGAACGTGTCTAAATGCCAGGTATTAAACCTGACCCCTCTCACAAAACACCCCAAAAGCTTTGAGAATAAGTACCCTTTTAAGTGGGAAAATGACCACATTGAGTATTTGGGTATTCGGCTGACACTCTCGGGAGATAAAATGCTATCACTGAATTATGAGTCTCTAAGGAAGAAAATCCAAACGGACATGTTACGTATGAAGAAACACGAACTATCATGGCTGGGCAGGATTGCATCGGTAAAAATGTTCATTCTCCCACAAATACTGTATTTGTTCCGCAATCTCCCCATCATATTCCCAATGAAAATATTAAAAGAGATTCAAGCAATGATTTTAAAATACATTTGGCAAGAGAGAAAACCCAGAGTCCAAGCGGACACGCTTTACATCCCTATGAGTAAGGGTGGCCTGGGGTGCCCCTCAGTGGTCCGGTACTACAGGCCCGCATTATTCGAACAGTTACGATTCATGTGGAATAATGATGATGATCGGCACTGGATAGCAATTGAAAAACATTTGATGAGAACCTCCAATGTCTCAGCTTTTTACCATGCACATCAAACTAAAGTCCCTAATAGAAACCTAAAAATGTCCCCAACAATAGACGCGGCTCTGGAGCTATGGAGAGTGTTGACTAATAAATTAGGCCTTATACAAACCGCATTCCTCAAAGCTCCTATAGAGACACTGGAGCATTGTATCCCGGACCTCAAACTTAAAAATTGGAATTTACCCAAAACCACCTCAATTGGGAACTTGTATGAGGGGGAGGAATTAATTACTTTTACATCATTGAGAGATAAATACAATGTTCCTCAAAGGGATTTTTACAAATATTTGCAGATCCGGCATTTCCTAACTGAAAGGAAAAAACAGATGCCTGCACCGCCATCTAAACTTTACTCTATGCTGATGAACCCGACATCACAGATTAGAGCGCTGTCCACAAGCTACGACTGTATGTTGGAGAATACTCTGCCCTCTCTAACTACATACCTGCAAAAGTGGGAAAAAGACCTAAACTGCACATTCACACCCGATCAGTGGAGGGCATCCTTCTTAATTATTGGAAGCCAATCTAAATGTACTAACCACATAGAAAACGCCAGGAAATTGTTATATCGGTGGTATTTCACTCCCAGTAGATTGTCCAGGATGTTCTGCAGTTCCCCAGACACGTGCTGGAGGTGTGGAGACCCCTGTGCAGACATGCTACATATATGGTGGAGTTGTGACAGAATTAGACGTCTGTGGGCAGCCATAGAGCATCTGATGTTCCAGATTTGTGGTATACCGGTGACTCTTAATGCACAGCAGGCGTTACTCGCTATTGATTTGGACTCGTTTCCCTATGAGTTCCGTACAGTGATTGTACATATTATTGTAGCAACAAGACTCAAAATTGCTAGTTACTGGAAAAACTCCAGGTGCCCCTCACTGCCCGAGGTCGTATCACTGATCAACGAAAATTGCCTATCAGAAAAAATAATCGCTACATCTAATAATAATATAGCTCAATTTCAGAAAAAATGGAACAATTGGTTATCTTTCCGTTTAAATACTGTTCTTAAATGACTTTGCAGATTTGCATATAGAGAATGTGATTGGATAGTTATTGTAATGTCACCATTTCCCCTATCCTCTTCCCTTCCCTAATCCCCATAACGTTGTGTTAATTATTAAGAATTTAATGTCAATAAGATGTAATGCTTGACACAAGTTGTAAATAAAAATTTATGTTTAAAAAAAAAAAAAAAAATATTGCAATAAGGTGGGTACACCAATATGGCATCTGGTTCTCTGGATTTACCTTTGGCATAAGCTGTCAGTATTTTCTCACTTTTTACTGTATTGATAGACCCTTTCCCATCAGCAATGTTATGTATAGTGAAAATCATGATCTCCTATCAATGTCAGCTAAATGTTGGCTTGCACAGGAGTATCATAATGGCAGGCACGGGGGTCTTCAGCAGATCCCTGGCTATTATGGAAACCCATTGGTGCTTCATGTTCACGTCACAACGCACTGAAGGGAGCGTGGAATGATGCGCCTCCATACTGGCACATGTTAAATGCTGCGGTCAGAGATTGACAGCGCCATTTAACATGGTAACAGCTACGGGCGGACCTCAACTCCACCCCCAGCTGTAAGAGGCAGATGATGGCTTAATACTTCAGCCATCATCTGCTGGGAAAGATGCAAGCTCGGTGTGTGACACGACATATGACATAAAATGTACCTCGTACGTTATGAAGAGGTCAGAAGCGTGTATATATTTTTCCAGTGGTGCAGAGCATTATAATATACATATAAAATAGCACAGAATCAGTGCCAGCCTGGTTATTGGTGCTGCCATGTAACATACCTTGGCATCTTCCTCATCAAACAGCCTACACCAGGGAGAGTTCACTACATTGTTGATGGCGAGCTCAAATGAGCAGGTAAAAAAGGCCACTTGTATCAAATCTGTAGTAAAGAGATAAAGACATTTATGTTGTGACAGAAGTGGGGTCAGCAGAAAGCACAGTAAGGGCCAACAGGATTTTTCTGCAGTTCTAAAGGCATAAAGCTAAACTAAAATAGTAAAGGGGTTTTCCGCTTTGGGCGCTTTATGAAGGATAAACAAGAAAACAATGACGGTCAGCAATTGGCTGTAACGTGCTATGAATTCTAAAGTAACTGTGCAATTCTCCTGCAGTGCCCCCGCAGGTGACACAGAGACTGCAGGCCACATTAAATCAATTAACTGTCAATGCAATAGTACATGGTATGGTATGTCCTCCTCATGCTATTTGTAGCTGCTATTTTCCATCCCATTCTCTTACGCCCGAATTCCAAGTGTGTTTGGAAAAGTTTTTTGTATTATCAGGGCTGTGGAGTCAGTAAGCCAAACCTCCGACTCCTCAATTTCCATGACACCAACTCCACAGCCTTGTTTATTATTATTTTTTTTAAAAAAAAAGAAAAACAGAAAACTAACCAAACTTTTTGGTAAGTGTTTAACAATCCAGTTACACCGGCATCCCTGTATGGGTCCTGTCCTTCCCCCTTGGCAGGAACGTCAGCATGATCACCACCGCAGCCACTCAGCGGCATCTCCTGTTCTGGCTACCAGGCCTACAATTGTTGCACAGGTCTTCTGGCAAAAAAGGGGCAGCGTGCGCACTCCAGAAGTGTCTCTAGCCTACAGCTGGGGGGGGGCATTAGGCATTTAAGACACCCCATACGGAGGCGTGTGAGCAACTTCAGTACCTCGTGTGTCTCCAACCTACTAGTCCGTTGTCAGTTCCTGAACCTGTTCTGTGATTCTGTACCAGTGTTTGTCCAGTGATCCTGAGCCCGTCCTGTCTGAACCAGCCACTCTGTCAGAACCGGTACCACAATCCATATTGCCAGTGATCCTGTCCTGCCTGACAGTCCGAGTCCATACCTGCATCCCTGGGGGTCAGCTGCTGCAATACCAGGAACTGCCGTGGAGTGGTACCTGGCGGTTACTTGCGGCCAAGCCTGACCCCACCATCAGAGGCACAAATGAAGAATCAGGTAGTCGCTGAGTCAGGGTAAGTCCAGGGTAAGTCCAGTCTATGGCAGAGTGGGTGAACACCCACCAGAATGACACCAATATCCAGGGATTAAATTTGGCCATACTCCCAATACCTTATATATCCTCTGTGATAAGTAAAAATATGTAGTGTAATCATCCAGCCTATATTACTGGGCGAGACATTCAAATCTCGCATCCAGCCTATATTACTGGGAGAGATATGCAAATCTCGCATCAGCCTATATTACTGGGAGAGATATACAAGTCTCGCATCCAGGCTATACAGGTCCTTCTCAAAAAATTAGCATATAGTGTTAAATTTCATTATTTACCATAATGTAATGATTACAATTAAACGTTCATATATTATAGATTCATTATCCACCAACTGAAATTTGTCAGGTCTTTTATTGTTTTAATACTGATGATTTTGGCATACAACTCCTGATAACCCAAAAAACCTGTCTCAATAAATTAGCATATTTCACCCATCCAATCAAATAAAAGTGTTTTTTAATAACAAACAAAAAAACCATCAAATAATAATGTTCAGTTATGCACTCAATACTTGGTCGGGAATCCTTTGGCAGAAATGACTGCTTCAATGCGGCGTGGCATGGAGGCAATCAGCCTGTGACACTGCTGAGATGTTATGGAGGCCCAGGATGCTTCAATAGCGGCCTTAAGCTCATCCAGAGTGTTGGGTCTTGCGTCTCTCAACTTTCTCTTCACAATATCCCACAGATTCTCTATGGGGTTCAGGTCAGGAGAGTTGGCAGGCCAATTGAGCACAGTAATACCATGGTCAGTAAACCATTTACCAGTGGTTTTGGCACTGTGAGCAGGTGCCAGGTCGTGCTGAAAAATGAAATCTTCATCTCCATAAAGCATTTCAGCCGATGGAAGCATGAAGTGCTCCAAAATCTCCTGATAGCTAGCTGCATTGACCCTGCCCTTGATGAAACACAGTGGACCAACACCAGCAGCTGACATGGCACCCCACACCATCACTGACTGTGGGTACTTGAAACTGGACTTCAGGCATTTTGGCATTTCCTTCTCCCCAGTCTTCCTCCAGACTCTGGCACCTTGATTTCCGAATGACATGCAAAATTTGCTTTCATCAGAAAAAAGTACTTGGGACCACTTAGCAACAGTCCAGTGCTGCTTCTCTGTAGCTCAAAAGTGGCTTTACCTGGGGAATGCGGCACCTGTAGCCCATTTCCTGCACACGCCTGTGCACGGTGGCTCTGGATGTTTCCACACCAGACTCAGTCCACTGCTTCCTCAGGTTCCCCAAGGTCTGGAATCGGTCCTTCTCCACAATCTTCCTCAGGGTCCGGTCTCCTCTTCTCGTTGTAGCGTTTTCTGCCACATTGTTTCCTTCCAACAGACTTACCATTGAGGTGCCTTGATACAGCACTCTGGGAACAGCCTATTTGTTGAGAAATTTCTTTCTGGGTCTTACCCTCTTGCTTGAGGGTGTCAATGATGGCCTTCTTGACATCTGTCAGGTCGCTAGTCTTACCCATGATGGGGGTTTTGAGTAATGAACCAGGCAGGGAGTTTATAAAAGCCTCAGGTATCTTTTGCATGTGTTTAGAGTTAATTAGTTGATTCAGAAGATTAGGGTAATAGGTCATTTAGAGAACCTTTTCTTGATATGCTAATTTATTGAGACAGGTTTTTTGGGTTATCAGGAGTTTTACGCCAAAATTATCAGTATTAAAACAATAAAAGACCTGACAAATTTCAGTTGGTGGATAATGAATCTATAATATATGAAAGTTTAATTGTAATCATTACATTATGGTAAATAATGAAATTTAACACTATATGCTAATTTTTTGAGAAGGACCTGTATTACTGGGAGAGACATGCAAATCTCGTAACCAGCCTATATTACTGGGAGAGATATGCAAATCTCGCATCCAGGCTATATGACGGAGAGAGACATGCAAACCTCGCATCCAGCCTATATTACTGGGAGAGACATTCAAATCTCGCATCCAGCCTATATTACTGGGAGAGACATTCAAATCTCGCATCCAGCCTATATTACTGGGAGAGATATGAAAATCTCGCATCAGCCTATATTAGGCCGGTTTCACACGTCAGTGGCTCCGGTACGTGAGGTGATAGTTTCCTCACGTCACGTACCAGAGCCACTGACACACGTAGACACATTGAAATCAATGCATCTGTGCAGATGTCATTGATTTTTTGCGGACCGTGTCTCCGTGTGCCAAACACAGAGACATGTCAGTGTTCGTGGGAGCACAAGGATTACACGGACCCATTAAAGTCAATGGGTCCGTGTAAAACACGTACTGCACACGGACGTTGTCCGTGTGCAGTCTGTGTGCCGTGCAGGAGACAGCGCTACATTAAGCGCTGTCCCCCCCACTGGTACTGAAGCCGCCATTCATATCTTCTGTGCAGCAGCGTTTGCTGTAGAGAAGATATGGGCAGCATATCATATTAGGGCAGCACGGTGGCGCAGTGGTTAGCACAGCAGCCTTGCAGCGCTGGAGTCCTGGGTTCTAATCTCACCTTGGACAACATCTGCAAAGAGTTTGTATGTTCTCTCCGTGTTTGCGTGGGTTTCCTCCGGGCACTCCGGTTTCCTCCCACATTCCAAAGACATACTGATAGGGAATTTAGATTGTGAGCCCCATCGGGGACAGCGATGATAATGTGTGCAAACTGTAAAGCGCTGCGTAATATGTTAGCGCTATATAAAAAAAAATAAAGATTATTATTATTATAAGATATGAATAATCGTGTGTAAAATAAAGATCCATGTAAACACCGCCCTCCCACCCCCTGTGCGCCCGCCCACTGTTCTTAAAATACTCACCCGGCTGCCTTCCTGGCTGGCGCTACTTCCTGTCCTGGCCGCACCTTCTACTGTATGAGCGGTCACGTGGGGCCGCCGATTACAGTCATGAATATGCGGCTCCACCTCCCATAGGGGTGGAGCCGCATATTCATTACTGTAAATGAGCGGCCCCACGTGACACGTGGTCACGTGGGGCCGCCGATTACAGTCATGAATATGCGGCTCCACCTCCCATAGGGGTGGAGCCGCATATTCATTACTGTAAATGAGCGGCCCCACGTGACTGCTCATACAGTAGAAGGTGCGGCCAGGACAGGAAGCAGCGCCAGCCAGCGAGGGAGCCGGGTGAGTATTTTAAGAACAGCGGGCAGGCTGTTATGATACGGTGGTTTAGGAGCAACATGGAACGAGCTGTGAAGGAAGTGGAAACTGTACTGACCGCAGTCCCCAAGCTCAACACAACACTAGAATTAGCCGTGGGATGCTCCTAACACTCCCTAGGCATCTCGTCACAGCCTAAGAGCTAACTACCCCTAAAGAAAGAAGCAGGAAAGCTATCTTGCCTCAGAGAAAATCCCCAAAGGATAGATTAGCCCCCCACAAATAATGACTGTGAGTGGAGAGGGAAAAGACATACACACAATGAAACCAGGATGAGCACAGGAGGCCAGTCTAGCTAAATAGATAGGACAGGATGGAATACTGTGCGGTCAGTATAAAACACTACAAAAATCCACGCAGAGTTTACAAAAAAATCTCCACACCTGACTAAAGGTGTGGAGGGCAAATCTGCCTCCCAGAGCTTCCAGCAAGACAGAACAATTCACACTGATAAGCTGGACAAACATAGAAAGCACAGAATCGATAAGTCCACAAACTATGGACAGAAAAGAGCAAGCAAAAACTTAGCTTAGCTGAACTGGTCAGGATAACAGGGAACTCCAAAGAGATGTGAATCCAACCAGGAACCAATTACAAGTGGCACTGGCTGAAGGACAGAGCAGGCATAAATAGCCGATAAGAAAAGACGATCAGTGGAAGCAGCTGAAGACAACTAACTCCAAGGAGCAGCCATATCAGTTGAAACCACAAGAGGGAGCCCAAGAGCAGAACTCACAAAAGTGCCACTTACAACCACCGGAGGGAGCCCAAGAGCGGAATTCACAACAGCAGGCGCACAGGGGGTGGGTACATGGATCTTTATTTTACACACGATTATTCAGATCTTCTCTACAGCAAACGCTGCTGCACAGAAGATATGAATGGAGGCTTCAGCACCAGATGCAGGGGACAGCGCTAAACTTTAGCGCTGTCTTCTGCACGGTGCGTGTGCCACACTGATGTGCCACAGAAACGCACGGGCACGGATAATTCCGGTACCGATTTTTCCGGTACCGGAATTATCTGGACGTGTGGGACTGCCCTTACTAGGAGAGATATGTAAATCCAGCCTATATTACTGGGAGAGACATTCAAATCTCGCATCCAGCCTATATTAATGGGAGAGATATGCAAATCTCGCATCCAGCCTATATTACTGGGAGAGATATGCAAATCTCGCATCCAGCCTATATTACTGGGAGAGATATGCAAATCTCGCATCCAGCCTATATTACTGGGAGAGATATGCAAATCTCGCATCAGCCTATATTACTGGGAGAGATATGCATATGTCGTATCCAGCCTACATTACTGGGAGAGACATGCAAATCTCGAATCCAGCCTATATTACTGGGAGATATGCAAATCTCGCATCCAGCCTATATTACTGGGAGAGACATGCAAATCTCGCATCCAGCCTATATGACAGAGAGAAACATGCAAACCTCGCATCCAGCCTATGTTACTGGAAGAGACATGCAAATCTCGCATCAGCCTATATTACTGGGAGAGACATGCAAATCTCGCATCCAGCCTATATTACTGGGAGAGACATTCAAATCTCGCATCCAGCCTATATTACTGGGAGAGACATGCAAATCTTGAATCCAGCCTATATTACTGGGAGAGACATGCAAACCTCACACCCAGCCTATATTACTGGGAGAGACATGCAAACCTCACACCTAGCCTAGATTACTGGGAGAGACATGCAAATCTCGCATCCAGCCTATATTACTGGGAGAGACATGCAAATCTCACATGCAGCCTATATGACAGAGATTGACATACAAACCTTGCATCCAGCCTATATTACTGGGAGATAAATGCTAATCTCGCATAAAGCCTATATGACAGAGATAGACATGCAAATCTCGCATCCAGCCTATATTACTGAGAGAGACGTGCAAATATTGCATCTAGCTTATATTACTGGTAGACATGAAAACCTCACACCCAGCCTATATTACTCAGAGACGTGCAAATCTTGCATCCAGTTTATATTATTGGTAGACATGCATACCAAAAGTTATGTAACAGTTAATCTGCTAGGCAGACCCTTGTGTCTCCATGATGACAGAAAGCAAACCTAGTGTAGTTTGCTCTTGTAGGCAGATCCCATCCGCCCCCAACATCTGACTGTAACCTTCTGACTGTATTTCAGCCGGTGACAGGGGATCATACTATTGTATGTGATACATTACAGCTAAGTGAATGGTTCCCTCCTGGGTTAGTAGTCAGCTCCTACCTGCGTTCAGCTCATGCTCTGGAATGCTTAGGAGGTTGGAGATTTTGTGCAGCACTCTCCTCATTTCTGGTCCTTCCTTAAACTTGTCCACTTCATGCATTGCTGTGTCATTATCTTCTACTTGGGCCACAAACTTCTCACAGTGATCAAAGAAACGCATTAAAGTATCATTGACCACAGGCTCTCTGCACCACACAGCTGTAAAAAGACAGAAATGGACACATCTTACTACTTTGTTTAATCCCCAATAGGAAGGACTTTTACTGGTAAAAGCAATAATTACGCTAGTAATAACCGATGGTGATTACAGTTCTGTTCTGTTTATTCCATGAAGACCTTTTCATACATGATCACATTTTTATTAAATTACATACTGGGCTTTTCCTACTATAATGTGATGTCAAAATGCTAGAATAAGGGGGTGAGTACAATAGAACTGAATTTACGTTGATACATGTGCACTCAGTTTTTTTCCGTTCGAGGTGGATTACTTCCAATTTTTTTTTTAATTATTGAACATGAACAAGAACAACCTTGAAGACTGAACACCATAAAAACTAGTATCCAAATACAGTATAAAACACATACAAAAAAAGTAAAAACATGTAATTATACTATTAACAGGCTTGTCTATACCTGTAGCGGCCCCTTTTTTGTGTTTCGATAATTTTCCATGCTATTTTTGCACAGCCCTCTTTAAAATAAAGTAGTTCCCAATGTAAAACAACAATGGCGCCATTCCAGCGATGTCAGCGCCGAGTCTACGTGACATTGTTCTGCCATGTGGATGTTATTGAGCAGGTAAGCTTATTTCCCTCAGATGAACCTCGGACAAGAGAAAAAAGTGAGTGCACAGCAGCCCAACAGAAGCCACGGATTGTCTGCAGTGCTCATGTGGCATAAAAATGGCATGCAAACCCTGGGGCTGACATTGCTGGAAATGCGTCAGTGTGGGAGGCAAGTATGAGGGCGCTAATTAATATAAAAAAGGGGTAATCCAGATAGAGGACAACCCCTTTAAAGTCTAGAACTACTATATACTGCAGTGATATTAGTGCGGGTCATCCAGTGAAATGCACAGATACATGGAGTTCTCAGAATGATGGCAGTCCCAGACGATCAGACATCACACTAACTTTCGAGCTGTCAGACTTACTTTCTAATTCGTCCTCATTCGGTAGCGGGAGCTTGAGGTAAGCGTGTGCCAGTCCGTGAATAAAAGCTTTCGTGCTGTCAACGCATCTGTGCTTAGAACTGGTGATAAAAGACATTTTACATTTATGGAACTTGTCAGAAGTAAACAGGGCAGGAAACAGAGAGGCCAGTCTGTAGGCCAGGTTCTTCATGTCCTCCTCTCCTTTCTTCACCAGCTGTCCATCCATCCAGTCATCATACCACATGTTCCAGCTCTGCAGCTCCTTCACCAGCTCAGAGCTGCTCGCACTATCTTCGATAAGGCTGTACATTTTCTTCAATTTCTTAATTTGCTTTCTGGTGGGGTATCGTGTCCCATGCCTGATCACAGAGACTATTTGGAGAGGAGTGCAACTATCTGGTAGAAGATCGTGTTTCCTTGTAACCATCAATGGATCTTGCAGGAGAAAGGGATTGACTTCTTCATATCTGGTCTTGGTCCCAAAAAAAGAGGCTATTTTTGGGGACCCATTGAGGACAGAGTCAATCCCTCCAGCACTACAGAACCAGGTCACTGAGAGAAGAAGGATCTGAGCCGCTTTGGGGGCACATTTTTTGTATGTGTACAGTGCAGAACTCATGGTGGGAAAAATGGGGCTTCCGAGGTATAAGGGAATTGTCGAGAATGAATTGTCTGTAGCTCGCTAAGCCTTCATAGATGTAGTGTGCAGACAGGAGATCAGCTCATCTATCGACAGTCCTACGAGTGAGAACACAGGATATAAAAAACTGACACAGAAAATCAAGAGCACATCAACACTATATAGAGATAATCATGTTCAAAACCAGTCTATGAACGTGATTTACAATCCTGTCTGGGGCTGTGAAGCCCCCAAAACACTTCTGTGGTAGGGACAGACCTTGGAACACTTGCAGTAGGGTACGTGCTGGCATAAAACCTACTTTTCTCATTCATGCTGCTAACCTCAGTGATCTAGCGCGGTCAGCAGGTTTGCAGGGTCAAAACAACTGGCATTACACCCTTTAGGCTACGATCCCAGATGAGTATTTCGTAAGTTTTTGATGTTGTAGATTTTCAGAATCTCTTTTAGAAAATATTTTTTTTGCATTTTTTTTTTCATTGCATTTATGCATTTTTAAGGAAGAGAAAATATGCAGCATCAAAAACGTATCAAAAAACTCAAACACTCATTGTGTGCACAGCGTCTCAGGCCACGTTCACACGGGCAGTATTTGGTCAGTATTTTACCTCAGTGTTTGTAAGCCAAAACCAGGAATGGAACAATCAGAGGAAAGTATAATAGAAACACGTCACCACTTCTGGATTTATCACCCACTCCTGGTCTTGCCTTACTAATACTGAGGTAAAAAACTGACCAAATACTGACCGTGTGCACATGGCCCTAAAGTTTGACTTCCCCCTTTGTGTTAGGCCAGGTTTATAAATCTGACATTCATAGTCTAAGTACAGACCGGTGTGGTTGACAAGATTGGGCCAAGAGACCTACGGCAGGTCGGACACGGTGGTCTGCACCCTTAGGCTGCCGTCACACTAGCAGTATTTGGTCAGTATTTTACATCAGTATGTGTAAGCCAAAGCCTGGAGTGGCACAATTAGAGGAAAAGTATAATAGAAACACGTCACCACTTCTGTATTTATCACCCGCTCCTGGTGGGCTATAGAGACACAAATGGTTTGGGTGTGCAGAAGATTCCCTTTAAGGGTATGTGCACATGTTGCGGATTTGGCTGCGGATCTGCAGCTGTTTTTCATGCATTTTACAGTAGCATGTAAAGCTATGGAAAACCAAATCTGCTGTGCACATGCTGCGGAAAACTCAGCGCAGAATTGCTGCGGTTTATTTTCTGCAGCAAGCCAATTCTTTGTGCGGATTCCGCAGCATTTTACACCTATTCCTTAATAGGAATCGGTGTAAAAACGCAGGTGAAATACCCACAAAAACTGCACTAAATCCGCAGGTAAAACACAGGGCGTTTTACCTGCAGATTTTTCAGAAAAATCCGCGCACAAATCCACAATGTGCGCACAAAGCCTAAATATCCTCATTAATGTGTTAATCCCAGATAGTAAGTTATCACTCATCCATAGGATAGGGGGCAACATACTCATTGCTAGAGGCCCCCGTGAACCCTTCCTTGCCATCCGCTTCATTCACTGTCTATGGAATAATGTCAGACAAAGCCGAACAGATAAGTTATTATCTAGGGAATATCAGAGTATATGATGACATCACACAGCAGCGATTCTCAGCGCAACTAACAACTATTTTAGAATTGATATTTCACTGCAAAAAACAGCAATATTGTAGACAAGCTGCAGTCATGTGGATAGCGTAGAAGGAAAGAAGGCGAGTGACGGGCATCCTGCCACCAGCGACTGAAAGTCCAACTCATGTGGAAACATTGGCGCTCGGGGTCGCGGAAGGTCCCAGGACACAATGTAACAACACAATCATTACACGCAACGTTACAGTGTGACACGGAGATCTCAATGTCACCAGACACCTGCCGCCAAAGGCTTTCTGCCAGCAGCTTGGTGGGCAGCACTCTGCCGGGACCCCGCAGTGTACACAGGACCGATCTGATTTTAGGACGCACTGTCTTCACCCAATATATACGGTCTGTGCTGGATTAGGAGGGAAAGCAGTGAATGGATGTCCTGATAACACATCTGACCTCTGCAGACCCGTCATATATTTGGGCAGTGTGCGGACCCCCTGTCATATATTTGGGCAGTGTGCGGACCCCCTGTCATATATTTGGGCAGTGTGCGGACCCCCCCGTCATATAATTGGGCAGTGTGCGGACCCCCCGTCATATATTTGGGCAGTGTGCGGATCCCCTGTCATATATTTGGGCAGTGTGCGGACCCCCTGTCATATATTTGGACAGTGTGCGGACCCCCTGTCATATATTTGGGCAGTGTGCGGATCCCCCGTCATATATTTGGGCAGTGTGCGGACCCCCCGTCATATAGTTGGGCAGTGTGCGGACCCCCCGTCATATATTTGGGCAGTGTGTGGACCCCCCGTTATATATTTGGGCAGTGTGCGGACCCCCCGTCATATATTTGGGCAGTGTGCGGACCCCCCGTCATATATTTGGGAAGTGTGCGGACCCCTCTGTCATATATTTGGGCAGTGTGTGGACCCCCGTCATATATTTGGGCAGTGTGCGGACCCCCTGTCATATATTTGGGCAGTGTGCGGACCCCCTGTTATATATTTGGGCAGTGTGCGGACCCCCCGTCATATATTTGGGAAGTGTGCGGACCCCTCTGTCATATATTTCTGCAGTGTGTGGACCCCCGTCATATATTTGGGCAGTGTGCGGACCCCCCGTCATATATTTGGGAAGTGTGCGGACCCCCCGTCATATATTTGGGAAGTGTGCGGACCCCTCTGTCATATATTTGGGCAGTGTGTGGACCCCCGTCATATATTTGGGCAGTGTGCGGACCCCCTGTTATATATTTGGGCAGTGTGCGGACCCCCTGTCATATATTTGGGCAGAGTGTAGACCCCCTATTACATTACTACCTGGACACTTGCAGTGCAGTGAGGCACACTAACCAGCAGGGGGCCCATTCCCAATACAAATTCTTGGCCACTCATCACAAAACAACTTTAGTTATCTATCCCACTAGAGCTGGTGGCCACCACTAGCCCACGCAGAGCATGATGGGAAATAAAATGTCATAAATCAGATTACATGAAGCTAATACCTCCACAACCCGCAGCACACCGCGGCCGCTCGGCGCCGCCTCGGCAGGAATGACAACAGCCCCAGTGACAATGAGCCGCTCACCGCCGCGATCCCACTGCTTCTATCACAGCTCTGTAACTTTCTATGGAAAGGCGACGCACATGCGCACAGCTAGTGTAAGTTACAACCCAAGCGCATGCGCTTGGAACCTAGAGCTGACGCCTGCGCACTGCCATCAGAGTACACTCGTGCGTCCAAGCATTGTAGGAACTTTTTTTTGCAGCGCTTGTTTCCGTACGGAGAGATTTCATTGAAGGACACTGCGGTGCAACGATGAATTAGGGACGAAAGAAACATGGAGTGCGATTTTTGCTTTGAAGATTCCGTGTTTTCGGAAACCCGAGAGCGAACCAGTCAGAGAGGACTGTCATATCCCGCCAGGCAGTGCGAGCCCCGGGTAAGGAGGCAGTGTGGTCACAGGGAGGGGGCTCCGGACAGGCCATGTCGGGGTCTAGATAGGAGTTGATATTTGGGGTTCTCGCTGTTGCTCTAGGTCAGTACTGAGGTGACGAGTGCAGCGTGAGGTCCTGAAATAAATCAGCTGGGGCTCATTACAGGAGCGGCTAGAATGCAGTTCCTGCAGTGAGGGGTCATAAGGAGGCCCATGAATAAATGACGCTACAGGTGGTATGTTTTCTTGAATAGTAATTACGATATATATATATATATATACACTAGATTGTGGCCCGATTCTAACGCATCGGGTATTCTAGAATATGCATGTCCACGTAGTATATGGACAATGATGATTCCAGAAGTCGCGGAAGACTGTGCCCGTCGCTGATTGGTCGAGGCAACCTTTATGACATCATTGTCGCCATGGCAACCATTATGACCTCATCGTCGCTGTGCCCGTTGCTGATTGGTCGAGGCATGGCGGCCTCGACCAATCAGAGATGCGGTATGTCTACATCCTTTATGACATCATCGTCGCTGTGCCCGTCGCTGATTGGTCGAGGCCTGGCGGCCTCGACCAATCAGAGACGCAGGATTTCCAGGACAGACAGACGGAAAAACCCTTAGACAATTATATATATAGATATTGCATTATCACAGCTGTGTCCGGGGTCACTGGTGAACATTTCTGTTGTACTTTGCCGCTTTTGTGAGGTAAATTGTGATGATTCTGTCGTCTGCACTCTGTCAAAATAATCAAATAAAAAACTAACTTTATTCATTAAAAAAAATGCAGACAGTGACTGAGCTTCCTCCCTCTCAGCCTTCATTAAACGGAATATCCGGGACTTTATGAAAACAAAAAATATGGCTAAGCACGAACAGGCAGGTAGTTGCTACTTACCTGTCTGTTGTGCCTGGCGCCGTTCTTCACCAGCACAGAGCGGTCACATACCGCTCCTGTCAGGGATTCATCTGCCTCTGCTAACATCACCTCAGAGTGGAGGCTTCTTTTCCGCTCCGCTCTGTTCGCAGGGCAGGACTGCCGATGTCTTTATGATTGACAGCCGGATTCCCGATGTCTAACTGGGGGAGCCAGCTGTCAATCAGAATGACGTTGGAAGTCTGCCCCGTCGCGTCAGTAAAGTCAGCTGAATCAACGGCAGGAATGTCTGTGACCACTCTGTTCTGGTGAAGAACAGCGCCGAGCACAGAAGGCAGGTAAGTAGCAACTACCTGCTTGTTAGTGCTTAGGCACATTTTTTGGTTTTTACATAATGTTATAGATATGCCCTTTAAGGGGCATTTGAGAAAGGAGGGCACAAGCAAGGAAAAAGGGGATCACCTAAAGCATGCTTACACATTATATGAATGGAAAACTAGAGAAAAGATTCATGCTAGCAAATAGGGATCACCAAATAAAAATACATTTAGTTATTGAAAGGCAACACAAGAAATAGCAAACAGATTAAAAACAATTAAAAAACCTAAACATGGTTAAATAACTAGTCATACCCACAATATGGCAATGGCAACCCTCCAATAGTCACTGTTGTTAAACAGTTAATGGCCCTCAATGTTTGTCAAAACCGTAAATGCATTTACTATACCAAACTAAATGCAAAAACAACAATAAAGGCACGATTAAATGTCCTAACAGCCTATCATGCTATTGGACTATATTCACAGCACCATGCATGCCGAGTACCACCTACACAAGAAAGACGAGAAGCCTAAAATACACCGCTCAAAAAAATAAAGGGAACACTAAAATACCACATCTTAGATATCTCTGAATGAAATATTCCAGATGCAAATTTTTATTCATTACATAGTGGAACGTGTTCAGAACAATAAAACATAACAATTATCAATGTAAATCAAAATGAATATCCCATGGAGGTCTGGATTTGGAATGATGCTCAAAATCATAGTAGAAATTCAAATTACAGGATGATCCAACTTCAGTGGCAATGCCTCGTGACAAGGAACCAGACTGCAAAAAAGTCAATAAAGATGCATAACAGATAATACAAAGCTTGTGCATCTATGGGAAGGGATCGGAATCAAACCTGCTAGTGTTAGAATAAGAATACTGCAAGTAGGGCCATGTTGGCGAATAGGAGTTATGGAGGACAAACAAACGCCACGCGTATCGCCACTGACTTCTACATCTGATCAGGCTGTATGGGCCACAGAGAATGGGAAGTGGTCACAGAAGGCCGAGAAACACTGCTGGGAACTAATAAATTGGGTACATAAGCAATACATAAGACGCACCCCAAATATTGGTGGGAAAAACAAAAGATATTTAATAAAATGGGGGTCTGTCTTATAGTCCAACTATATGGTAGCTTACCTGGGGGAAGCGGGTTCACAGTAGGCAGGGTCCCTGCTGCAGGAAGCCCACGGCAGAAGTGGGACGATGCTGCGGGCCCTGGGTGGGAGGAGTGGGTATCCCAGTGGTGCAAACCTGTGGGTCCTTGGCTGGGAGAAGGGATGTTGGCGGTGAGGCAGAGTGGAGTGCATTGATTTCCTGGCAGTGTGCTTCAGGAAGATGACCGCCTGCGGAGGCGCATGCGCAGATTGGGATCTCAGCTGGCTGCAAGCGGGCATCCTGCAGCTGGCAAATCATTGCGGAGAGCGGGGACTCTGCTCCTGCCTCATCTCAGACATCCCTCCTTCCAGTCCAGGACGCGCAACCTCCTCCCACTTCTGTCACCGGCTTCCTGCTGTGACACTGCTACACCACCGCGCCGCCCCGTAAGCTATATTTGGACTATAAGACACACCCCAATTTTCCTTCTAAATTTGCGGGGGTCGGGGTGGTGGGAGGATATATGTGAATGTGCGTCTTAATCGGAAAAATACGATAAATGCTGCTAAGTACAGGGATTAAATGGTCAGCAAGATCTGAACAACTTAGTGTTTGTCTACTGCTGAGAACTTTGCTGTGGATAGTTTACCCAACAAATTGTAATGTGTGAACATACCCCGAGCTTTGGAAATATAGAATTGAAAATCAACCCATAGTTCTCAAACAGTTTTATTAAAACGCACATATAAATAAGTATAACAAAAAGGAGAAAGATAGAAGTATATTTATACATACAAGTCTATGACAATGATTTTACAAATCAATGCATAGAATTAAGCCTCGTTGGGGATAAGTAATGATGAAAACAAAAAGCACATGAATGACCTCACCCTCTACTCCCCCACAGCCCCACCAGCACGCAGACCAACCCCCCCACATGCATATGAAATCCACCCCTTCCCATCACCCACTACCCTGAGCAACTGTCTAGCATTCAGCCCCGCACAACTGACTACTCCTATTCACCACACAGCTTCGTGTGATTAACTTAAGGTACTGTCTCACAGTGGCACTTTGGTCGCTACGACGGCACGATCCGTGACGTTCCAGCGATATACTTACGATCTCGCTGTGTCTGACACGCTACTGCGATCAGGGACCCCGCTGAGAATCGTACGTCGTAGCAGATCGTTTGAAACTTTATTTCGTCGTCAAGTGTCCCGCTGTGGCGGCATGATCGCATCGTGTAACAAAGGTGTGCACTATATTCTCCACCTCCTGTGCTGATTCTACATCGCAAATACGTCATGAAATTATCGCTCCAGCACCGTGCATTGCGAAGTGTGACCGCAGTCTACGACGCTGGAGCGATAATTGAGCGACGCTGGAGCGTCACGGATCGTGCCGTCGTAGCGACCAAAGTGCCACTGTGAGACGGTACCCTAAATCACTTTTGCAGCCTCTAAGCATGCAACTCCACGCAGCACCATCATGCATCAGTCCCCCAGCCTGCAGCCCCATGAAATTTAACATTAACACCATTCCCACACAGCCCCCCAAGAGTGAGATCACTACCTTCCTTTCACAACCCCCAGAATGCAGTCCCATGTGAGTAATATCATCCCTTTCCTTGCACAGCCCCCCAGCATGCATCCCCATGCTAGTAATGTCACCCCCTTCTCCCCACAGGCACTCAGCATGCAACCCTACGAGAGTGACATTGCGACCTTCATTATGCCGCCCCATGTGAGTCATATAACTCCCTTCAACGTGCAGCTCCCAGCACCACCTTGCATGCAGTTCCACGAAAGTGACATTACCCACTTCCTGACACAGCCACAAGGGAGTTACAGTACCCTCTTCCACTCAGCCCCTCATCATAATCCACCCTTTTCCACTCAGCCCCTCATGATCCCTCTTCTCCACTCAGCCCCTCATCATGATCCCTCTTCTCCACTCAGTCCCTTATGATCCCTCTTCTCCACTCAGCCCCTCATCATGATCCCTCTTCTCCACTCAGTCCCTCATCATCATCCCCCCTTCTCTGGACAGCCTCTCATCATCCCCCTTGTCCCCATCACCCCCCTTCTCCTCACAGCCCCTCATCATCCCCTCTTCTCACCACAGCCCCTCATCATCCCCTCTTTTCAGCACAGCCCCTCATCATCCCCCCCTTTTCAGCACAGCCCCTCATCATCCCATTTCCTCCGCACAGCTCCTCATCATCCTTCTTCTCCCCACAGCCCGCCATCATCCCATTTCTCCGCACAACCCCTCATCCATCCCATCTTCTCCCCACAGCCCCTCATCATTATCCCCCTTCTCCACATAGCCCCTCATCATCCCCCTACTCCAACATCCCCTTATATTCCACTCCTGCACACAGCCCCTTCATCATTCCCCTTCTCCTCACAGTCCCTCATCATAATTACCTTCCCTATGCAGCCCCACTCAGGTAACATCAACCCTTTCCAAAATACATCCTCAGAGCAGTCACACGGAGTCCTGTGTCCTCATTCCCATCTGTACATTGCTCCATGGTGCAGCCCCTCAGTCCTCTCCTCACAGGGCTCCATGGTGCAGCCCCTTGGTTCTCCCCTCACACGGCTCCATGGTGCAGCCCCTCAGTCCTCTCCTCACACGGCTCCATGGTGCAGCCCCTCAGTCCTCTCCTCACACGGCTCCATGGTGCAGCCCCTGAGTCCTTCCCTTACACGGCTCCATGGTGCAGCCCCTCAGTCCTCTCCTCACATTGCTCCATGGTGCAGCCCCTCAGTCCTCTCCTCACATTGCTCCATGGTGCAGCCCCTCAGTCCTCTCCTCACATTGCTCCATGGTGCAGCCCCTCAGTCCTTCCCTCACACGGCTCCATGGTGCAGCCCCTCAGTCCTCTCCTCACACGGCTCCATGGTGCAGCCCCTCAGTCCTCTCCTCACACGGCTCCATGGTGCAGCCCCTCAGTCCTTCCCTTACACGGCTCCATGGTGCAGCCCCTCAGTCCTCTCCTCACATTGCTCCATGGTGCAGCCCCTCAGTCCTCTCCTCACATTGCTCCATGGTGCAGCCCCTCAGTCCTTCCCTCACACAGCTCCATGGTGCAACCCCTCAGTCCTCTCCTCACATGGCTCCATGGTGCAGCCCCTGGTCCTCCCCTCACATGACTCCATGGTGCAGGGCCCCGCCCCTTCCGATGACACGATGACATCATTCCTCAAAGAAATCAACTCTGATCTACACGTTACCGTTTGTATAACCTGATGATGATTTTTTTTTTCTTCTCAGTGGTTTATTGCAAATGTGAATCAAGATGACCTGCTGGAGGCGCACACGGTGCTGAAGTTCAGGGCGGACTTGTCCTACAGACAGGAGGACTATGCGGTATTTATTGATTATTCTTTGCTTATATAGCGCTATAATATTACACAGCGCTGTAATAACGTCACTGTCCTCATTGGGTCTCACAGTCTACAATCCCATACATTCAGTATGTCTTTAGAGTGAAAGGAAATTGGAGAACCCAGAGGAAACCCACGCAGACACATGGAGAACATACAAACTTGTTGCTGATATTATCCCGACTAGTCTTTTGCTTTTCTGTTCAGAGACTATTTGTAACATCACAACTGACGCCACACCCAGACCCTGCCAGACCCTCCTCCTTTAGCCTCCCTGTGCTTGCACATAATGCAATGAAGCAGTTATAAGCTGAGCGTCCTGCCTGGACTTTTGGATTGCATGTCAGTCTCATGTCACGTGACTGAAAATAATGATTGTGAAAGAACAGGAGCAAGACACAGAAGAGGGGTGTTTTTGCGATCCTAATGCATATACTAAGCTGTGGGGATCATCATACCATATATATAAGGGGGCTGTGGAGAGCGTCATACCATATATAAGGGGGCTGTGGGGCGCATCAAATCATATATAGGGGGCTGTGAGAAGCGTCATACTGCATGTCTTGGGGGACACTCGCTTGGCTGCGATAGGCACACAGGAACGATCTTTCACTTGAAACAGTCAATGTGGTTTATTTTCTCCATAAACCATAGAAACATGAACAAAAGGTAAATAGTCTTACATCAGACAGACAAATCCTCAATGTCCATAGTAGAGCTCTGCTCTCTCAGGTCTGTGGGCACACAGGCTGTACCATGTCCAGCACGCAGGCTCTACAGCCTAAACACGGTCTCTCTGTGTGCTGTTCAGGACGTCCGTCCCCACTTGGAACCATCCAACACACAGGCCACTCTGCAGTGTCCAGTCGGGACACATGGGAATCTGACCACACTAACAGACTCCCAAACACTCTCACTCACATGGGCCAAACACACCTCTATTACATAGTTGTAACCACACCCAGGTACCTATCGCATGGCTAGCCAGGTGATCGTGACATCACTGCAGGTCCTCAAACATACAACCATCTTAGGTGTTCAGACACACCCTTTTGGGTGAGTATGTAGGAGACTGGACCCACCTATCTCTCTTAAGTCACCTGGAAGCCCTCCCAATGTATAGTAAAACCCTCAGCAGTAGATCTGCTGAGCAAAACACTCCCAGGCTTCCATCACAGGGCCACCCGCCTCTGTGATACATACCGCCCATCAATCACATGACCAGTCGCCATACCACAATATATATATTGTGTATATATATAATATTTATAGGGTGGCACCATAATTACGCTTTAGCAGCAGGCGCACTGCCTCAGTGTTACGTTTGACACCAATCTCTCCTTCACCTCCCATATACAATCTCTTGCCCTCTCTTGCACCTTACACCTAAAGAACATAATAATAATAATAATAATAATAATTTTTATTTATATAGCGCCAACATATTCCGCAGCGCTTTACAAATTATAGAGGGGACTTGTACAGACAATAGACATTACAGCATAACAGAAATACAGTTCAAAACAGATACCAGGAGGAATGAGGGCCCTGCTCGCAAGCTTACAAACAATGAGGAAAAGGGGAGACACGAGAGGTGGATGATAACAATTGCTTTAGTTATTCGGACCGGCCATAGTGTAAGGCTCGGGTGTTCATGTAAAGCTGCATGAACCAGTTAACTGCCTAAGTATGTAGCAGTACAGACACAGAGGGCTATTAACTGCCTAAAGTGAATGAGAACATAATGCGAGGAACCTGATTTTTTTTTTTTTTTTAAATAGGCCACACAGGGATCGTTAGGTTAATGCATTGAGGCGGTAGGCCAGTCTGAACAAATGCGTTTTTAGGGTACGCTTAAAACATCTGTAGAATCCGACTCTTTCTCATCATGGAAAAACAAAGACCCTAACTGTTGCCCTGATCCACTCCCACCTGGACTTCTGTAATTCTCTATTAATTGGCCTCCCCCTTACTCGACTTTGACCTCTCCAATCCATCCTTAATGCAGCAGACAGGGTTGTCCATCTGGCTAATCGGTACGCGGACATGTCTGTTCTTCGCCAGTCATTGCACTGGCTGCCCATTCATTTTAGGATCCAATTCAAAGTACTTGTCCTCACCCACAAAGCTCTCCACACTGCGTCACCCCTCTACATCTCCTCCGTCATTTCTGTGTATCGGCCTACCCGCTCGTTACACTCTTCAAGTGACTTTCGACTAACTTCTGCACTATTCCGTACCTCTGACTCCCGGCTCCAAGTCTTCTCCCGGGTCGCACCAATCCTCTGGAATGCTCTATCCCAAGAAATTAGGATTATCCACAATTTACACAGTTTTAGTCGCTCCCTAAAGACACATCTGTTTTGAGGCGGCCTATCACGTTCCCTAATCAAAGTGTTTGTGTGTGTGTGTGTGTGTGCGTGCGTGTATAGCCCATTGACTATCTGAGAATAACCCTCAGTCAAACTCCACCGCACCCATTAGCACCTCAAATACTGGCTGATAACTACCTGATGCAGCTTTTATCTATCTGCGGGGAGCATCATGCCATATATAAGGGGGCTGCGGGGAGCATCATGCCATATATAAGGGGGCTGCGGGGTTCATCATACTATATATATATATATATATATATATATATATATATATATATATATATATATATATATATATATATATATATATAGGCTGCGGGGAGCATCATGCCATATTTATGAGGGTTGCGGGGAGCATCATACCATATATATAAGGAGGCAGCGGGGAGCATCATGCCATATATAAGGGGGCTGCGGGTAGTATCATGCCATATATAAGAGGGCTGTGGGGAGCATTATTCCATATATATAAGGAGGCTGCGGGGAGCATCATGCCATATATATGAGGGCATATATATGCCCCATATAATGCTGCATAAAGCATGATTATGGCCCCATAAGATGCTCCATAGAAACATTTGCCCCATATAATGCTGCACAAAGGATGATTATGGCCCCATAAGATGCTCTTGTCCAGAGCAGGCGTGGACACCGGCACTTGCGATATTCACCTGTCCCCGTTCCACCGCCGCTCAGTCTTCCGGCTCTCTCTGCAGTGACTGTTTAGGCAGAGGGCGGCGTGGGCACTAAACACGTCATCTCATTGAATCGGATTGAATTGGTATATAGGTGTGTCATTCCCAGAGACCCTTTGGTCTGTATATTAGGCTATGTGGAAGAAATAGCAGTGGTATCTATGGTTAAACTGGCGATTGCTAGACTGTTATTCATAGCAAGGAAATTGATAGCTTTGTTCTGGATCAGGGAGGAGCCTCCGACTAGACGAGACTTTCTTACGCAGGCGGACCATATAATTTTATTGGAAAAAAGTATCTATACTAAGAGAAATAAACTAGATGTATTTCAAAAGATTTGGCAGCCATGGATAGAATGGGATTAGAATTGTGGGGAGGATGCATAATGTTATAGATGATGTTCATACTATACAATTGTATTTGAATTGGGGAAGGAATATCGGATGGGAATTTGGGAAAGCATTAAAGGGGTCTCGAAGGGGGGGATAGGGAGGGAAAAGGAAGGGGGAGTTATGTTCATAAAATATATGATTATCTGTAAATAACAGCTTGATGTCATTTGTTATCATTGATTTTCCTTAATAAAAATTTATCTGATTAAAAAAAAAAAAAAAAAACACGTCATCTCGCCCTCTGTCCTGAACGTCACAACCAGAGGACGCGGAAGACAGAGCGGCGCGCGGCGGTGGAACGGGGACAGGTGAATATCACATGGCTCACCTCCCCCGTTATACTCACCCTCCCGTCGCGGTCCCTGGCAGCTTCTCCGCGATGGTCTCTTATGCCGGCCACTTGTTCCTGTGTTCAGCGGTCACATGATACCGCTCATTAAAGTAATCAATATGTGCTCCACGCCTATGGGAGTGAAGTCACGTCCATATTCATTACTTTAATGAGCGGTACCAGTGACCGCTGAACACAGGAACAAGCTGCCGGCGCCAGAGACCATCGGAGAAGCAGGGACTTGCAGAGATGCTCTGGGAGCAGGTGAGTATGATGTGACAGCTGCCGCTCCCCCTCCCCCGCCGACCCCCTGGGACAATGACTCTAGTATAAGCCGAGAGGGGCACTTTCAGCCTAAAAAATTTGGGCTGACAATCTCTGCTTATACTCGAGTATATACGGTAATTATGTTATTATTCGTTATCTAACTAATATTACTGTGCTAATTCTACTACTACTACTACTATAGTTATTATTTTATTGTATAGGGTTTTGGGTTTTTTAAAAGATTTTATATCATTTACGTCCTGCTATCTTATTACGGTACTATTCTTACTTTTCTATAACTATTTCACATTACAGCACTGACTGAGCTATGACTATAATAAGTGTAATTTAGGTTCTTGTCTTTTTATAGATATAACTATTTTATATTCTTACTATTATTAATACTGCTATTTTATGACTATATTATTCTATCTTTTCCATTATCATTAATACTATCCTATTCCTACAATGTTGATCTAGAAGAAGGCAAAAACCCCAGGATATATTCGGCCAATTTGTGTCACGGGAAAAATTCCTAAAAGACGATCAGTCCTGGAACCCTGGATCACACTGCTATTCCACCTACTACTATTACTACTGCTATTTTATTACTATTTTGTGACGTTCTTATTATCACCAATCTAATTACTCATGTTAGTCTAATACTGATATATTGCCATTATATTACTATTATGCTACTATTATTTGTGGGTTTTGTGTTATACTTACGTGCCGGTAATGCCATATCTGATGTTATCGGCAGAGAGGTCCCAACAGGATGGTCCACATGATGTTCCTTCCTGTCATGGGAGAGGCTTGGCTGACTTGGTGGCGGAAGTTGTGCGGCCTGGTCCTGCTTCTTCTTGTGCTGCTTCTCGGGAGCCTAATGTCCAGTTTGATCTTCTTTGCCGCCATCTCCTCTTCTTCCTTCTCTTCTTTCTCGTCCTCCTCCTCGTCCAGATAGGCCAGCAGTTCTCTCAGCGTCACTTCTTCTTCCCTCTTCCTTTTCTTCCTGGCTCGGATGCTTATGGATGGAGCGGGCCGTTCTTCGTTCCTTACAGCAAACCTTCTCTGGGCTTCTGGGTTGGTTGGCATGAGGCGCTAGGAAGAAAAGAGATGAAGTTAGGATTACTGGGAATATCCGAGTACACAACTACCTGTACTTCGTTTTCTCACTGACCTCCTTGTGGAGTTTTCTCAGTTGCTCCTCAGGTGGGACGTAAAGTGAAGAAAACACAACCAGATATTAGAATCAATCTTAACCGTACGAAGAGGATGTGATAGAGAAGCCACCACTGAAATTTACTAGGCGAGACTCAGGAAAATAACATAAAGGGGCTATAAACTTGCATTTAAGACTGTGAGAAGGAGCTCACTGATAGATGCTCAGTTAGCTTATTCTGCAGCCAGCAATAAACAGCACAGAGATTATAGGAGGCAAATGGTGGAAAACTTTTAATGAAACTTGGTTGCAAAAATAATTTTTACCCCAAAAATACACACGTTTTGGGGACAAGCGTCCCCAAAGATGGACAACAACTATAAAGTGAAGCCCCAGAAGCCCACCCAACAGTAGCGTAGAGAACGGTCACTTATCACAGACTGATGGATACTACCTGCTCCAGCGCTGGCAGAATACCCGCTCCACATGGTGACCGCTGACATCTTCTCTGATAAAATGTATCCAAATCCTATAAGACATCAGGAATAGTCAGCAGGGGATTTGGTAATTGATTCATATTTCTTTGATCTTTGAATCATTTGCTAATAAATTCAAGGGCAGGAAGGGCAAAACTGTGAAATGTACGGGACATTGACTGTTACCTTATACATGGGATTGGTGATGACTTATAGATCAGTGGGGTCCGTCCGCTCGCAGCTCTGCCATCACCAGAACTTGTTTGTGAAGCATCATGAGCTTTATCCTTTTCTGAATGAAGAAATGATAACTTTTGGACTGTCTGTGAAAAGCTTTCCCTATACTTTCTGAGCAGGAACAGGCTAGATGTTTCAAAGTGAAGAAGCAATGACTTGTTAATAAGCAGGGAAAACATATCCTTATTTTGGGACCTGTTACATTTTTGAGCCCCGACAAGAGATTACGCTCCCCATCATCAGAATTTCATAGCTATTCACCACACTGGACAAGCGCAGGATATGTTTGTGGTCGTCTAGCGGCAGTGTCACCATCAGAGCCACATGGTGTAAGGATATGATGGATCAGGCACGGAGATGTCTGGCAGTGTAGGGCCAGCAATGGCAGCTCCGGGAGCAGCAGCACGGTATAGCACTATAAGACATAGCGGGCAGCAAGGAGTTGTGTGACGGGCATGGCTGTGTAGTTTCAGTGGTAGAAGCCGCACGATATAGAAATCTGACAGGTCAGGCAAAGCGATGTCTGGCAGTGTATGGACTGCAACAGCGACCCCAGCATTAGCGTTACAGGATAGGAGACATGATGGACCGGGAGCAGATGCCCGGCTGAGTGTGGGCAATGGGCATTGGCAGCAGCAGAATTTTATAGAAGACAGACAGCAGGCAGGTGGTATCCCCAATGTCATCATTGGCATCAGCTATAGGTGAATGAAAGTCAGTCTCCATTGATCCATGCACGATTCATTTTGACTAACTTTAGGTTCTTCACAATTGTGTCAGATAACCTGGTCCACTTGGTTGTGACAAATCCACCAGCCGCACTGAATACCATCCCTGACATCACAGTGGAAGATGGACATGACACTATGCCCTTAGCATGGGGCAGTTTTAGCCACTGATCCATTCTTCTGACCCAAAAGTCCATGGCATCTGGGCTTGGGGTGTTTGATTGAGAAATGCACAGGCCAGATACCACTGAACCGGGGTTTTCAGTAATAGTTATTGTTTGCTGATGTGCATCAGGTGGACGCAGAGGCATATAGTACATCTGGTCCACCACGCCACGTATGTATGTACCGTCCATTCACTTACCTGATTGCTGATACCACTGATTGGACGCCGGAGCAATGGTGCTGGAGCGGTGCGGGCTCAACATTTATTTCTTTTATAAAGATCCATTCACCCTTGCAACTTTGTAAACGGTCTTGAATAATCCCTTTAAGCAAGTGATTCATGTGCTTTGTGTGTAACATAATGGTGAACTGGGGGTTATGTAATGATTTGTACTCACAGAACTATAATAAATCAATATATTTTTTTACTTAATTGACTTTCTTATAGAATGGCCAGACTTGTAGAATTGCACGAAATCAGTTTTGGGTTTAAGATTTTACCCATAAATCGACTTTGCTATAAAATGGTAAAAGCATTATGCGAACATCTTTCTTTTAGGAAGAATAATGGTGATTTTTTTCTTCCCTCTCAGAAAGCATTTACTGTGTACAGCGACTGCTATGCTCTAATACCGCTGGCAAACAATGCAATGAGGAGAGATGTCCAGGAAAGTCAGGCGCGCTGTTTAATACGTTTGGGGAGGCACAAAGAAGCGCTGGAGATCGCAGAATTGCTGGTAATGTATTAGGAGACATTGTAGATAAACATGATTTGTCCGGCTTTAAAAAAAAAAAAGTTGCTTTATTGCGTTAAGTGTAACAATGGATGAAACTCTCCAATATACTCTAGGTAAAAGCTATCGCACTGTAGAGATATTTGCATTGGTCCAGGATCTCGGCAGCTCCTCTCCCTCCTTGTCTCAGCACAAAATGAGGGAGGCGAGGGTTAACTGACTATGTTCAAGCATCTAATGTGCTATGGCTGATGTAGAGATAGAAAAGGGGGCTGGTTTTGTTATAGAATTGATCCTTAGAACCAGCCCCTTACATAGATGTCACTGAGGTAAGGAAGGGAAGAAGCCAGGGACCAGCGCTGATATGGTGTAGGGGGAAAATACTGCAAGGTAAGAATGCTTTCAGAAATGAGTGTTGTGTTGGGGTGGGCATGTCCAGCAGCCATTGGGAGCGTATGTGTCCATGTGAACTCTGACCTGCACCTCAGGCTCATCCCGGCGTGGAGGACCCTCAGTGTGACCCCAGAAGCTTGTGGGCCCATTGTCAGATGAGTTTGGCTGTGCTCCATAAGCATGGCCTACACAATGCTCGGAGTCACGGCCTCACTTGTGCTGAGCAGAAGACCAGAGGTCCTTGTTCGCCTTTGTCCTGTTGTGAACGGCCCCAGACTGTGGGACCCGACTTGGAAACACATGACCCCTTGACAGCTCTTCTGTTCACTGATTGGTGCTGTCCTTTGCCACAAGATGGCGCGGTTAGCCGGGACCAGGGGTGCAGTTCTATGTGCTGCAGGTGCGGGGTAGACATTGCTCCCCCTGATACCATCACCTACTTACCAGCGCTTAGAGGGAGAACAAGAGGAGCCTGAGGAGCAGGGCACAGATACGCCCTCACAGACATATCGGACGCACTTACAGAGTGATATCAGCCATACAAGTGCAAGTGGCCCTATGGTTCAATAATGAGGACATCTGACTGGAGGAAAGGAGCCGCAGGTAACACACAGGACTGTTATTTCTGAACTTATTCTGTGTGTGGTATTCTGCTGCCATCGTGTGGTGAATGTGAAAACTGCAACATCTCTATCGGCACATATCACTGACCTCTCAGTAAGTGCTCCGCTCTCACTGTCTGATGCGTGTGACATCTACAACATGAACTCTGGCTTTGTGGAGAACGTCCTTTTCAGGCTTTATAGCTCATTTTCTAGTTCTACTTTGTCTACACAAATGCAGTTCTCTATGAATTTGTCTGTCACCCCCCTCCCCCATCAGGTCTTCTTTGTTTTTTTGGAGTACCCCATTAGTGAGGCAGTGTCCTTGGGAAATAGTGAGATCTGCTTCTTTTACACTGGATTTTATACTTTCATGCACACTGGACATTTACTTTACCATTGACAGAGATTTTCTAGTACGTCCCTCGTTAGTTGAGGAGATGTAGTGTCTTTTTTTCCTCTGCTTCACCTGCATGCAGCTATTGCTAACACAGTTGCTATTGCTTACTACATTTTGACTTGCACCCTACATTTCTATCTTCTAATGGTATCTAAGGGCCCAACCGCTTACTCTCAGCATAATAGGTCATCCAGAAGGACTCTCCAGGCAAGCCTTCATCTGACTTCCATAATGGCACCCAGAAAGTACTCCTGGCTATCCAGCAATACCAGACTGCGCTTATATCTAGAATTGATGAGCTCTAAGGCGATACATCTATCCTACAAGGATGCTCCGAAAATAAGAGAATGGGTGATGGAGGCCGAACAGCAGATACGCTCCAACTTGTTACTCTTCATGAGAGAAAGGACCAAGAAATAGGTTTTGCCGATATCATGTGTGAATTGTTGGAATAGGCACATAGGTGAGATCCATGACCTTTTTTTTTTGGAAATTCGCTGATCTCCACCTATGGCCATGATAATTTCTCGGCTGTCTTCACTGTACAGAGAGCACATCACATCCCTATCCATCCCTTTCCCCTTGGGGTCTCCACCTCGCACCATCATTGTAAAATCCTTGAACTATAGGGCAGAGGCATCCCTCTCTGCTTGTCTCGGGTAGAAGGCCATATTTTGTTCGGAGAGTTGTTATCCTAGTCATGTGCACACTGCACCTTTCACTACAATGAAATTGATAAAGAGGGTATATGTGTATTCTTCTCCTGTACGGTGCTTGTTACCCATCTAGATATTTATATACCTCCTCCACTGACGCCAGCACTCATACATATAGCTATTGCTTTCATGGAACTAAATAGTGCCCCACTAGTAATCTGGCTCCAGGATTTTAACTACTTGGGACAAAAATAAGGCCCAGGCCGGTCGTCAAGCCCTGATACTGATGTGGACGCCTCTTTAATATTGCAGTGTATGGTGAATGACCTGGGTCTGGCGCTCCTCCATCTCCCCCATCTCCTCCTCTAGGACACGCTCCTGTCATCCTTTCACTCCCTCTCCTCCATAGATCTTGCTCTGGCGTCGGACCTCACCTTGGCTGCAGTTACCTTCTATTATTACCTCTGCTGCTCCATCCCAGATCTCTCATGAAATGGTCTGTTTCCAAGACCAGTGTGGTAGATAAATCCATTTTGTGTCTCTTTCCCCTGAAGCTCCTATACATGAACACTGTGGTGCGTATATGCTTCCCCCAGATCCAGGGCAAGCAGCAGGGATGTCCTGTGTCCCCAATGCTGTGTGCGACTGCACTGCAGCCACTGGCAGCCCTTATCCACCCCAGAAATTCAGGTGTCTACCCAGGCGCCAAGGGTAATGTTTCTCCTTGAGGAGCGTGACATGTTAAGCATGCCTAGATGAGGAGACTTCTAAGCCGCAATACTCCTCTAGGAAATAACCCTAGTCAGACACCAAACCAGATCTCACACTTTGCACTGATGATGGGCAGTATACTGAAACACCATGTCTGCAAATTGAGATCTGGTTTTGGCTTTTATCCTAAGTCATGTGACAAGGGTTGTTAAAGGGTCGACATTGACTTTTAGGTTTGCTACTTCCTATAGGTGGCACTAGAGTTCAGGTCCTCTTCCTCTCTGAAGAGACAGTTTCCAGGCCCCAATACACAGCAAACTTAAGGTACCCTCACACTCAGCAACTTTGCAACGAGAACGACAACAATCCGTGACGTTGCAGCGTCCTGGATAGCGATCTCGTGTTTGACACGCAGCAGCGATCTGGATCCCGCTGTGCCATCGCTGGTCGGAGCTAGAAGTCCAGAACTTTATTTCGTCGCTAGGTCGGCGTGTATTGTCATGTTTGACATAAAAAGCAACGACGCCAGCAACGTTTTACATGGAGCTAACAACCAGCGAGAACGAGAAGTGAGACACCGTTACGTCACTGGATCGCTCCTGCATCGTTCTGGAGCTGCTGTGTTTGACATCTCTACAGCGACCTAAACAGCGACGCTGCAGCGATCTAGTTTAGGTCGGATCGTTGTCTATATCGCTGCAGCGTCGCTGAGTGTGACGGTACCTTTACCTCTACACAGGCAACGCTTTCCTGTACCTGCAAGTTGCTAACATGTCGGTATCAGCAGCACTGAATGTGATTGAGTACGACCTCGTCTCTGGTCTAAAACTCAATTGGGATAAATCTTTTGTCTTCACTGTAGATCTTGAATACTACCTCCCGACAAGCATCCTTCTTATCTTTAATCTTATCTAGGGGTCCAAGTATCTAGAAATTTAGGACAATTCGCTACACATCTTCCCTCTTTTGTTGGTTATGAAAGCTAAGATAAGGGGATAAGAGAAGTTAAGGTACCGTCACACTAAGCGACGCTGCAGCGATACCGACAACGATGTCGATCGCTGCAGCGTCGCTGTTTGGTCGCTGGAGAGCTGTCACACAGACCGCTCTCCAGCGACCAACGATCCCGAGGTCCCCGGTAACCAGGGTAAACATCGGGTTACTAAGCGCAGGGCCGCGCTTAGTAACCCGATGTTTACCCTGGTTACCAGCGTAAATGTTAAAAAAACAAACATTACATACTTACATTCCGTGTCTGTCCTCCGGCGCTCTGCTTTCCTCTGCACTGTCAGCGTCGGTCAGCCGTAAAGCAGAGCGGTGACGTCACCGCTCTGCTTTCCGGCTGGCTGGCGCTGACACAGGATGCAGGAGGAGTGCAGAGAAGCACAGCGCCAGTTACAGACAGCTGAAGGTAAGTATGTAGTGTTTGTTTTTTTAACGTTTCCGCTGGTAACCAGGGTAAACATCGGGTTACTAAGCACGGCCCTGCGCTTAGTAACCCGATGTTTACGCTGGTTACCAGTGAAGACATTGCTGGATCGGTGTCACAAACGCCGATCCAGCGATGTCAGCGGGAGATCCAGTGACGAAATAAAGTTCTGGACTTTCCTCAGCGACCAACGATCTCCCAGCAGGGGCCTGATCGTTGGTCGCTGTCACACACCACGATTTCCTTAACGATATCGTTGCTACGTCACAAAAAGCAACAATATCGTTAACGATATCGTTATGTGTGACGGTACCTTTAGTCCTGATGGTCGTGGCTCACATCCTGTAATATCCCCAATATATGTGAACTTGAATACATTCAATATACTTAACTCCAACTTTCTTCATTCATTTTCAGAACTAACATCCATCGCCCTGTCCTGTAATATGCTGGATATGGGGTGGGGGTGACTTTATTAGACCCTAGACTTTATTATTGGGCATAATATTATCCTTTTGTGTATTATTGGGTCATTCAGCTCTCTCATATATGTAGGTGGAACAGGGATGACTCCCTAAGAACCATTGAGGTCATTGTCCGACCCTATAACCCTTTCCACATACTGTTTTGCTCCTCCACGAGGGTCCCTTCAATACATAACCGATTCTCAGGCGGGCTAGGTCAGTCTAGACCAGTGTTCCCCAACACCGGTCCTCAAGAGCCACCAACAGGTCATGCTTTCAGGATTTCCTTAGTATTGCACAGGTGATTGAATGCTTGCCTGTCCAGGTGATGCAATTATCACCTGTGCAATACTAAGGAAATCCTGAAAACATGACCTGTTGGTGGCTCTTGAGGACCGGAGTTGGGGAACACTGGTCTAGACCAGGGTAGGGAAACTTTCGTGCCTCTCTTTCTAACAACCATACCCCTGTCTGACATAGCAGCAAGTGCTCTTACTGAATTATTAGTTTTGGAGTGACGGTCTGGTTTTGGTTTATGTGAGTTTGGTCTTTGCTGCCGGTGCCCCATTCCATGTTTTGGAGTGAAATCTTCTATACTCTTCCATTTCCTAAAGCTTAGGCAAGCTCAGCTTTCGAATGCTCCACCTGCCCTACAAGATTTCCTCCTAGTTTGAGCGTTGTTGGACACTTTACACCCCCACCCTCCTAACAGCTGGATACATCACTACCTGCATGCTCTTCGTCTCTTGGCAGGACGACATAGTTCTTTCAATCTGTGGACAACCTTGGAGTCAGATGTTGTTCCAGTGTCAGGCAAGCAAGGGGAGCTTGTTTTGGAGACCCCAAGGTTGGTTTTTCCTAACGATTCTGACAGAGGCACACAACTCTATATCCTACATGAGTAGGGTCCAGCCCCAGTTCCTGGATGTGTGCCTCAAGTGTTGCAGAGGCCGCAGGTGTTCTTCCACCTTCTATCAAGCTGTTTGGAGATTTGTGGCTACTGGCCTAGGCGGTTAGATTCCTACATGACAATATGGGGAAGCCCATTACATAGGACTATGGAACCTGCCTTTGGTTACTGACCCTGAGGAGTGCCCGGGTCACCTCTAACTGCCTGCAGCCCTTTGGGGCTGGTGGACAGGTGGAGCGTCAGTCCTCATATCTGGTGTCAGAGTTTGTGGCACGGTGGGGGTACCGGGATCTTTTGCATCTCTGTTCCTGGGTGGCCCGCCCGGTCCATTCTCTATTTGTGTGGCCCTCGGCGAGAGGAGATGATTTTTCTTAATAAATTAGTTTGAACCCAGGCCTGCATAATCTACAACCTCATGGTAGTGTACGTAGTATATGTGACATTGGAATATGTCTTTTTTTCCTTTTCTTTGCATATTGGTCCCTCCTTGTTGTTCACTGCATATTGATTGACTTGTTAATTTGCTGTACTGTAGTATGTATTTCATTCTGTATTCTCTTACTGACATTGTCTGTATATTTAGAGTCGTTGTCCGGCTGTAGTTAATAATTTTGACACCTCCCTATAGGTACTAAATGGTGAATAAGTATCTGACATCATTGAGGAGACCAAGAAATGTGAATGTTAAGTACTGTAGATGCAATGGTCATCCAAGGAAAGATGAAAGATAGATCAGTCTAACTTATATGGGTGTATATATAAGAACGATCTGAGTCAGCACTCTATTGGTGCTATGTTAATGAGTGGGTGGGGTTATCTGCATATAATGGCGGTTAGAACGCTGTATACTGTACTTGATAAAGGTCTGTTGACCGAAACGTCGCCGCAGGAGGCAGAATAAAATGTAAGCTGTACTTTATCACCATCCATTGTGGCGCTGTCTCCTTGATCCTATGTAATGCGATTGTTTCTGTGACAAACTCCTTTCCATATAAATGTATTTTGGGCTCTGGATGGTTCTGTCTATGCTATCATGGTACTCTACATAACAGTAGGTGAAAGACTAAGGTTAAATCTGTGGCAGAATGTATCAGAATTGACTGCAGATTTTATTTTTTGTAGGCGGAAGGTGTTAGCAACACTGATCACCTGACTGGGGTCTTAAATCTCCAAGCAACTGTTCACCATCATTTGGGGAATCTACAACAAGAAATGTCTTGTTTGCAACAACTGATTTCTCTGCATCCATTCAATCCACAGTTCTGGATTTGTCTGGCTGAATCTTACATGAGGCTTTTCCTCTCCATCGCTAACTGCAAGCATCCATCAAATAACTCTGATAGATTTAGCTTATGGGCTCAGACACCCAATGTACATGACATTGCGAGAGCAAGAGACCCCACTGTATCCAGAGATGATAACTCCGTACTAGGACCCTGTAATAGGAGTGACTCTTCCTCACTGATGGACGACACAAGCAGAGAGCAGCTGTGGACGTGGTCATGTGCCTGCTTCATTAGGGCAAGGTATGTAGATGATATAGAATGGTTTTTATAGAATGTTAGAGTTGGAAGGGACCTCAAGGGTCTTTGTGTCCAACCTCCTTCTCAATGCAGCGCAGGACTCAATAAACCATCTGTCTGCCCAGCCTCTGTTTGAAGACTTCCATTGAAGGAGAACTCACCACCTCTCATGGCAGCCTGCTCCACTCATTGATCACCCTCACTGTGAAAAAGTTTTTTCTTATATCTAATCTGTATGTTCTCTGTTTCAGTTTCATTCTGTTGCTTCGTGTGTTTCCATGTGCAAATGAGAATAATGATGATCCCTGTACACTGTGACATCCCTTCAGATATTTGTAGACCGCTATTGTCTCCTCCTAACCTTTTTTCTTTTTTGCAAGCTAAACATTCCCAGATCCTTTAAATATTCCTGTCAGGACATACTTTGCAGTCATCTCACCATCCTAGTTTCATTTCTGAACTTGCTCCAGTTTTCCAATGTCTTTTTTAAAATGTTGTGCCCAGAACTGGACGCAGTATTCTAGATGAGGCCTGAACAAGGAGGAGTAGAGGGTAATAATTACTTTGTGATCTAGACTCTATGCTTCTTTTAATACATCCTAGAATAGTTTGCTTTTTTTGCTGCTGCATCACAGTGTTGGCTCATGTGCAGTCTATCTATTAGTATAAGCAAGTCTTTTTCACATGTGCTGTTGCTTAGTTCTATTCCTCCCATTCTGTAGATGTAATTTTTGTTTTTCTTTCCCAGATGTAGAATCTTGCATTTCTCCCTGTTAAATACCATTCTGTTAAGGTACCTTCACACTGAGCGACGCTGCAGCAATACCGACAACGATGTCGATCGCTGCAGCGTCGCTGTTTGGTCGCTGGAGAGCTGTCACACAGCTGGTTACCAGCGTAAAAGTTAAAAAAAACAAACACTACATACTTACCTTCCGCTGTCTGTCCCCCGGCGTTCTGCTTCTCTGCGCTGTGTAAGCACAGCGGCTGGAAAGCACAGCAGTGACGTCACCGCTGTGCTTTCCGGCTGTCCGGCGCTCACAGCCAGTGCAGAGAAGCACAGCGCCGGGGACAGACAGCGGAAGGTTTGAAGGTAAGGAAAGTTGGTGGAACAAACAAATAAAACCCACCTAGCTGTTGGGTTTGAAGGTAAGAAAAGTTGGTGGAACAAACAAATAAAATCAACCTAGCTGTTAGATTCACCTTCCACTGTAGCATTACTGTGTTATTGGTCGCCTGCAGCTGTCTATATTCCAGAATCGTTAGTAGAGGACCTACTCGCTAAAGCCGAGGACCAGCAGGATAACTGTAACATTTTCTGAAAGGAGAAGATGAAGACTCTTCCCCTCTCACCTATCGGAGAATAGACTGCTATATACGGTGCCTTATCCCCCTCTATTACACAAATCACTTCTGAAAGGGAATGATTGGCTCATAATACAATATATATGAGTGGTGCCAGTTCTGCGGCTTTACCTTCATAATGCTGAATGGAGACTGATCAGTTCCAATATGTGTCTGAACAGGGTTCGTGACCGCATCTCCTGAGCTCAGGCTTTACACTTAGCATCATTTTCACTCCATTCAGATTAGAAGGGATGGAGCACGATGTGGATGGTTGCCGCCTTCTGCACCATTACTTGGACTGCTTGGTTTACCTGTACACTCTGGATCAGTTCTTCTGTCTTGTTGAGTCCTCTAAGAAAGACATTTTAATATGTGCTTTTTAGATATTGGCTGAAGGTTGTCTCTAAAAATCCAGGGATCTTAAAGGTATTTTATTCAGTCGCCATGACAGCACAACGAGAGAGGGGATCCGCCCTTCAGGGACAGGAAACCTACAGATATACAAAGGGCGGTACCTCTCTCCCACGTCAGTTGGTTTCCTGTCCCTGACAGTGGAACCTCTTCAGACAGGCCTGTGAAGAAGGTCGAAGGTATGAAGACGTCCCCACTCCTGGCAGGCCGGTGCAGGTAGCGGGGGTCCCCTACCTCGGCCTGATCAGGAGGCAGGAAGCACCACACGGCAGGGGGACTGTTTTGTGTAGGTGGCAGCAGGAGGAAGCAGCCTCAGACATATAGGCTGGCTTCTGTGGTGTCCGCAGCAAGGGGGGTACCTGTGGGAGTCTATGCTTGGTGCGGTCTGCTGGGTCCTCGGGAGCCCGTCTGTGCCCTGCGGGGGAGCGACGTCGGTCCGGTGAGGGGTCCGCTGCCATCCTAGTCTGCGTGTCTGCTTAGCGCCGCTGCCGCGTCCGGAAGGGGCGTGTCCGGATGACGCGGCGAGCGGCACGGCCGAATGATGTGGCCGGGCATGCGCAGTAGCGCCGTTTCCGGCCAATGGCGGCGCCCGGCTGCAGGGACGGTCGGGGCTTCTGGGGATGGTCTGACGGTTTTTCAGTCGGGCGGGGGCAGCGCAGCACGGAGCGGTGGCGGTCCCTCATCGATGAAAAGCTAATGCGGTAATCGGCACCTGGGATTCCCTGCTGACCCCCATCCGGGGGCGGTACCCTGGGGGCCTTATTTAATGCTGCACGCATGGGTTGTTGGTGTTCCTTGTTCATTCCATAATGGAGTCGCCAGAAGGAACTAACAGCAGCCAGCAGCAGCAGTCAGAAAAGCCTCGAAGGAGCTCCCAGCGTCGGTCTAGTGGCAGTAGCCGCACTGGTGGAGCTAAGGAGGCTCAGATTTCTAAACCAAAGTCCTCAAGCCGTAAGGAATTGCCGGCTACAAAGGACCCCCCATCTACGGTACCACTCATTACTGGCGGGGTAAGTGATCTTCGTGAAAGTTCACTTAGTGATTGTTGTGTTCCCCTTATTTTCCCTCTCTCCTTACTAGAGGAGGAAAAGTTCAACTAAGGCCAAACATAGGCAGTGTGCCGAATGCGCAGAGCCGCTTCCGGATGGGCATTTAAAAAAGTTGTGCAAGACATGTATACAACGTTTGCTGGAGGAAGAGGCTCCTGATCTGACCTCTACAATAAGAGAGATGGTTAGACAAGAAGTCAGAAGTTCTGTAAAATCCAGGTCTCGGGTGACGGAAGTTAAAAGGTCATCCCCTTTATCTGATGTGAATTCGGACTCGGGTGAGCTGAGCTCTGGGTCCCTCCCGTCTTCCTCCTCCTCTGAGGATCTGGAGTCTAGTCGGGCCTGTTTGTCCCTGGATAGTGTTAACCATCTAGTTAAAGCAGTTAACAGTACAATGGGGATAGAGGATACCCAGTCGGAATGCTCCATTCAAGATGTTATGTTCAAGGGTATTGAGCGGAAATCCCGAAGAGCCTTTCCAGTGATTGATAAGATTAAATCGCTAATTTCAAAGGAATGGAAGAAGCCCGAGAGGAAAGGGTCACTTCCGCCTGCATTTAAAAGAAGATATCCCTTTGAGGAGGAGGCTTCATCCTCATGGGATAAAGTTCCGAAGCTGGATGCGGCAGTCGCCAAAGCATGCAAGAAAACATCTCTCCCTTTTGACGACTTGGGAAACCTGAAGGACCCATTAGACAGGAAAGCTGATATCTTCCTTAACCCCTTCATGACCCAGCCTATTTTGACCTTAAAGACCTTGCCGTTTTTTGCAATTCTGACCAGTGTCCCTTTATGAGGTAATAACTCAGGAACGCTTCAACGGATCCTAGCGGTTCTGAGATTGTTTTTTCGTGACATATTGGGCTTCATGTTAGTGGTGAATTTAGGTCAATAAATTCTGCGTTTATTTGTGATAAAAACGGAAATTTGGCGAAAATTTTGAAAATTTCGCAATTTTCACATTTTGAATTTTTATTCTGTTAAACCAGAGAGATATGTGACACAAAATAGTTAATAAATAACATTTCCCACATGTTTACTTTACATCAGCACAATTTTGGAAACAAAATTTTTTTTTGTTAGGAAGTTATAAGGGTTAAAATTTGACCAGCGATTTGTCATTTTTACAACGAAATTTACAAAACCATTTTTTTTAGGGACCACCTCACATTTGAAGTCAGTTTGAGGGGTCTATATGGCTGAAAATACCCAAAAGTGACACCATTCTAAAAACTGCACCCCTCAAGGTACTCAAAACCACATTCAAGAAGTTTATTAACCCTTCAGGTGCTTCACAGCAGCAGAAGCAACATGGAAGGAAAAAATGAACATTTAACTTTTTAGTCACAAAAATTATCTTTTAGCAACAATTTTTTTATTTTCCCAATGGTAAAAGGAGAAACTGAACCACGAAAGTTGTTGTCCAATTTGTCCTGAGTACGCTGATACCTCATATGTGGGGGTAAACTACTGTTTGGGTGCACGGCAGGGCTTGGAAGGGAAGGAGCGCCATTTGACTTTTTGAATCAAAAATTGGCTCCACTCTTTAGCGGACACCATGTCCCGTTTGGAGAGCCCCCGTGTGCCTAAAAATTGGAGCTCCCCCACAAGTGACCCCATTTTGGAAACTAGACGCCCCAAGGAACTTATCTAGATGCATAGTGAGCCCTTTAAACCCCCAGGTGCTTCACAAATTGATCCGTAAAAATGAAAAAGTACTTTTTTTTCACACAAAAATTCTTTTAGCCTCAATTTTTTCATTTTCACATGGGCATCAGGATAAATTGGATCCTAAAATGTGTTGGGCAATTTCTCCTGAGTACACCAATACCTCACATGTGGGGGTAAACCACTGTTTGGGCACATGGTAAGGCTCGGAAGGGAAGGAGCGCCATTTGACTTTTTGAATGAAAAATTATTTCCATCATTAGCGGACACCATGTCGCGTTTGGAGAGCTCCTGTGTGCCTAAACATTGGCGCTCCCCCACAAGTGACCCCATTTTGGAAACTAGACCCCCCAAGGAACTTATTTAGATGCCTAGTGAGCACTTTAAACCCTCAGGTGCTTCACAAATTGATCTGTAAAAATGAAAAAGTACTTTTTTTTTCACAAAAAAATTCTTTTCGCCTCAATTTTTTCATTTTCACATGGGCAGTAGGATAAAATGGATCATAAAATTTGTTGGGCAATTTCTCCCGAGTACGTCGATACCTCATATGTGGGGGTAAACCACTGTTTGGGCACTCGGCAGGGCTCGGAAGGGAAGGCGCGCCATTTGACTTTTTGAATGGAAAATTAGCTCCAATTGTTAGCGGACACCATGTCGCGTTTGGAGAGCCCCTGTGTGCCTAAACATTGGAGCTCCCCCACAAGTGACCCCATTTTGGAAACTAGACCCCCCAAGGAACTTATCTAGATGCATATTGAGCACTTTAAACCCCCAGGTGCTTCACAGAAGTTTATAACGCAGAGCCATGAAAATAAAAAAATAATTTTTCTTTCCTCAAAAATGATTTTTTAGCCTGGAATTTCCTATTTTGCCAAGGATAATAGGAGAAATTGGACCCCAAATATTGTTGTCCAGTTTGTCCTGAGTACGCTGATACCCCATATGTGGGGGTAAACCACTGTTTGGGCGCACGGCAGGGCTCGGAAGGGATGGCACGCCATTTGGCTTTTTAAATGGAAAATTAGCTCCAATCATTAGCGGACACCATGTCACGTTTGGAGAGCCCCTGTGTGCCTAAACATTGGAGATCCCCCAGAAATGACACCATTTTGGAAACTAGACCCCCAAAGGAACTAATCTAGATGTGTGTTGAGGACTTTGAACCCCCAAGTGCTTCACAGAAGTTTATAACGCAGAGCCATGAAAATAAAATAAAAAAATTATTTTCTCAAAAATGATCTTTTAGCCTGCAATTTTTTATTTTCCCAAGGGTAACAGGAGAAATTTGACCCCAAAAGTTGTTGTCCAGTTTCTCCTGAGTACGCTGATACCCCATATGTGGGGGTAAATCACTGTTTGGGCACATGCCGGGGCTCGGAAGTGAAGTAGTGACGTTTTGAAATGCAGACTTTGATGGAATGCTCTGTGGGCGTCACGTTGCGTTTGCAGAGCCCCTGATGTGGCTTAACAGTAGAAACCCCCCACAAGTGACCCCATTTTGGAAACTAGACCCCCAAAGGAACTTATCTAGATGTGTGGTGAGCACTTTGAACCCCCAAGTGCTTCATAGAAGTTTATAATGCAGAGCCGTGAAAATAATAAATACGTTTTCTTTCCTCAAAAATAATTATTTAGCCCAGAATTTTTTATTTTCCCAAGGGTTACAGAAGAAATTGGACCCCAAAAGTTGTTGTCCAGTTTCTCCTGAGTACGCTGATACCCCATGTGTGGGGGTAAACCACTGTTTGGGCACATGCCGAGGCTCGGAAGTGAAGTAGTGACGTTTTGAAATGCAGACTTTGATGGAATGCTCTGTGGGCGTCACGTTGCGTTTGCAGAGCCCCTGATGTGGCTTAACAGTAGAAACCCCCCACAAGTGACCCCATTTTGGAAACTAGACCCCGAAAGGAGCTTATCTAGATGTGTGGTGAGCACTTTGAACCCCCAAGCGCTTCATAGAAGTTTATAATGCAGAGCCGTGAAAATAATAAATACGTTTTCTTTCCTCAAAAATAATTATTTAGCCCAGAATTTTTTAATTTTCCCAAGGGTAACAGGAGAAATTTGACCCAAATATTTGTTGTCCAGTTTCTCCTGAGTACGGTGATACCCCATATGTGGGGGTAAACTACTGTTTGGGCACATGCCGGGGCTTGGAATTGAAGTAGTGACGTTTTGAAATGCAGACTTTGATGGAATGCTCTGCGGGCGTCACGTTGCGTTTGCAGAGCCCCTGATGTGCCTAAACAGTAGAAACCCCCCACAAGTGACCCCATTTTAGAAACTAGACCCCCCAAGGAACTTATCTAGATATGTGGTGAGCACTTTGAACCCCCAAGTGCTTCACAGACGTTTACAACGCAGAGCCGTGAAAATAAAAAATCATTTTTCTTTCCTCAAAAATTATGTTTTAGCAAGCATTTTTTTAGATTCACAAGGGTAACAGGAGAAATTGGACCCCAGTAATTGTTGCGCAGTTTATCCTGAGTACACTGATACCCCATATGTGGGGGTAAACCACTGTTTGGGCACACGTCAGGGCTCGGAAGTGAGGGAGCACCATTTGACTTTTTGAATACGAGATTGGCTGGAATCAATGGTGGCGCCATGTTGCGTTTGGAGACCCCTGATGTGCCAAAACAGTGGTAACCCCTCAATTCTACCTCCAACACTAACCCCAACACACCCCTAACTCTAATCCCAACTGTAGCCATAACCCTAATCACAACCCTAACCCCAACACACCCGTAACCCTAATCCCAACTGTAGCCATAACCCTAATCACAACCCTAACCACAACCCTAATTCCAACCCTAACCCTAAGGCTATGTGCCCACGTTGCGGATTCGTGTGAGATATTTCCGCACCATTTTTTAAAAATCCGCGGGTAAAAGGCACTGCGTTTTACCTGCGGATTTTCCGCGGATTTCCAGTGTTTTTTGTGCGGATTTCACCTGCGGATTCCTATTGAGGAACAGGTGTAAAACGCTGCGGAATCCGCACAAAGAATTGACATGCTGCGGAAAATACAACGCAGCGTTTCCGCGCGGTATTTTCCGCACCATGGGCACAGCGGATTTGGTTTTTCATATGTTTACATGGTACTGTAAACCTGATGGAACACTGCTGCGAATCCGCAGCGGCCAATCCGCAGCCAAATCCGCACAGTGTGCACATAGCCTAATTCTAAAGGCATGTGCACACGCTGCGGAAAACGCTGCGGATCCGCAGCAGTTTCCCATGAGTTTACAGTTCAATGTAAACCTACGGGAAACAAAAATCGCTGTGCCCATGCTGCGGAAAAACTGCACGGAAACGCAGCGGTTTACATTCCGCAGCATGTCACTTCTTTGTGCGGATTCCGCAGCGGTTTTACAACTGCTCAAATAGAAAATCGCAATTGTAAAACCGCAGTGAAATGCGCAGAAAAAAACGTGGTAAATCCGCCATAAATCCGCAGCGGTTTAGCACTGCGGATTTATCAAATCCGCAGCGGAAAAATCCGCAGAGAACCAGAATACGTGTGCACATACCGAAACCCTAACCCTAGCCCTAACCCTAACCCTACCCCTAGCCCTAACCCTACCCCTAACCCTAACCCTAACCCTAACCCTAACCCTAACCCTATTCTAACATTAGTGGAAAAAAAAAATTTCTTTATTTTTGTATTGTCCCTACCTATGGGGGTGACAAAGGGGGGGGGGGGTCGTTTATTATTCTTTTTATTTTGATCACTGAGATAGATTATATCTCAGTGATCAAAATGCACTTTGGAACGAATCTGCCGGCCGGCAGATTCGGCGGGCGCACTGCGCATGCGCCCGCCATTTTGGAAGATGGCGGCGCCCAGGGAGAAGACGGACGGGACCCCGGCTGGATCGGTAAGTATGAAGGGATGGGGGGGGGACCACGGGGGGGGGGGGGATCGGAGCACGGGGGGGGGGAATCGGAGCGCGGGAGGGGTGGAACGGAGCACGGGGGGGCTGGAATGGAGCACGGGGGGGCTGGAACGGAGTGCAGGGGGGGTGGTTGGAGCACGGGGGGGTGATTGGAGCACGGGGGGAGCGGACAAGAGCACGGGCGGGAGCGGAGCACTGGACGGAGGGGAGCCGGAGCAGTGTACCGGCCAGATCGGGGGGCTGGGGGGGCGATCGGTGGGGTGGGGGCACATTAGTATTTCCAGCCATGGCCGATGATATTTCAGCATCGGCCATGGCTGGATTGTAATATTTCACCAGTTATAATAGGTGAAATATTACAAATCGCTCTGATTGGCAGTTTCACTTTCAACAGCCAATCAGAGCGATCGTAGCCACGAGGGGGTGAAGCCACCCCCCCTGGGCTAAACTACCACTCCCCCTGTCCCTGCAGATCGGGTGAAATGGGAGTTAACCCTTTCACCCGATCTGCAGGGACGCGATCTTTCCATGACGCCGCATAGGCGTCATGGGTCGGATTGGCACCGACTTTCATGACGCCTACGTGGCGTCATGGGTCGGGAAGGGGTTAAAGGGGCCTGGGAGACTTCGGCTGGGTCCTTGAGACCAGCTATAGCAGCCACCTGTACAGCTCGGTCCTTGATGGTATGGTTAGGTCACCTTGAAGAACAGCTCAGGGATAAAGTCCCCAGAACTGAAATATTATCCTCTATGCCTATAATCCAGGATGCAGCAGCTTTCCTTTCGGATGCATCAGCAGACTCGGTCAGGTTGGCCGCCAGGTCCTCGGCATTATCTAACGCAGCCCGGAGAGCGCTATGGATAAAATGCTGGCCAGGGGACTTACAAGCCAGGATGAAGTTATGTAGCATTCCCTGTGAAGGAGCTCACTTATTCGGACCGGTCCTAGATGAATTATTGGAAAAGGCAGGGGATAATAAAAAACGCTTCCCTTTCCTAGGAAGACCCTTTTACGGACGGGACTACAATAGAGGATGGTCTAACCGCAGAAGGCCATATAGAGATTCTAACAGGGAATCTACCAGATACGACAGCAACAGAAGGAGGGGTAAAGGATTTATGTTTAATCCTTCACGAGATTTTAAGAAACCGCAATGACTGGCGGACCAGGTGGGGGGTAGGCTTTCGGCCTTCTACCCGGCCTGGGTACGGATCACGAGCAGCCCATGGATTCTAGGCATTGTGGAAAAGGGCCTAACCTTTGACTTCCACCATATTCCTCGGGACAAGTTTATGTTGACACCTGTTCATTCCTCCTCTACAGAACAGTTGGCGCTGGAGTCTGAGGTCCGGGAGCTTCAACAGAAGAAAGTTCTAATCAGAGTCCCTACGGGAGAGGAAGGTAGGGGGTTTTATTCCCCTCTATTCCTGATCAAAAAACCTGACGGTTCATATCGCACCATTATTAATTAATTGAAAGGCCTGAACAATTTTTTGTTGGTTCCCTCCTTCAAGATGGAGTCAGTTAAGACGGCAATAAAATTACTCTTTAACCATTGTTTTATGGTTGTGTTAGATCTCAAAGACGCCTACTACCATGTTCCAATACATGTAGATCATCAAAGGTTTCTTAGGGTGGCGGTTTCACTAGCCGGCACGATAGAGCATTTTCAATATCAGGCACTTCCCTTCGGAGTCGCAGTTGCACCCCGGGTGTTCACAAAAATCATGGTGGAGGTTATGGCGCACTTGCATGAACAAGACATATTTGTAATCCCATACCTGGATGATTTACTAATTGTGGGTCATTCAGAATCACATTGCAAGGACCAGCTAGAGAAAGTGATGAGAGCTTTGCACGGGTTGGGCTGGATAATCAATTTCAAAAAGTCGCGTCTTCAGCCCCTAAAATTACAAGTGTTTCTGGGATTTATTATAGACTCTAGTCAGCAGGAGTGTCGCCTGCCGGACGCAAAAGTAGCTAAGGTTCAACGGCTGGTCACCAGGGCAATTGGCAATCCCTTAGTGTCGGTTAGAAGTGCAATGTCTCTCTTGGGTTCTCTTACGTCTTGCATCCCGGCGGTTCTCTGGGCCCAGTTCCACACAAGGACACTACAATGAGACGTTTTACACAATTCCCGTCGTCTAGGGGCTCACCTCGATAGTAAATTTACACTTTCTGCGGAGACTACACATTCCCTTGTTTGGTGGACTCACACTTCAAATCTACATAGGGGGGTCCCTTGGATAAATCATGTATCTAGATTATTGACTACGGATGCTAGCCCTAAGGGTTGGGGGGCTCACTTAGAGGAGGATTGGGTTCAGGGGCTATGGCCTCAGTCTGAACAGGACTCATCCTCCAATCTGAAAGAGCTGTTGGCTGTAAAACATGCCTTAAATAAATTCCTTGTACCCCTACAGGGTCGACACATCAGGCTATTATCGGACAATCGGGTAACCGTGGCCTACATTAATCGTCAAGGTGGTACACGATCCAGTTCATTGATGAAGGTCGCAAATCATATTTTTCAGGTGGCCGAAGAACATCTTCTCTCTCTGACGGCTCTTCATATAAGAGGAAGTATCAATACCAAAGCCGACTATCTAAGCCGCAACAAACTCAGACAGGGAGAGTGGTCGCTAAATCCAGCCGTTTTCAATCAGATCATTCAGTTATAGGGTTGTCCAGAAATAGACCTTTTTGCCAGCAGGGGGAACAAAAAATTACACCAGTTCTGCTCCCTAAATCCAAAAGACAACCCATATGCTGTGGACGCTCTGCTGATATCTTGGCGCTTCAGTCTCGCATATGCCTTTCCCCCTCTAAACCTAATTCCATTAGTTCTGAGGAAGATTCGGGAGGACAGGGCCCAGGTAATCTTGATAGCCCCATTGTGGCCCAAGAGGTCATGGTTTCCTTGGCTGAGGAAGATGTCTGCCAACCATGGATTCTTCCAGAATTACCAGATCTGCTCTCCCAAGGCCCAATCCTCCATCCACGAGTAGCCAACTTACACCTAGCGGCGTGGAATTTGAGAGGTCTTTACTGAGGGGGAAGGGATTCTCTCAGAATTTAGTAAATACACTCCTTAAAAGTAGGAAACCCTCTACAACGAACATCTATGTTAGAGTGTGGAGAAAATTTCTATCATGTTCAGGGGCTCAAATTGACCAGAAACCATGTATAAACCAGATTCTTGAATTTTTACAGAAAGGTCTAGAGATGGGCTTGGCCACAAGTACTCTCAGAGTTCAAGTGTCGGCTCTGGGAGCACTATACAATCTTAACTTAGCCAGTAATCACTGGATATCTAGATTTTTCAAAGCAGTCACTAGGTCCAGACCAATCATTAAACAAAGGTTAGTCCCATGGGATCTAAATCTTGTTCTCTCAGCCCTAAAGGCCCCGTCACACATAGCGAGATCGCTAGCGAGATCGCTGCTGAGTCACAAGTTTTGTGACGCAACAGCGATCTCAGTAGCGATCTCGCTATGTCTGACACGTACCAGCGATCAGGCCCCTGCTGTGAGATCGCTGGTCGTGTCGGAATGGCCTGGGCCATTTTTTGATCGTTGAGGTCCCGCTGACATCGCTGAATCGGCGTGTGTGACGCCGATTCAGCGATGTCTTCGCTGGTAACCAGGGTAAACATCGGGTAACTAAGCGCAGGGCCGCGCTTAGTAACCCGATGTTTACCCTGGTTACCATCGTTAAAGTAAAAAAAACAAACGCTACATACTTACCTACCGCTGTCTGTCCTCGGCGCTCTGCTTCTCTGGTCTGGCTGTGAGCGCCGGTCAGCCGGAAAGCAGAGCGGTGACGTCACCGCTCTGCTTTCCGGCTGCTGTGCTCACAGCCAGACCAGAGAAGCAGAGCGCCGAGGACAGACAGCGGCAGGTAAGTATGTAGCATTTGTTTTTTTTACTTTAACGATGGTAACCAGGGTAAACATCGGGTTACTAAGCGCGGCCCTGCGCTTAGTTACCCGATGTTTACCCTGGTTACCGGGGACCTCGGGATCGTTGGTCGCTGGAGAGCTGTCTGTGTGACAGCTCTCCAGCGACCAAACAGCGACGCTGCAGCGATCCGGATCGTTGTCGGTATCGCTGCAGCGTCGCTATGTGTGACGGGGCCTTAACGCAAGCCCCATTCGAGCCTATTGATACCATCCCTGTAAAAATCCTTTCAATTAAAACAGCCCTGTTGATTGCACTCACATCTGCTAGAAGGGTTAGTGATCTGCAGGCACTTTCCAGACATCCACCATACATGCAGTTCAGGGAGGATAGAGTAATCTTGAAACCCGATCCCCTCTATCTTCCAAAAGTTGCGTCAAAATTCCACAGGGTACAGGAGGTAGTCCTACCCTCATTTTGCTCCAACCCTGCTAATGATAAAGAACGTAAATTTCATTCCTTAGATGTAAGAAGATGCCTCCTTAGATATATTTCAGTTTCAGATGCCTGGAAAAAAGATAACTCTCTGTTTGTAGCCTATCAAGGGGTGAGAAAGGGTCTTAGAATATCTAAAAACACTCTAGCCAGATGGATCAGGGAGGCAATCTCTCTCGCTTATACAGCAGGTGGCAACGAAGTTCCAGATGGTATAAAGGCACACTCCACGCGGGCCGTAGCATCTTCCTGGGCGGAGAGGTCAGAAGTATCGATCGAAGACATATGTAAGGCGGCCACGTGGTCTTCTCCTTCTACCTTTCTTAGACACTACAGATTGGATCTGGGTAGTTCCTCGGACCTTACGTTTGGGAGAAGGGTGCTGGAGGCTATTATCCCCCCCCTAATCTTCCTTACTTCTCTGAAAGTCTCTCGTTGTGCTGTCATGGCGACTGAATAAATACGTACGCTACTCACCTGGTAGCAGTGTTTTTTTCAGGAGCCATGACAGCACCCGTAGATTCCCTACCCTATTTTTTGGATGATTCAACACCCTTTCGATTTTTCTTTAAATTCCATGTTCACTTACATAATAAAATGTATTTATTTATATGCTGCATCTGTGTTACTAACCAAGGTGGTCCTCTCATGCTCTGGAACCAACTGACGTGGGAGAGAGGTACCGCCCTTTTTATGTCTGTAGGTTTCCTGTCCCTGAAGGGCTGATCCCCTCTCTCGTTGTGCTGTCATGGCTCCTGAAAAAACACTGCTACCAGGTGAGTAGCGTACGTATTTCCACAACTTTAGTACAGATGATTTATCCATAGAATCAGTCATCAATATCAGATTGTTGTAGGAGCGTTTCCATTTTGAGCAGTGTCTGCATCTGGACAAAGGTGATAACAGCTAATCGGCGAGGGTGCCATTTGGAGAGATCGTCATTATAAGAGCAGTGGATAACGCCTGTATAATTTTGTTACCATCGTGTCATACAACGTGTATCTGTTTAAACACGTACATGACAAAATGGTGGCGGTGTCCATCTGTGTTCCTCACTGTTTGGTCCATGTGTCCGTTTTGTCATCAGTGTTTTTCACAGATAAATGAATAAATTACAAAGTTTCTCTTATTCTTTATAACGTTATATACGGACAGTACGCCGATGCCATCCGTGTGCTGTTAGTGTTTTCTCAATCCCATAGACTTGTGTTGGTTCTTTTCATTCATGATACCAGAGAAAAATGGACACAAGATCTGTGACAGGACACGATGGTGTGAATAGCGCCATAGATTATAGTGGGTATGTGTTGTGTCCATGAAAAATACGGATACACCAAGTGTGTACAACACGGGCGTCTGGATAACGTCTCGCACAGATCTGCCTAACCTCTGATTGTTCTTCTCATAGGCTTCTATTACGGCTCCTACAGCCCCAGCAGGCATCATTTGTACTGGAGAACAGTATGAAGACCCAGGAGCAAATAGAAAAACTATTAGAAAAGCTTGGGTTATTAGAAGAGCAAACAACGCTCATAGTGGAGGTGAGAACTTTTTTTTTTTTTTTTTTTTTTACTTTTTAGGTCAATTTTTATACTCTCTTGATAAAATAACTTTAGATGAGATTGATTAAAGCTATTGAAAAAGTGGTCAATAACGACTGATCTGGTGGCTGTAATGGTTGTCCCGTCTGACCAATCCCCCTCTTCTGCCGTGACTGTGATAGTGTGGGATGCCTTTATATATACGGGCCATCCTAATGGGAGAATAAGTTTAATTTTCCAAATGCCCCATGAAAAATCAGTTTTCTCGTTGTTCTTGCCTTCCTTCACCATGATTGACAACCATTAATGGGTCTTGTACGCTGCACAGACTGGGGAAGAGAGGGGACACTATTTGGGGGCTTATGTGTTGGTGCTCAGTCCTGCGGACATTACAGTGCTAAATTAGAGAAAATAATAATGTTGACAATTCAACTTTTCTTTAACGCTTAGGTTATGGGTGAGGATCTTTTGGCAGAAAGAACAAAAGAGGAAGGACAAACAGACACAAAAACCACTCAGACATTGACCTCTTTCATAATGCCGTCTGATGCCGAGTTCAAAGTCAGATGGTTTCAGAAAATGACCACGATCCTAATGGCCAACAAGTAATGGTGATCAACTCTACGTCACCATCACTGACTGTCTGCAACTGGGAATTGGCCTCACTAATCATTCCTGTTCAATGGGGGATACAATATTGTTATTTCACAGTCATCTCCGACATCTTTCCAGAATACATTATATACATAAGTGGTATTTGTACAACTGGAGAACTTACAGATGAGATGTCCTGCAGATAGGGTTGTGTGAGATATGTCACCCTGCACATCTCATTACAGAGGGTCCGGCTACAGAGCAGCGGTTGCTCTATTATACTGTGTTGAGATTAAGAGAACTGTGTGAAATGTGGACCGCTATATTAAATAAATGTTTAATAATTTTTTCATCTGCTTTATGTGCATACATATTTTTAATAAAAATGGGTTTATTCTCTTCGATGATTTCTGCTTATTAAGAAATGTTGTTGCTGTTTACTCTCACTCTATGGATGATTGTAAATTAATACAGTTTCCTACGTAATCATTACATTGGATCAGTTAAAAACAGACACCATTTGTATTGTGGGACCTATTTCTTTTTATGAATTAGTTTTATTTAGGATTCTCTAAAAAACAGTGAGATAAAACCCTCATCTGGACTAGTCCATTATCTTACATTGAGCTTTTATAACATTTTAGACATGGGTTCCCGCATTGGTCTCCACATAATTGGTGCATTTTGTTTGTCTTTGCACCCGTGGTCAAAATTGTCAGTACCCCTGGTTTAATGACAGAAAAATCCACAATGGTCGCAGAAATAACTTGAATCTGACAAAAGTAATAATAAATAAAAAAAATCTATGAAAATGAACAAATTAAATCAGACATTGCTTTTCAACCATGCTTCCAAAGAATAAAACAGAAATGTGGACAGAAATGATGGTGCCCCTGAAAATAATGTGACAAAATGGACATGTTAAATCACGATGTGTCCACTAACTAGCATCACAGGTGTCTACAATCTTGGAAACAGTGAGTGGGCCTGTATATAGGGCTACAGATACTCACCGTGCTTTTTTTGGTGACATGGTGTGTATGTAATGGTGAACCAGGGCGGGAGTCATGGCTGGGAGCAATCCCTGTATCACACCCTGGCCTCCCTTCACAACACAATGTCTTTCCTTCTGCGTACCTGTGTCCTGGGTCTTTGCGCCGTCCCCTGGGCTGCCAAAGGCTCCTTATGGACAGTACCGCACAAAGGGAGACAGTCCAGCTCAACTTTAACAATAACAGCTTTACTTGGTTCTGTACGCAGCACATCCATATTCTTTACAGCGTGAACATCAGGTTTCACAGTAGACAATTCTGTTTCCTTCCCTGCGTCCCTGTTCCTGTCACTAAGCTCGCTTCCTGGATGAATCGTACCATTCCGTTCCTCAGCGTCCTCCCTGGCCAGGCTCATGTTGTTCGGGAGATCTCTCAGCTATTTCACACCGGTTCTGAGGGCCTCAGCCCAAGCCATAAGCCGTCACATATTGATTGACCTGCCAGTACTGCTTACTCTTTTTTCACACTTCCGTCGGGACTCTCCCGTCTTGCTGCGTCACCGAGACGTAGCGACGGACGTGTGTCAAAACGTATGTGACGGGTGCACTGGGCCAGTCTTTCTGACGGACCCGTCGAGGCTATGTACACCTGTTGTGTATGCGTCTTCGCAGCGGTTTTCCGAACTTTGAACCCCCAAGTGTTTCACTAAAGTTTATAACGCAGAGCTGTGAAGATAGAAAATCTTTTTTTTTTCCACAAAAATTATTTTTAGCCCCCAGTTTTGTATTTTCCCAAAGGTAACAGGAGAAATTGGACCCCAAAAGTTGTTGTCCAATTTATCCTGAGTACGCTGATACCCCATATGTGAAAGAAAACTACTGTTTGGGCACACGTCGGGGCTCCGAGGGGAAGAAGTGGCGTACTGTTTGGGCACACGTCGGGGCTCCGAGGGGAAGAAGTCGCGTTTTGGAATGCAGACTTTGATGGAATGGTCTGCATGCGTCACGTTGCATTTGCAGAGCCCCTGATGTACCTAAACAGTTGAAACCCCCCACAAGTGACCCCATATTGGAAACTAGACCCCCCAAGGAACTTATCTAGATGTGTTGTGAGAACTTTGAACCCCCAAGTGTTTCACTAAAGTTTATTATAACGCAGAGCCGTGAAAATAAAAAATCATTTTTTCCCACAAAAATTATTTTTTAGCCCCCCAATTTTTATTTTCCCAACGGTAACATAGAAATTGGACCACAAAAGTTGTTGACAATTTGTCCTGAGTACGCTGATACCCCATATGTGAGGGTAAACCACTGTTTGGCGCATGTCGGGGCTCGGAAGGGAAAGAGTGGCGTTTTGGAATGCAGACTTTGATGGAATGGTCTGCGGGTGTCACGTTGTGTTTGCAGAGCCCTTGATGTGCCTAAACAGTCGAAACCACCCAATTCTAACTCCAACCCTAACCCCAACACACCCTTAACCCTAATCCCAACCCTAACCACACCTCTAACCCCAACATACCCCCAACCCTAACCACACCTCTAACCCCAACATACCCCCAACCCCAACACACCCCTAACCTTAATCCCAACCCTAACCATAACCCTAACCACACTCCTAACCCGAACACACCTTTAACCCTAATCCCAACCCCAACACACCCTTAACCCCAACACTAACCATAACCATACCCCTAACCCTGACACACCCCTAACCTAACCGTAAACATAATCCAAACCCTAACCCCAATTCTAGCCCCAACCCTAATTTTAGCCCCAACCCTAACCCTAACTATAGCCCCAACCCTAACCCTAATGGGAAAATGCAAATAAATACATTTTTTTAATTTTATTATTTTTCCCTAAGGCGGTGATGAACGGGGGGTTGATTTACTATTTATAGCGAGGTTTTATAGCGGGTTTTTATGTTTGGCTGCTGTCACACACTAAAAGACGCTTTTTATTGCAAAAAATAGTTTTTGCTTCACCACATTTTGAGAGCTATAATTTTTTCATATTTTGGTCCACAGAGTCATGTGAGGTCTTGTTTTTTGCGGGACAGGTTAATGTTTTTATTGGTTTCATTTTCAGGCACTTGTTATTTTTTGATCGCTTTTTATTCTGATTTTTGTTAGGCACAATGAACAAAAAACAGCAATTCATGAATTTCTTTTGGGGGGCGTTCATACCATTCTGCGTTTGGTAAAATTGATAAAGCAGTTTTATTCTTCGGGTTAGTACGATTACAGCGATAACTCATTAATTTTTTTATGTTTTGGCGCTTTCATACAATAAAAACTATTTTATATAAAAAATAATTATTTTTACATCGCTTTATTCTGAGGGCTATAACTTTTTTTTTCCGCTGATGATGCTGTATGGCGGCTTGTTTTTTTTGCGCGACAAGATGACGTTTTCAGAGGTACCATGTTTATTTATATGTGTCTTTTTGATCGTGTGTTATTCCACTTTTTTGTTCGGCGGTATGATGATAAAGCGTTGTTTTTTGCCTCGTTTTTTCATTTTTTTTACGGTGTTCACTGAAGGGGTTCACTAGTGGGACAGTGTTATAGGTCGGGTCGTTACCGACGCGTCGATACTAAATATGTGTACTTTTATTGTTTTTTTTATTTACATAAAGGAATGCATTAATTGGAACAATGTTTATTTTTTTTGTTTAGGATTTTTTTTTGCGTATTTTTACACAGTGTATTTTTTTTTTTTTTTTTTTTAACATGGTTACATTTTCCCAGGATGGGACATCACTATGTAGTGTCAGATCGCTGATCTGACACTTTGCACAGCACTGGACGTGGAAGGACCCCCGCGGCCATCTGGGATCCGGGGCCTGCAGGGAGGAGAATGGAGGAGACCCCTGGAACAACGCCATCACATCGCATTGTTCTGAGGGTCTCAGGGGAGCACGTAGGGAGCCCCCTCTCTTCGGGATGCTTCCCTATGCCACCTGTACGCTGTGATCATGTTTAATCGCAGTGTTTCGGGGGTTTATGTGTCGGGAGCAGTCTGTGACCGCTCTTGGCACATAGTGCTGGATATCAGCTGTGAGCGTGGCTGATCGCCTATGACGAACTATCCCATCCATGGGAATTAAGTTCCAGGTCACATGGACGGGATAGTACATCCAATGGCAGAAAGGGGTTAAAAATCATTCACCTGACGCACAAAATCCAGTTTCGGCTGTTCGATTCGTAAATACTCCCCTTAGTAATTACCATTGCTATGGCTACAGCCAAGGTTAGTAAAAGGTACTGCAACTGCCAACAACAGGTTAATGAAGGCATATTTACATGTTGTGTATGTGCTCCATGCCACAGTATGGTATTATAAGATGTAACCTAGCAGATAATTAAATTACATTGATATTGAAATGCCCACAGGTTTATTTGCATGTCTGGTGCTGTCTTGTAAGCAAATCACCATTGCCTTTGCTGAAATAGTACTCAAATATTAAAGCACATGATACCTAAAATAATAATGTACGTATTTGCATTTCATGTTTGTCTTTCTAGATATTTTAAGAAATCATTGCAAAGTAATCATTTATGTTACAAAATACACACATGTGTAAAATAATAGCAGTATGTTTAAAACATCATAATAGCATTTATCTCCATGGACACAAATGCACTGGGAGCTGCACATTTAATCCCAAATGAAAACATATCACAATATCAATTTTTAAACTGAAAATTAAAGAAAAAGAGAATACACATTTTTCGGACTATAAGACTCACTTTTTTCTTCCAAAAATATTGAGGAAATTGGGGGGGTGTCTAATAGTCCGGATAAAAATTGGTAATTACAGCACTCCTGTAACACCCTAGGGTCCTGGTTGTTACAGTGACATTGCTTTCCTCACGGGGAGAGTGATGTCACGCTTGGAAGCAAAGGAAGATCTCTTCTATCAGCTAAACACAAACATGCAACATGTTCACACTCCAGGCCAGAAGGGGGAGATTTAAACCTGGTTTAGGGGAAACTTCCCTAGATATATATTCTGGCTTGGAGGGAAACTTAGTTAGTCTGTCAGAGGGAGTTGGTGCCATACAGCAGACTGGAGGAGTCTGAGGCAGAGAGACGTGCGGGGCCGTGCAGCCAGAGGTGCTGCAGCTCCTGGATAGAGAGAATACAGAAGGAAAGAACAGATTGTAGAGAGTGTGCAGGAGAGTGAAGCACAGGAGAGTGACAACTCTGGAGAATAGCTGTGACTAGGCTACCTCCTTGCAGAGCGCAGATTCCGGTAGCCGGAAGACCGAGGTTGTGTCGGACTCTAGGAGGCACAGCAGATATCGGTGGGACAGCTGGACTACATGTAACCTGTCTGCCCTAACACCCAGGAGGCACAGTGGCACATAGAGCCCGGGTCATGATAGACCCTGTAAAACCTGTCATATGGGTTTGTGTCCCACCTTTATGGAGGACAGAGAGAACCATGAGGACCTTGATAGAAGCCACAGGCAGCAAGGGACTACACTAAAGCGCTGGTAGGAAGGCTTTCATCTCCACCTGGTAAAGGGGACTCTTGATTCCAAGCCGGCCGGACCCTGCCTGTACCTGTGATCTGGTGCCCTGGACTGTGGATACCTGGAGTCTCCAATAAACCAGGTAAAGAGACTGCAGCCCTGTGTCCTCCGTTTCTTACCGCACCACCCACCATCTTCACCTACACACCAGGAGCCCTGGGGACCTAACTTCACCTGTGGGAAGTTATACCATCTTAGCTGCCATAACATCACCCCAGAGGACCCCTTTAACCCCTTTCTGCCATCGGACGTACTATTTTGTCCATGTGGGGTGGGCCTTAATTCCCACGGACGGAATAGTACGTCCAGCGCGATCGGCCGGGTGTCAGCTGCCTATCGCAGCTGACATCCGGCGCTATGTGCCAGGAGCGGTCACGGACCGCCCCCGGCACATTAAAGGGAACCTGTCACCCCGTTTTTTCAGATTGAGATAAAAATACTGTTAAATAGCGCCTGCGCTGTGCGTTACAGTAGTGTATGTAGTGTACCCTGATTCCCCACCTATGCTGCAAAATACATTACCAAAGTCGCCGTTTTCACCTGTCAATCAGGCTGGTCAGGTCAGGTGGGCGTGGTGACATCGCTGTTTCTTCCCCAGCTTTCCGTTGGTGGCGTAGTGGTGTGCGCATGTCCAAGTGCCGAATTCACTGCGCGCACGTGAAGAAAAAGCGCGCGATCTGCGCTATTACCCTTGTCATCGGTGGGGGCGGCCATCTTCCTGAGGCCGCGCGTGCGCAGATGGAGTGCTCTGCTGCACGGGGCTTCAGGAAAATGGCCGCGGTATGCCGCGCGTGCGCAGATGGAGATCGCGGTGGCCATTTTCCCAAAGCCGAGTTTGCATCTCGGCTTCAGGAAAATGGCCGCCGCGATCTCCATCTGCGCACGCGCGGCATCCCGCGGCCGTTTTCCTGAAGCCCCGTGCAGCAGAGCACTCCATCTGTGCACGCGCGGCCTCAGGGAGATGGCCGCCCCCACCGATGACAAGGGTAATAGCGCAGATCGCGCGCTTTTTCTTCACGTGCGCGCAGTGGATTCGGCACTTGGACATGCGCACACCACTACGCCACCAACGGAAAGCTGGGGAAGAAACAGCGATGTCACCACGCCCACCTGACCTGACCAACCTGATTGACAGGCGAAAACGGCGACTTTGGTAATGTATTTCGCAGCATAGGTGGGGAATCAGGGTACACTACATACACTATTGTAACGCACAGCGCAGGCCCTATTTAACAGTATTTTTATCTCAATCTGAAAAAACGGGGTGACAGGTTCCCTTTAACCCCCAGCACACCGCGATCAAACATGATCGCGGTGTGCCTGCGGTATAGGGAAGCATCGGGCAAGGAGGGGGATCCCTGCGGGCTTCCCTGAGACCCCCGCAGCAACTCGATGTGATTGCGTTGCTGCAAGGGTCTCCTTACCTCCCTCCCTGTAGCAGGCCCGGATCCAAGATGGCCGCGGCATCTGGGTCCTGCAGGGAGGGAGGTGGCTTACCAAGTGCCTGCTCAGAGCAGGCGCTTGGTAAGCCTGCAGTGCTCTCAGACAGATCGGTGATCTGACAGAGTGCTGCGCAAACTGTCAGATCAGCGATCTGTAATGTCCCCCCCTGGGACAAAGTAAAAAAGTAAAAAAAAAAATTCCACATGTCAAAAAATAAAATAAAAAAATTCCTAAATAAAGAAAGAAAAAATATTATTCCCATAAATACATTTCTTTATCTAAATAAAAAAAACAAACAATACAAGTACACATATTTAGTATCGCCGCATCCGTAACGACCCAACCTATTAAACTGTCCCACTAGTTAACCCCTTCAGTAAACACCGTAAGAAAAAAAGAGTAAAAAAACAACGCTTTATTATCATACCGCCGAACAAAAAGTGGAATAACACGTGATCAAAAAGACAGATATAAATAGCCATGGTACCGCTGAAAGCGTCATCTTTTCCCGCAAAAAACGAGCCGCCATACAGCATCAGCAAAAAAAATGAAAAAGTTATAGTCCTCAGAATAAAGCGATGCAAAAATAATTATTTTTTCTATAAAATAGTTTTTATCATATAAAAGCGCCAAAACATAAAAAAATGATATAAATGAGGTATCGCTGTAATCGTACTGACCCGAATAATAAAACTGCTTTATCAATTTTACCAAACGCGTAACGGTATAAACGCCTCCTCCGAAAGAAATTCATGAATAGCTGGTTTTTGGTCATTCTGCCTCACAAAAATTGGAATAAAAAGCGATCAAAAAATGTCACGTGCCCGAAAATGATACCAATAAAAACGTCAACTCGTCCCGCAAAAAACAAGACCTCACATGACTTTGTGGACTCAAATATGGAAAAATTATAGCTCTCAAAATGTGGTAACGCAAAAAATATTTTTTCCAATAAAAAGCGTCTTTCAGTGTGTGACGGTTGCCAATCATAAAAATCCGCTATAAAAGTAAATCAAACACCCTTCATCACCCCATTAGTTAGGGAAAAATCAAAAAATTTAAAAAATGTATTTATTTCCATTTTCCCATTAGGGCTAGGGTTAAGGCTACAGTTGGGGTTGGGGTTGGGGCTAAAGTTAGGGTTTGGATTACATTTACGGTTGGGAATAGGGTTGGGATTAGGTTTAGGGGTGTGTCTGGGTTAGAGGTGTGGTTAGGGTTACCGTTGGGGTTAGGGTTAGGGGTGTGTTTGGATTAGGGTTTCAGTTATAATTGGGGGTTTCCACTGTTTAGGCACATCAGAGTCTCTCCAAACGCGACATGGCGTTGAAAAAGTTAAACAGTGCTCCTTCCCTTCCGAGCTCTCCCGTGTGCCTAAACAGGAGTTTACCCCAACATATGGGGTATCAGCGTACTCAGGACAAATTGGACAACAAGTTTTGGGGTCCAATTTCTCCTGTTACACTCGGGAAAATACAAAACTGGGGGCTAAAAAATAATTTTGGGGGGAAATTTATTTTTTTTATTTTCACGGCTCTGCGTTATAAACTGTAATGAAACACTTGGGGGATCAAAGTTCTCACAACACATCTAGATAAGTTCATTGGGGTTCTAGTTTCCAATATGGGGTCACTTGTGGGGGGTTTCTACTGTTTAGGTACATTAGGGGCTTTCCATTCCATTCCATCTAAGTCTGCATTCCAAATGGCACTCCTTCCCTTCCGAGCCCTCCCATGCGCCCAAACGGTGGTTCCCCCCCCACATATGGGGCATCAGCGTACTCAGGACAAATTGTACATCGACTTTTGGGGTCCAATTTCTTCTCTTACCCTTGGGAAAATAAAAAATTGGGGGCGAAAAGATAAATTTTGTGAAAAAAATGATTTTTTATTTTTACGGTTCTGCATTATAAACTTCTGTAAAGCACTTGGTGGGTCAAAGTGCTCACCACACCTCTAGATAAGTTCCTTAGGGGGTCTACTTTCCAACATGGTGTCACTTGTGGGGGGGGTTCAATGTTTAGGCACATCAGTGGCTCTCCAAACGCAACATGGCGTCCCATCTCAATTCCTGTCAATTTTGCATTGAAAAGTCAAACGGCGCTCCTTCACTTCCGAGCTCTCCCATGCGCCCAAACAGTGGTTTACTCCCACATATGGGGTATCAGCATACTCAGGACAAATTGTACAACAACGTTTGGTGTCCATTTTCTCCTGTTACCCTTGGTAAAATAAAACAATTTAGAGCTGAAGTAAATTTTTTGTGAAAAAAAGTTAAATGTTAATTTTTATTTAACCCCTCTGTGACCTTAGACGTACTATCCCGTCGAGGTGCCCTGGGCTTATCTGACCCTGGACGGGATAGTACGTCATAGCCGATCGGCCGCGCTCACGGGGGGAGCGCGGCCGATTGCGGCCGGGTGTCAGCTGCTTATCGCAGCTGACATCCGGCACTATGTGCCAGGAGCGGTCACGGACCGCCCCCGGCACATTAACCCCTGGCACACCGCGATCAAAGATGATCGCGATGTGCCGGCGGTGCAGGGAAGCACCGCGCAGGGAGGGGGCTCCCTGCGGGCTTCCCTGAGACCCCCGGAGCAACGCGATGTGATCGCGTTGCTGCGAGGGTCTCACCTCCCTCCCTGCTCAGTCCAGCCCCGGATCCAAGATGGCCGCGGATCCGGGTCCTGCAGGGAGGGAGGTGGCTTCACAGAGCCTGCTCAGACCAGGCACTGTGAAGCCTGCAGCGCTGCATGTCAGATCAGTGATCTGACAGAGTGCTGTGCAAACTGTCAGATCACTGATCTGTGATGTCCCCCCCTGGGACAAAGTAAAAAAGTAAAAAAAAAATTTTCCAAATGTGTAAAAAAAATAAAAAAAAATATTCCAAAATAATGAAAAAAAAAAAAATATATTATTCCCATAAATACATTTCTTCATCTAAATAAAAAAAAACCCAATAAAAGTACACATATTTAGTATCGCCGCGTCCGTAACGACCCGACCTATAAAACTGTCCCACTAGTTAACCCCTTCAGTAAACACCGTAAGAAAAAAAAAAAAAGAGGCAAAAAACAACGCTTTATTATCATACCGCCGAACAAAAAGTGGAATAACACGCGATCAAAAGGACAGATATAAATAACCATGGTACCGCTGAAAGCGTCATATTGTCCCGCAAAAAGAGCCGCCATACAGCATCATCAGCAAAAAAATAAAAAAGTTATAGTCCTGAGAATAAAGCGATGCAAAAATAATTATTTTTTCTGTAAAAGTTTTTATCGTATAAAAGCGCCAAACCATAAAAAAATGATATAAATGAGGTATCGCTGTAATCGTACTGACCCGAAGAATAAAACTGATTTATCAATTTTACCAAACGCGGAACGGTATAAACGCCTCCCCCAATAGAAATTCATGAATAGCTGGCTTTTGGTCATTCTTCCTCACAAAAATCGGAATATAAAGCGATCAAAAAATGTCACGTGCCCAAAAATGTTTTCAATAAAAACGTCAACTCGTTCCGCAAAAAACAAGACCTCACATGACTCTGTGGACCAAAATATGGAAAAATTATAGCTCTCAAAATGTGGTATTGCAAAAAATATTTTTTGCAATAAAAAGGGTCTTTCAGTGTGTGACGGCTGCCAATCATAAAAATCCGCTAAAAAACTCGCTATAAAAGTAAATCAAACCCCCCTTCATCACCCCCTTAGTTAGGGAAAAATAAAAAAAAATGTATTTATTTCCATTTTCCCATTAGGGCTAGGGTTAGGGCTAGGGCTAGGGTTAGGGCTAGGGTTAGGGCTAGGGTTAGGGTTAGGGCTAGGGTTAGGGCTAGGGCTAGGGTTAGGGTTAGGGTTGGGGCTACAGTTAGGGTTAGGGTTTAGATTACATTTACAGTTGGGAATAGGGTTGGGATTAGGGTTAGGGGTGTGTCAGGGTTAGAGGTGTGGTTAGGGTTACCGTTGGAATTAGGGTTAGGGGTGTGTTTAGATTAGGGTTTCAGTTATAATTGGGGGGTTTCCACTGTTTCGGCACATCAGGGGCTCTCCAAACACGACATGGCGTCCGATCTCAATTCCAGCCAATTCTGCGTTGAAAAAGTAAAACAGTGCTCCTTCCCTTCCGAGCTCTCCCGTGTGCCCAAACAGGGGTTTACCCCAACATATGGGGTATCAGCGTACTCAGGACAAATTGGACAACAACTTTTGTGGACCAATTTCTCCTGTTACCCTTGGGAAAATACAAAACTGGGGGCTAAAAAATAATTTTTGTGGGAAAACAAAAAGATTTTTTATTTTCACGGCTCTGCGTTATAAACTGTAGTGAAACACTTGGGGGTTCAAAGTTCTCACAACACATCTAGATAAGTTCATTGAGGGGTCTAGTTTCCAATATGGGGTCACTTGTGGGGGGTTTCTACTGTTTAGGTACATTAGGGGCTCTGCAAACGCAATGTGACGCCTGCAGACCATTCCATCTAAGTCTGCATTCCAAATGGCGCTCCTTCCCTTCCGAGCCCTCCCATGCGCCCAAACGGTGGTTCCCCCCCACATATGGGGTATCAGCGTACTCAGGACAAATTGGACAACAACTTTTGGGGTCCAATTTCTCCTGTTACCCTAGGGAAAATACAAAATTGGGGGCAAAAATATAATTTTTGTGAAAAAATATGATTTTTTATTTTTACGGTTCTGCATTATAAACTTCTGTGAAGCCCTTGGTGGGTCAAAGTGCTCACCACACATCCAGATAAGTTCCTTAGGGGGTCTACTTTCCAAAATGGTGTCACTTGTGGGGGGTTTCAATGTTTAGGCACATCAGTGGCTCTCCAAACGCAACATGGCGTCCCATCTCAATTCCTGTCAATTTTGCATTGAAAAGTCAAATAGCGCTCCTTCCCTTCCGAGCTCTCCCATGCGCCCAAACAGTGGTTTACTGCCACATATGGGGTATCAGCGTACTCAGGACAAATTGGACAACAACTTTTTGGGTTCAATTTCTCCTGTTACCCTTGGTAAAATAAAACAAATTGGAGCTGAAGTAAATTTTTTGTGTAAAAAAGTTAAATGTTCATTTTTATTTAAACATTCCAAAAATTCCTATTAAACACCTGAAGGGTTAATAAACTTCTTGAATGTGGTTTTGAGCACCTTGAGGGGTGCAGTTTTTAGAATGGTGTCACACTTGGGAATTTTCTATCATATAGACCCCTCAAAATGACTTCAAATGAGACGTGGTCCCTAAAAAAAAATGGTGTTGTAAAAATGAGAAATTGCTGGTCAACTTTTAACCCTTATAACTCCCTAACAAAAAAAAAAATTGGTTCCAAAATTATGCTGATGTAAAGGAGACATGTGGGAAATGTTACTTATTAAGTATTTTGTGTGACATATCTCTGTGATTTAATTGCATAAAAATTCAAAGTTTGAAAATTGCAAAATTTTCAAACTTTTCGCCAAATTTCCGTTTTTTTCACAAATAAACGCAGGTACTATCAAAGAAATTTTACCACTATCATGAAGTACAATATGTCACGAGAAAACAATGTCAGAATCACCAGGATCCGTTGAAGCGTTTCGGAGTTATAACCTCATAAAGGGACAGTGGTCAGAATTGTAAAAATTGGCCTGGTCATTGACGTGCAAACCACCCTTGGGGGTAAAGGGGTTAAGCTGCGTCTGTCCCCACTGACCAAATACCACAGGTGGCATCACAAACACAAACTTTATTACAAACACCTTTACAGACCTTTTCCCTTTTACTTGGGTGCTTAGGGCCACTGACGGGGTCAGGGCCACGGACGGGGTCGCAGCCACTGTGACATCCCCTTTAAGTACCGGTACCGAGTACCCCACAGCCCTGGAGGGTGACTCGCTCCAATGCATAGTGCCCAAGTAGGATCTTATCCCATGTAAATGCAACACCCCAGGTAACATGTTGCCTTCCTTTCGGGGAGGGTGATGTCACGCTTGTAGGCAAGGGAGATTCTCTCTATCAGGTAAGGCACTCACATTCAACACATCTGAATCTAGGCCAGGAGAGGGAGCTCAGGACCCGGATTCAGGGGAGCTTCCTTAGACTTTATGTATCCTGGTCTGGAAGAGGAGGGAGCGAGTTGTAAAGGAGTGAGGAGAAGAGAAGGACGTCTGGAGCAGACGTAGAGGCCGAGCAGCCACGTGGGAGCTGCAACCCCTGGAAAGAGAGATATCGTGAGTAGGGTTGAGCGACTTTTATTTTTATAGGATCGGGTCGGGTTTCACGAAACCCGACTTTTTCAAAAGTCGGGTCGAGTGAAATCGGCCGATCCCATAGAAAAGTCGGGGTCGGCCGAAACCCGAAACCCAATGCAGTGCATTGGGTTTCTAATGGTTCCCAGGGTCTGAAGGAGAGGAAACTCTCCTTCAGGCCCTGGGATCCATATTTAAGTGTAAAATAAAGAATCAAAATAAAAAATATTGATATACTTACCCTCGGACGCGCCCTTGTTCTCACCGGCAGCCTTCCTTCCTAAGAATAAGCGCCTGAAGGACCTTCGATGACATCGCGGCTTGTGATTGGTCGCGTGAGCGGTCACATGGGCGTCATGCAACCAATCACAAGCCGCGACGTCATCTAAGGTCCTTCAGGCGCTGATTCTTAGGAAGGAAGGCTGCGGGTTAGAACCAGGGCGCGTCCGAGGGTGAGTATATACCTATTAGGAATATACTCACCCTCAGACGCGCCCTCGGAAGCTTCCTTCCTAAGAATTAGTGCCTGAAGGACCTTAGATGACGTCGCGGCCTGTGATTGGTCGCGTGACCGCCCATGTGACCGCTCACGCGACCAATCCCAAGCCGCGACGTCATCGAAGGCCCTTCAGGCGCTCATTCTTAGGAAGGAAGGCTGCCGGTGAGAACCAGGGCGCGTCCGAGGGTGAGTATATCAATATTTTTTTATTCTTTATTTTACACTTAAATATGAATTCCGATACCAATTCCCGATATCTTAAACATATCGGAACTCGGTATCGGAATTCCGATTCCAGATCAGAAGATCGCCGACCTCATGACCGACCCCGCACAGGGGTCGGGTCGGGTTTCATGAAACCTGACTTTGCCAAAAGTCGGCGACTTCTGAATCTGGCCGACCCGTTTCGCTCAACCCTAATCGTGAGGAGTTGAATTGTGGAGTAGCTTAGAGGGAAGAAGCACAGAGGAGGAAGAGGCTCAGCAGGGGAACAGCGGAAGGACATCCTGGGAGCTACAGCGCAGAAGCCGAGTACCGAGAGCCCGAGGTTGTGTTGTTCTCCAGGAAGCGCGACAGAACCGGAGGGCATAGGACTGTATGTCAATTGCCTGCACCAAGTCTGAGGTGAAGCAGTAACTTGAGAGCCCGGGTCATGATAGAGATCCTATAAATTGGCTCACACTGCCTATCGTACAGACATCTGTCTTAGGACAGGAGAGAGGGGACTTTGCAACTAAGCTTCAAGCGGCAGGCACCTCGCCATCTTAGTGCACGTAGGAAAGGCTTACGGACCTCACCAAGGAGAGGGATCTCCTATTGCCTCCAAGCCGGCCGGACTACAGCTTCCCTGCACTTGGTACCCTGGACTCAGGACTGCTTTCATCAGTAAACCTGGTAAAGGCTGCAAACCTGTCTCCTTGTTCTTTGCCATACCATCCACCACACCATCGGTGCCCTACACTTAGGAAGCCCTGTGGGAAGCGTCACCATCTTGCTGCATAACATCACCCCAGAGGACCCCTTTAAGCAGCGTTGATCCCTACTGACCAGGAACCACAGGTGGCATCACGAACAATAGACTTTATTCACAATACCCCTTAAAAGACCTTTCCCCTTTAATTGGGCGCCCAGGGCCACGGACCGGGTCGCAGCCACCGTGACATCCCCTTTAAGAGCGACCGAACCTGGTGCCGAGTACTCCACGGCCCTGGCGGGCATTCCATAAGTCTTGTAGAAAACTTGGCACTCAGGTAAATGTTGTAAGTAGATAATTTTATTTTGTGCAGGCAATCCAAAATTAAAGAAACGTTTCCGTCCTTTATCAGTCAGACAGATTGCAGTGTGCACAGGTTTACAGGCAGAAACAAACGCTCAGGATCAGTATCAGTAGCACATGCTGTAGCTGTAATAACACAGGAATCGGGAGGTCGTCACGGACCCGAGGCAGATCAAGAGTTAACAGATTTATTAACAAATTTAACTCCATGCAGGGAGGGAAGGATATGAGAGGACAAGGTTAAACAGGTTTGGTGCTGAAAAGGGCCACAGCCGTAAACAGGTGCAAAGGAAAATGTTCAGGAAAAGAAGTAGAAGGATAAAACTTATCAGTCTGTCGGCTTCCTGATTGCAGCTCCTCTGTCTCCAAAGTTGGCACCGACAATAGTGGCACGTGAAGTTTCTGGGTAGTCCTGGGTAGCCGGATGTCCGGTTACTCGAAGGGAGTAGAGAGTCTTTGCTGCACAAGTCGGGTCCTTGTACTTGTGGTTCCTGGGTAATGGTCGCAGTCCTGCTATCGGTCCTGACTGCAGATTCGCTGGAGCAGGAACTTGTTCCACGGTGTCAGCGGACAAGGAGTCAGTAAGTTCTGACTCAGTCACTGACGCTGGACTAGGTCGTGTATGCGCAGCAGTCACGGATCTCACGTACGATTCACCTCCCTGTATTAGGAATGTCAGGCAGGTAATAGTCCGTCGTCCGGGGACAGAGGATGAGATTACAGGGATGTCTCTAGGCAGGCCTCTACTCATGAATTGCTGCACTTTCCAGGCCTGCACCTCACCCTACTGCGCACTCAGTCTCCCTGCCAGAAATGCTTACACATTCCTGCTTGCAGCCCTTTTTATGCCGGATCTGCCTCCTGCTGACAAGTATGAAGGTCAGTCCGGGTCTTTCCCTTGTGCAACAACGGTGACAGTCCCCACTGCAAGAAAGGTTACCCCGGTCTGGGTCATCCTCTTACATTCCCCCCTCTTTTTCTTCGCCATTGCACGGGCGAGAGTTTCTTTATTTCTTGCTGATTTTCTCTTCAGAGGGGAAGAGGACTAGAACTCTAGTGCCACCTATTGGAAGAAGCAATCCTATCAGTCAATGTCGACCCTTTAACGAGCCTTGTCACATGACTTAGGATAATAGCCAAACCAGACTCTCAATTTGCAGACACTGTGTTTCGGGGTACTGACGAGGGGCATGTGACAAGGCTCGTTAAAGGGTCGAGCTCGTTAAAGGCCGCACCTGTTCCATTGTAGCAGCCACCGTCCTGGCAGAGTCTCGGAACTCAGGAACTTCTTCAGCTTCCAGCTCCTCATCCTGGTTAGGCTCGGGTTTCCTATGGGCCATTTGGGACAAGGCATCAGCGTGGGTATTTTCGGCCCCTCGCTTATAGGTGATCTTATATTGAAATTTTGCCATCCGAGCCACCCAACGTTGTTCTAGGGCCCCAAGCTTTGCCTTCTCAAGATGAGCCAACAGGTTGTTATCGGTGGGAACGAGAACTTTGGAGCCAGACAAATATTCAGCGAACTTCTCCGTCATGGCCACAGCAACACCAACAACTCAAGTTTAAAGGAACTGTAGTTATAAGGGTTTCTTTCGGAGTCATGGAGGGACCTGAATATGGGACAGCACCGCTCCGAGTCCATGCAAGCTTCCGTCGTATGAAGAATAAATGGCTGAGAGAAGGCAGCATAGGCCAGCACCAGTGCCTCGGTCAAGGCCAAATTCAGGGCTTTAAATGCTTCCTCCTGACGCTCCCTCCACTGGACGGTTATATTCTTTGCACTGGACGGTACTCCCTTCGACAGCTCTAGCAACGGGTTTACAATACGAGTGAAGTTTTCACAAAGCGTCTGAAGTACCCAGTCAGTCCTAAGAAAGCCCATATGGAGCGCCCCCAGTAGGGCTATGGGGTACTGGGTCCTTCGGTTCTCAGTGGGGATGTCACGGTGGCTGACCCGGTCCGTGGCCCTAGGGATGTCCGTTGTAAATGGCGGAAAGGTCTTTTAAAGGGATAGTGTTCATGACGCCACCTGGGGTACTCGGCCAGGGTGACCGACGCTGCTTAGGGGGTCCACTGGGGTGATGGGATGGCAGCTAGATGGTATACCTTCCCACAGGTGAAGTATGTCCCCAGGGCTTCCCAGAGTGTAGATGGTGAATGGTGGATGCTGTAAGGTGCAGTGAATAACGAGGACACAAGGTTGCAGTCTCTTTACCTTTACTGGAGGCTTCAGCGTCCACAGTCCAGAGCACCGGATCACAGGGCTGGCAGAGTCCGGCCGGTCTGAAGGCAAATCCAGAGTCCCCTTATCCAGGTGGAAATCAGTAGCCTTCCTCTAGCTCCTGAGTGTTGTAGTACCTCCCTGCTGAGCTTCTCGGTGAGGTCCTCACAACTGATGTTGGTGTTCTAGATGTTCTATCTCTTTCTCTCTGTCCCCCTGATGGTATGGATAGGACAAACCGATATGACTGATGGTCTGAGGCTTTTTACAGGGACCCTACGACGCCCCAGCCCCCACAAGTTGCTACCGTGCTTCCTGGGTATGGGTCGGGCAACTAATATGGAACTAGCTGTCCTGCCAGTCTCTGAAGCAAGGCTTGGAGATGATTGCTCCCTCGGTGTTCTGGCTACCGGCTTCTGCGCCTCAGAAGGAGGCAGCCTTTTACAGGGCAGAACTCCTGGTTTTCTCTCCTTTTGCTATGACTTCGTTTCTCACTCTCAGCAACGCAATTCCCTTTGTGTCATTTCTTAGGATGCTACCGCACGTGAGGCAGGCTGTTGTGAATTCTGTGGTCAAGCTCCCTCCTGTGGTCATGAGTGGTACTTCGGCTGGTTCTGTCTATGAGCTTCCTCTGGTGGATGTGAGTTGGGCTGCGGCTTCTGAGTTTCCTTCCTGAGGTGACGAGGTTAAGTCGTTAGGTGCTGCTCTATTTAACTCCACCTAGTTCTTTGTTCCTGGCCTCCAGTCAATGTTCCAGTATTGGTCTTGCTTTCTCCTGGATCGTTCTTGTGGCCTGTCTGCCCTGCATAAGCTAAGTTTTGCTTGTGTTACTTTTGTTTGCTATATTTTCTGTCCAGCTTGCTATATTGGTTTTTCTTGCTTGCTGGAAGCTCTGAGACGCAGAGGGAGCACCTCCGTACCGTTAGTCGGTGCGGAGGGTCTTTTTGCCCCTCTGCGTGGTTGTTTGTTGGTTTTTGTGCTGACCGCAAAGCTATCTCTCCTATCCTCGGTCTGTTCAGTAAGTCGGGCCTCACTTTGCTAAAATCTCTTTCATCTCTGTGTTTGTATTTTCATCTTAACTCACAGTCATTATATGTGGGGGGCTGCCTTTTCCTTTGGGGAATTTCTCTGAGGCAAGGTAGGCTTATTTTTCTATCTTCAGGGCTAGTTAGTTTCTCAGGCTGTGCCGAGTTGCATAGGGAGCGTTAGGCGCAATCCACGGCTACCTCTAGTTTGGTATGATAGGATTAGGGATTGCGGTCAGCAGAGTTCCCACGTCTCAGAGCTCGTCCTATGTTAGTAACTATCAGGTCACTTTGTGTGCTCTTAACCACTAGGTCCATTGTGGTTCTGAATCACCTGTTCATAACAGTACTGGAGGCCCAAAGTACTAATGCTTCTCAATAGAGGGAAAAGAGAAGTTCTGAGACCATTTTTTTTTCTCTGTACTGTGTTTTGTCTTTCTTTTCCCCTAGACATTTGGGTGGTTCAGGACACAGGTGTAGTGATGGACATTAAAGGTCTGTCTTCTTGTATGGATCATCTCACTGCAAGAGTACAAAATATTCAAGACTTTGTGGTTCAGAATTCTATGTTAGAGCCAAGAATTCCTATTCCTGATTTGTTTTCTGGAGATAGAGCTAAGTTTCTGAGTTTTAAGAATAATTGTAAACTGTTTCTGGCTTTGAAACCCCGCTCCTCTGGTGACCCAGTTCAACAAGTTAAGATCATTATTTCTTTATTACGTGGCGACCCTCAAGACTGGGCATTTTCCCTTGCACCAGGAGATCCTGCATTATGTAATATTGATGCGTTTTTTCTGGCGCTCGGATTGCTGTATGATGAACCTAATTCAGTGGATCAGGCAGAGAAAAATTTGCTGGCTCTGTCTCAGGGTCAGGATGAGGTAGAGATATATTGTCAGAAGTTTAGGAAGTGATCTGTGCTCACTCAATGGAATGAATGTGCGCTGGCAGCAATTTTCAGAAAAGGTCTCTCTGAAGCCCTTAAGGATGTCATGGTGGGATTTCCTATGCCTGCTGGTCTGAATGAGTCTATGTCTTTGGCCATTCAGATCGGTCGACGCTTGCGTGAGCGTAAAACTGTGCACCATTTGGCGGTATTATCTGAGCATGGACCTGAGCCTATGCAGTGCGATAGGACTTTGACCAGAGCTGAATGGCAAGAACACAGACGTCAGAATGGGCTGTGTTTTTACTGTGGTGATTCCACTCATGCTATCTCCGATTGTCCTAAGCGCACTAAGCGGTTCGCTAGGTCTGCCACCATTGGTATGGTACAGTCGAAATTTCTTTTGTCCGTTACTTTGATCTGCTCTTTGTCATCCTATTCTGTCATGGCATTTGTGGATTCAGGCGCTGCCCTGAATTTGATGGACTTGGAGTATGCTAGGCGCTGTGGGTTTTTCTTGGAGCCCTTGCAGTATCCTATTCCATTGAGAGGAATTGATGCTACGCCTTTGGCCAAGAATAAGCCTCAGTACTGGACCCAGCTGACCATGTGCATGGCTCCTGCGCATCAGGAGGATATTCGCTTTTTGGTGTTGCATAATCTGCATGATGTGGTCGTGTTGGGGTTGCCATGGCTACAGGTCCATAACCCAGTATTGGATTGGAAATCAATGTCTGTGTCCAGCTGGGGTTGTCAGGGGGTACATGGTGATGTTCCTTTTCTGTCTATTTCATCATCCACCCCTTCTGAGGTCCCAGAGTTCTTGTCGGATTACCGGGATGTATTTGATGAGCCCAAGTCCAGTGCCCTACCTCCGCATAGGGATTGTGATTGTGCTATCAATTTGATTCCTGGTAGTAAGTTTCCTAAAGGTCGACTGTTTAATTTGTCTGTGCCTGAGCACGCCGCTATGCGGAGTTACGTAAAGGAATCCTTGGAGAAGGGTCATATTCGGCCGTCGTCGTCGCCATTGGGAGCAGGGTTCTTTTTTGTGGCCAAGAAGGATGGTTAGCTGAGACCTTGTATTGATTACCGCCTTCTAAATAAAATCACGGTCAAATTTCAGTACCCCTTGCCGCTGCTGTCTGATTTGTTTGCTCGGATTAAGGGGGCTAGTTGGTTCACCAAGATAGATCTTCGTGGTGCGTATAATCTTGTGCGTATTAAACAGGGCGATGAATGGAAAACAGCATTTAATACGCCCGAGGGCCATTTTGAGTACCTGGTTATGCCATTCGGGCTTTCTAATGCTCCATCAGTGTTTCAGTCCTTTATTCATGACATCTTCCGAGAGTACCTGGATAAATTCCTGATTGTATACTTGGATGATATTTTGGTCTTCTCGGATGATTGGGAGTCTCACGTGAAGCAGGTCAGAATGGTGTTCCAGGTTCTGCGTGCGAATTCTTTGTTTGTGAAGGGGTCAAAGTGTCTCTTTGGTGTTCAGAAGGTTTCATTTTTGGGGTTCATTTTTTCCCCTTCTACTATCGAGATGGACCCTGTTAAAGTTCAGGCCATTTATGATTGGACTCAGCCGACATCTCTGAAGAGTCTGCAAAAGTTCCTGGGCTTTGCTAATTTTTATCGTCGCTTCATCAATAATTTTTCTAGTATTGCTAAACCGTTGACTGAGTTAACCAAGAAGGGTGCTGATGTGGTCAATTGGTCTTCTGCTGCTGTGGAAGCTTTTCAAGAGTTGAAGCATCGTTTTTCTTCTGACCCTGTGTTGTGCCAACCAGATGTTTCGCTCCCGTTCCAGGTCGAGGTTGATGCTTCTGAGATTGGAGCAGGGGCTGTTTTGTCGCAAAGAAGTTCTGATGGCTCGGTGATGAAACCATGCGCCTTCTTTTCCAGGAAGTTTTCGCCTGCTGAGCGTAATTATGATGTTGGCAATCGAGAGTTGCTGGCCATGAAGTGGGCATTCGAGGAGTGGCGTCATTGGCTTGAAGGAGCTAAGCATCGCGTGGTGGTCTTGACTGATCATAAGAACTTGACTTATCTCGAGTCTGCTAAACGGTTGAATCCTAGACAGGCTCGTTGGTCGCTGTTTTTCTCCCGTTTTTACTTTGTGGTTTCGTACCTTCCGGGCTCTAAAAATGTGAAGGCGGATGCCCTGTCTAGGAGTTTTGTGCCCGACTCTCCGGGTTTGTCTGAGCCGGCGGGTATTCTCAAAGAAGGGGTAATTTTGTCTGCCATCTCCCCTGATTTGCGGCGGGTGCTGCAAAAATTTCAGGCTAATAGACCTGACCGTTGCCCAGCGGAGAAACTGTTTGTCCCTGATAAATGGACGAGTAGAGTTATCTCTGAGGTTCATTGTTCGGTGTTGGCTGGTCATCCTGGAATCTTTGGTACCAGAGATTTGGTGGCTAGATCCTTTTGGTGGCCATCTCTGTCGCGGGATGTGTGTTCGTTTGTGCAGTCCTGTGGGATTTGTGCTCGGGCTAAGCCCTGCTGTTCTCGTGCCAGTGGGTTGCTTTTGCCCTTGCCAGTCCCGAAGAGGCCCTGGACACTTATCTCTATGGATTTTATTTCGGATCTCCCCGTCTCTCAAAAAATGTTGGTCATTTGGGTTGTTTGTGATCGCTTCTCTAAGATGGTCCATTTGGTACCCTTGTCTAAATTGCCTTCCTCCTCTGATTTGGTGCCATTGTTCTTCCAGCATGTGGTTCGTTTACATGGCATTCCGGAGAACATCGTTTCTGACAGAGGTTCCCAGTTTGTTTCGAGGTTTTGGCGAGCCTTTTGTGCTAGGATGGGCATTGATTTGTCTTTTTCCTCGGCTTTCCATCCTCAGACAAATGGCCAGACTGAACGAACCAATCAGACCTTGGAAACATATCTGAGATGCTTTATTTCTGCCGATCAGGATGATTGGGTGTCCTTTTTGCCTTTGGCTGAGTTCGCCCTTAATAATCGGGCCAGCTCGGCTACTTTGGTTTCGCCGTTTTTCTGCAATTCTGGTTTCCATCCTCGTTTCTCTTCAGGGCAGGTTGAGTCTTCTGACTGTCCTGGTGTGAATACTGTGGTGGATAGGTTGCAGCAGATTTGGACTCATGTGGTGGACAATTTGACATTGTCTCAGGAGAAGGCTCAACGTTTCGCTAACCGCAGGCGCTGTGTGGGTCCCCGACTTCGTGTTGGGGATTTGGTTTGGTTGTCATCTCGTTATATTCCTATGAAAGTTTCCTCTCCTAAGTTTAAGCCTCGTTTCATTGGTCCGTATAGGATTTCTGAGGTTCTTAATCCTGTGTCTTTTCGTTTGACCCTTCCAGCTTCTTTTTCCATCCATAACGTATTCCATAGGTCATTGTTGCGGAGATACGTGGCACCTGTGGTTCCATCCGTTGATCCTCCTGCCCCGGTTTTGGTTGAGGGGGAGTTGGAGTATATAGTGGAGAAGATTTTGGATTCTCGTATTTCGAGACGGAAGCTCCAGTACCTGGTTAAGTGGAAGGGTTATGGTCAATAAGATAATTCCTGGGTCTTTGCCTCTGATGTTCATGCTGTCGATCTGGTTCGTGCCTTTCATTTTGCTCATCCTGGTCGGCCTGGGGGCTCTGGTGAGGGTTCGGTGACCCCTCCTCAAGGGGGGGGTACTGTTGTGAATTCTGTGGTCAAGCTCCCTCCTGTGGTCATGAGTGGTACTTCGGCTGGTTCTGTCTATGAGCTTCCTCTGGTGGATGTGAGTGGGGCTGCGGCTTCTGAGTTTCCTTCCTCAGGTGACGAGGTTAAGTCGTTAGGTGCTGCTCTATTTAACTCCACCTAGTTCTTTGTTCCTGGCCTCCAGTCAATGTTCCAGTATTGGTCTTGCTTTCTCCTGGATCGTTCTTGTGGCCTGTCTGCCCTGCATAAGCTAAGTTTTGCTTGTGTTACTTTTGTTTGCTATATTTTCTGTCCAGCTTGCTATATTGGTTTTTCTTGCTTGCTGGAAGCTCTGAGACGCAGAGGGAGCACCTCCGTACCGTTAGTCGGTGCGGAGGGTCTTTTTGCCCCTCTGCGTGGTTGTTTGTAGGTTTTTGTGCTGACCGCAAAGCTATCTTTCCTATCCTCGGTCTATTCAGTAAGTCGGGCCTCACTTTGCTAAAATCTATTTCATTTCTGTGTTTGTATTTTCATCTTTACTCACAGTCATTATATGTGGGGGGCTGCCTTTTCCTTTGGGGAATTTCTCTGAGGCAAGGTAGGCTTATTTTTCTATCTTCAGGGCTAGCTAGTTTCTCAGGCTGTGCCGAGTTGCATAGGGAGCGTTAGGCGCAATCCACGGCTACCTCTATTGTGGTATGATAGGATTAGGGATGGCGGTCAGCAGAGTTCCCACGTCTCAGAGCTCGTCCTATGTTAGTAACTATCAGGTCACTTTGTGTGCTCTTAACCACTAGGTCCATTGTGGTTCTGAATCACCTGATCATAACAGCAGGCGCAGCTCCGTGGGCTTCTATCTAGGCCCTGACAGGATCCCACCCCTGTCAGGGACCTCTCTGTCTGCAGCTGTTTGATGTTCCTCCTTTCCCCTGTCTGCCTGACAGGTGCTGCCTGGGTGAAGCCCAGTCAGATTCTGCCTAACTTCCTATCCAAACCACCAGTCTTACCTAATTGTGAAGAGTGCCCTACTAAATATGAGCATAGCTCCCCCTGGTGGACTGGAGTGTGAAGTGTGTAGTGTGGTTAGTGATACCTGGTAAGGTGATCTCCTTTATTGCCATCAGACGTAACATCACTCCCCCTGGTGGAAGAATGACATTATTGCAACGACCAGGACCCTGGGGCGCTGCACCCCCCCCCCCCCCCCTATTAAATCCAGTACTCCGGGACTGGGAAAAGATAACAACAATACATTAGCAAAAGACATGCAAATTTTTGAAATGCTGTAAAACAAGTTAATATAACTGTGCTTTTCTTTATGGGAGGTGAGAACACTTGAACGTTGCAAACAATAACATATTTACATTGTGCGTGCGACTTTTAAGGCAAGTCGAAAACAAGTGCTATCTATCTATGAAACACAATTACCCATACAGGTATACTATCTACTAAGTGCAGGTACTCTCTAAGAGTATACTATCATTAAACCTCAAAGTGCAAATCAACATTTTCTTTATTTTTCTACACATGCAGGACTATCTATCAACCCCCACGGGCTCACTGCATTTTCTTCAGTTTATTCACAAGTACATCATCTTCAAACATTTTCTATTCTATATCCTATCTACTATGCAAACATTATTACTATCTACTTTCTCATTATTGCATTAACTCACTATTATACTAACTTCTGTAATATATTAACCTTTTGGCACAGTGCAACAAGTAACCAATCCCTTTAAGGGCAAAGTCAAGTTTCTTCTGAGGTAGTGCAAACAATCACATCATCAATATTCAAGTCAGTTTTAACAACAAAGGTGACGTGATGCGAGGGACCCGTGACGAACCCCCGAACATTGGTCTTGGGTGGGCTACAAGACGTGTAATCTTGACCCGGAATTCTGCCATACCAACGTGTTTTTCTTCAGGTCTGTAAGGCAAAGTTATTTTTTTCACAGCAAAATTAACAGCAGCTTCTGTTAAGAGGCAGTCTCTGTAAAATCCTCCTTTGTAAAACCAGTAGGAAGCACCTTTAAGAAGGTGCAAACTATATACAGGCAGTTTGTGATCATGCAACAGTCCATGATTCTGCAGTTCGCTGATAAAAGTAGAAAACTTGTGCAAAACGTAGGATCCCTTTAAGTAGAGATCCCTTTAAGAGTTAACCCTGGACGGGTTTAAACTTGAAAAGCAAAGGAAAAACAGTTAACTATTTACATCCATCGGGTTTTCGAGGTTTACTTAAACAACTCTGGAGGTAGTACCGGCGGGGGTAGTCCTGCTGGATACGGGCGACTAACTGGTACTACATAGAGTGCATCTGCACTCCTGATTGGAGTCTGTGTGCTTACAGTTCTCCGCACCACAGTTGTTTGGGTGCACTTGGAGTACATGGTGACCGGTGCAGGGGTCACCTGTTCAGGTGGAGATGTTCCCGATGGTACCAAATCAGGGTTACGAGACGGCGGTGCTGTAGTCTCAAGTTTGTATTTGTAGACATGGAGGGCGTACCAACCTTTGTCTCCCCAATGTCGCGTGTAGGTGACACGGTCACCAGGGTACAGATCCCGGCCTGGGTGCCCCTCCATGAGGTGCGCCTCCACATCCCGCCGGTTTACAAATACCTCAGGGTAGAGGCCGGGCTCCTTAATAAAGCCCCAGCCTCCTTGTAAGCAGAAGGTTACGACTGTCCCGTAACGCTGGGGGCCACAATCCTCCTGACCCGTCCGCCTAGCCTGAGCTTTGGCCTGCAGGTCTTTCTTGCAGTCAGCTTGACGTCTGAGCTCTTTCTTCCTGGCCCACTCCTCCTGCTGCCGGAGTAGCTGCTGGCGGTAATCCTGCTAGGAGACGACCTCGATGCTCTCTCCCTCCCATTGAGCCTCCCCAGGGAACCCGATCAGGTCGGTGATGGTATGGGTTCATTTAAACGTCACCCACTCCCGTTGGACGTTCACAGCCTGTTTCGTGGGTTGCAGCGGTACGTCAGAGGTCTTCAGGGTCTCCCAGGGCCTCTCGCATTCTATGCAGCTACACACCCGGGTGGGTGGTGGTGGTGGGGGCGAGTCTATGGCCATTAGCAGGGGCTCTTCGGCTACCAGGGCAGGACCGATGTCAGTACCTGCTTCCGCGACATCTCCGGTGCCGGTCTCCTCCTCTGCAGGCTGGGGTTCGGGCAGCTGACTGCACCGCTGCTCCTCGCTGACGGCGGTCGCACGTTGGCACAGGCTCCGAAGCTGACAACACAGCTCCTCCACTTCCGCTCCGAGAACCTCCTGGTTTGTACAGCCTGGTAGGGTCCTGCTCTGTTCCCATTGGCCGGGACAGCTGCGGGTTTTCTCCCCCTCTTCCGGGCGACCTCCACTCGCCATGTTGCCAACCAGGTTCTGCCTCGAGGCGTCCAGTCGTTCCTGCCCTTCCTCTTCCGGAGGGCGGTTCCTTCTTTATCCTCCACCATCCCAGACTAGGAGGCGGACCTTTCTTGTTGATGGGCATATCTCCCGGACATAGTAGTATCTGTGAGGAGCTGGCTCCACTTTCGCGCCGTTCTTCCAGGCTATGCCCACGATGACACGCCCCACTCCTCCGGCACGCCACATGGTGCTGTAATGGCGGCTAGTTTGGCGGGAATTTTTGGCGGGAAATGGCAATACACAGTCTTTCAGCACAAACAGTTCAAATTCGATTCTGGCACAGTTCTTAGGCGCACATGACCTGATTTTCAGGCTTAAGTAGATCCTGTTTGTGACGCCAAAAGATTGGAGCGCCCCCAGTAGGGCTATGGGGTACTGGGGACCGGGTCCTTCGGTTCTCAGTGGGGATGTCACGGTGGCTGACCCGGTCCGTGGCCGTAGGGACGTCCGTTGTAAATGGCGGAATGGTCTTTTAAAGGGATAGTGTTCGTGACGCCACCTGTTGTACTCGGTCAGGGTAACGGATGCTGCTTAGGGGTCCGCTGGGGTGATGTGATGGCAGCTAGATCGTATACCTTCCACAGGTGAAGTATGTCCCCAGGGCTTCCGAGAGTGTAGATGGTGAATGGTGGATGCTGTAAGGTGCAGTGAATAACGAGGACACAAGGTTGCAGTCTCTTTACCTTTACTGAAGGCTTCAGCGTTCACAGTCCAGAGCACCAGATCGCAGGGCTGGCAGAGTCCGGCCGGTCTGATGGCAAATCCAGAGTCCTCTTATCCAGGTGTAAATCAGTAGCCTTCCTCTAGCGCCTGAGTGTTGTAGTACCTCCCTGCTGAGCTTCTCGATGAGGTCCTCACAACTGATGTTGGTGTTCTAGATGTTCTGTCTCTTTCTCCCTGTCCCCCTGATGGTATGGATAGGACAAACCCGTATGACTGATGGCCTGAGGCTTTTTACAGGGACCCTACGACGCCCCAGCCCCCACAAGTTGCCACCGTGCTTCCTGGGTATGGGTCGGGCAACTAATATGGAACTAGCTGTCCTGCCAGTCTCTGAAGCAAGGCTTGGAGACGATTGCTCCGTCGGTGTTCTGGCTACCGGCTTCTGCGCCTCAGAAGGAGGCAGCCTTTTACAGGTCAGAACTCCTTCTGGTTTTCTCTCCTTTCGCTATGACTTCGTTTCTCACTCTCAGCAACGCAATTCCCTTTGTGTCCTTTCTCAGGATGCTGCCGCATGTGGGGCAGGCGCAGCTCCATGGCCTTCTATCTAGGCCTCTGACAGGATCCCACCCCTGTCAGGGACCTCCCTGTCTGCAGCTGTTTGATGTTCCTCCTTTCCCCTGTCTGCCTGACAGGTGCTGCCTGGGTGAAGCCCAGTCAGATTCTGCCTAACTTCCTATCCAAACCACCAGTTTTACCTAATTGTGAAGAGTGCCCTACTAAATAGGAGCATCGCTCCCCCTGGTGGACTGGAGTGTGTAGTGTGGATAGTGATACCTGGTAAGGTGATTTCCTTTATTGCCATCAGACGTAACATCACTCCCCCTGGTGGAAGAATGACATTACTGCAATGACCAGGACCCTGGGGCGCTGCACATACATCCTTTAGTCTTTGGCGTGGGTCAATCTTGGACGGGCGCTATTTTCTCATGGGATGGTCTTACTCCTTCCGCTGAGACCACATGTCCCAGGAATTTCGATTTGAGTGCGAAACAGGTGGCACTTTTTATCTTTAGTCCATGCTGTTGTAAGCGGCTCAAAACCTGTTCCAGTCTGCAGAGATGTTCCTCAAACAAAGCAGCATAGACAATGATATCATCTAATTAAATCAGGGTGGTCTTAAAATTAGTCGCTGAAACGTCCCCGGGGCACTAGCTGAACGACATCCGATTGAACTCATACAACCCCATGGGGAGTATAAAGGCCGTCTTTGCTCGATCCTGCTCATACATGGGCTCTTGCCAGAATCCACTGGCCAGATCTAATGTGGAGAAATATTTGGCGTTCCCGAGGGCAGACAGGGACTCTACAATTCTTGGTAGTGGGTAAAAATCTCACACAGTGTAAGCGTTGAATTTGCGGTAGTACACACAAAAACGCAGTGTACCATCCTTTTTCCGCTCCAGCATGATGGGGCAGCCCAAGGGCTCTGACTCTCTCATATAACACCATTCTGCAACATCTGGGACAACATTCCTTCCACCTCCTAACATTTGCGGGGGAATTTGGTGGTATCTTTCCCTTATGGGCGCGGTGCTCTTGGTTGGTATCCCGTGCGTGATCGCTGTGGTGCACCCGAAATCGTCTTCATGATGTCCAAACACCCCCTGGTATCGTCCTAGCAGAGCTTCCACTTGTTGGACCTGCTGAGGCATGAGTTCAGACAATTCAGCCAGCATTTGTTCTAAAATAAGCCGCCCCTCTAGCAGGTGTTGGAGCTCGGGCGCCTGGATCGCATCTACTGCCACCGTCCAAGGATTCTCCTGGTTTTACTGTCAGGTGCACAGCTTGTGACGTTATCATTTCTCCCGGTATGCCCACGACTTGGGCCACTTCACTTCTGGGTGAAGCGTGATGTCACTTTGCCTCAAATTGACACAGTGTACGAGGACTGTCCTGTCTCGTACAATAGCTAACAAATGTGCCACTAGTAGTCCTGGAGGCAGTTGTTCCACACTGGCGGGCTCTATCTGAACCTCAACTCCTTCCAGAGGGGTACAGGCCTGGACGGGCAGGGTAAGCACAGTTTGCCTGGGTGGCAGTACTCGATTAGCTGAAACTGGAGCAATGACCTTCCCCAGGGTCTTCCCACAGCTGGAGGTTTCTTGGGCTCTGATTAGCTGCTGGAATACTTTCCTCTGTGGGGTGCGAGGGCTCCACTGCATTAGGAATATGTCTGGGGACTCGTTAATAAGGAGGCTCCCAAAGTCTTTCAGCATATTCATGGCTAGCGTCGCAGTATGTCCTTTATTCCCCTCCTCAGCTGTCAGTACTACTCCTTTACATCCTAAGTCTTTACCGCAGACTGTAATATTCAACCAGACCACCCCTGCGACCGGGATGGGCAAATGATTGGCAGTTGTCAGCTTGATCACCGGGCCCCATTCAGGCTGCATTGCCTCTGTGAAATGTTGACGGAAGTTACCTGTGAGGCCATATCAACCAGACAGCGTACAGCCCGACCATCTATTTCAGCCCGACCATCTATTTCAGCCCAGACGAGGGGGGCACATGGACACGAGATTTGTGGGACTTTTTGTACTCCTCCTTCAATGTATAGGCTCAGAACAGCATCCCCCAGACTCGGAGCCTCCTAGTTTAACGGACGGCGTTGTAGTGGCCTAATCCGCCGGGTGCATCCCCGAGCTAAATGTCCGGTCTCTCCACAGTTGTAGCACGTGAGGGTACACGGCAGGGTACTGGCTCACTGCTACGTCCGTGGGGTCCCCATGAATCTCCTCCACAATCTGCAGTACTTTTTCAAAGGTTTCCCCGGGCATGAGGGGGTTTAAAGGGACTCTGTCACCTGAATTTGGCGGGACTGGTTTTGGGTCATATGGGCGGAGTTTTCGGGTGTTTGATTCACCCTTTCCTTACCCGCTGGCTGCAATATTGGATTGAAGTTCATTCTCTGTCCTCCATAGTACACGCCTGCACAAGGTGCAATCTTGCCTTATGCAGGCGTGTACTATGGAGGACAGATAATGAACTTCAATCCAATATTGCAGCCAGCATGCAGCCAGCGGGTAAGGAAAGGGTGAATCAAACACCCGAAAACTCCGCCCATATGACCCAAAACCAGTCCCGCCAAATTCAGGTGACAGGTTCCCTTTAAGCATCACTGAGTCCCTGGCTTCACCATCCAAAGCCATCATGGCCACCTGTTGTGAATTCTGTGGCAGAGCTCCCTCCTGTGGTCACAAGTGGTACTTCGGCTGATTCTCTCTGTGAGCTTCCGTTGGTGGAGGAGAGTGGTACTGCGGCTTCTGAGTTTCCTTCCTCAGGTGCTGTGGTGAAGTGGTTAGGTGCTGCTCTATTTAACTCCACCTAGTGCTTTGATCCTGGCCTCCAGTCAATGTTCTAGTATTGGACCTGTTCCCTCCTGGATCGTTCCTGTGGCCTGCTGCTCTGCATAGCTAAGTTCCGCTTTGCTATTTTGTTTGCTGTTTTTTCTGTCCAGCTTGTCTATTTGTTTTTTCTTGCTTGCTGGAAGCTCTGGGACGCAGAGGGTGTACCTCCGTGCCATTAGTTCGGTACGGAGGGTCTTTTTGCCCCTTTGCGTGGTTTTTGTAGGGTTTTGTGTTGACCGCAAAGTTACCTTTCCTATCCTCGCTCTGTTCAGAAAGTCGGGCCTCACTTTGCTAAATCTATTTCATCTCTACGTTTGTCTTTTCATCTTAACTCACAGTCATTATATGTGGGGGCTGCCTTTTCCTTTGGGGTATTTCTCTGAGGCAAGGTAGGCTTATTTTCTATCTTCAGGCTAGCTAGTTTCTCAGGCTGTGCCGAGTTGCATAGGGAGCGTTAGGCGCAATCCACGGCTGCCTCTAGTGTGGTTGGAGAGGATTAGGGATTGCGGTCAGCAGAGTTCCCACGTCTCAGAGCTTGTTCTATGTTTTTGGGTTATTGTCAGGTCACTGTATGTGCTCTGACCTCTATGTCCATTGTGGTACTGAATTACCTTATCATAACAGCCACCTCTGCCTCTAACGCCAGGGTTATGGGATGCATTCTCATCATCCCCCTGACCCATTCCCGTCCAGCTCCACAACATAGTATTGCTCCCTGTAAACTTCAGGAGGTTGTTTAGCATGGCCCCCAGGGTTATGCTGGATCTAGGGCCCCCTCCTGCTGCTTAGTCTGCCGCCTCAGCGCTTTTAAACGACATCCTGTCGACTACGCCAAGTGTAAGGGTAAGGCTAAGGTCACACTATCAGTATGTGGTGGTCAGTATTTTACATCAGTATTTGTAAGCCAAAACCAGGAGTGGAACAAACAGAGGGGAAACCTATAATAGAAACACGTCACCAAGTCTGTATTTTTGACCCACTCCTGGATTTGGCTAACAAATAATGATGTAAAATACTGACCAAATACTGATAGTGTGACCGCAGCCTAATAAAGCAGGAATCGGGATGTCAAGAATTGGAGGCAGATCAAGGGTTAACAGATTTATTAACAAATTGAACTCCATGGGGAGGGCCACAGGGTAAACAGGTGCAAGGGAAAATGTTCAGGAAAAGAAGTAGAAGGAAAAAAACTTATCAGTCTGTCGGCTTCCTGATTGCAGCTCCTCGGTCTCCAACGTTGGCACCGACAACAGCGGTATGTGAAGTCCCTGGGTGGTCCTGGGTAGCCGGCGGTCTGGTTCCTCAAAGAGAGTAAAGAGTCTTTGCTGCACAAGTCGGGTACTTGTACCCGCGGTTCCTGGGTGATGGTAGCAGTCATACTATCGGTCCTGACTGCAGCTTCGCTGGAGCGGGAACTTGTTCTGCGGTGTCAGTGGGAAGGAGTCGGTAAGCTCTTAGGCCTCTTTCACACTTCCTTCGGCAGGCGGCCGTCAATGCGTCGGCGCGACGTATCGACGGATGCGTCAAAAATAGTGAAAAACGGATGCAACGCATACAGTATTTCGACGGATCTGCTAGACAGGAAATGTGATTGGCTGCTGGAAAATAAGGGAAACCTATATATTGAGTGTTTTTACACCCCATCTTTGACAGGGTTTAGAGAAAGTGGCAGAAATGGAAGGAAATCTAAATAGGATTGTTACCATCTATTCTGATTTTGCATTTGAGGCCAATAGGTTGGCAATCATTGTTCGTGAAAAGGAGGCAGCAAGAGAGCGGATTCTTCATCAGCGATGCCTATGGATACATCCCATCAACGCACAGCAATTAACCCATGGAGTTGAGGCAGAACCCGGACAAGTTTTTCAACTATGTGCGCAAACAAACACATTGTTTCATAAGTGGTCATTTTTGTATTCTCCGGTCAAGGGTTCTGACCTGATTATTCTGGTGGATTTTTTTTTTATATATGTTCTGACCACAAATACTTAGTTTTGGACTTGGTTGTGATAATCATTAACAGTACCATGTAAACCTATGGAAAACAACATCTGCAGTCACCATGCTGCGGAAAATACTGCGCTGAAACACTGCGTTGCAGTTTCTGCAGCATGTCAATTGTTTGAGCCCATTACACAGCATTTAACACCTGCTCCATAATAGTAATCCGTAGCTGTAAAAACACCGGTTTAAATCTGCAAAAAAACTGAAACAAAAAAATCCCAGTGCGTTGTAGGCTACTTTCACACTAGTGTCGTACGACGCACATCGCAATGCGTCATTTTGGAGAAAAAAACGCATATTGCAAAATTGCTTGCAGGATGCATTTTTTCTCCATAGACTAACATTAGCGATGCATTGCGATGCTTTGCCACATGTCGCAACCATCGTGCGACGGTTGCGTCGGACCGTCAAACCAAAAAAGTTGCATGTAATGTTTTTTGGTGCGTCGTGTCCGGCATTTCCGACCGCGCATGCGTGGGCGGAACTCCGCCCCCTCCTCCCCGCAGCTCAGAATGGGGCAGCGAATGCTTTGAAAAACTGCATCTGCTGCCCCCGTTGTGCAGCGCTTGCACAGTATGCGTCGGAACGTCGCATTGCGACGTGCGTCGTACGACGCTAGTGTGAAAGTAGCCCAACATGTTTTTTTGTTTTTTTTTTAAAGGTTTAGAAAACTAAACATAATATTCTTCTATGTTGGAAAATTGCCTTAAACTGTAATGTTGTTGCTTGCAGTTTGTAAAAAAAAATTTTTATTTCCACAGATTCCTTGCAATTGGAGAATCGCTAACATCACTTCATTATCAATTTCATCTGGGGATCTCAACTATCTCTGGGATTGTTAAACAGACCTGCCAAGCACCGTGGGATTGTTTGCACGAGGAGTTTATACCCAATCCAACAATGGACATGTGGCTGGAGAGTGCGAAAAATTTTGAAAAACTTTACCATTTCCCTAATTGCTTGGGTGCCGTGGATGGCAAGCATATATGCATTGCTAGACCTGCAGGATCAGGATCTGAATACTATAACTACAAGAAATACTTTTCTATTGTGCTGATGGCCATAGCGGATGCCCATTGTAAATTTATTGCGGTGGATATTGGAGCATATGGCCACTCCAACGATTCCCAGGTGTTCAAAATGTCTCCTATGGGCCGTTGCTTAGGCCGGTTTCACACGTCAGTGGCTCCGGTACGTGTGGTGACAGTTTCCTCATGTACCGGAGACACTGACTCACATAGACACATTAAAATAAATGTGTCTCTGCACATGTCAGTGTGTTTTCACAGACCGTGTGTCCGTTTGCAAAACACGGAGACATGTCAGTGTTCATGGCAGCGCACGGATCACACGGACCTAAAATTGATTATGAAAATGATTAAAGTCAATGGGTCCGTGTAAACACGTACCGCACATGTGCCACCTGAGGACCACACGGAACAGCGCTACAGTAAGCGCTGTCCCCTGTGTGTGGTGCTGAAGCCGCCATTCATCCCTTCTGTCCTGCTCGGCTGAAAGCAGCGCTCGCAGAAGAGAAGGGATGAAAGATCAATTAGTTTTGTTTCTTTTTGTTTAAATTAAAATTTGGGGTCACTATGGGAGCCGCATATTCATCACTGTAATGAGCGGTACCACGTGACCGCTCACACAGGACAAGCTACCGGTGCTGAGAGGAGGCATCGCGGGAGCTGGATATTTCTCTGCTATGGGGCGGGCGCAAGGGGGGTGGGGAGGGGTGGGAGGCATTAGATGACCCCCAAACTTTCTTTTTAACAAAACAAACCTTGATTTTTCATTCCTTCTCCCCAGCGAACGCTGCTGGGGAGAAGGAATGAATGCCGGCTTCAGCACCAAAAGCAGGGGACAGCGCTTAACTGTAGCGCTGTCTCCTGCACGGTCCGTGTGGTCCTCAGTCGGCACACGCTTGCCGCACGTGTGCCACACTGATGTGCCACGTGAGCACACGGACACGGATAACTCCGGTACCAATTTCTCCGATACCGCAATTATCTGGGAGACTGGCCTTATACGGAGACACGTATCACTTTCTACCGACAAGACCACTCCCTGGAACATCTGGCCCACCAATGCCATTTTTGTGTGTTGGTGATGAGGCATTCCAGCCTGAGGCATTCCAGCTTTCAACACACCTGCTTAAACCTTATTCCAGCAGTGGCTTAACACGAAGTAAACGAGTGTTTAACTATCGGTTAACTAGAGCTAGACATGTGGTGGAGTGCAATTTTAACTGCTAAATGGCGAGTGCTGCTAACCGCAATAAAACTGCAAACTGAAACTGTGGATGAAGTGGTCAAGGCCTGTGTGGTGCTGCATAACTTCGTCATTTCCAAGGAACCGGTTGCCATGGAGGAAGAGGACTTGGAAACCACCTTGTGGGACTATCAGGGTATGTGTCCACGTTCAGGATTGCATCAGGATTTGGTCAGGATTTTATGCAGGTAAAATCTACACCACATCTGCACCTGAGGTCACTGGCAGGTTACCTGCATTATTCTTGCGTTGTTTCAGCATTGTAAGGACATGCTGCGTTCTGAAAAGACACGCCGCATGTCCGTTTCCGCGGGTCTGCCGCATGCGTCTCTTAATGCATAGTGGAGATGGGAGTTCATGAAATCCCCTCCACTATGCTGTAACATCTGGACGCTGCATGTTTGACGCTGCGGCTCTACGCACCGTCAAACACGCAGCGTTTCCTGAACGTGGAAACATACCCTTACAGTGTATCTGTTCGTACTGCAGTTGCGGTTTCCAGAATGAGGGACAAATTCGCCGATTATTTTATGTCGCCTGAAGGCAGAGTTCCATGGCAAGATGACATTGTTTGAAATATTTCTTTGATGTTATGTATGTATATGGCAATAATGTTTCTGTACAAAGTCACTCTTCTGATTTTCTTGACACCAAGTTTTACTTATTTCCCTAAAGTTTGGTATGTTTTCTAATAAACCAAACAAGTTATACCTTTACAACGGGTGTTGTTTTTGTACCTTTTTTTTTTACCATAGTTAAATGAAAACACTTGACAATAAAAAATTTTTTAAACAAAACCAAATTTTTATTAACCACTTTTGTTAACCAATTTAGATTAAACATGTTTTCCCAATTTTTATTAAACAATTTTTTTAACCAATTTTTAATTAACACATTTTTTTAACACATTTTTTTAACAATTTTTAAAAGATATTAATTTTTACAAATTTGTAAACTGTGGGGTGGAGATACTAACGGAGGGGCTGGAAAGTTGGACCACGTCGATAGTGGGGGAAAGCCTACTGGGTTGGGGTTGATCTGTAGTGGAACTGGGGGGGGGGGGGAAACCATGAGGCTGAGCAGGGAGGTCAGGTTGGACAGGGGGTGGTGTTGGGGTAGGTGGAAAATTATACGGGGAAGTTAATTTAACGGGGAAAGAAACAGTGGGGAGGACATTTGAAATTGGGACTGGGTTGGGATTTGGGCCTGGATTGGGAAACTGCAAGGATTTTGGAAAGGGTTGGTAGAAGAGATAGTGGCTGTGTGGGGAGGTGTGGGAGCAACTACCGGGGGAGTTGGAGGGGCTTGGGCGATGGCCTGCGCTAGAGCAGCATGGCAGCCTTGCATCTGCTGGTCAAGAGTTAGCTTTTCCATCTCACGAGCATTGATTGAAAAAAAAAAAAGATTTGGCGAGTGAGTTGCATCTGAATGCAGCCTATCCACACTACTGCTGAGTTCAGCGATGCTTTTATTCACCATGTTGAACCCAGCAGTCGTTTGGCTGAGCAAACGCTTGATAGCACTTTGGAGGGCTGCATTCAGATGCAAAAACTCTGGAGCATAGCTCCTTTCCTGACCCCTCTGTCGCTGCCGCCCAGAACCTAAAGGTGTTCTATGTTATGACCTGGTGGTTAGGAGCACCCGGAATTACCTGATAGTTAAACCACATACAGGACGAACTCTGGGATGTGGGAACTCTGCTGACCGCAAGCCCTAATCCTATCACACACACTAGAAATAGCCGTGGAGCGCTCCTGACCAGACCTAGGCGCCTCGTCACAGCCTAAGGGCTATCTAGCCCTAGAGAAGGAAAATAAAGCCTATGTTGCCTCAGAGAAATTCCCCAAAGGTAAAGGAAGCCCCCCACATATATTGACTGAGAGTAAAGATGAAAGTCACAAACGCAGAAATGAAAACAGGTTTTCAGCAAAGGGAGGCCAGACTAACTAAATAGACAGGGGATAGGAAAGGTAACTTTGCGATCAGCACAAAAACCTACAAAGACCACGCAGAGTGTGCAAAAAAGACATCCGCACCGACTCACGGTGCGGAGGGGCCACCCTGCATCCCAGAGCTTCCAGCTAGCAAGACAAAATCATGAAAACCAGCTGGACAAGAAAACAGAGAAAAAAATAAGACTATAAGGAACTTAGCTTCTGCAGGAGAAGGCAGGTCACCAGAGAGATCCAGGAGCGAACTGAACGAATGCAAAAACATTGACAGCTGGCCTAGAGTAACGATCTGAGAGGAGTTAAATAGAACAGCCAACCAAAGGATAAACCACGTCACCTGTGTAAGGAACCTCAGAAGCCGCAGCTTCACTCATAGCCACCAGAGGGAGCCCATAGACGGAACTCGCCGAAGTACCATTCACGGCCACAGGAGGGAGCTTGACAACAGAATTCACAACAGTTCTAGAGGTGGCAGCAAAGGGGTGGGGTAAAGGGAAAGCTAACTCGTCACCAGCAGCTTCATGTAACGAAGTCTGCGATGATGCTCCAGCTCTGGCAGATGTGGATGGGGCCGAGGGACTGGAAGTGAGGGAAGGGCCAGACGAAGGGTCAGAGGGGTGGGGTCTACCGACATGGCCCACGGTGGTGGACTCCTGTGGGATCGCTCCAGAGGGGTCCAAGGTAGAAGCAGGATCACGAGTGCTACAGATGGTGCTGTGAAATAAAAGAAAAAAGAAAACAATTAATATATTGATAGGAAAAAGCCCTGCCTGAAAAAAAATAAAATAAGGTTAGACAGGTAAACATGGTGAATTATTAAATGGGCTGTGGAATATTTACCGTATATACTCGAGTATAAGCCAACCCCCCTAATTTGGAACAAAAAACTGGGAAAACTTAATGACTCGAGTATAAGCCTAGGGTGGAAAATGCAGCAGCTACCGGTAAACGTCAAAAATAAAAATAGATACCAATAATATCCTCCCTGTCCCACAACCCTAAACAGCTTTTCAACACTTTCAATTCTCTACTCCGTCCCCCCGCACCTCTTCCCTCCCCCCTCATTTCTGCTGATGACTTCGCCTTTTTCTTTAAACAGAAGATCGATACGATCAGAGAAAGCTTTGGCCCACAGCGCCCACTGCCCCTCTTAGCTGCTCAACCCTGCTCCTCCAAAACCAGCTTCTCCACCATGACAGAAGATCAGCTCTCCACCCTCCTGTCAAGATCACACCTCACCACCTGCACGCTTGACCCGCTCCCATCCCACCTCATCCCTAACCTTTCCACGGTCTTCATCCCAACCCTAACGCACCTCTTCAACCTCTCACTCACAACAGGTGTCTTTCCCTCATCCTTCAAGCATGCCAAGATCACACCCATCCTCAAAAAGCCCTCCCTCGACCCATCCTCTGTGTCTAGCTATCGCCCAATATCTCTTCTCCCTTATGCCTCCAAATTGCTGGAGCAACACGTCCATCTTGAACTGTCCTCCCACTTCTCCTCCTGCTCCCTCTTTGATCGGTTACAATCAGGCTTCCGTTCCCATCACTCAACTGAAACTGCCCTAACTAAAGTCACCAATGACCTACTAACTGCCAGGAGCAAGCGACACTACTCTGTCCTCCTTCTCCTGGACTTGTCTTCTGCCTTTGACACTGTTGACCACTCCCTTTTGCTACAAATCCTCTCATCCCTTGGCATCACAGACTTGGCCCTTTCCTGGATCTCGTCATATCTGACAGACCGAACATTCAGTGTCTCCCTCCCCCACACCACCTCCTCACTTCGCCCCTTGTCAGTCGGTGTTCCTCAAGGCTCTGTTCTAGGACCTCTACTCTTCTCCATCTACACTTTCGGCCTGGGACAGCTCATAGAATCCCACGGTATGCAGTACCATCTCTACGCCGACGACACGCAGATCTACCTCTCCGGACCTGACCTCTCCTCCTTGCTTACCAAAATCCCGCACGGTCTGTCTGCCATTTCAGCCTTCTTTTCTGCTCACTTTCTACAACTGAACATGGACAAAACAGAATTCATCATCTTTCCCCCATCTCACTCTACCCCTCCACCACATCTATCCATCAATGTCAATGGCTGCTCACTATCCCCAGTCCCACACGCCTGGTGCCTCGGGGTGATCCTCGACTCTGCCCTCTCTTTCAAGCCACATATCCAAGCCCTTGCCTCCTCCTGTCGTCTCAAACTCAAAAATATTTCCCGGATCCGTGCTTTCCTTGACCGCAACACTGCAAAAACGCTAGTGCATGCCCTTATCATCTCCCGCCTCGACTACTGCAACCTCCTACTCTCTGGACTCCCCTCTAGCACTCTGGCACCACTCCAATCCATCCTACACTCTGCTGCCCGACTAATCCACCTGTCCCCCCGCTATTCCCCAGCCTCTCCCCTGTGTCAAGCCCTTCACTGGCTTCCTATCGCCCAGAGACTCCAGTTCAAAACCCTCACACTGACATACAAAGCCATCCACAACCTGTCTCCTCCATACATCTGTGACATGGTCTCCCGGTACCTACCTACACGCGACCTCCGATCCTCCCAAGACCTCCTTCTCTACTCCCCTCTCATCTCTTCTTCCCATAACCGCATCCAAGACTTCTCCCGTGCTTCCCCCATACTCTGGAACTCTCTACCCCAACACATCAGACTTGCGCCTACCATAGAAACCTTCAAAAAGAACCTGAAGACTCATCTCTTCCAACAAGCCTACAGCCTGCAGTGATCCTCAACCTACTGAACAGCCGCACAGCCAGCTCTTCCCTCTCCTAGTGTATCCTCACCCACCCCCTGCAGACTGTGAGCCCTCGCGGGCAGGGTCCTCCCTCCTTATGTACTCGTGTGCCTTGTTATCTGCTCATGTTTAATGTAATTGTCTATATTTGCCCAGTATTCACATGTAAAGCGCCATGGAATAAATGGCGCTATAAAAATGTATAATAATAATAATAATAAAAGTAAAATTAATTGAGACATCAGTAGGTTAAGTGTTTTTGAATATCCATATTGAATCAGGAGCCCCATATAATGATCTATACTATTCATTATGGCCCCATAAGATGCTCCATACAAAATAGGCCCCATATAATGCTCCATACAGTTCATTATTGCCCCATAAGATGCTCCATACAAAATAGGCCCCATGTAATGCTCCATACAGTTCATTATGGCCCCATAAGATATACAAATATGCCCCAAATAATGCTCCATGCAGTTCTTTATGGCCCCATAAGATGCCCCATAAAATGCTCCATTCAGTTATTTATGGCCCCATAGATGCCCCATATAATGCTTCATGCAGTTCTTTATGGCCCCATAGATGCCCCATATAACGCTCCATGCAGTTATGGCCCCATAGATGCCCCATATAATGCTCCATGCAGTTCTTTATGGCCCCATAGATGCTCCATATAATGCTCCATGCAGTTCTTTATGGCCCCATAGATGCTCCATATAATGTTCCATGCATTTATGGCCCCATAGATGCTCCATATTATGCTCCATGCAGTTTTTTATGGCCCCATAGACGCTCCATATAGCATTGTGCCACATGTAATCCTGCTGCTGCACTAAAAAAAAAAAAAAAAAAAAAGGCATACTCACCTTCTCGTCGCTGCCCCACAGCGTCCCGTCTCTCCGCACTGACTGTTCAGGCAGAGGGCAGCGCGCACACCAACACGTCATCGCGCCCTCTGACCTGAACAGTCACTGCAGAGGATGCGGAAGACGGAGCGGCGCTGGAACGCGGAAAGGTGAATATGCCATACTCACTGTCCTGCTCCTGGTGCGGTCCCTGCATGTCCCACGTCTCTGGACGCGGCAGCTTCTTCATGTAGTAAGCGGTCATGTGGCACCGCTCATTACAGTAATGAATATGCGGCTCCACCCCTATGGGTGTGGACTCAAATATATATGGTACCTTCTGCTCAACATAGTCGACCGGAGGAACCACATGGCCCTGCAGCATTTATATTGGCTCCTGCGTCCTCTTGAGCCACGCGGGGCCTGCATTTCCTTGTTGAACTCCCTCTTGAAGCGATCCCTAAGTGACCGCCACCGCTTCATAACCCTTTCACCTGTAAAGAGAAGACTGAAATAAAAAAAATGGGTTAAGTACAACACATTCTGTCCTGCTACCAAAATTACTGAAGTGTGACTACTTACGTGCTCGAGTCTGCTGCCTTAGTTCAAGGTCCCCCCAGTTGTCCACAACGTTCACGCATATTTGCTCCCAGAGCCGACGGGTAACAAATTGATCTGCATGGCTGCGGTCAGCCATGTTCCACAGCGGCTCCCACTCGCGGACCTCCTCGATGAGGAGACATCTAGTCCGCCGTCCTCATCATCCGAGTTGGGAGCACGCTGTGAATACTGTGAAAAAATTAGAGCAAAAATAAAAAAAAAATTAGTACACTGAAACACAAAACTACCAAGAGAGATAACAACAACCACATACTACTGGCTGACCGTTGCGGCAATTTCAACGCCGACTCTGGGAGCTGCTGGGAGGACCTTCACGGCGTTGGCCAGACTTAAAAAAAGGAAAATGAATTATGTTGGATGTAAGCATATGTTGTATGTGTACTGTGATGTATGATGATCTGTTTTGTATGTGTTGGGTGCACTGTGATGTCTGAAGGAAGTTTCTGCACAACTTACACTCTACGCACCCACTCCTGGCATTTCTCCAACCACTCCGTCTCCTTCTGAGAGGCTCTCGGCTGCTTCAGCTTCCTGTGAAAACATAATTAATGCATATAGTGTTTAACCAAAATTTTAACAAGAACAAAAAAAAATGTTTTAAATTACCTCAATACGCAGACGCTGTGAAGGAGGGCTCCTAGAAGAAGACATTTTGTTTGGCTTGGTGGTACCTGGTGTATCTGCAAGTATAAAGACACTTGCCAGCTACTATACAAAGTATATTCCAAGCTTTGTGGTCTTTAATACTTACATCAGGAAACTGGCTTAGTGGTCTCTGGTGTCTCGGTGGTCCCTGGTTGCTCGGTGGTCCCTGGTGGATCTGAAAGTATAAAGATAATTTATACTTAGACCCACAAACCCCCCAAAATAGCTAATGTAATAGATTTAAACACCACCCTGCTCAAATGTTATATCTGAGCAATGTCCAAGCAGGCCAAAAAACAACGTTTTGAGAAACCACCAAAAAAATATACCCAAGGCACACCAGTCTGAGCTGGATATCCTAGTTCAATAATATGCGCAAGCTGAAAAACCATTTCCCCCCACCCCCCCAAAAAAAGTTAACAAAGTACCCTCATTTAAAGTTGAAATGCCTAGACACCAGTTGAAAATGTATTGACCACATATGTGATTTGAAAAGATCCCTTTAAAAAATTACAAAAAAAAAAAACCTTACAATTTTCCTACGCCTTTTATTTTAAAAAATAAACCCTCAACCAACTCTATTGCATGGTATGTGTACATTTTTACATACACCACACTTTAAAATTTACCTTTGTGAAATGATACTACGTTCAGTTTCAAGAAATTTTTTTAATTTTTTTTTTTATTTAACATCACATTTAGGAACTACAATGCTCTTTATTTTAAATACAAGTACATTAACTGTAAATGTTTTCAACAATACAATTTAAAAAAATAAAAATAAAAAACCCAAACACACACGCCCAAGACACACAAACTCACACCGCCATTACACACACACACACACACACACACACTGAAACCACATGCTTCACACGCCACACTACTTTATGAATACATCAAAATAAAAAAAAACATGCACGCGCACACAGACGCACACACACACGAAAGCACAGAGACGCACGCAAGCACACACAGACAGACGCACGCACACATGGCAGGACTCACACTGGCTGGCAGGCCCCTGGCTGGATGCTGGCTGGCTGGCAGGCCTCTGGCTGGACGCTGGCTGGCAGGCCTCTGGCTGGACGCTGGCCGGCTGGCAGGCCTCTGGCTGGACGCTGGCCGGCTGGCAGGCCTCTGGCTGGACGCTGGCTGGCTGGCAGGCTTCTGGCTGGACGCTGGCTGGCAGGCCTCTGGCTGGACGCTGGCTGGCTGGACGCTGGCTGGCTGGCAGGTCTCTGGCTGGACGCTGGCTGGCTGGACGCTGGCTGGCAGGCCTCTGGCTGGACGCTGGCTGGCTGGCAGGCCTCTGGCTGGACGCTGGCTGGCTGGCAGGCCTCTGGCTGGACGCTGGCTGGCTGGCAGGCCTCTGGCTGGACGCTGGCTGGCTGGCAGGCCTCTGGCTGGACGCTGGCTGGCTGGCAGGCCTCTGGCTGGACGCTGGCTGGCTGGCAGGCCTCTGGCTGGATGCTGGCTGGCTGGCAGGCCTCTGGCTGGACGCTGGCTGGCTGGCAGGCCTCTGGCTGGACGCTGGCTGGCTGGCAGGCCTCTGGCTGGACGCTGGCTGGCTGGCAGGCTTCTGGCTGGACGCTGGCAGGCCTCTAGCTGGACGCTGGCTGGCAGGCCTCTGGCTGGACACTGGCTGGCAGGCCTCTGGCTGGATGCTGGCTGGCATCTTGTTCTCAGGCTGGATGCTGGCTGGCATCTTGTTCTCAGGCTGCAGTCTTGCTGGCACATTGAGTAGTGAAGCCACAAGCCCGGTTTATATAGATTATGGGCTGTCTGGCTACAAAATACTGATTTGGAGCATGCTCAGTGTAAAAAGACATATTCCAGCACTGGATTCCGTCATATGACGTGCCACGACGGATCCTGCGTCCATAGGCTTCCATTCTAGCCAACGACGTATGCCGCAGGATGCGTTGTCGCACGTACATTTCATTTTATGTATTTTCCAGACGACATGTCGCGAAATTCCGACGGATCCAGTGCACGACGAACAAAACATTTGGCCATCCGTCACCATCTGTCGCTAATACAAGTCTATGGGAAAAAAAAACGCATCCAGTGGGCAAATTTGCAAGATGCGTTTTTTTTTTTTTCACAAAACGATGCATTGTGACGGGAAATGCATGACGGAAGTGTGAAAGAGGCCTTAGTCACTGACGCTGGACCAGGTCGCGCATGTGCAGCAGTCACAGATCTCAAGAATGATTCAACGCCCGGTATGAGGAACGTCAGGCAGGTAATAGTCCGTCATCCAGGGACAGAGGGCGAGATTACAGGGATGTCTCTAGGTGGGCCTCTAATCATGAGAGGCTGCTCTCTCCAGGCCTACACCTCACCCTGCTGCGCACTCAGTCTCCCTGACGGAAATGCTGACACTTTCCTGCTCACAGCCCTTTTTATGCCTGACCTGCCCCCTGCTGACAAGTGGAAAGGTCGGTCCGGGTCAGAAAGATTTCCCCTGTGCAACAACGGTGACAGTCCCGACAGTTCCAGCACCGGCGCAAGAAAGGTACCCCTGGTCCGGATCATCCTCTTAAACAGCAGCAATCTATCAGACTGATGAAGGTCATTGTAGGATCGAAACATTTATTTTTTGATTGCCCTCACAAAATAAAATTATCTGCTTACAGTGTTTACCCGAGTGCCAAGTTTTCTTCTAATAGTCCGGATATACCTGCTCTGGCTTTGGTGGGGAGGTTGGAGAGCGGCAGCGGCAGAGCAGCAGTGGGTCACAGGAGGCTGCTTCCGGGCGTTTGCGTGTGCCCATTACTTAAGGCAATAAATATTCATTGATCTCCACTCCCATAGGTGTTGTAGTGCAGTGGGGTTGGTGCACTGCAACAGATAGGCAGGGGTCACAAAAGTTCAAAGCAAACATCTTTTAACCCCTTTCCGACATTGAGCGTAATAATATGCTGATGTTGGACACCCTACCTTTGATATGGGCTCCGGCGCTGTGCCCACATCTTTTCCGGCACATGTCAGCTGTTTTGAATGCGTGTCACCGATGGGTTCTCACTGCCAGATTGCTTTGACCTTCGCCCGGTGGTCGGCGCTCATAGCAAGTGAGTTTCTGCTACATACAGGTGATCTGATCTTCGCCTGTATGTAGGAGAGCCGTTTGGGTTATGGCAGCTTCTACTATTGAAGCACGCAAAAAGTTAAAAAAAAATAAAAATGTTTACAAATATTAAAAAAAAAAAAAAAAAGTTCAAATTACCCCTTTCGCCCCATTCAAAATAAAACAATAATAAAAAAAAATCAAACATACACATATTTGGTATCGCCACGTTCAGAATCGCCCGTTCAATAAATTAAAAAAAAAAATTAACCTGATCGCTAAACGGCGTAGCAAGAAAAAAAGTAAAAACTCCAGAATTACCTTTTTTTAGTCTCCGCGACATTTCATTAAAATGCAATAATGGGCGATCAAAAGATCATATCTGCACCAAAATGGTATCAATAAAAACATCAGCTTGGCTCGCAAAAAATAAGCCCTCAGCCACCCCGAGAGCACGAAAAGTGGAGACTTTTTTTTTTTAACAACATTTGGAATTTTTTTTCACCACTTAGATATTAAAAAAAAAAAAAATCACAAAAATTGAGCTTGAGTTGGTACACATGCAGAGGTCAAACGCATGTTAACATTTGCCACAAGACACATAAAACCTACAAGAGAAAAAGTAAGCAAAAAAACCTTGCTGTAACTTAGTAAAAAAGCAAAAGTGCATTTAAATAACAGAGTTTTTAGTAATACTGTTTTTTTTAAATCAAAAAATAGCACAAAAGCCATCCCACCACGTCAAGGTAATTCTGAGTGGGACAGTCTTGGGCTACGTTCACACTAGCGTTCGGCTAGTGTGCGTCGCGTTAGCGTCGGGCGACGCAGCGGCGACGCACGCGTCATGCGCCCCTATGTTTAACATGGGGGACGCATGCGTTTTTGCTTGTTGCGTTTTCCAACACGTGCGTCTTTTTTGACGCTAGCGTCGGACCAAGAAAACGCAACAAAGTTGCATTTTTCTTGCGTCCGATTTTCGTCAAAAAACGACGCACGCGTCGAAAAACGCAGCGTTTTTGCGTGCGTTTGCACGCGTTTTTCGGTGCGTTGTGCGTCGCGTCGCCGACGCAGCGGCGCACAACGCTAGTGTGAACGTAGCCTTATCGGGTTTTTTTGCTCACTTTTTCTCTTGTAGGTTTTATGTGTTTTGTGGCCAATGTTAACATGCGTTTGACCTCTGCATGTGTACCAACTCAAGCTCAATTTTTGTGTTTTTTTCTTTTGTATTGTTGCATTCTGGGCTAGCCGGGGTGTGGCCTTCCCCTCTCCTGAGCTGGAAATTGTATATAAGGTTTCCCCAGTCTGGTGTTTCACTGGTTGGGCCCAGTCCTTTTGTCTGCCCTTATTCACACTGACGTCAACATTGATACATGGTAAGGTTTTAATATTAGACAGTGTAGGACTGTCCTGATCAGAGTTACCTTGACCTGGTGGGATGGCTTTTGTGCTATTTTTTGATCAAAAACAGTATTACTAAAAACTCTGGTATTTAAATGCACTTTTGCTTTTTTACTTAGATACAGCAGGTTTTTTTGCTCAATTTTTCTCTTGTAGGTTTTAGATATAAAGGAACCTAGACATGTTTGGTGTCTATGAAATCGTAATGACCTGGTGAATCTTAATAGATGGTCAGTTTTAGCATTTAGTGAACCTAGTAAAAAAACAAAAAATAACTGTGCAATTGGACTTTTTTTGCAATTTCACCGCTCTTTGAATTTTTTTCCCATTTTCCAGTACATGATATTTTAAAACCAATGGTGTTTTTCCAAAGTACAACTTGTCCCACAAAAAACAAGCCCTCACATGGCCATATTAACCAAAAAATAAAAAAGTTACGGCTGTGGGAAGGGGAGAAAAAAATAAAAACACAAAAACGAAAATACCTCCGGTCATGCCGGGGTTAATGTCCAAATTAACTCACAACTGGAAAACAAACAGTGTTGTCCGGATTGCAGCCAGGGCGTCAACACAGTCAGTATCCGATACCGGTTGCCATGGGCGACTGCACCGCTGTGTCACAATGAGGGGTGCCAGGCCTTTTGGCTTCGCTCAGCTACATGTTACTTTACACAAGCTGAGTATTGCAAGCTGAATATTGCAGAGCCGCCTGCTCTGCAGTTTGCAAACTAAGACTGACACACCCAACCCTTGCTGCAGAGTTTTTAAATGGAATCTGAGGCCATGAGCCACTTGCAAGACCCGGTCTGGAGGGAGCGAACTGCTCCACTACCATCCTGTAGTTCGCTCCAAAAATAAAAGCCCATGCCGGGTTTACTTAAATCTGTCTTGGGCAAATAGCTTGCCCAAGACCAAACTTACTTTTATTTTGCACTGTAATCACAGCTATGCCTGCACAATGTTCCACGGTGAAATTGAAATCTTGCGAGGAGAGGAACCACCATTTCTCTCCTTGGCACTTCTCATTGAGACCAGGGTGAATGATCTGTCACCAAGTGAAACGGTCGACCATGCATATAAAAGGGTAGGGACTCCTGTTATGGAACTGCAATACAGAACTAGGATAGAAGGGGAAAACTGACCCTGCACTGAGACTAGGCTGATACCCTATGATGGAGTGGGCAACCCATTCCTTGCGAATAGACCCACCGACGATCCTAGGTTAATCTCAGCGAAAACCTATAGATTGGGGGAAGGAGGCCCCTAAAAGATCTGAGGACTGGGTATAAAAAACAGATCACCTCCTAATAGAAAAATAGAAAACACAGAAAAGGCTGCAGAAGCCAACTGAAAACAGAAAGTAATGCTAGCAGAACCAGAGGTCCCAGAACTGCATAAAATCCAACACAGAAAGCTATCAAAGCACCTAGCCAGAACTCTAGCGGATTAACATTGTTGTCCAGCAAGGAATGGGAGGCAGGTGGTGGGTAATAAAGGGTGATACAATCACCTGACCTAAGACAACCCAGCACCAGGGGAAAAAGACCAGCAGCCAGAAAACCACAACAAAATGTCGGATGGTCAGAAACAAAACAGATTCTAACAACTCCAAAGCCCACTTAACCCCTTCAAGACCTTGCCCTTTTCCATTTTTGCGTTCTCGTTTTTCACTCCGTTCCTTCCCAGAGCCATAACTTTTTTATATGGCCATGTGAGGGCTTTGTTTTTTGCGGGACAAGTTGCACTTTTGAACAACATCATTGTTTTTACCATGTTGTGTACTAGAAAACGGGGAAAAAAATTCCAAGTGCGGTGAAATTGCAAAAAAAGTGTAATCCCGCACTTGTTTTTTGTTAGACTTTTTTGTTGCGTTCACTAAATGCTAAAAATGACCTGCCATTTTGATTCTCCAGGTCATTAGGAGTTCATAGACACCAAACATGTCTAGGTTACCTTTTATCTAGTTGGTAAAAAAAATTACAATCTTTGCTAAAAAAAATTAATTGTGCAATATAACCGTAGCGTCTCCGTTTCTCGTGATCTGGGGTCAGGTGAGGGCTTATTTTTTGCGTGCTGAGCAGAAGTTTTTAATGATACCATTTTTGGTGCAGATACGTTCTTTTGATCGCCCGTTATTGCATTTTAATGCAATGTCGTGGTGACCAAAAAAGTGTAATTCTGGCGTTTCGAATTTTTTTATCGCTACGCTTTTTTAGCGATCAGGTTAATCCTTTTTTTATTTGATAGATCGGGCGATTCTGAACACGGCAATACCAAATATGTGTCGGTTTGATTTTTTTTATTGTTTTATTTTGAATGGGGTGAAAGGGGGGTGATTTAAACTTTTATATTTTTTTTATATTTTTTTAAACTTTTTTTTTTTACTTTTGCCATTCTTCAATAGCCTCCATGGGCTAGAAGCTGGCATAGCCTGATCGGCTCTGCTACATAGCAGCGATCATCAGAATGCTCCTATGTAGCTGAATTACAGGCTTGCTATGAGCGCCGACCACAGGGTGGCTCTCACAGCAAGCCGGCATCAGGAACCATAGAGATCTCAAGGAGACCTCTGGTTGCTATGCCGATGCATCGCTAACCCCCGATCATGTGACGGGGGTCAGCGATGGGCTCATTTCCGGCCCAATGGCCGGAAGCGCCTGTTAAATGCTGCTGTCAGCATTTGACAGCGGCATTTAACTAGTTAATAGCAGCGGGTGAATCGCGATTTCACTAGCCGGTATTGCGGGCACATGTCAGCTGACATGTCCCAGCTTTGATGCGGGCTCACCGCCAGAGCCTGCATCGAAGCGGGGGTACCGACCTCCGCCGTAATAGTACGGCGGAGGTCGGTAAGGGGTTAATGGCCAGGAACTCCTCCACTACACTATCATTTTTCTCGGCTGGGGTGAGTTTCCTACTTAGGTAGTGACCAAATGTTCTTTTCCGTTCACCTCCTGCAACAGGACCGCTCCTAGGCCAACGATAGATGCATTGGTCTGCACAATGAATTCTCTCTTGAAGTTGGGGCTGATGAGCACTGGCTGTCCGCACAGCGCCACCTTCATAGACTGGTATGCTTCCTCCGCTTGAGGGTTCCACCACACCATGACTGATTTCTTTCCCTTTAAGAGATCTGTTAGGCGTGTTGTTCTCCCAGAGAAATTAGGTATAAACCTCTGGTAATACCCAACGATGCCAAGAAATGCTCTCACCTGTTTGGTGGTAACAGGTCGGGGCCAGGTCTGTATGGCCTCAATATTATTTATTTGGGGTTTGATAACCCCATGGCCGATCATGTATCCTGAGTACCGGGCTTCCTCAAGCCCTATCTCACATTTCTTGGGATTCGCCGTCAGGCCCGTGGTTCTGAGTGATTCTACTATCGCTTGTACCCAGGACAACTGGGTATGCCAGTCAGTACTTGTCATCCAAGTACGCTGATGCATACGTCCGATGGGGTTCTAGCACTATGTCCATCAGTCTCTGGAACATGGCTGTTGCCCCATGTAGTCCAAAGGGCAAGACGACATAGTGATACAAACCCTCCGGAGTTATGAAGGCGGTCTTTTATTTTGTAAGATGCACTTGACAATAACCCTTGGTCAGATCGAGCGTGGCAATGTACTGGGCCAACCCAGTCGCTCAAACAGCTCATCCACCCGGGGTATTGGATAAAGATCGAATTTCGACACCTCGTTCAACTTACAGAAATCAGGACCGTAAGGATCCGTCCGGCTTTGGGATCAGTACAATGGGACTAGCCCACTCATTCCGGAACTCCTCAATTACTCCCAGCTGGAGCATTTGCTTTACCTCACTCGCGATGGCTTGTCTCCGGGCCTCGGGCACAAAGTATGGTTTCATTAATACCTTTACGTGACACTCGGTGACAATGTCATGTTGGATGACAGAGGTACGAGCCGGTAGTCCTGAGAATACATCCGTATTCTCTTATACTAATTTCTGCACCTCTCGTCGCTGCTGTTTCGAGAAA